>NC_048595.1:46599323-47199323 GCF_003668045.3 Cricetulus griseus
AAATTAGATTCATGATATTGTCAAGATGTTTAAATAGTGCAATGACTTCTCAAGTTACAGTGGTTGCATTGAAGAACAAAGGGTGAAATCCCTGTAGAAACACACAACACAATAAAGTTTTTGGGAAAAGCTGAGCATCACTTATTAGTGGAATGTCTTTTATTATGCATACTTTAAAAAGAAAAATAAGATTTATTAACATTTATACATCTGGCACATTTGCCATCATGCCTGAGAATTTCCTTAAAATGTTCCTGTTACGGGTCTCAAGAACTCTACAAACTTGCCACCAGATGGATCTTTAAAAAGGTGGACATGACACCTCCAATACTGCAAAGACTGAGAAGCACAACATCACTGTTCTTTAAAACATTCCTACAGACCACCTGTGATAAAGAGCTAGGATGGCCTGCACTCACTTAGTAAAATCTGCTTTGGAAAAAAATTACAGCTGGGTGTGGTGGGAAACACCTCCAATCTCAGTATCAGGGGGCCGAGGTAGGAGGATTGCAAGTTCCAGGCCAGCCTGGGTTACACAGTGAGACTCTGTCTTTAAAAAAAAAGAAGAGAGAGAAATGGGTGGGGGTGGGCAGGCAGACAGGGAACATGGCCATCTGCTAAAGCTACTTGACCTACTGCCATTCTGGATAAATTAAATTTTTTTTCTGAAAAACAAACAGAAAACCCCCTCATGCTTCTTATCACTTCCATCTGAAACTGATTTATTAGGATATTTATGCAAAAACAGTAAATGAATGTTATACGATGTGTTGTCAAAGTGGCTTCCAATACTGATTGGGGGAAAAAAAAAGTCGTTCCCAGTGGTTTGGGGAAGCAATCTAGACAAATGTAAGAACACTCTGAGGGATGAGGCCTAGACGGTCATTCTCAGTGCAAACTTTTACCCAAGCTGCATCAGACAACTGAGCCAGTAAAAGGACCACAGATCTGTCTTTAAAAGCATTGGCTCTTGAAGTGATGGCTGAAAACAAAATGAAAGCAGCATTTGGGGACGTGGCTGTGTGAGAAAAGATAGCTAATAATCCTTTACTAAAAAAAAGTTTGGAGATAGATTGGTCTATCAGCTGTATAAAACTACATTTTATAAGAAGAATTTTACACTAAAAATAAAATCCTTACAAGGCTAGTGCACACAGGTAATCCTTTTTTAAAAATCACACAGAACAATGATTATTTTGTATCTGTTTCATTTTGGAAAAACAGTATCAAATCTGACAAACTGGATTATAACTGGAAAGGTCTGAAAATTCTTAAAACCATTATTTTCTCATAAAAAAAATCAATATTGCTACCTGTCAACAGATATTCTTGGATGTGACAATATCAACATCACCTGGCCTTTCCTTCCTGTTGACATAATGAAAACAATGGGAAATCTTATAGTGCATACAAGAGTAATTGAACAGGATTCTATTCAGCACGATACATTTACAAACTGAAGCTGACAGTAAGTCTTTGTTTTGCTTCAAAAATAATTTTGAGTATTATAGCAAATGCAAACAAGCTTGCAATCTGAGCATCATGCTGAACTCCAGAAGTCCCAAATTATTTGTCCATAAGTAGAAGCTTAAAATAAAAACATATGTTCATAATTCTTTATGAATGCTTTTACCACCTGGATAAGAAACATGACTTGGTTAACTATACACACTTAAAAATTCATTAGAAAAATCTTAGCAAAATAAAATGAAAGCTGACAGACTCAATATCAGTTCCTCTCATAAAAGTTTACCAACTGTACAAGTTAAGAAAATTATACAAGCTTTTTGTATTAAGAAAGGACAGCTCAGTCAAGACATATGTACTGTAAAAATCTTTCAAAGGCTACAAAGAATCTGGAAAAATACAGAATGTATTTCTTAAGCCCAGATAAGAATATGGAAAGACATCATTGATGTCAACAATTTTACAAATACAAACCTGACTTGGTTTATTTTTAAACTTCTACATATAAAAATCATGCTAGCATAACCTTCAGGATTCATGAGGGTTTCCTTAGTGACAATGTTCAATTTGTATGGAAAGAAAAATGTCTGTTGTAAAGACATTTCTAGATAATCCAAAAATCGGTGCTGAGCAGAAACACACGCTTATTTTCCCCCTCGCTATTCTTCCTCATAAAAATAAGGAAAAATTAACTTTTAGTCAAATTTACAATTAGTATCTCAAATGAGAAGGTACAGGTAAGTCTTTGGGTCATTCAAATTTACCATTTTTATATCCTTAAAGAGTCTTCAACAATTTGAAGTAAAAGAACTTGCAAAAGGTGGAATTATGAATCCCATTTCTTAAAGTTAGAACTCAATTCAAATGTCAAGATTTAACCAACTGCTGCAAAGAAATCAGCTTTCTAAAGGTCACCCACCAACCCTGAAAATTGTAGTCACACCAGAATTTACTGCAAAGAAAGTAACAAAGGCCTAGGACTTAGTCGTTTATGTTTTCGTGTTCCTCAAATTTTCCATGCGAGACTGCTTCCTGGAAAAATTCAGACGAACCCGGACTTTCTTTCCCATTGCTGTTTATCCGTCGCCTTTTGGCAGGTCTCTCATTTTTTTCATCAAAATCATTTTCATTTCTTGCAGTCATATGGGCAAGTTTTGGGTCGGTGGTCACGTTATCTGCTTCATAACCATTAGTGTCCATATCTGTATGAAGTGGCTTCTTATTTCCACCTGTTGGTCCATTAACATGTAAGCCTTCAACTTTTACTTCTTCTTTGTTTAGTATTTCACCTGGTCCATTAGATGACACACCTACATTCAGAGAAAGATAGATAAAACTTAATACAAAAAGCTTAACTATTATAAAAATAGCTGCTACAACATGAGTTTTCATCAAAGGACAAGCAAAGTATCAAATGTGAACATACTCATGGTGAAGCGTGGCTGCACCACTTATCAGCTGATACTACCCAAGTCTTCATAGACTACACCTCAGTTTCCTTACATACCATGAGACACAAAGCAAGTATATGTTAGGTGATGTGAAGACCAACTAAAGCAATGGATTTTAAGAACAAAGATCAGAATCTGAAATATATTAAAAGCATACTGGGGGCTGGAACGATGGCTCAGTGGTTAAGAATGCTTGATGCTGTTATAGGAGAACCTGGGTTCAGTTCCCAGAATCGACATGGAGGCTCACAGCCACCTACAACCCTAGTCTCAGGGTATCTAACATCCTCTCCCAGCCTCCTCAGGTCTCACACACATGGTACACAGGCATACATGCACACAAAGCATACATACACATTAAATAAAATATTCAAAGAATCCTAAGTATTACTATGTAGGAAC
The DNA here is from genome assembly GCF_003668045.3 of Cricetulus griseus. Taxonomy (NCBI): domain Eukaryota; kingdom Metazoa; phylum Chordata; class Mammalia; order Rodentia; family Cricetidae; genus Cricetulus; species Cricetulus griseus. The sequence continues at coordinate 46,602,644 of NC_048595.1, forward strand.
ATACTGACATTGTTCCCATAGGAGGTAGGATCTGAAAGTGGTCTGATACTACCCTGCGAAGTAAAATTATTTTAGTTAGAACAAGCAGCAGAATGACCATGGAACACAATTTTGGTAATACAAAGCCCACTTAGCACACATGACTGGAGATAATTAAATCTTAACTATGTGAAAAATATTCGACATGAAAGGATGGGTCTCAAAGATTACATTTTGGTAAAAGAAAATACTCAATTTTTCCCAGTTCTTATATATATCATATAACACTAAAGAAATAATTCTGTTACCTAGTCTAAAAAGCTAGGTTAAGCTGATTTAAAAAAATAACTGTAATATAAAAGAAATAAAGCTAAAAAATTAAAACAATATGTATATAAAATTAAGCTCAAAAAAGAGTTCTAACTTTCTTTGGAAAACCTGAAAATCTTGATCATACTTACCTGATGTCTTCTGAGCTAAATAACATTTTTTATTCATTTGTGAAAATTATCTTGCCCTAATAGTGCTTTCTCATCAAAACGCTAAAAAAGGAAAGGGTTTCCTTGGTGTTAAGATGTTAAGAACAGACAAAAGGACTGACATTCTTCTCAACTTGCTGAGCACCACCTCAGTTCCATGTTCCAGTCACACTGCACCTTACATCTCTATAAAGGAAGGGGCAGCACACTGCAGAACACCAACCTAACAAGACCCATGCATGGCTGCTGAGACCCACATCCTATCTGGCTGGTTTATTCTTCAAGGGAGAAGAACAGAAAAGAATGGTGAAATGAACTAAGTAATACATATGCAACTCAGTGAAAGTTTGAGGTCAAAGCTTTGGCAATTTCTCTTCTATGTTCTCCATGACACTGGCCAGTTTTAAAGTTTTAAACTCCAGTTTCTTCCATACTGGGATGCTGCACAATCATGCTTGCTATTTTCTTACTTGGGACAATTAAAGTAGAAATCAAAACAATTCTTGGAACAGCTCTTACAGATGGCCCTTCAAACACTCTGAATGAAGAACACTGTCGTGTGTGTGTGTGTGTGTGTGTGTGTGTGTGTGTGTGTGTGTGTGTGTGTGTCTGTGTGTACACACACAAATGGTTCTGCAAAACACCTATGCTCAGGCTGAGAGCTGCTTTACATGTGCTCATTTTTCAAGGTTATTATGTAAAGTCAAATATTCAAATTTCACTTATTACCTAACTTTTTGCCTTTTATTATAGCTCATGTTAAAGGTTCTCAAACTATTTGAAAAATAAATATTTCTGATGCAATGTGTCTGGATTTGTCTAAAAGTTAAAGCAGTATTCACATTTAGGTATTATTCCATTCAGGTAAGGAGATGCTACTGAACACAAATTTATTGAAATCAACAGTCCCTGTGTAGCTTGCTTCATGAATTTCAGTTTATGATGCCACTATAAACTCTTTCCAATTACTCTATGGTGTGTGTTTGGATGTATGTGTGCTAATGTTTCATGTTATTTACATTTTTCAGCCTCCAGAGTTTAATGTAAATTTCCTTGAGCCACTCCAAGTGTCCTTCACTATGAAGAACTAGGTGTATTTCCTGGTTTCTTACCATTTTGATTACTATTGCTGATAGTGCCATCTTCTTTCTCCGATTGACTGTTACTACTATTTGAGGCAGTAGGAGGAGGGGATGGTGCTCGGCTAGAAGCAGCACTTTCACTCTCATCCAAAAGACGATCCATGTAATCCCTTAAGATTAAGTTAAATAACAATTAATTCCTTAAATAAGATGGTGAAGATTAAAATTAGCTGAAGTTAAATATACATTCCACTATTAACACATACGTCCTGACTCTTACTTACTTTCATGAAAATGCCTTACTATTTGTACCAAGTTCGAAACAGACTTTGGAAGCTTCTTCTGGCTATGTATTTGTAGGGAGATGCATGAAGATGCTAAGCTAAGGAAAATATGAAGTCCACGGGAAACTTTAAAATGTACAGAAGGGCTCAAAATGGCTCAACTGAAACCAAAGTGTATATAAAAAGGTGAGCATGATGTCATCTGGGGTACATGATTTCTGAACAGATACAGACTAGTTTTAGGATTCCTAAAGACAACACTCGAAGGTGCAACGTCCTAACACAAAGGGTGATCCCTGCCAGTCACCATACAGTCAGCTTTCTGCCAGATCTGTATCATAATGGGTTAAGTCCTGGCATAATTGTTGGTCACCTATTAGCTGTAAGCAGGTTTATTTATAACATCATTACTACTTCCTGAGCTATAGTTGAGGATAACTGACATCTGGCTGGGGTTAGAAGATCTAGGCTAAATGTGTCTGAGGGTAGTTATTTTACAATGAAATGCAGATAAATTCCATGTGTCCTATCTACAAACATGGTTATCATATTAAGCAGACTGTGGTCTGTGGGTTGCTTGATGTTTTTGTCAAGTCCAACTGGAACATGGTCATACACCTGTAACTCCAGGAGTAGGCAGACACAATGCTGAATCCCTGCAGCTCACTAACCAAGCCATGGCAAGCCTTGGGTTCCAAGGAAAGACCCTGTGGGCACTTTCTGAAGAACACCTGAGGTTGTCCTTTGGTGCACACACAAAACAAACATGGATCACAGAAACATATTGTGACCAGAAACTGACCAACATAACATTCTTTACATTATAAAGGTAATAGCTTTTAGAATCTTTCAGCTCTATGCTCTAAAATGTCATCAGAAAACAAATGAAGAGTCAGTTTGAAGCACACATTAATAGAAAGAGGAAGAAGAATATCAAAAGGACTTCAGAAGTCAAGGCAAAAAGAACAGACATTACAGAAGGATTAGTAGAAATCAACAAAGCTTAGCGGGAATGAACACTGGAGGATGTTAAAAAGCCATTCAAAAGACGAAAAGACATCAAAATTGTTTTTGAATATGGCAATGATATTGTGAAAAATAACCATCATCTTTATTTTATATCAATGAAATCCCATATGCTTAGAAGAAGTCGGATAGAACAAGACAAAGTTAAGAGTGCTTGAGTTGAGGTAACTGGAGTTTTAAGTATTATTTGGAATAACAAGATCTCCAATTTGAGTGTAGCTCTCAATCACTCTAAGTGGTAACCAGGGATCACCTGTCGCGGAACTCTCAGAGGCTGTGGGGAGAAGGGCAAATGTACTTCATTCTGGCGAACAATGGAAGATAACAAAACAGAAAAACTTAACAAGGACTCTTATGATGATGCACTTAGTCTAACGTGAATCTAAAAACAAAGGAAAAGAGAATTCACAAGTGTTTTTTTTAAACGCAGTGGTTCTCAACCTATGTGTTGAGACCCCTGGGGGATGTTGAACAACCCTTTCATCACAGGGACCACTGGAAAAGGCAGATATATGATTCCTAACAGCAGCAAAATCAAGTTATAAAGTAGCAACAAAATAATTTTATGTTTGCGGTCACCACAACATGAGTAACTGTGTTAAAAGGTCACAGCATTAGGAAGGTTGAAAATCACTGCTTTAAGGTATCACCTATGTTTTATACAACTTCAAATAGAAACAACAGAAAATGCAAGCAGGGCCCTTTCTGCCGCTGACTCATCACAGACCAGGTGAGCGACCCCTACTTTTCCCCAACTGTCCTAAGTGCCATTCACCCAGATCCCTCCAGGCTTGTCCCTGCTTGAAACAGACATGCCCAGGCAGGGAGGAGCTCCCTGAATCTGGGTACAGGCCACTCTTCCTTCCCTTTCTGCCGCTGACTCATCACAGACCAGGAGAGTGAGGAGACTACGAGGAGAGGCAAGAACATCCAGAGCTTCGAACATTGAATTCCTGGCCCACACACACTACAGTGTAACAAGAGGAGATAGAGAGATCCTACCTGCACTCACTGGAAAAAGATATGGGAAGAAGACAGAATAAGAACTCGCTCAACAACAGAAAGACCAATATGACACCACTAGAATCTAGGGACTCCACTCCAGCAAGACCTGAAAAGCACAACATAGTGCATGAAGAAGAGATGGACCTCAAAAATTAATTCAGCAAGATGACAGAGGCCTTCAAAGAGGAAACAAGAAAATCCCTTAAAGAAATAGAAGAAAAATCAAGCAAAAAATTACACAAAATGGAGGAAAAGACAAACCAAAAAATTCAAGAAATAAACAAATCTCTTAAAGAAGCTAAAGAAACCCAAAATAAAACAACCAAACAAGTGAAGGAAGCACTTGAAACAGTTCAAAGCATGAAAGCTGAATTAGACACAATAAAGAAAACACAGAATGAGGCGATGCTGGAAATGGAAAGACTGGATAAACCATCAGGATCTAAAGACGTGAGTATAACTAATAGAATCCAAGAGACAGAAGAGAGAATCTCAGCTATTGAAGACTCGCTAGAGGATATACATTCATCAACCAAAGAAAACCTCAAGTCCAACAAATCCCTAACACAAAATATCCAGGAAATATGGGACACCGTGAAAAGACCAAACCTAAGAATAATAGGTATAGAAGAAGGTGAAGAAACACTGCTCAAAGGTACAGAAAACATATTCAACAAAATCATAGAAGAAAACTTCCCCAACCTACAGAAAGATATGCCTATGAAAGTACAAGAAGCTTATAGGACACCAAACAGACTGGACCACAAAAAGAAGTCCCCCCGACACATAATAATCAAAACTCCAAATCTACAGAATAAAGAGAAAATATTAAGAGCTGCAAAGGAAAAAGGCCAAGTAACATATAAAGGCAAACCAATTAGAATCACACCCGACTTCTCAATGGAAACTCTGAAAGCCAGAAGGTCTTGGATAGATACCCTACAAGCACTAAGGGAGCATGGATGTCAACCCAGACTACTGTACCCAGCAAAACTTTCAATCATTATAGATGGAGAAAACAAGATATTCCATGACAAAAACAGATTTAAACAATACATATCCACAAATCCAGCACTACAGAAGGTTCTGGAAGGAAAACTCCAACCCAAGGAACATAACTACACTCACAAAAACACAGGCAATAGATAATCTAATTTTGCCAAACACAAAAAGAAGCAGGAGGGCAAAAACCACACACAATGACACCACCAACAATAAATCCAAAACAAACAAGAACCAACGAACAATGGACATTAATATCCCTAAATATAAATGGTCTTAACTTACCCATAAAAAGATATAGGTTAACAGAATGGATACGAAGACAGAATCCATCCTTCTGCTGTTTACAAGAAACACACCTCAACTTCAAAGACAGACGATACCTCAGAGTAAAAGGATGGGAAAAGATTTTCCAATCAAATGGCCTCAAGAAACAAGCCGGTGTAGCAATCCTAATATCTAACAAATTGGACTTTAAACTAAAATCAATCCAAAGAGACGAAGAAGGGCATTTTATACTCATCACAGGAAAAGTCCATCAAGATGAAATCTCAATCCTGAACATCTATGCTCCAAATACAAAGGCACCCACATTTGTGAAAGAAACATTACTAAAGCTCAAACCACACATAAAGCCACACACACTTATAGTAGGAGACTTCAACACTCCCCTTACGCCACTAGACAGGACCACCAGACAGAAACTTAACAAAGAAACAAAGGACCTGAAAGAAGTTATGACCCAACTGGGGTTAACGGATATCTATAGAGCATTCCATCCAAACTCAAAAGAATATACCTTCTTCTCAGCACCACATGGCACCTTCTCTAAAATTGACCACATAGTAGGCAACAAAGCAAACCTCCATAGTTACAAAAGAATTGAAATAACCCCCTGTATCTTATCAGACCACCATGCATTAAAGCTAGAATTCAGCAACAATACAAATGGCAGAAAACCTGCAAACTCTTGGAAAATGAATAACACCCAATTGCACCATTCCTGGGTTGAGGAAGAAATAAAAAAACAAATTAAAGACTTCCTAGAATCTAATGAGAATGCAGACACAACATACCCAAACTTATGGGACACTCTGAAAGCAGTGCTAAGAGGGAAGTTCATAGCACTAAGTGCCCACATGAAGAAACTAGAGAAAAGTCACATCAGAGAACTGACAGAACAACTGAAAGCACTAGAGCAAAAAGAAGCAAACTCACCAAGGAGGAGTAGACGCCAGGAAATAATCAACCTGAGAGCTGAAATCAATAAAGTAGAAACTAGGAAAACATTACAAAGAATCAATGAAACAAAGAGTTGGTTCTTTGAGAAGATCAACAAGATAGACAAACCTCTAGCCAAACTAACCAAAAGGCAGAGAGAGAGCACACTAATTAACAAAATCAGAAACGAAAAGGGGGATATAACAACGGACACTGTGGAAATCCAGAGAATCTTTAGGTCATACTTTGAAAATCTGTACTCCACAAAATTCGAAAATCTAATGGAAATGGACAGTTTCCTGGATAAATATCACTTACCAAAATTAAATCAAGATCAGATAAACAATTTAAATCGACCCATAACTCAAATGAAATAGAAACAGTCATCAAAAGCCTCCCAACCAAAAAAAGCCCAGGACCAGATGGCTTCACTGCAGAATTCTACCAGAAATTCAAACAAGAGCTGATACCAGTACTCCTCAAACTGTTCCACACAATAGAAGCAGATGGGATATTGCCAAACTCTTTCTACGAGGCTACAATCACTTTGATACCCAAGCCACACAAAGATACGACTAAGAAAGAGAACTACAGACCGATATCCCTCATGAACATCGATGCTAAAATACTCAATAAAATATTGGCTAATCGAATCCAAGAACATATCAGAAAAACCATCCACTATGATCAAGTAGGCTTCATCCCAGGGATGCAAGGATGGTTCAACATACGAAAAACCATCAATGTAATCCACCATATAAACAAACTGAAAAAGAAAAACCACATGATCATCTCACTAGATGCTGAAAAAGCCTTTGACAAAATCCAACATCCCTTCATGATAAAGATCTTGGAGAGAACAGGAATAACAGGAACATATCTAAACACGATAAACTCGATATACACCAAACCAAGAGCCAACATCAAACTAAATGGAGAGAAACTCGAAGCGTTATCTCTAAAATCAGGAACAAGACAAGGATGTCCACTCTCTCCATATCTCTTCAATATTGTACTTGAAGTTCTAGCTAGAGCAATAAGACAAGAACAGGGGATCAAAGGGATACAAATTGGAAAGGACGAAGTCAAACTTTCACTATTTGCTGATGACATGATAGTCTACATAAGTGACCCGAAAAACTCTACCAGGAAACTCCTACAGCTGATAAACACCTTCAGCAAGGTAGCAGGATACAAAATTAACTCAAAAAAATCTGTAGCCCTACTGTATACAGATGATAAACTCAATGAGAAAGAAATCATGGAAACATCACCTTTCACAATATCCACAAGCAACATAAAATATCTTGGGGTAACACTAACCAAAAAAGTGAAAGACCTATACAATAAGAACTTTGAGACTCTAAAGAAAGAAATTAAAGAAGATACCAGAAAGTGGAAAGATCTCCCATGCTCTTGGATAGGCAGAATTAATATAGTAAATATGTCAATCCTACCAAAAGCAATATACAGATTCAATGCAATCCCCATCAAAATCCCAACACAGTTTTTCACAGACATTGAAAGAACAATACTCAACTTTATATGGAAAAATAAAAAACCCAGGATAGCCAAAACAACTCTTTACAATAAAAGATCTTCTGGAGGCATCACCATCCCTGACTTCAAGCTCTACTATAGAGCCATAGTTCTGAAAACAGCTTGGTATTGGCACAAGAATAGACAGATAGACCAATGGAATCGAATTGAAGACCCAGATATTAACCCACGCACCTACGAACACCTTATTTTTGACAAAGGTGCTAAATCCATACAATGGAAAAAAGATAGCATCTTCAACAAATGGTGCTGGCACAATTGGATTCGAACATGCAGAAAATTGCAGATTGATCCATACCTGTCACCATGCACGAAACTTAAGTGCAAATGGATCAAAGATCTCTCCATAAACCCAGCCACACTGAATCTTCTAGAAGAGAAAGTGGGAATAACCCTTGAACAAATTGGCACAGGAGACCACTTCCTGAACATCACGCCAGAAGCACAGACACTGAGGTCTGCAATCAATAAATGGGACCTCCTGAAGCTGAGAAGCTTCTGTAAGGCAAAGGACACAGTCAGTAAGACAAAACGACCACCCACAGAATGGGAAAAGATCTTCACCAGCCCCACATCTGACAGAGGACTGATTTCCAAAATATACAAGGAGCTCAAGAAGCTAGCCACCAAAACACCATACAATGAAATTAAAAAGTGGGGTACAGAACAGAGATTTTTCAACAGAGGAATCTGAAATGGCTGAAAGACACTTAAGAAAGTGCTCAAAATCCTTGGCCATCAGAACAACTCTGAGATACCACCTTACACCTGTCAGAATGGCTAAAATCAAAACTACCAATGACAACCTATGCTGGAGAGGATGCGGAGAAGAAGGAACACTCTTTCATTGCTGGTGGGAGTGTGAACTTGTAAGACCACTTTGGAAAGCAGTATGGCGGTTGCTCAGAAAAATGGGAATCAACCTACCTCAAGATCCAGCCATTCCTCTCTTGGGTATATACCCAAATACTGCATGTCCATACAACAAGGACATATGTTCAACCATGTTCATAGCAGCATTGTTTGTAATAGCCAGAACCTGGAAGCAACCTAGATGCCCCTCAACTGAAGAATGGATAGAGAAAATGTGGTACATTTATACAATGGAGTACTACTCAGCAGAAAAATGCAATGGAATCTTGAAATTCGCAGGCAAATGGATGGAACTAGAAGAAACCATCCTGAGTGAGGTAACCCAATCACAAAAAGACAAACTTGGTATGTACTCACTCATATATGATTTTTAGACATAGAGCAAAGGTTTACCAGCCTATAATCCGCTTCCCCAAAGAAACTAGAAATCATGAATGACTCTAAGGGATAAATGGACCCCAGGAACGGGAAGTGGCATGAACTCCCGAGCTAATCGAGAGCATGAGGGTAGGGGAGTGGGTGCTGCCACAATAAGAGCACAAGAATAAGAGTAGAGGAGAAGAAATGGAGGAGCAGATATATTGAGTTGGGGGAAGAATAGAGGAGAGAGAGCAGGATGAGAGATACCATATCAGAGGGAGCCACTATAGGTCCGAGAAGAGATATAGAACTAGGGAGATCTCCAGAGACCTACAAGGATGACACGATCTGACAGTCCGGGCAGTGGAGGAGAGGACGGCCTAGAAGCCCTTCCCCTAGAATGAGATTGATGACTACTCTCTATGCTATCCTAGAGCCCTCATCCAGTGGCTGATGGAAGCAGAGACAGACATCCACAGAAATACACTAAGCTGAAATCGGGAACCTAGTTGAAGAGAGGGAGGAATGAAGAACGAAGGGGTCTGTACCAGACGCTCTTTGGGAGGCCAGTACGGGACTAATCCAGCCCCCCAATCATGGATGCCAATGGGGAGGCCCCTGCACTCCTGGGAGCCTCCGGAGGTGGACTGGCGTTTTGCCCTGGTGTGTGTTGGGGGGACTATGAGAGCCCATCCCACTTGAAGGGATGCGCTCTGTCTCTGGACACATGGGGAAGGGCCTAGGCCCAGCACAGGAAGATTTGGTGGACTTGGTGGAGCCCCGGTTGGGAGCCCCACCCTGCCTGGGGAGTGGTAGGTGGATGGGGTGGGGGTAGGCTGGAGGTGGGGGAGAAGGAATGGGGGTGAGGGGAGGCAGAGGGAGAGGGGAATTACATGTGAAACAAGCCCTAACTTGAATTAATAATAATAAAAAGAAAAAAAAAAAAGAGGAAAAAAAAAAAGAAAATGCAAGCAGGTCAGAAAGAAATAGTTCTCACAGAAAATCAATTTCTCACCCCATGGATAATAATGTATAGCATGGTGATTACTTCTTTTCAATTTTTTTTATTTATTTTATTTTGCTATGTAGCCTCTGCTGGTCTGAAACTGTACAGCCCAGACTAGATTCAAACTCACAGAAATCCTCACATCTCAGCTCCCTGAATGCTGATATTACAGGTGTGAAATACAACAACCAGCTGGTCACTGATTTTTATAAAAGGTATAATACACATATAAAGAAGATGCTATAAGCCTGGTGTTGGTGACACATGCCTTTAATCCCAGCAGTCGGGAGGCAGAGGCAGGTGGATCGCTGTGAGTTCGAGTCCAGCCTGGTCTACAGAGCAAGTTCCAGGACAGCCTCTAAAACAATACCGAGAAACCCTGTCTCGAAAAACAAAGAAACAAACAAAAAAGATGTCATAGTTCTTAAAAAAGAAAAAAGAAAGACAAGACAGGCAGGCAAAGTTCAAAGAAGCACACAGAGGAATAAAAGGAAATTCCACAAAACCATGGTAATGGTACACAAGCGGAAAACCAAACACATTTGTGATTAGGAAACAAAGTGTGGGTCACTTTAACTATGGCTTGTCTACCTACAGAAAACATAACCGTAGGAGAAATTAAGATACTGAACATCTTCAAAAAGTTTTCAGAGACTGATAGTCTCTAAAATGACTAAATAGAATCTAAAATGACTAGTGGTCCATCCCTGTCTACCTTACTGCAATGGACATTACAGAGCCAACTAAGCCAAGCCTTCAGCATATTCCTCTGCTAAGGCTTTCTGAAAAAGAAAACTGGATGACCCAGGAGTCTGACCTAGCACAACACATGTTGTGTGTTCTTATGCTGATGACAACATCTTTTTCATGTCTACATTGTTTCTAAAATAGGGAGGGTAACGGAGTGGAGGGAGAGATACTTCATTTTTGTCCTTGAATAGTACCACTGAATAATCCAGAAGAGATAAATTTAGTAAGTGATTAAATTTATGAATTAATCATTTTTAATTACTTATCAAACAATGATAAAATGTGTAATGCTTCTTTATATGAAATTCCATTCTAATGGCCACCAACTCTGAGTAAGTGGGCAACAGGAGCGGTAAGGAGTTCACTGTCTGACAAAGGTGGATCATCCTCATTTATTCCCTTGCTCGTGAGTAGTGTCAGAGATGAACCCAAGGCCTTCAGCAGACTCCAGTCTAACACTGAGCTCTAAGCCCAGCCCTTATTTATACGTTTTTAGTTTGTTTTGCTTTGGGCTTTAGAATGTCTGATCAGAGGAAGTACTCAGTGCAGACATCTACCTATAAATGAAAATAACGAAGAAACACTAGGCCTACGAAAAATAAAATCAAACATAGGTAACAATCACATCTTTGTAAAGGAGCTTGAGGACATCTTTACTAGTGCACACTGGGCTCATCAACTCACAGCTTGAAGGAAACCAAGAGAATTTCATGTGCCAGGACTGTATTTAGGCAGTTAAGACACATCATGCATACTGTGATGAGCGCTACCATCACTGTTTCATCAGAACGTTAGTGTTGCATTACTATTATTACACATTACTTCCATAACATGTCCTATAAGATTCGGGACACCTAGGAAAAGGTATGTCCAACAAGAGGATACAAATTAACCTGAAGATCATATTCCTGTGCCTTTGCCCCCTTTTAAGAACATCTACATTCAAATCTTGTTTTAGTTTCAAAGATCAAAATACACTGCACAAGGGAAAATTAAATTTCCCTTCGTTTTTAAGGGCCCTCTACTGGTTATGTAGCCCAACAGTTTTTAAAGTTTGTCTTGATCCCATTTTTACTGTTTTCAAAGGTGAACACTAAGCCAGATGTGATGGTGGTGCACATACACAATCCCAGCACTTGGAAAGTTGACAAAATTCCTAAGAGTGAGGCCAGCCAGGACTACATGGCAAAATTTTGCCTCAAAAACAACAACAAAAAGCAAACAAAGATTAAAATTGAACATAGAATTAACACACTGTCCTTTTTCATTTTAAAAAAACCTAATGAAAATCTGCACTCTAAACCTTGGTTTAATGCTTGTTGTCTTAACATGTATAGTGGCTTACTATTTTTTTTAAGACAACAAAGTCTGCATGCCTTACATGTCAAGAATGGGTAAGTTTTGAAACTAACAGAAACTGTATTTTGAAGGACTAAAAATTCGTAATTAAGACAAATCCAAGAAAGATTAGGAAACAACTCACGTTACACCAGGATGAAGATTATATTTCTTTTTTCCAAACCTTGTTTGCTGAGCAAAGAAATCATAACGCTCAGACTTTTTCCACATGTAATAGAATGCTACACATTCACCAACTGATCTTGTTCGGACCTGTAAGAAACAAATATTTGTTTTTAAGAATAGTCTCCTTAACAGAGCCACTTCAAGAAAAACCTCTTAAATGTGTGCTAGATGGTTTTACATCAACTTGACACGAGCTACAGCCACCTGAAAGAGGGACTCAACTAACAAAATGTCTCCATTAAGACTGGCCTACCAGCAAGTCTGTGCAACATTTTCTTGATCGGTATAGGTAGTGACAGCCCTGGGCAGTTGGTTCCAAGTTGTATAAGGAAGCAAACTGGGCAAGCTACAAGGGGACAGCAGCAATGTTACTTCACAGTTTCTGCTTTAGTTCCTGCCTCTAATTCCTGCCTTGACTTCCTTCATGACAATGAGGTTCTGTGATGTGAAAGTATAAGCCAAATAAAACATGGCATTTTACTACAGCAATAGAAACTTTAAGACAGACTGGGGGGGGGGGGCTACTCCTTAGTTAATATACATGACAAACATGATATATTATGCATGAAACCCTAAACTGCAGCAACTGTGCTGAAAACTATTCTTTCTAAATCACTCAGAAAAACAATGCATCAATAACTATGTAAGATATTTAGCATTGTTTTTTAATTCAAGGGTACCACCATTCTAATATTTTACAATAAAACAAGAATTCCTCTACTGCAAATAGGAGGACAATTAGATTAAAATGAATCCAAAGAAGAAATGCTTTTACTCACAGACCACCTATGGAATCTAAATTTAAATTCTCTTATAAATGATTTCCCACAATGAAGCATGAACTCAGATCTGAATCTCAAACCTTGTAAAAAAATTTATTAGAAAATTAATCAAAGACCTTAATATAAAGTCTGAACCTCTGAAACTGCCAGAAAAAAAAAAAAAAAAAAAAAGCAGCGGCAACCTTTGAAGGTACAGGTGCAGGTAAAGACCAACAAAGGACTCTACTAACATAAGAAACAAACCAAAAAACTGGCAAATGGGATTGCTTGAAATGAAAAGTTTCTATGCTGTTGGAAGCCAGCCTAGTCTACTAGGCGAGTTCCAGGAGAGACTCCAAAGCTACAGAAAAACTCTATCTCAGGGAAAAAGAAACAAAAAAACATTAAAAAAAAAAAAAAAAAAAATCATGGGCAGTAAGATGGATGGATGGCTCAGTAGGTTAAGGTGCTTGCCACTCAACCTGACAATCTGAATTCAATCTCAAAGTTACATGGGGGAGTAATGGGGGGGGGGTCCCAACTCCAGAAGGGGAAGGAGTTGTCCTCTGACATGTATACACACACACACCACACAATTATTTTCCCTGTAAATTTGATGTTAAGAATATTTTAAAATTTCAAAATTACTTTAAAGACGTATTTGCAATTGACAGCTGCTGGAAGAGAGAAAATTTGTTTTCTTCAATGGAGTGACAGGTTCTATTAGCCACACTCAGAAGCAGGCCCCATAATTAGAAGCAGTCAGCTAAGTCCATGGGTGTTGTGTTTGAGTGCACCTGTGTGTGCACTTAAAAGAAGGAAAGAACATAAAATTGGTTGGGTAGGATTTGGGAGGAGTTGAAGGAGGGGATAGAATATGATAAAAATATACTGAGTGAACTTCTTAAAGAATGAATTAAAACATTGTTTTAAAAATGTAAATTAACCTCTTGTCACATTACATACACAATCTGAGAAGTTGACTGACAGGCATATAATGAGTTCAATTCTTAAATGCTTACAATATCATGAAAAAAGTCACCCAGCAAACAAGTCAGGCAGTCTAAGTATGCTTATTCTAATGAGTAGAATCTTATTCAAAGATTGTAGTATTACAAAAACTTTAAATAAATCACTACTTACTTTATTAGCCTGGATCAGATGAAAATCTTTTCCATAGGCCTTCAGCCCTTGTTCAAAATTTCTACACTCTTCCTCTGTCCACACAGATAATTCCTCTGACAAAATGAGGAGATAAGAGAAAACTGTTAATATACAATAAAGAAACTGAAACCAAAACTGTAACTTTCTGGCAAAAAAATTAAGGAATATTTTACTCTTTTGGGGGGGTTCGAGACAGGGTTTCTCTATGTAACAGTCCTGGCTGTCCTGGAACTCGCTCTGTAGACCAGAGATCCACCTGTCTCGGCTGCCCAAGTGCTGGGTTTAAAGGCATGCAACACTACTGCCCAGCACATCTTACTCTTGAGTGCTAATATTGGTCATTGCAAAAGATACAGTGATAAAAATTCCTGATTTAATAAAAATTGGAACAATTTGGTCCCTAACTTGCCAATCTCAAATTTGGGCCACTTGTTCCTTCTTTGTTGTGGAGACAAGGTCTTGCTACATATAGCTCCAGCCAGGCCTCCAACTTGTAACAGCTCTATTGTGGGCCAACTCTCAGGACTCTCCTCAGTTCTTCTCAGCCCAACTGTCATTACCACCTTTCTATGCCTTCAACCTGGTAAGTTCTTTCTTACTTTGGACTCTACCTGGGATTATGTTCTGCCCTCTACTTCACTTCATCTTTGTAGTAACACAACCCTTTACTCACCAGTAAAACTATCGTATTCTCAAGTTTCCCCTCAAATCCTCACCTTAACTAGTATGTCCAGCTATAACCGGCTTCAGCAATATCCTCTAACTCTCCTTTGAAGATCAGCAACTACTTTTCAGCCCGCCTCCTAGGCTACCAGGCTTACATAGTCCCTTGAAGAGAGCTTTTTAAAATCTGGGACCTTGTATGGGGCTATGTTTAAGTATTGGGCATATGTTTGAAGCTCTAATTCATTTATTAGTGCTTTGTTTTTCGTTTTTTTTCCCTTTGTTTTTTTTGTTTGTTTGTTTTTTGTTTTTTGGTTTTTTTGCTGAAATATAGTTGCTTTGTTTTGGCACACTATTAATGGAAGTTACAGATCCTGTGAATTCATTTTGTTCTGCATTTCCTACTTCCTTCTTAATCTTGCTACATTTTTATAACTGACATCAGGCATTACTAATGAATTGCCTGCCAGTCAAGCACAAATGCTGCTTTTGCAGAGGGCCCAGATTTGGTACCCAGCATCCATGTTGGGTAGCTTACAACCACCTATAACTCTAGCCAGAGGATCTAACGCCTTCAGCCTCCACTGGTGCCTGCACTCTCTTGTACCCATGCACTCCACACGCGTGCACACGCACACACATAATCCAGGCACAACACACATAGTTAAAAAACAATTACATCTTTTACAAAAGGAAAACATTGATAATAGAGGAGAAGCATGGACCCTTGATGACTGAGACTCATAGTTAGGTGCTTGGTGATGGGGGATGTCCTTCTGTATATATGTTTCTCTTACTGGTTGATGAATAAAACACAGATTGGCCAGTAGCCAGGCAGGAAGTATAAGCAGGGCTATGAGGTGAGACTGCTAGGAAGAGGCCACAGAGAGAGGCCACGAGGAAACGCCATGTAGCCAAAGAAGGAGTAACAGGTCCGGACCCTTCTCCGGTAAGATAAGACCACACGGAAAACTTAGATTAATAGAAATGGGTTAATAATTAAGAGAAAGCTATCAAACAAGAAGCCTGAGCCATTGGCCAGTTGATAATGAATCTGTCTCTGTGTGCTTATTTGGGGCTAATCAGCTATGAGGCCAGGTCGGAAAGAAACTCCGGCTACAGCTCAGAGCTTAAGAGCCTTCAGACTGAGGCCAAGTAAACAGATAACATTTCACTGTCATACCTATAAATAGGTAATACTTTCTGTGCAGCAGAGAAGCCAAATTTAGAGTAAAAAAGGGAAAACTCAGGTTTCAACTATAGCTTTATTGCTTATGAATTATACCTGCTTCAGCCACATTACTTTGGTTCAGAGTCCTGAATCTCCCAATTGTATTTAATAATTCTTTATAATAAAGAATTTGTATATGTTTGCGCATGCATTTGAGTAATGTGGGGGGAAAGGCCAGGAAACAGCTTTATAGAACTGGTTCTTTCCCTCCACCTCTACTTGGTCTCCAGCTATCAAATTCAGGTTGTTCATTTGAGTGACAACCACTTTGCCTACTGAGCTACCTCACCAGCACAGTCTCACAATTTTAAAGTTAAGCAGCAGAAGTTATTTTACACAGCTCATAGGATTTAAAAAAAAAAAAAAAAACTTCAACTATTTTAAAACTAGAAGACATTATTTATATATTTTAGACTTTTACTTAGATGCCCTTATTTTGCATCACAGAACAATCTTAATCCCACTCCCTGTAACAATGAGTGATAACTGTGTTCTCTGCACAAAGACTGAAATTAAGCTGAATACATATTTAGGTTAAAGTGAACAGCTTAAAGCTAAAATTTCTGCCAAGTCTGGCAAGTGCTTACCTCGAGCTGCTTTGACATTAAATCTTAATCTTCTCAAGGCTTCTTCTGTATCAAAACTGCATTTAACCAATTCATATAAAGCCTAGGAAAACAAAAGGTTTCTACGTAAGTCTCATCTGGCCAATAGTTCAGCCAGATGCTCATTTTTAGGAGCACATTTTCTGAATCATGTGTTTATTTCTATACTTTCTGGTCCAATTTTAGGGTACAGGATAAAAAGAAGAGTTCAATACTAACCTTCTATGCCACTCCTGAAGTACAAGGTAGGGTATGTAACCCCGTGACCATAGCATCCTAGCAACTGAGATATTCATCTCACAAAAGTATCATTTGTTTAAGCTGCAATTTTTTGCAGCCTTCTGAGATTTGTAATATACTTAAAACAAATTAGGAAAAAATAAAAAACAATGACAAACAAGGTTCTAAAAAACGATGTTGTATTGGGCTCATGTTAGGTATTATTCTGACCATATACACAACCGTATTATCTGAGATGAGGATGCCAACTTCATCACAGATGTGGAGTCTCATGGAGACAGATTAGAAAACAAACAAAAGGCCAGGCGGTGGTGGCACACACCACCTCTGTAAGTTGAAGCCAGTCTGGTCTGCAGAGTTCCAGGACAGCCAGGGCTATACAGAAGACATGTCTTAAAGAAAAAAAAAAAAAAAAAAAAGGAAAGAAAAGAAACCAGCAGAAAACACTTTTAAAAACACTATGAAAAGTATAAATGAGCAAAGTCAAGATTTCTATTTACCGGAGTTGAAATTACATCAATGGTGTGAAGCCTATTTAAACAGTAGGTCTTCAGTGATAATCCCAACCTTTACAGGAGAGTTCAGGTGGACAGAGCACCCACAGAAAAATGACAACTGTCACATATGAGGAAAACCCAAACAACTGTTCCTTACTAATGTACCTGTTCATTATCTTTAATGTGAGATCCTTCAGGAATTGCTTCTACACCTCTTTCATCACCTGTTCTTCTGGATGCATCCTTAAGAAATACAATCACTTTATCTTCTGGTAAATACTCTGGGTCCCACAGAAGCTGATCATCATTTTCATATACTAAATTCATAAACAAAATGTTAATAAAAACTGCCAAAAATTGACATAACCTGTATAGAGACATATCACTAAACAAATAATTCAGTCTTTCTAAAAATTACATTTACTTTCTTTGTATATGTGATGCTATGTGCCACACTACACATGTGGAGGTCAGAGGACCTCTTCTAAGAGTCAGCTCTTATTTATT
Organism: Cricetulus griseus; assembly: GCF_003668045.3. NCBI lineage: Eukaryota > Metazoa > Chordata > Mammalia > Rodentia > Cricetidae > Cricetulus > Cricetulus griseus. The sequence goes on from NC_048595.1 coordinate 46,620,463, forward strand.
TTTTACTTGCTTATTTGTTTATTTATTTGAGACAGGGTTTCTCTGTATAGCCATGGTTGCCCTGGAACTTGCTCTGTAAACCACACAGGAGATACATCTGCTCTGGCCTTCAAAGTGCTGGGGTTGAAGGTATGCACCACCACCACCTAGCGGGAATCAGTTCTTAATATGTGAATCCCAAGGACCAAGCTCAGGTCATCAGGGTTGGATCTCTGTCCTCTTCTTTTTTTTGGGGGGGGGGGTGTGAGACAGTTTCTCTATGTAGTTGTGGCTGTTCTTGAACTCGTTCTGTAGACCAAGCTGGCCTTGAACTCAAGAGACCCACCTGCCTCCTGAGTGCTAGGATTAAAGGCATGCACCACCACTGCTTAGTAATCTTGTCTTCTTATTGTGTTTATTTTTCTCCTTATGTGCCTGCACTTGTTACAATAATTTTCATATAAAACTCACAACCTTTAAAAAAATTTAAGTTTTATCATAATTTCCAATGAACTAAGAATAGTCTAAACATCACCAAAATTAAAAAAAAGTAGAAAAGAACATGACCTAAGACAGTGCCTTATGAGAGTTCAAACGACAATGAAACACATAAAACCCAGAAGCAAGAGCCTAAAATTGAATTGGTGCCAGAAATGTGGTACCTCAAGAGTCATGACAAGTGCTTCCAAGAGTAATTTCCAAGTCTGGTTAAATCCCAGAGTGACTGGAGGTTGTGAGACCTGCAGGGTCTACTAACAAGGACATAAGGACGTGAGGACTGAAGCATTAAAGGCTAAAAAGGTAAGTAGAAGGTGAAATAGAGCAACATCTTTTGAGAAGTAAGGATGGTCAGGTACAGGTATTGCAGGAGGCAGTGAGAAATCCAGTTGAACAAAGTTTGTAAGGTCTTTGTTTTTAAAGAGAAGACACAATTACTTGAATTTCAATAGAAAGGAAAAAAAAAACTTGATAAAAAACTTTGAGACATCAGATGAGTTTCAAAATTGCTTGTATTAATAAAAGGAGTAGCAACTAATTAAGCATCTCATGTAAGTTAGGGAATGTCTTCACATAAAATTACTTTCTTCCTCCATCTATACAAATGTACTTAAAAAGCCTCTTACCTAATAAATGTCTTTCTGCCATTCTTTACTGTTTGAATAATAAACACCTAAACTGAAAGGCTGCCCCCCTTGCTAAAAGAATTTGGACATAGTACTAGTTTCTCTTCTCTACTCAGCCTGTTCTGAAAAGAGAACCAATTCCTTGATATTTATGTATTTAAAGGTTGTCTCAGAAAGAGGAAGTAAAGGTGTGTGTGTCTGACTTCCAGTGTTCTCCACACCTCACTTAAACCTACGGGACAGTACAAATTACCTAAAAGACGTTTCTGCAACCACTGACAATGTTTGGCAAATCCTCAAACTGGGTAGACTACCATCACCAGGTGGCGCCAAATGACAAAGTTTGCCTCCTTTTTAAGGCTGAACAGTTTCAATTGTGTCAGGAACCTCAGAATAACAAGCTACATTTTAGACAAGTACAATATAGTCAGTAAAGAGTACCAGGTGAGAGCAACAGGATTCTCCCTAATCAACACTGCATAGGCCATAAGGACGCAAATGTCACTTAGCAAGAGCCCAGAGAGCAGTTCACTACTGTATGAGGTAGAGGAGTAAAGCTTAGGGCAGCTTACTAAAGAGTGACTCAGCAGCCATTAAATGAGACCCCGAAATTGCTAATTCACAGATGAATCTGATGAGGCTGGTCAGTGGGTCATACTTAACTAGTTATTCACACTGCTCATTTGGGCTATTTTATTAACTTGCAATAAACTTAGAAAAAAAAGTTAAAAGTATCAAATTGAATGTGTTACATAAGCAAGATAAACCACCAAAACCATCTCACAAACTTCACTATATATAGCTGGCAAGTACTACATACAAGAATCAGGAGAGGCCTATGCATTCTGATTTGAGGGAAAAAATATTTAACATGAGAAGCTGAGAGCTACCATTATAATGCCACAAATCTCTGTAATTTGGAAAAATAATTCCTAATGAATAAATGTATACTTATGCATCATCAATATTATTCCATTTTTAATGCCCAAGAAAAAATGTGATCTAATTAGTGTATCTTAGTATGAAAAAGCTACCATCAATAGTGTAATACAACACTGGAGTTCACCAGACTTATTTTCACATTCACATAGCCTTCTGACACACAGTTAAGTGAACAGTTACAGGATAAGCATTCCTAAGCAGAAAGTGTAAAGGCAAAAATGATCTGAAATACGAAACACCGCCTTAAAAATTCTAGATAAAGGCTATTTAACCTGTCCTAAGGGCAGACTACATTTTTTCACTTTCCCATTTCAGTCACATCAGAACTAAAAATAGAGTCAGGTGTAGCAATGCCTATAAACTTAGGCATTAGGAAACAAACAGCAGGAATGCCTGAACCCTGAGTTTGAGAATGTCTAGAAACACAGTAAGACTCTGTCTCAAAAAACCAAAAACAAAACCCTAACCCTAACTCAAAGCAGCTCCTTGTACTAGTTAACACTACCTGAGGGCACCAGGGAGCTCAAAGCCAAGTTGGGCTACGAAGTAAGAGACCCAGCCTCAAAGCAAACACTCTAAATTAAACAAAAATAAATGTCCTGTGACCAAACAAAGGATGCCTTTTATCTGGTCAACATCTGTTCAAAAACAGTCTTGGGCTGGACACTAGACTCAGCTGGTAGAGTACTTTTCTAGTATACATAGAGCCCTGGGTTGGATCCTCAACAGTGCATAAAACAGAATAGAGGCACAGGCCTATAATCAGTTCTAGAGAGTATGGTTTGTGAACTACATCTCATTAAAGTTGTTTATTTATTAATAACCATCTACTGAAAACCAAAGCCAAAACTTTCAAATGGTCTGAAGGGGACAGACACTAATCCCACAAACAAATTATTAGCCAAGGCAAAGACAAGTTTTCACTTATCTCTCTGGCCAGGCATGTATGTGACTCAAGCTGAGTCAATAGGGGCTTATTCCAAAATTTACAGAAGCTCCAAGGGACATTGTGAGGTCCTCATTTCTGCTAATTCGCTAGTTAGGGGATTGTGAAAAGTTTAAGACAAGAGCTTCCGGTAGCCATCTTAGGGAGGAACAGTCCCTGTGCTATGAGCTCCTGAGCCTAGTTCCACTCAAAGCAAGATCAGCATAATCCCTAACAAACCAGCCTTGCAAATTCTTTCTTGCTGAAGGTAACTGAACTGGGTTTCTGTCACCTGCCAAGTGTATTCCTTCTGAAGAAAAAAAAAAAAATATATATATATAAAATCATATACATATATAAATCATATACATATATAAAATCATATATATACATGATTAATAAAAACCCAAATAAAATGGGTAAAATTAATCATTCTGAATACCATATATGGGACACTGTGGCAAACAAAAGGTGGCTAAGTGTTTTACAGAACCATCATATGAATTCTGTAAATAACTCGTACTCCTATAATTCTCTAGATGAGCAAAATTAAGTAATGCATCCAAGGCCAAATGTCAAAGAACTGCTAAAGTGTACTACTGGCTTCCTAGGAGCTCTGGCTATACCATGTTTCTCAATTATTACCTAGAATACCACATATGAGACAAAAGATCAATGAGGGGCATTAAGAATAGAAAGATGAATAAGCAAATGATTGTGAAGGGACCAGCTCCCCTTTCGGCAGCCATAACGGCCGAACACGTGCTTGTATGACCTTGTCCTAGACACTAGAAAGTCAGATGCCTGGCTCGTGACAAGGAACCAATCAGAAGTTAGCTGGTGGCTATGCTTTACCACCCTGGGTGTACTTTATGGACAAGCACACAGCAATGACACACAGAGCATAGCAACTACCCTGGGAGGGCCTATGGGCCATAACAACCAGTTGGCCAATCAACACAGGGCAAGCCCTCCAAGCCTGGAGGCACACCAATCCCGAGCCTGCGCGTACCCCTAGACACTCCCCTTAGGCTGCCTGACAAGATCTCTTGGGAGCCCCTAGGAGCTGTCTTTGCTAGCCATCCACCATGGAGGGTAGATGAAACACCCGAGCTAACATGGGGTTAGCTCATTAAAAAAAAAAACAATAAAGCCTCATGCAATTTGCAGCAAGCTCTCGAATCCACCTGGTGATTGGGATGACCGTGGTCGTGGCCTGTGGCCTGGGACCCTGAATACCTGAGTTTTCCGGGGGTCTAACAATTGTAATATGAACCCTCTGTACTTATAGGTTCTACACCTGTGCACTTAATTAACAACAGGCTGAAAAAGTTGAGGAAGAAAAGTTTGTGCCTGCACTGAATCTGTAATCATCTTTTGTTATTTTTCTTCAGAAAGTCTAAAGATTCATGTAGCATTTCTATTGTACAATAACCAAGAGAGAGGTTATATTCAAGTTCCACACCAAATTACATAAAAGACTTGAGCATGTGTGTTTTGGTGTCTATGGAGCAAGGAAGAAGTAGTCTTAAGAGTTCTAACTCCCAGAGATAACAAGAGGCATGTACTTTGACAAGTACCAGTTATAATTAACATACAATACATAAGCAAATATTAATGAAGGTCCAACCAAGCAAGGAGATTTTGTAACCAAAATAAATTCAGGTTTCAAAGGAAAATGCCTAGTGTGTGACTATAAGTTTAAATTTGAAGTGTTTTTACATCAGGAGCAACCAGTGAGGGGAACATAATTGGCCTGGGTCTAGTAAAGCCAAATCAGAGGGTATACACAACATCTGTCAAGCTTCTGGAGTCAAGGTTAACTTTCAAGGGAGGGTTTTCTTTCACCACTGAAAAGAACTATGGTCCATCTCTAAATGACTTCTACAATAGAGTCAGGCATGGTGGCACACACTTGCACTCCCAGCTTCAAGCAGGAAGGCAGCAATTTTCAGGGCAACCCAGATAACAGATGGAGATGTGTCTGAAAACAAAAGCTGGGTATGTTGTTCAGTGGGTTTAACTGAACCCCAGCACCAACCCCCTGCAAGCAAGACACTAGAATCATTTCCACATTGTTAAGACATGTTCTCTCTGACCCAGCTGGTGACAAACACCCTGAGGTTTTGCAACAGAACCGTACTAACTAGTAATATCTTTTTACAAACTTTATTTTTAACAGTATCTGTGTAATATTAGTATTTGTTTTATGTTTATGGGGTACACTACAGAGAAAGATGCATTTTTTATTTTTATTTTTTAGCTTATATATATGTATATATTTATATTTATATAAAAAGAGCAATAATGGCAATATGTTATGCATCAATAGCAGCAACAGCTTTACCAGGTTCTGTAGTCCTTTGAACAAAATTGTAGAGACATCCAGCACACTCCATTTAAAAAAAAAAAACAAAAAACAAACAACAAAAGCACAAACAAACAACACCAAAAAAGTAAACAAAATCCCAGAAGACAGCACAGTACAGTTACTCTTGTGGTACTTGGCACTTTTTTTTTTTTTTTTAAATTAGTTTCTCAGTCATCATCTGGGAGGAAACCATTCTGAGCAACATCATTAAAAACAGCTCTGATAAAGCATGGTCACTACTGTGTATCATAAAGCAGGTCCACATATGAGTGAGTACATATCATGTTTGTCTTTTTGTGATTGGGTTACCTCACTCAGAATGGTTTCTTCGAGTTCCATCCATTTTCCTGCAAATTTCAAGATTCCATTGTTTTTTTTCTGCTGAGTAGTACTCCATTGTGTAAATGTACCACAATTTCTCTATCCATTCTTCAGTTGAGGGGCATCTAGGCTGCTTCCAGTTTCTGGCTATTACAAATAATGCTGCTATGAACATGGTTGAACAGATGTCCTTGTTATATGAATGTGCTTCTTTTGGGTATATGCCTAGGAGTGGAATTGCTGGATCTTGTGGTAGACTCATTCCCATTTTCTTGAGGAGTCGCCATACTGATTTCCACAGTGGCTGTACAAGTTGGCACTCCCACCAGCAGTGGAGGAGTGTTCCTCTTTCTCTGCATCCTCTCCAGCATAAACTGTCATTGGTATTTTTGATTTTAGCCATTCTGACAGGAGTAAGATGGTGTCTCAAAGTTGTTTTGATTTGCATTTCCCTGATTGTAAGGGAAACAAAATATTAAATGCACATGTAGATCGGATAAACCTTAATTTAGACTGTATTCTGGTTATCTTGCCATCCAGAGAATACCCTTCTGGAATTCTGATGCAGAGGGAAGACACTATATTGAAATGGATATTTCTGCCACATAAACAAAATAAAAAGTTAAAGACATATATAAAAAAGATTTCTGATTTGATTTTAAAGGGTAAATTAAGACTTCGCCAGCTAACTGGAAAAGATCCAGCAGAAATTATAGTACCTTTAACTAATGAAGAAATTTCTTCCTTATGGAAAGATAATGAATATTGGCAAATAGCTCTTACTGACTTTTTGGGAACAATTAGCAACAACTATCCCAAGACGGACAGAATTAAATTCATAAAAAAGACAGTCTAGATTCTTCCACGTATTGTAAGACAAACTCCCATTTCTGGAGTTCTTACCTTCTACACTGATGCCAACAAATCAGGTAAGGCAGGTTATAAAGCAGGTGAGGTAAGTAAAGTAGTTCAAAGTCCATATACATCTGTACAGAAGGCAGAATTATATGCAATTCTCATGGTACTTAAGGATTTTACAGAACCTCTTAATATAGTTACTGATTCCCAATATGCAGAGAGAGTGGTGTTACACATTGAGACTGCAGAATTTGTTACTGATAATACAGAATTAACTTCTCTGTTTTTACAATTACAGGAAACTATCAGAAACAGAAGTAATCCTATGTATATTACACATATCAGATCCCATACGGGTCTGCCTGGCCCACTAGCACAAGGCAATGATGAGATTGATCGTTTATTAATTGGAAGTGTGCTAGAAGCCTCAGAATTTCATAAGAAACATCATGTAAATAACAAAGGTTTGAAAAAGGACTTCTCTATCACTTGGCAACAAGCCAAGGAGATAGTGAAAAACTGTCCTACTTGTTCCTTTTATAATCAAACTCCATTGCCAGCAGGTTGTAATCCTAAGGGCATTCGGAGAAATGAGGTTTGGCAGATGGATGTCTTTCACTTTGCAGAGTTTGGAAATTTAAATATGTGCATCATACTATAGACACATTCTCAGGGTTCCAATGGGCTACTGCTCTTAACTCTGAAAAAGCTGATTCTGTTATTATACACCTGCTAGAGGTGATGGCAGTTATGGGTATACCTACACAAATAAAAACTGACAATGCTCCAACATATGTCTCTACGAAATTGGAACAATTTTTCAAATATTATAACATAAAGCATGTTACTGATATACCACACAATCCTACAGGACAAGCAATGGTTGAGCAATCTAATAGAACACTTAAGGAGATGCTCAATAAACAAGCTTGGAAGACTAAACCCCCCAAACATAGGTTGCATAATGCTTTATTAACACTAAACTTTCTTAATGCCAATGAAAAAGGACAAACAGCTACAGAAAGATACTGGACTACGAAAAAAACTGCTGAACTCAATCAGCCAGTATACTTCAAAGATGTACTAACCTCTGTATGGAAACCAGGACATGTGTTACGTTGGGGTAGGGGTTTTGCATTGGTTTCTACAGGAGAAGAAAAACTTTGGATACCATCAAAGTTGATCAAGATTCGACTGAAAAAGGAAAAACCTCTCGACAAGGACAAATAACAGGTATTCTACTAAGGTATGTCTTATAAACTAAATAAAAACCTCCCAAAGGAAAGGGAAGTGTTTTGCTTTTATCTTCACAGGAAAACTCATCTTCAGAAGGCAAAAGACACTGCATGGGTAGATGCTTAAGAAGAAAAGGTAGCTATACCATCAAATAGAAGGAATGTGCCATACGGTAAACTTTACAGCTGTCTCTCAAAAAACTCTATTTCTCTTTATTTCCTAGTCCCTATTCAATTAAACCAATGCTGGATTTAGAGGTGGATTTGGCTTTCCTCCTCTAAAATCCAAGCACATTATTTAACTAAGCTTTAGTGTTTCTGTGTTGTATCAAGAAGCCAATTGATGTAATACAGAATAAAAGAAGAATTTGGGGACTGTCTTTGTCTTTTCTTGGATCTTTCTCTCAAGGTGTACACCCTTTCATAATTGTTATGCTCTCATGGTTGCATTCCCTAGCATGTGTACATATACAAGCAAACATTTCTCTGCTAACTGTTTATGTTTGAGTCCCACATAGCCAATAAAGACCTGCCTGACAGCAATCCCTGGACACCCTGGAAAGAAAATGGGCCACACCTCCTCGACTGCACTGGATCCAACTTGCTCCATTTCAACTGACACTCCGGCCAGAGGTTCGGGTACTGACTTCAATCAAGTTGAGGATTTCAAGCGAGATCTTCAATCAAGTGAATCCCATCTAACATGGACTGGATACTAACATTTTCTTCCTACAGGACCCCACATGACTATCATCGTCCCATTTCAGCAGGAAGTAACTTGGAAAATGCTACGCCCCCTTTCCCCATTGTTGTCACTTAGGATAGTGTATATACCTTGTTAGGAATAGCTTCCTATTGTTTATGGTTCGGTTTGGAAGGAGGTGTTCAGGCTTGGACACCTCTTTCAGATGACTTTAGGTTTTAGTTAAAATAGATAGTTATCTTCTTATATTTTACCTTTATACTGTTAAGTTTTAGTCCTCTTTTAGACTAAAAGGGGAATTGTAGGGGAAGCTGTAGCCACGCCTTCTTAGGGGCAGGCTACAGGAGTACCTGAGGGCTTGTGAGGGCGTGGTCAGAATGAGTAGGGGGACTGCGTTTTCGGTTTCGTTTTCTCTTTGCTTCTTGCTGTACAGCCTGCTACCACCGGCTGGCTGGTTCGCTCTGTAAGTAAGGCTTTTCCCTATTAAATACCCTTATATTTCTACCTGACTCCGTATTGGTAATTTCCCACTATACCTGATGACTAAGGATGTTGAACACTTTCTCATGTGTCTTTCAGCCATTTTAGATTCCTCTATTGAGAATTGTCTATTTAGTTCTGTACCCCAGTTTTTAATTGGGTTGTTTGGTGTTTGGGGGACTAGATTCTTGAGTTCTTTGTATATTTTGGAGATCAGCCCTCTGTTAGATGTGGGGTTGGTGAATATCTTTTCCCAGTCTGTGGGTTGCCGTTTTGTCTTGCTGACTATCTCCTTTGCCTTACAGAAGCTTCTCAGTTTCAGGAGGTGCCATTTATCAATTGTTGACCTCAGTGTCTGTGCTACTGGTATAATGTTCAGGAAGTGGTCTCCTGTGCCAATTAATTCAAGGGTATTTCCCACTTTGTCTTCTAATAGGTTCAGTGTAGCTGGATTTATGTTGAGATCTTTGATCCACTTCGACTTAAGTTTTGTGCAAGGCGATAGGCTTGGGTCTAACTGCAGTCTTCTACATGTCTGCACCCAGTTATGCCAGCGCCATTTGTTGAAGATGTTCTCTTTGTTCCATCGCATAAATTTGGATTGTCAAAAATCAGGTGTTCATAGGTGTGTGGGGTAATATCAGGGTTTTCAATTCTATTCCATTGGTCTACCAGTCTATTTTTATGCCAATACCAAGCTGTTTTCAGGACTATAGCTCTGTAATAGAGCTTGAAGTCAGGGATGGTGATGCCTCCAGAAGTTCCTTTATTGTATAGTGATGATTTGGCTATCCTGGGTCTTTTGTTTCTCCATATACAGTTGAGAATTGTTCTTTCAAGGTCTGTGAAGAATTGTGTTGGGATTTTGTTGGGGAGTGCATTCAATCTGTAGATTGCTTTTGGCAAGATTGCCATTTTTACTATGTTGATCCTACCTATCCAAGAGCATGGGAGATCTTTCCATTTTCTGGTATCTTCTTTAATTTCGAGAAAGATGCATTTTGTGGGTTTTTTTTTATTAGTTCAAATTAGGAACAAGCTTGTTTCACATGTCGATCCCTTCTCCCCCTCCCCTGACCTACCCCCCCCCACTCCATTCACCCTCCACTCCCCAGGCAGGGTAGAGCCCTCAACCAGGGCTCCACAAAGTCCACCACATCACCATGGGCTGGGCCCTTCATTTGTTTTTTTTTAAAGCCAGAATTCCTTCTTCCAGTATTATTAACCCCACCCCAACCCCACCCCTGCAATACAGTCTGCTCACATGACTTCTTCAGAGAAATGTCATTTTCCTACATCCTGTTTGGCCTTTCTATACTACCTAACACATTTAAGTCCTCAAATAAAAGCCAGGCATGGTAGCACATACCTTTAATCACTGCACTTGGAGGCATAGGCAGAAGGATCTCTCTGAGTCCAAGACCAGCCTAGTGTACAAAGTGAAACACTCAAAAAAGAAAAATACACAAATGAAACATCTTCAAATTGCACTTCACTGCAATTATATACAACCCTCTTCGAAAATCATGAAAACATTAAGCCAGAAGAGGCAATATTTTTTAAAGTAGAAATTATAGTTTATTTACTGTATTTGACAATAGTTACAAAAATTACAAAAGGAAAAGTACAAGAAGAAATAAACCTTTAATCATGACAGCAATGTACTACAAAACTATGTCTTCCTTCCATCTACTAATGACTCTGTCTTGGGGACTGGGGAGTAAACCCAGGGCTTTGGCATGTTATGTAAATGCTTTACTTAAGCCATACCCTCAGCCCCCTTAATATGAAACTTTCAAAATATAGACATTACCTCCTTCATAGCCAAAAATTTTAAGGCATCTAGGAAAATGGAACAAATGTTTACCTCTCAGTTCCCTACTGACAGAAAGAAACTCAAGCCCTGCTATTATATAAACACAGTACTTACATTTCAATTATAAACAAAAAAGCCAACAGAATTTTTTTCTGAATACAGTAAGGTACACCATGGTCTACAGAGCTAGTTCCAGTACAACTAGGGCTACATAGAGAAACCCTGGCTCAAAAAAACAAAAAGTATTAAGTTCAGAGCATTTAAAATACAGAAAAAAAAAATGTTTTTCTTAAAAGAGAGAGACACATGGCTGAGCTATTTTAAGTACACACTTTCCGACTCTCTTCTTTTACAGTGACCAGCCCTGACAAATACACTTCTTTTATATATGCATCAGGGTTATTTAGTAGGCTACCATATTCTTACCACATCTGATTTGTAAATTGAAGGGCCAGAGGTGGCAGATGGCTCAGTGGGTAAAGTGCCTGCTGTGCAAACCAGAGAACACATGTTTGGATCCCCAGTACCCTGTGTGAAATCCAGAACAGCAGCGAGCATCTGTAATCCAGGCACTAGGGGTAGAAGATAGATGCCCATTGGCCAGCCAGTCTAGACAAACAAGACCCTGTGTCACAAGGTAAAGAGCCAACAGAAGAAGGAACCCAACAATGACCTCTGGCCTCCACATGAGAGTTCCTAGACACAAACACAGATCACCCCTCAAAATAAGTCCATCACATCCAAAGTTCAGGAATATAACTTTCCTGTAACTCACCTTTTTCATTTTCTTTGTATCTACAAACGCCAACTGGAATCTCAGCTTGAAACATGGAGCCCACCATGATTTCCTATTTTAAACATAACAAAAAGACCTGGTGATACACATCTTATATTCATGTTTAGCTTCACTATCTTCTTGAGTAAACTCACTCTGGTCTCTCTGTCATAAAACCAATTACTACCTCATGGTAGTATTGTGAGGATGAATGAGTTAATAATAGCTAGGACCTTACATATATGACTGGATGGGAAATAATAATAATGAGTAAAATGTAACATAAACAATAGTTTTGATCAGCTAATTAAAATAATTAAAAAAATACCCTGAAAAATAGAAAATCAACTTTGGGTGTTTTTCAGAGTATTTACATTTATGATTCTTTGTGAAGGCAGTATAAGCACCACTAGCAAAATTGTTAGAAATTGAAGTCTTAGGCCCCAAAGGCAACTCTAACTCACACTGAAGTCTGAGAAACAAAGGTTTAAGATAAGGGGACAACAACACGGTATGAACATGCAGCTGAGCAGTGGTGGTGCCTTTAATCCCAGCTCTTGGGAGACAGACACAGACACATCTCAGAGTTCAAGGCCAGTCTGGTCTACAGAGTGAGTTCCAGGACAGTCAGGGCTACACACAGAGAAACCCTGTCTAGAAAACAAGAACACCCCCTACCCCTCACCCCCCCACACAAGTATGAACATGCTGAAGAAGTTTAGATGACTCAGGGTTTAAAAGCGTCTCTATTGCTATTGTCACTTCTTTATTAACAGCATCTTACTCTACTTCAAGGACATGCTCAATTAAATGAAGCCGTTTTTCTACTACAGAGGAAAACCAGACTTTCTCACGGTCAGGTTTCAATAAAGATCACATATGCTAAACTTCCTCCTCATTGTTTGGCATTCTCTTAATGGTGTCCACTATAGTCCCTCTGCTGTCTCTATTCCTCTTTTTACTTTATTCACCAAAGAGTAGCAGTCATTCTTTGACTTTCACCCCAGAATGGATAATTACTCCCTATAGATTCATACATGGAATTCCCCCTTTAGTTAATCATCTACACTATATACTCTGGCACCTCCCCAGATGGGAAAAAATTGCATACAATAGGGAAGAAGGTGCAGAAGGTAATGTCTCAATCTCTGAAGACTCATTACAGCTCCTCTTCTATAAGGAAACATCAACACTATAGCACAAACAATAAAAACCCAGAGATAGATATTGGGATTAAAGCTGAAGATGAGATAAGCAAAGCAGCCAGCCACTAGAGTACTCACCTCTACCAATGCTCAGACTGAAGGGGCAATCAAACTACACTGCTGCTCAGACTCACTGAGACTCAAATGCATTCCTGTCTCCTCTAGCCTTATATTTCTCTCTCTGCCCAGCCTTATCACTCCTGTCCCCACCCTGGGGACAGGATAGTGCTGGGATTAAAGGTGTGGGCTGCTTCTCTTTTAGACTGATTCACGCCCATGTAGCCCAGCGTGGCCTTGAACTCACAGAGATCCATCTGCCCCTGTCTCCCAGGTGACAGTATTAAAGACATGTGCCACCACTGTCTGGCCTCTATGGCTAGCTAGTGTGACTAGCTTTTCACTCTAATCTTCAGGCAAGCTTTATTTGTTGTATCATAAACAAAATATTACCACACAGCCGGGCACTTGTGGCACACGCCTTTAATCCCATCACCTGGGAGGCAGAGACAGGTGGATCTCTGAGTTAGAGGCCAGCCTGGTCTACAGAGTGAGTTCCAGGACAGGCTCCAAAGCAATACAGAGAAACCCTGTCTCAAAAAACAAAAAATAAATAAACAAATAAATATTGCTACACAACATTCTCCTGAAGGTAGTCAAAGTTGTTCTGTGATGACTACTATGTTTTAATAGGAACAAATATACATGCAGGCAAAACACCCATACACATGAAATAACGAAATAAACAAAACCCAGGAAGAAAAAAAAAAAAAAAAAAACCAATTACATAATGTACTATGATTTCCTAAGAGGTTCAACTCTTATGCAATACCATTAAATTAAACCCTAAAAAATTTAACTGTGTAGTTAATTAAATAATGCTATGTAATATTTTAAGGAAAAAGAACCTAATGTTTCAAGTTTACTTTTAGAAACTAGTCGTATGTTTGTAGAGCAGCCTAACCCACAACACCAACTTTTATTACTTTAGGACTAGATGATGAGAAACTTGGATTTCTAATATTAGTTTGAGTATCAATAAACTCAGCAAACCCCATTCTACCTACACTATCATTTTATGGTAAATGTATTTCTTAGTTGGATTTATTAATGAGGAGCTTGAACAAATGTTCACAAAATGGTTAATGCCACAAAAAAGGCTAATACACTGACTTCATCAAAATAAATTATTCATTAAAAATATTCTTGGCTTTTAGAATATTACTGTAAGTTTTGGAAAAATACCTTTTTCCAGTCTTCTGATGGAATATAATCTTCATCTTCTTCAGATTCTTCTTCTATTTCACTATCTAGAATACATACGAGAATGATACTATAAAATGGGCACTTATCCTGTCCATATCTATGTATCTTTGTATTTTTATACCTACCATCAGATTTTTAAATATCTTGGTCTGCTAAATCAGACCAAGATATTTAAAATCAAATAATGAACACTGTATCTAAAACAAGACAGTAACAACAAAAAATTCCCCGAATAAAAGAAAAACTGTGATTTTCCTCAGCTACACAAGGAGTTCACCAGAGTTATTCTCAGAAAACATATTTGGGTGGAAGGAGAAAGTTAACTCCTGTTGTCCTCTGACCTCCACACGTCATCCTACCACAGTGGAAAACTGGTGAACTATATTAGCATGTATTCATACACCAAGAACCGACCCCAGCTTTTTACACCCAGGAACCACAAGATTAGAGAAGACAACACTACAAATACATAACTATGTACTGCCCGATGTCATCTTTGGTCAATAGACTCTATAATTGTGGTCCTGCCAAGATTATATCATCTTGAGGTCCTGTGTCCACATTAGTCACACAACCAAGAAACCTGACAACATTATTTCTCAGAATATATCCCGGTTGCTGAGTGACACTTGAGTATACATAAAGAAGATTCAGAATCAAACAAAGAAAAGTAGAAAACAAAAACTTCAAGACTACACAAAATAAAAGAACACACCCACATTCAGGTGAAGCGTAAATGTTGTGATATATGCACTGAGAACAGAACCTTCATTTTGATACTCTAGTAACCCCTAACAAAATCTATTTACCTTTGAAAGCAATTCCATAATAAGTGAATTCAAGCATCAATAAAAGCACATTAGAATTTCAGGTATTACAGAAGAGTGAAAGTTACATTCTAACTAAGACAATGTAATACACATACTTGTATCAAAATATTTACAACGACGTGGGCGAATTATTTCCTGAGCATCTTGGGAAGTAACAGACTGTGAGGGATCATCATTGGAAGACTGTGTTTCATCCTCCTGGCCTGATGAATCCTTTATGTTCTCTTCCTATAGAATAAGAAAATGTATATGAAGAATGCTGTTGCAAGCCAGTATTCAAATTGTGTTTTAGAGGTAACTGTAAGATCATAATAAACCTGCCAAATGCAATGTGATTTCCTAAGGACCTCTTGGAACGAGGGTAAAACCTTAGAGCTGAAGTCCCAGCTGTTTACAGTTTAGCTAAGTGCACTTAGCAGTGCTAGTTTTGGTAATGCTATGTGACACCGGGTATTAATATTAGGAAGCAGTGTGAAACTCTTATCTAAAATTATTTTTAAAAATGAATAGAGAACTGCCAGGCAGCCTATTTAATTTAAAGGTAACAGCAGTTTTTTCTTTCTTTCTTTCTTTCTTTTTTAAGTTGGTACTATATAGAAAAAGCAGAAAGAAATCTGGAACGACAGTACAAATTTAACACACTGGAATGAATTACAACAGATTTTCAATTTTTATATCACACATTTGTGTAGTTTTTTTTCTGAAATTTAATCTTACTGTACAAACTATATTTAGAGCTTAGTACTATCTGTGGTTTCACAAAGACAACAGGAATTCTGGAACATAAATATTCCACAAATAGGATAAAAACACTGAATCAGCACTAACTTACTTTATTTTCCCCACTACAGCCACTGTTGTCATCATTATCAGCATCTTCATCATCTTCACCTTCTTCCTCCTCTTCCTCTTCCTCCTCATCTTCTTCAGGTAACCGAGTGCTGTCATAACCATAGAGGCTGAGAAGCTCGTGGATTGGCATGTCGCCTTCCTAAGTACACAAAAAAGTCAATTTCTGAAATCAGTGATTTCCTATTTCCATGTTACAATTTACAAATCTGTACAGTACTAAACTGACAGATTTTTTTCTTTATACCATGTATGTGTTTATACCTAATATGTTCAGTATTTTCAAATTATGAAAAGGAGAAAGAAAACCCAATTTTTTACTCCTATAAACTGACCAATTTCAATTGGTCCATAGATTTGTCAATACTTTGAAATCAATTACAATTTTTACAATAATTCAGTCTACACACCACAGTTAGTTAGCCCTTACATATGGATGATTAACAACAGTACCCTAAATAATTTGGGGGCAAAGAGAGTAATTAGAAAACAGCATGTCATCTAATTCAATAAATCCAGAAAGGGAGATTGAATTCCCTACTCAAAGTACACTGCAGGAACAACAACTACAAACAAAATGATACTAGATTAGAAAGCTACCTATATTTTTCTAAAGTAATGTTCAATTTACATATAAAAGCATGTCAGCATTGATTGTCTACAAAACTATTACGTTAATCCCATAACACAGATGAGGAAACATGAGCACATACATTAAAATTTTCCTTAAAAAAAATTAAACAAGTTACATTACAATATAGTCAGATTTTCATCATCTGACTCTATAAGTTAATCATTTTATTAGTGTATCTTAGGGTTTCAGTCAGGACCTTCATTGATCTCTCCAAAAGACATATCCACTATGAATAAAATGAAGAAGTAGCTTTATTTGGGAAAATAAAACCCATTTTCTGCAAAAGGCAATCACTAATCAAATAATATCAAGCATCAGAAACAATAAAATCCTGATTATAAAAAAGTCAAAGTTTAGCCCAATTTATCTGAACATATTATACACACACATTCTAAAGAAAAACAAGTGTCAATTCAAAACCTAGAGAAATGGTGCTCTTTATGACAATTTTTTTAGTTTCCCATCATTATGTACCATACTGATAAACAGAAGTTTAGTTCAGATACCAAACATATTTCTACAGAGGGGATATATACATTGGAATGTATAAAGTAAGTTGGTAACACAAAGTTTATCTCCATTCACTCAATCTATGTACAGTGTGTGTGGGGGTGCTATATAAGTCACTTAGTGCTCATGTAGAGGACCTGGGTTCAGTTCTCAGCACCTAAACTGGGTAGCTCACAACTACCTGTAACTCTAGTTCCAGAGGAATGTAACCTTCTTGGGCACCTACATGTACCCATGCACACACACCCCAACACACACACACACATGTATGCACATGCACACAGACAAGTTTTTTAAAAAAAGAAAAAAATCTAGTAATAATCTGTAACTTCCTCACAGGAAGCAAATAACATTTGATACTTGTACTGCACACTATAAATCAACATGTAAGCCTATATTGGAAGAGAGTTTAGTTCTGAAGGGTCCAATAATCTATAGACTCTATAGTTGGACAAGCAATGGCTTGTATCCAGCAAGGCATCACCATGCCAGATGAGATACTTAATTGGCAGCCATCCTGTGTTATTTTTAAAGTATAACCAAAACCATACTTGATGTATCTAAAAAATTGGCCCATAGAAATCTGAGCTATAACAAGGACACTGAAATTAAAGACTAAGAGTCAGTACTTAAAAAGAACAGAACAAAGACCAGTAAGAAAAGGATAGAGAAAGAGACATTTTTGCATATAGTGACAAACAGCCTCCCCACAGCATCTCGTAGTGGTCAAATATCTGAGCCAGGTGCTTTGATTTCACTTTCTCTAAGAATGAAAGCAGTCAGAAGCATACAATCTCCACAGATCTAACAGTATCAGAAGGTAATGTCTGCTACTTCTATTTTCTTATTAAGGAAGCAATACAGACACAGAGCACATGTTGTTTGAAAGACTTTGATCCCTGGACCTAATTCCAGCTCACGTAATTTTCCTTTAACCCAGTAGGCATCCCAAATAAAGTGGATTCGGCAACTGAAGTTAATTAGTAAGGGCCATTAAAGAGTCAAACTGAAAGAAACACTAACATGGAGTTTGCAACTATCATTCTTATCAGGTTAAGAATTCATTTTTAGTTCATTTTTCAGGACAATGGATGCTACTCAAAGTGAAAGTGAGTGTTAAGTGACAATTTAACAGCGTTCATTTAAATGATCATACTCTATTTTGAAATCATTTTCTGTTTAGACCACAATACTTGGTCCACTCTACAACATCAATCAAACAAACCCTTTTGGGGGCTTGACTGTTGATCTGTCTTATTTAAAGAGCATTAAAGTCAGCTTGAAGAACAGGATGCTGGTCTTATCTCAGAATCTCTGACCTAACTAATGTCTTAGATGAGGGGTCTCTAATCTGTATTTGTTTTGTTTTAAAGACAGGGTTTCTCTGTGTAGTCCTGGCTCTTCTCAAACTCAGGTCCACCTGCTCTGCCTCCTGAGTGCTGGGATTAAAGGCAAGTGCCACCACTGCCAAGCTCCTAATCTGCATTTTAAAGAATTTCCAAGTAAGGCTCTTTACGTGAGTGTAAGACAATCTCAAAGGTGCAGGGTAAAATACCAGTAAAATCAACCTTTCCAGTGGGAGAAGATAAAGCTTGGACATTGTTTTTAAAATCTTTCACTAATATAACAAGAAGCTCAGCATACAAAAGGTTAGAAAGGAATTTCACTCAGAAAAACAGTGGTTAAATCATGGATTGTTTTTCCTCCTGTAACAAGGTAAGAAGTACAAGTCACTTCATAAAATACTATTTCTCAAACACCTCCAGTCCTGTCTAAGAAAGGGCAGAGACTGTCAAAGTGGCTTCCTTAATACCTTACAAACAGAGTCTACCAGAAGAACCAGTGATAGAACTAGCACACAGAAAAAGCCATTAAAGTCAACTAATGTTAAGCAGGGGGGAAAAAAATCAGGCTGGTGTGGTTGGCGAATGCCTTTAATCCCACACCGGAAGCAGAAGCAGGTGAACCTCTGTGAAATTTAAGCCAGAGTGGTCTACAAAGTGACCAGGACAGCCAAAAGCAACACAGAGAAATCTTGCCTCAAAAAAACCAATAAATAAATAAACAGATAAAAAATCAGACCCTTCTGATAACAGCAGGCATGCTTTCCATAATAAGTGAAAACTATACCCCTCCCCCATATAATTTCAAAAGGATATGGGTTATAGAAAGATCAGTAGCAGATTAATCACAGATGTATTGGGTTTTCTGGGGTCTTTTTTGTTGTTGTTGTTGTTTTTAAACTTAATTTCTGTTACTTAAATTTCTTAAATGACTAGTTTTTATCCAGGTCTGATCCTTAGTTACTTTTTGTGGTCAATTTTGCTCCTCATCAGAACTACTCTTGGTTGTTCATTAGTATGCAAACTAAGTTAATATTTTTTCAAAGCAAGCTGTATTTTCAGAATGACTGAAAAGGTACAACAGTCTGAAACACATGAAAAATATGATTGGGTTTAGAATCTAGCACTACCTGAAGGGGGAAAAAAGAAAAATGATGTCTGAAATAATAGAAATGTTTACAGCCCTGGTTTACCAAACACAAGTACCAAGTTGTCATATTGTAGTTGATAAAAATGTACAGGGAACATGACAATAAAAAGTTCAGATAAATAACCAGGTACAGTGGTGTATGTAGGTCTGTAATCCCAGGATCAGGGAGACTGAGGCAGGAAGATTTCAAACTCTAGGCCAAACTGGACTACAACAGGGAATGCAAGGCCAGGGTGGGGTGCGGTACAGAGCTGAGTCCATGTTTCAAACATGATAAACAGGAAAGCATAAATGCAAGCAGAATAGATAAATTCCTACTAATATTACATTGTTTAAGTCTTTTAGGGGCAGGGTTTTATTACATCTACACTGGCCAGGGGAACTCTGTAGCCTAAACTAGTTTCCAACTCCTAGTCTTTTTGCCCTAGTTCATGGGTGCCTGAGTTAAAAGTGTATGACACCTGGAAGCCAATTTTATTAGTGACTACAGTAGTCTTAGCAGCAGACCCTCTCTGAGAGAACAGTCTACATCTTCCAGCACTCTATCCCTGATGGGATTTATTGAATTCCTCTAGTCTCTCAGCTAAAAGCTGAACACATGACCGAGCTCCCTCCTAGTCCTTCAGAGCATTTGTCTCACAGCACAAATGGAAAAAAAAAAAAAAAAAAACCACTAAAGACACTAAATCTTGGGTCAAAGTATACAACTTTGACATTTTTTCTATGTTTGCATGTGTGTCACTTCTAACAACAGATTGGCAGATATCATCTGTGCATGGGGACAGGGTAAGAGTGGGTATGGTATATGCAGCATTCAGACGCCAGAGGACTTTGGGTGGTCCTACTCTATCAGGACATTATTGTACTAGGGTCTATCTGTCACCCATTTTAGAGAATATTACATTATCAGAAGTATACACTCTACCAAGTATTAAGGAACCTCCTTGAATTGAGTGTCTGGGAAACCCCAAGGATCATCCTTTCTTAGCACTCCCAATACCATGATGCCTGGGTTACCTGGTTTTTTACATGGGTGCTAGGGATACAAACTAAGGTCTGAACACTGTGCCATCCCCCAAGCTGATGAAATCTTTGGAGAGACTGAGAAGTTTACAGACTTTGCTAGGTCTTTGGGTCCAAGCTAACAAGGAACAGGAATATCTGCCCACTAGGTAATGCTTTGATCCCCTTATCTCACAAGAACCAAGCTGAGAATGCTCAAAGTACTATCTACAATCTCATTGATCTTCAACAGGGATACCTCTTAATTAGTACCAGGCAGACATGGATTAAGAACATTCAGCTTCTCTGTTTGTAGTATTTTATCAAAATTGGCTAAACAAAAATGCATTTGAATGTTTCACACAACACAGGAACAAGGTGATGAAAAGTTGATTTGAAAAAGGAAGCCCAATCATATTAAAAAGCAGAAATTAAGGTATCACTTGAGCCCCAACTCCTGCCTATTTTCCTGCCCTTAATCACATGTTGTATACAATAACACTGAATTCTTCACTGATTGCTTTAGTTCCAAATGCAGTTGTCTTTGTATCCCCAGGATTCTGATGCTATCAACAGTAGTGATTTGCAAAGTGAATATTCTGTATTTCCCTCAGAAAAAAGACCAAAGGATGATTAAAACTTGGCCAGTAGAACATAAGTGAACAAGGGTCTAAAATCTCCTAGTCTAAAGAACATTTTACTAGTTTCGTTATCAAAGTCCACATTCTACCAGGTATTAAGGGATTTCATTCGATTACATTTAAACACCATGCTGAAGTAGGTGTGTTTTATCCTCCATCTAGGAGTAAGGATATAGGAATAGGAGGACAGAGAGCAGAAGCTATGGAGCATATAGTACATGTGCACAGTTGTGCATCAGCTTTCTCTGAGAACCACAGGAATGATACATCTAAGATTTATTTAGTAGTTTCTCATGTGCCAGACATTGTGCTTTACATTATTATCTTTGTAAGGATAGAAGTTTAACAATGATAATCAAGTTATATGCTTATGGAAAAGTGAGGTTGAATTAAGAACCCAGGTTACCTAACTCACTGGCTTGCTTACTTAGTTATATATGCACATATACTTTCCTCCTTGAAAGCTGGTGTCAGGTTAAATGTTCATCATGCTGATGCAGTATGAGACAAGGGCTGAGTAGATAAGATTCTGAGGGATAAAGACAGACACAGGCTGAATAAAAACAGATGTACTTTAGGAAGTAAAGTTTATAAATGCTATAGTAAAAAGTGGGGCAGTCCTATCTGTGTAAGCTAACAGGACACTGGCTAAAGTTTAGAAGAACAAGCTATTAAAAGACAAACACCAAGAGCTCAGTGGTTAAGAACACTTCTGTTTTTGCAGAGGACCAGGATTTGGTTCCCAATACTCACATAGAGGCTCACAACTGTCTATAACTGCAGCTCCACAGAACCTGACACCCTTTTCTGACCTCCCTCCACAGACACAGGCACATACATGGTATAAAGACATGCACGCAGGCAAAATACCCAAACATAAAAAAAAAAAAAAAAGAAAAGGAAAACCATTGTCTCTGGATTAAAGTCAAGACAGGAAGATAAAGCCATGAAACACTGACACACTATAGTACTGCAAGGTCAGAGTAGCATCAGCTTCCTGGTTGCAGAAGAGATGACTGTTCTCTCATGCATGTGGCACAAATGCAAACTTTCACAGCAGGGCATCTGGTGGATGGGCATATTACTCTTCACATATCTACTGTACCAAAATAGACTTAGCAATGCAAGACTATGAAGAGAGGAGATAAGTCCTAATGGACCACATCAAGACTAAAGACAGTTCCTAAGGTAACTAATCACTTGGGGCTAGTACTTGACTAGAAGACAAACTACAAAGATATAAAACCAGTAAATTTCTTTCATAATTTTCATGTGGGGTTTCTTTAATATTTATAACTCAGCCTGTACTTACTATCAAGTCCCAAAGAAACTCAGGGCAAAGAGCTAACTGTGGTACCTATTAGAATACTAAGTGCAGCAGGCCTCAAGTTCTCTCAACATCTCAAGTACCTGGCACAGAGTCCTGGCTCCTTTCAGCACTTCACACCCCCTACCTTACCTTAAACCTCTTCAAGTCCCTGAGCTTCGATTTCCCTTGCCCCAGCTTCTGATTCCCAGATAACCCAGCCATTTCAGCCAAATACTCTCTTGGTCTTCCTCCCCTCTTGCCCTTTTCTCTTCATTTCCTTTCTCACTTCTCTTATGGACAGGGCTATTCTGCTGGCCATGCTCATGTTCAGTCTGGACTCTTCCAGACGCCTCTCGCTATTCTCTCCGTATCGACAATAAAAACCTTCTCTTCAACCATACCTAGGAGTAGTGATGGTCTCATTTTTATTCAAGCACACTGCAAGAAAATCTCAATCTTATGTACTTTTTTTCTAGTAAGAGAATTCAGAGAAGTGACAAATTGAGAAATTGGGAGATAGCTTTTACCACAAGGTGAAAATATGCACTCAAGGTTAGTGTGGGCACTCTCATTAGCCACTCAATCCCTAGCCCTAGGTTTTGGTGCTTCACTGGGAATGTGTCCAGTGCTTTAATATGTATTAAGAACAGATGTTATTAGTAAGTCTTTTTCTTTTACAATGTATTTAAATACATAGATGCAGTTGATTCTCATCTTTCTTCTGAATGTAGTGCTACAATTGTGCCCATGTCTCTTGAATTTTAACAGCACTGGAAAAGGGTTAAATTTTGATACAGGTAATTTACAGCAAACACAAAATTTCATGAATTGTGTGCATAATTTTAACATTCTTATTAGTATCACAGTAAATTCTAATCAATTCATCTAATTGTATTAAAATATTTAAATGTAAGATTTATATGGGGTCTGGAAAGATAGCTTAGTGGTTAAGAGCTCTGGCAGTTTTTCCAGAGGACCCAGGTTCAAAGTTCAATTCTCAGGCCCACATGCACTCACAACTATAAGCACAGTTCCAGGGGATCTGACATCCTCACACCAATGCAAATTAAAAAAAAAAAAAAAAAAGACTTCTTTAATACCTTTTATTACTGGCATGATACATGCAGCTTTAGCTGCATACATTAAAGCCTGTATCAACAGTAATCAATGAAAAGTTTAGAATTCAAGTTGAATGAAATTAAAACTACTTTTAAAGCATTCTAATATTTGAGTATCTTTGAAGTAATTCAGTTGATTTTGATCTGAAAGAACTCAAATAGAGGTGAGAATGAAATACATTTGTTAAATGTATTGCTACTTTATGAACTGTGAAGTTCCCCCACAATTACATAAAAAAACGAACAAAACAGATTTCATACAATGAAAGGTCCAAATGTAAAGCACCACCCCCTGAACTTCATTCACCACTGTCTCGAGCCCCAAAAAGCAGATGAGTAATCAAATAAACTGGTTTATTTATTAAAGAAAAATTGGTTTGGTTCATACCTATGAAGTTTATAACTACAGGAAATCTAATCATACCACTTAGTTTCAGTTTATAAAAGTTGTAGATATGAGGATAGTTAAACCTAAGACTTTGCTCTATGTGGAAAGTCAGGGAAGATTCTGAGAGAGTATAAGACTGCTTGAGATGAAAACATACAGGATTAGATACATTCTTCTTTTCTTTCTTTCTCTAACCTCTATAAATTTCAATTACCATTTCCTACAGAAAAAAGTAAGCTATGACTGTCTAGCTTCTTACTTTTAAAGACTGTTTCTGACCCCTACCTAGTACAGCATGAGCTTGTTTTGAAAGGCTCTGTGAAAACCAATACACAGTAATAACATCAAAATAAATTCAGTTCTCTGGTCAAAGTTTAAAAAATTTGCTTAGGCATAGTGGATAATGCTAGTTTTAGTAACTAAAGGATCCCCAACAGGACCTGGCAAGATTTAACTAAATGGTATCAGGACTCCTTTCAAAGCCTCACCTAAATTCTGAAACATAGATAATTATTATAGAAGAATAATATTGTCATTCATTTTCTCTATCTATAAAGAAACTGTGTTTTACATTTCTTTTATCAAAGGAGCAAATTAGGTCATACACTCAAGTTTTATTAGAGAATACTAGATCCCCTTATAAAATCAATGAAGGCTATATGTATTAAGTATATATGCACACAAAAGTATATGAACTGTGGTGGGAAAACAAAACTAAAACATCTGAAGAAGATATGGAATTTTGTTTATTTTTTAAAACTAATTAGCATATATGAATGACAATGCCAAATCCAGAGAGGGCAGCAACAAATCCCAGATTGCCAAACATACCTCAAAGCAGGAACAAACTAGCTAACCCAAGAACAAAAGCAGTTAGTAAGGTACAGTGTAACAGGGTTTTTGTGGTAAATGGAAAAGGTCCTATCAAACAGTTGGTCTTGCAGTAAGATTAAGTAATTTAGATTTTCTGTAGAAGTTACATGAGGTTGAAATAAAAGGGTTTGTAATTAGAAAGGCCATTATAGATACTGCATGAAAATCTATTGGAAGAAATATAGTAAAACAAAAATGGGGAAACCAATTAGGAAGTGGTCATAACAGTCTAGGATAGGAAAAATACCTACTGGGGTAGATATGGAGCAAGAACTGGTTAGAGATATTTCAGGGGAGAGCAATGACAGGTATATTTAGAAACTCAATGTTGGTAAAGAAAGAAACACTCTCCCTAGCTTCAGTGTAAATAAATACAAGCATTTATTTTAAAAGTGATATTGTTACAGCTAGAGAAGGAACAGGTAAGGAGAGAATAGTAAGTGTTGTTTTTGAGTGTTCACAATTTTAGAGATAGCTGCCAAAATATTTTAGGAAAAAGTCAAGTTAAGCCAAAAATACAACCTAAGAAACACGGAGCAGAGACCATGAAATAGATTAGATTACACAGCTTGGCAGTTTTCAGATTTGGTATTCAGGTGGCTCAAGCTTGCTTAGTTAAAATGTAGACTGGGGGCCTGCCCTTGGGAGATTTGTTGTATTTATGAAGTCTAAAGCATATTCTGATTCGGTTGACCTTTATAGTATGTATATTCTGAGCATTTACCTAATAGAGACAAGGACAGAAGAATAGGTCCAATAACCAAGAAGTATAAACACTTAAACTTTAGGTAAAGAAGAACGAACAGGGACACTGAAAGGAAAACAAGAGTACAGGGAAAAGCAGAGTGGAGAGAGAATGGTAAGCTGTGCTGAATATGAAAGAGAAAAGTTCCTAAGAATAAGAAGGAACAATGAGTGTAGAAAGGTCAAAGGTGAACCCTGATAGCAAGAGGCAGGCACAATCTAAAACTTTAATCAGAGAGAGGAAAACAATGACATTTGAGACATTTAGGCTTTGAAGAGAGTAAATAAAAGATGCAGTAATTGGAGGTGGTATGGGGGCCACAAGAGAAAATTCAGGATCCTTTCAGTGTCCATTTCTGACAGATCTATGATGTTTTTACCAAGAACTACTACTGAATTCCATTATTTTACACAATAATTCTTTTAGCCTCAATTTGAAATTTTAAAATAGCCCACCTATGGTTTTTAATTCACCTATGGGTATTTAAATTTTCCAGCATAAACAGAGTACCAAAGTCTTCGGTGTCCCCCACTCCACATGCTACACTGCTTCACTTACCCTTGCAAGATCCTCTATTTCAGAACTGAAGTTTGTCTCTCCTTCCATCATTTCTTCTTCTTCTAATGTTCGCTCATCATCAAAATCATGAACCAGCATGTCAGCTGATGGATCAAACTCATGGTCCTCTGATGTTGCTGAGCCTCCTACAAAGAACATTTCCAGATGTATGGTAAAACCTTTTAAATAAAGTGCATCTTACCAATGTTACTTTAGTATATGTACACTGTTTATTTGAGGCTGGATGTAAATTAAAAAGGACCAGGAAAAAGACAGACACAGTAAATGCTTTTGCTTCAAAACATTATTATCTTTACTCATCCCCACTCCCAAAAGTCTCTTGCAAGGAACTACTGTTTGCCAAGGCTCACTCCTATATGATCAGTTTATACTGCAAAATGGGGGTAGAATATTTGTAACTTAAAAAGTTTTGCTATAATCTTCTAAACAGGAAACTCAAGCTATAAAGAAAAAAAAGCTCTATTAAGTAAGAATGATCTTTTCTTTTATGGAGGGAAAAAAAAAAACAACAATTTTTGTTTTCTAATGTTTTCAGAGTCTCTCTGGTCCCTGAAAATCTGAAGTCACATATTGCAGAGTGATTTTTTAGGTCCATGACAGGCTGTATAGTGGCTACACTTTATGTGCCAGGAATGTAAAGGGCTATACCATATAGTCTAGGTATGTGCTAGGCTTGTAGAGGTATGTTCCATGATTCTTGAGTTTATCAGAATGTGAGTCTGCTGTTAAGCAACACTGGACCACCGAGTAAAAATAATCATGTACTATCAGCACTACCTTGAAAACATTCTAATATTTGAGTATTATCTTGGTCTTATGCAGTTGATCTACAATAACTCAGGGATTACAGAAGTAAAATGTATTAAGAGCATATATAGAATTTTTATCAAAGGCAATACAAGTAACTCAAAGGAACTGATATATCCTAATCAACACTTAGCCTGGTTTGGGGTGATGTTACTAGATTCAATAGGGTTACCCTCAAAGAGACTGCAAAAGCTAGAAATATGGGTGTTCTGTAGACATTTCCCACATTTAGGTTACTGCCAAACCAAGACTTCAGTATGCAAAAGCACTGCTTACTTATATAAGTATGTCATTTAACATTGAAAAAGAACGCTCTTCTTATAGGCTCGAGTTGTTAAGGGTTGCATTAACAGACATGCCAATCACTTTAATTTCATTCTGTAAGAGAATCAGTAAGTAAAATGAAGAAACCAGGGCGCATACCAATGGATTAGAATTCTTCAGGCAACTCTCACAATATTCAGAAGATCCCCCCCGCCTTTTTACTATGTGCCAAATCATAAGCTCAATCATTTGACAAACATTATCTCAATCCTCAAGCAGTGGTATAAAGTAGGTTTTAGCACCCCATTTAAAAGGGGGAGGGAGAAGCAAGATTCAGGCTTAAGGAATGTAAGAAGCACAGTCTAAACACAGCAAAGATGGAACAGAGTCCTAGCTGTAACTTCCACTCCTGTGCTCAAAACTTCCTGTAAGTCCCCTACATATCTTGTTTCCAAGTGTAAGGACAGTGAGTTATTAATCATTATGCAAGTTTCAGAATAATTTATATGAAAAATAGGCATCCTGTCTTAATTTCTTATAACAGACTGTCTTAGTTTTATTGGTATTACAATAGTAGTTGAGAACTACTGGGCACGAGGGTTCCTATGAGAGTACAAATAAGAACCATTAACTTGAAGTTTTGTTTTTATCATCCTTTCAGTTTCCTGAAACCTTTCTACTGAGACACTTAGCCGTCAACGGTGATGAAGTCTCACAGATGATGTTACACTTTTATTCATGTTTGTGGACAGAAAGATGCTTTAAAAACTCTATTACTGGAACCGGATAGAGGGCTCAGCAGTTAAGAGGACTTGTTACTCTTGCAGAGGGTCTGGGTTCAGTTTCTAGCAAACACCTGGTAGCTCACAACCATCTTTAACTCAAGTTCTAGTGGATTTTTCTTCTGAACTCCATGAGCTAGGCATATCCACAGTACTTATACATACACATACAAGTAAAACACCCTTACACACAAAAAGATTACATCACCAACCCTCTCTCTCTGGACATTATTAACTTAAACTTAACATAGTTTTTATTTAGTATAAATATTTCCAAAAATAATTATGCTAAATATTACCACTCAATGTTATACTGTTATCCACTTAAACATTCCCAAACTCACTAGTACACAGCACCAAATCATGATCATACTACTTACCTGAAATCTCTTATCTTTTGTCATCATTTGCAGACAGTTCTACTTGAAGACCTGTCACCTTACTCCCCCCACTACACGAAATGCCAAAGTGTAGATGAGCTGCTTTTCTAATTTCAACTCCTTTCCCAGATATATATCACATATAAATTTGCAATTTTTTCTATTTTCTTGTCTTAAACTGATGTTTATTTTATATGAGTTCTTACTATCTTATTTGCAAGTAGCAACTAACTATCCTATTATTGTCTGCCAGATGCTAGACCCATTATTAGGACAGTTTCCTGGAGGGGAAGCTCAATAATAACATCTTTTGCTTTGTACAGGTTAAGTATTTTGCTAGGGAGTTAAGATAATCATTGCTTTGTCATCTACTTTTGGATCATCTTTTTAAAGGCACAAAGATAACTTTAGGTTACAATGTATTATGTATACCAGTTTAATCACTTAAAATTTTTCCCTCTGGCTGGGCATTGGTGGCCCATGCCTTTAATCCCAGCACTCAGGAGGCAGAGGCAGGAGGTTCTCTGTGAGTTCAATGCCAGTCCCAGGATAGGCTCCAAAGCTACACAGAGAAACCCTGTCTCAAAAAAATCAAAAATAAATAAATAAATAAATATATTTCCCTTCTCCTAGAACTCTCACATATAACGGTTTTGTACTGTGCCTGCACTCCAGATGATGATGACTGAGCCAATAGACAAGTCATTTAGCATAGTTATGTGACTATCACTGCCAGCACTGACTCCCAAGTACAGATGCTATGAAGAGTAGCCTTTTTTTTACGTGAGGCCTCTATCCTTAATTCTATCAACTTTAGTAACTCTCTCTATAATTGTGCATAGCAACAAATGTTCCTTCTGCCAAAGTCCCTGATATTTATATATTTATTGATGAATGCCTTGAAAGAAACTCTGAAGCTTACTAAATCTGCAACCTTATAGGAATAAACAAAGGGAACCCATTTTCTTTTTTCAGCAAAACTCGTATCTGGGGTTTTAAAAGAAAAAAATACTGGAAATAGTTCTATACCCCCTCAACCAATACAGATATAACACTTTTCTGATCTCATTGCTTCTAACTCCTAACCATCCTGAACTCATTTTTAAACCACAAAGTTAAAAAAAAAAAGTCAAAGACCAATATACTTTACTCTTTGACTTACAGAAAATACAAAAAACTGTCTTTAGTTGAAATAAAGATAAAAGCAAATGTAAAGTCAACACTCAAGTTATTTAAAAGTAATTTAATCCTACCTCTAGAACATAACAATTTATGACCGTGAAAAGCATGCTGGATCATTAAAAAAAAAGATTATTCATGTTAAATACATAAAAGTTCCAAGACAGTTAGGGCTGCATAGAGAAACTGTCTGGGGAGGGAAGAAGAAAAAAGAAAAAAACACACTCCCAAAAAAGAATGAATCCCTCCAATATAAAATTAAATACAAACGTTTATTGCTTCATTATGTAAAATTCAGCAACATGATGTTAAACTTTGCTAAATATTCAATGTGTGAGATATTTTCAAACAAAACACACCTAAGAGGACTCCTGAGAAGTTAAAAAAAAAAAATGTGTGTGGTATTTAAGGGAGAATATAACAAGCCTAGATACACAGTTAAAGAGTATATACAACCTATCCTACTCAAATCTATGAATAAATTCTTTATGTTTCCAATGCAACACCCGTGCTGAGTAGTTGGCTTATTTTACTATTCCCTTCATTGGTAAATGCATTAACCATTTTTTAATCAAATATAAGTCTTTGAATATCTTAAAGGTAACTAATTCCTTTTCAAAAGCATTATTTCATATACACTTTCAATTAAATAACAATTTTAAACTATAAGAAATACATAAAGCAACTGAGAAGAGTGGAGGAGAGGGAGGAGGAAAGAGCAACAAAGAGAAGTGGAGAGGGAAAGAACCCAGAGAATTAGGAAGAGGAACTCACAGCAGCCTCACCTGTACTTTCAGGGGCAGTCAAACATTTCATCCATTTCTTTTTCCCCAGAAAAAAAGAAGCATTCACAGAAGAAAATCAAGTCAGATGACAGTCTAGCTCCTCTAGCCTTTATGTTAACCAACAGGACAAATAGTCAAATGGGATTATAAAAACACATAAAAATACTTACCTGGACTTGAAGACTCAACAGATGGCTGAAGGGAAAAGAAAACAAATTAGCATTTTTGTATAGTATACCTTCATAAACATTTTAAGAAGCACTCAATGACTAGACCCAAAAACTACACTAAGTTTTAATGTCTAACACAAAAATTTTCAAATGATCTTTCCCTTCCATTATGCTTGAACCTAAAGAAAAAGTCGAAACACTCTTGGGTCTAGAAGCAAAAATAGTAGTATGAAATTAATTCTGATTTTAAAAACAAAAATACAAGTGAGCTAAGAGGTATGGTTTTAGAACTTAAAAATCTTCAGAAAAAGGTTTCATCCTACTTATATTGAAATAACCATACACAAAGTTTGCTGTCAGTGGATTCTAAAGCTCAAAAAAAAAAAAAAAAAAAAGTGAAACACAAGGCAGAAACAACTATATTCCCCTGACCACGGTACTAGGGACTGAATCCAGGCAAATGTTCCACCAATAGCTATATCCCCACCTCACCCTCTAGAAGTACAAGACCTTTCTAAAATCCAGACAGCTTTGATCTCACAATCTCCTGCCTCAGCATCCCAAGTGTAGTGCTTACAGGTATTTCTGTACCACTCATTCATTAACAACCTTAAATGGAAAATATAAAGAAAATTGGCAGCAACTACTTTTACTAATATTACCACTTGACAGTGGGGTTGTTTTATCTCAATTCGTTAATTTATAATTATAAACAAGTCATCTTCAAACATAAGTTCCTTCTAGATAAATGCAGTAACTTGGGAGAACTTAAATGCCAGTTCAGCCAGAGCTACCCATTGATGTTGTGAGAAGGAAGTAGTCACTGGTAAAAGAAATGCTATTAAGAATATTTCTTCTGCTAAACACAACAGGCCTGAGAGTTAACAAAATAAAATGGAGAAGTGTTCAGTTTTCAAGAGCCAGGGAATCTAAGACAGATCTCTACAAGGTATTTAAGTTCCATTTTGAAACCTGCCTACGTCATGGCAGTGTTGTGACATTCCAGATTCCAGTAGTGACCTATGCTGGCTTCTTTTGAGGCACATTTTTGGGTCCAATTTCTACCTCTAACTTTAGTAAGAGAACAGTTCATCTCTTCAGCATGGTTTTTCTAACACCACCACCACCAAACAAACCCAAACAGTACAGATCATATTATGTATTCATCTCTTATATCACACCAGCATTATTTCAAAGTTACCATGCCAGAACAGTTAATAGGGTTGTTTAGTTTGGTTTCTCTGATGAGAAGCTGGAGAGCATGATGCCATGGAAATAATAACCATAAAAGCAGAACTATACAGTTTTGATGTGAAATGGGTGTGGGCATCACACATATTATCCAGCAAATCAACATCTTAAAATCCTAATTCCAACTATAAGCCTAACCTTTGGACAATTACATCATTCAATGACTTCATTTGGTGCCAAGTTGATCAGTACTACAGAAAAGCTTCATCGAACTCCTTTTTAAGTAAATGTCTAAAACAAATATACATGGCATAAACAACAACCACAATTTCTTATGGATTAGGACTCAAAGAGAAACAGTTCCTAAACATAATTATTTTTAACATTGCAACGTTTTATATCTTCTAATTAAAAAAGAAAAAGCTTTCTGCAATCAATTGTATTGGCACACCTTTAATCCTAGCACTCAGGAGGCAGAGGCAGGCAGTTTATTGAATTTGAGGCAGGTCTGGTCTACACAGTACATTCCAGATGAGCCAGAAATAGACAGTGAGACCCTGCCTTAAAAGGGGGGGGTCTTATGACTAAAAAGAACTACTACTGTCCAGTAGTAGAAAAGGTTTAACGGCATTAGCTATTATCAATAATAGGATACTGAATATGGAAGCGGTGTACTTCACCTTATAAGAGATCTTTCACCAGCAGTAAATAACACCACCACACCGATGAGTATTATCAGCAAATAGTTGCCAGCTTCAAGTTCTAAAAAGGCCCCAAATACTTTCTATTCCTTAAGGGGCCTGTGTTTAGAGGACTGACAGCATTGTTAAGCACAGGGTACTCCACTGAACATCTCTCTTACTGCTCAAAGAGAGCTAATATTCTGTAAGAAATGCTGGGCTTGATGGAAAATAGAGTTCACATGCTGGAGGGGGACAGGACATGCTAAGAGTCTATATATTTTAGTTCTTTATGTCACAAATAAAATTTTACTGGTTTAGGAGGAAAGGGTGAGATTAGTTTATTGAAACTTAATTGCAACCAATTAAATCAAGATTACTTGCTGCAAACACGGTGGTGATGGAGAAAAAGCTGAGGAAGCCTGTAACTCCAGAACCCTCTACATCTCAAGCCAAAGTCAAACCACTCTGCTCCCCCTTTTCCCTTGTTACTATTTCTAAAATCTTTTCTACCAGCTCAAAGCATGCTTAAAATATAAAATCAAACTGATTATCTTGTTGAACAGTTATGTTTCTTTAGGAACTAGTCACGATTTAACAATCTATTCCAAAACAGCTTGGATCATTTACCTTTTAATATTACAGTAAGTTAGAAGGAGGAAAGAAGATAATACGAAACTACAAATAAGTAATCGTTTTTTTAACAATATCTATTTTTATGTACATATACAGAAAAAATTAAGAGGAAGACTCACATTATTGCTAAAAATATGAATAATGCAACCATTCAGGAGATCTTTTATCAACATCAACATAGCCTATCACACATATAAGTTTGTATCAAAGTGTGTGTATTATTTATTGCCATAGCTTGTTTAAAGAGATGAGTTGGGTGAAAATTATAAATTCATTATTTATGTAGTTTAAAATGATACATGGTTCTTCTAAGCAACAGAATACCATGAGTCTGTAATATAATGATGAAACAGATTATGTGTTTGAGCTAAAAGAAGACTAAAAAAGGTATTGGGAGTTTAATAAAATCAATAATAATAGCTATATCCAGGAAATAAGTCAAGAAGCAGAGGGTTTTTCTATTTTATGTTTTTCTGTATTGCTGGAATTTTCAATTGTTTTACTTATTGTATTTATTTTTTAAAAAAGAAAATGAGGATTATCTTGTGGAATTATAAGTCTTCAATTTTTTTCAAAAAAAAAAATCTAAAATTCTAGCACTTTTAATCCTAGCACTTGAGAGGCAGAGGCAGGCAGATCTGAGTTCAAAGCCAGCCTGGTCTACAGACTGAGTACCATGACATCCAGGACTACACAGAGAAACCCTGTCTCAAAAACCTTAAAAAACAACAACAACAAAAAAACAAACAAAAAAAACAACTAGTGCTTTTTACTGTTTCTTAATTATAATTTTAAAAAGTTACAGTTTTATTTTTGGTATGTACATGTTTATGTGGGACAGAAAACTAAGCAGAAGGACATCAAAGGATAAAAACGGGCTGAAATAAAAGCAGGAGCTCTGCTGAACTGTTCCTGTATGCCAACCCACTCCACAGTTGGTGATTCCATGGCAAGGTCATTATTCTAACCCCAGTGTCTCAACTGTGTTCAATTATTTTTTTGTACTTTTCTAAAACAAAGAACCCCAATTTGTAAGAGCCAAAGACCAACTCTATAAAAAAAATAGACTATTACTATTATTTATTTATTTTTTTACAAAAATGAATGTGTTCAAAGGATTCACTAGATCTTCAGTGAAAAGAAAATGAATTCCCCCCCTCAAACCAATTCTATCACCATTTCTTTAGGTGTTGCCATCACTTTCTTAGGAAGATAGAAGCTAAGTCAGATTCATGAAGGAAAGGAAGTACCAGTCTGAGACAGAGTCAGGAAAGCCTATTCTAGGATGCATACTAGAGGCATACTGTGGCAAAGGCTTACCGTTCCACTCTCTTCCACACAGATGTTTATCAGTTAAACTTGTCTACTCTCAGAAATGCTGTTACTCTCCAGACTACTTGAAGTTGAAATTAGGAAATTTACTGTAGCAGCAGTATTTCCAAAGGTAGAATGATATTATGGCAGGAACACAGAAGTCTGGGTTTGGGATTTGTCTGTGTTACACAGATGAATTGTGTTATATAGGACAAAGTGCATAAACGCTGAACAGTTTCATTTTTCTCTATGGTGAAAACCCTTAAATTTCTTTTAAGTTCCTCAAACCTATTTATTTATGAATTAAATAAAATGCTAAAAGGTGGGTAAGTTTTAAATTGTCTTCTCACTTTACTCTTTAAAATGATGACTACAGGAAAAGGCAATCTCAAGCTATTGTGTGGTGCTCTTTAGAATCTCTCTCTCTCTCTCTCTCTCTCTCTCTCTCTCTCTCTCTCTCTCTCTCTCTCTCTCTCTCTCTGTCTCTCACACACATACACACACACTTTAACAATTACATGGCCACAG
Source organism: Cricetulus griseus (assembly GCF_003668045.3). Taxonomy (NCBI): domain Eukaryota; kingdom Metazoa; phylum Chordata; class Mammalia; order Rodentia; family Cricetidae; genus Cricetulus; species Cricetulus griseus. The sequence goes on from NC_048595.1 coordinate 46,655,147, forward strand.
AAAAGTCCAAGCAACAGTTTAGTCCCTGCAATGAATTCTGAAACCATTTGTTAATCCTTTGAAACCAGCCGAGGTTTGATCTGAGCATCAAGCAAAAAATTTTTATATAGTTATTTCCACAGACATACATACTGGCAGTGTATGCATCTAAATTATATGGGAAATTGATTAGCTTCATCAACATTACCTTAAATTAACTCCTTTTATTTCTCCCACCTAGGTTATCAAGAGTGTTGACTCTTAGTTCCACCAAATTAAATTATTTCAGAACTTACATGCAACACTGGAATTCCTGACTATTTTGGAGAGCTTTGAGGAACAGACAAGGAAATAAAACTCATCACTATAGAGAATTATTTATAATTTACATTCACTGCTGTGAAAGAGGGGAAACTAACACGGAAGAGAAACAGAACACAATCCAATTTCCTTAAAAACAAACAACAAACCAAAATCCAAGCAAACTAAAATAATGCTCAACAAGGATTATGTTTTTTTAAAGAGAAATGGACAGATGGACATTAACAGTAAATAAATGTATCATTATTGAAAATATTTAGCTTAAGCTAATACAGTAAGCAAGTCCATTTAAGTATTTTGTTACAGAAGTAAGGCTCAGGTGAAAAAACAAATCTTAAATTGTACTATGGCTTTTTTTTTTTCCTTTAAGAATCCCTGTATGTTTACATACTCTGAGATAAAGGACAAAATTCTTTGTTCCCAAAGGTCCCTGTATCACATTCCTTATAAAGCCCTAAGGATCAACTATTCATTACCCTTATTTTTTTCGTCTCTGACTTGGTAAAACTGTGACTACTCTGTAATTTCCTCCCTTTTAGTATAACTAGGAGAGCCTCCTTTAGTAATACGGTAATTTTAAGGGATAATAAGCACTGGGAAATATTACCAAAAAGAACTAAGAAGAGGAGCATATATTAATCCTGGGCACACGAAATACGTTTTAACGTGACCACAAGTGTAGAACCAGCAAATATATACTTCCTAGTATAAACTCACGAAGATGACCAGATCAGTATAAAAACAAAACAACAACAAAAAACTACTACATATTACAAATCATATTTAATGCCATTTACAGTTACAAACCAAGTATTTTTCTGAAAAAAAAAAACAAAAACAAAAACAAAAAAACAATGTCCAGATCATTCTCTTAAGTAGGAAAGAACAACATAAGTCTACAAACAATACTTAAATTTTTGTCTGGGGCAATGCTTCTTCAGTAATTTTCAATTCCCCCTATATTTACCAGATAAATGCATACAGTCCTCAGCTTTGCTTTATCAAAAGCACAGTATTTCCGAATGTGCACTGTTACTGTATGAGGAATAACCCTATTAAACCTATACAGAGGTAAGTAAAAACACTTTAACCAATCATCTCTCCACCAATTTTTTCTAAACTACCGTTCTTTTTAAAAAACCAAACAAAAAAACCTCAACTATTAAAGAATTGAGGAAATATAAGGAAAATTATAAAATCACTTGCCACTTCATCTATTATAGGATATTTTCATTGACACATAAAGTTCCTTCACTGCTCTAAGTTCATGAGACCCTTGGGTTTTATCCTACACAGCAAAGCAAAGCACAACCTACAAACACTGGAAGAATATAAACTATACACCAGATCATTAAACAGATGCAATGAAAACAATAGTCAAAGTCAAGTTCTTGAAATTGAATCATCCAGGTGTTTCTGCCAATCATAAGAATTCAATCTCCACATAATGAAATACCCAAGAAGAATGGCTTAAACTATAAAAGACATGGCCAGTTTCAGCACACCTCTTTCCTTTAACTTTTAAAACAAAAAAATTCTAGGGTAACAAAATAATGTTCGCACTATGCTATAAGTCAACATTTTGTGTGTGATTTCTTTAAATTTAAGTTTCAATATTTTCTTACACGAATACAAAGCTACTTTCAATAACTTGCTGTGGGTTATGACTACACAACATAAACCTTAGGCCAAAGTATGGCCGTGACCTATATCTAGTGGGTTTTCAGCAAGTGGGAGTCCAGTGAAGGTTATTGATACCTGAAAATCCAACTACACTTCCTTTTATAGCACAGGAGTCAGACCTCACCAGGAATGAAGTTCAGGAACAGACTCAGGCCAGTGAAATAAAAGTACCGTGTTCACTAAACTCCTGTCTTGCCATCCTTGAACTATGAGCAGACGTAATTTTGCATTTTTGCTGTAAGTAACAGTACTTTCAATACTGTCAACAGTCACACTACCATAAAAATCTCTTCTTTAACAGCAAAAAACCCAAGACATAAATATAAAGGCAATTCTATAACAGAAGTACAAGTTAACACCCTAAAAACTACTTCAGGAAGCTTGACTGGTACTGAAAGACCTACCATGTTATCTTTCTTTATGCCAAGATTTAAGGATATTATGCATATCCACTTCATTTAGCAAATGAAGGAGCTGAAAACTGAGAGTTAAGTGGTAAATAAAATCACTTACTTCCTCAATCTATTTTTGGGTGCCTTTGACATAAAAATATGGAAATGTTTGGCAATCTTTCTGCCTTATTAATCAAGTATTTACATGACTCGAAAAAAAAAGAAAAAAAAGAAAACCAACAATGTAAACTATGAACTGTGTGTATGTGTGTGTGTGTAGGGGGGGATAATAACGAAATTCATGGATAAAAATTAAAGTAAACTACAGAACTCATGTTTAAAGGCTTAAAACCAGACACAATGCTAAATTTCATATAGCACATTCTAAGGTCTAATTATTCCTAAACCAACTTGTCTGCCTACCAATCTGAGAGCGAACTAAGGGAACTTGTTTACTAGAAATGAAGCTAAGGCTGGGAAGGGATGTGGCTCGGTGGTAAGGCGCTTGCTTGCTCGCTTGTCCGTCTTGTACAAGACCCTTGGGTTCTATCCTCTAGAAAAAAAGCGGAGGGCCAAAAGAAACAAAAGAAAAGGGGTAAATAATAGGCAGCTTTAATACTTTGATTTGGAAGTTTTTTGTGCTTTTTTTTTTTTTTTTAAACAGCAGTTGAGGTAGAGGTAGAAACCTGGAGGTTCTGCCTGGGGAAGAATCCCCAGTTTGCAGCTGGATAGGGCCTAGGTTAATTTTTCCTGCTCACTTATACTAAAGTCATCAAAGGAGGGTCAGCTTGTTCTACCCCACCTCCCCAAGACCCCAGGTCAGCAGCCGCGGGCGGGCGCAGCGCCGTCTGGCCTCGAGAGGAAAGAAAGTTCGCGGGAGCAGGCAGTGAGAAGTCCGCGGGCCGCGCGGGCCGGCGAAGTTGCGCCACGGGCGGCTTCCGGACCCGCGCCCTCGCCCGCTCCTCACGCCGAAGCCGCCTCCCAACTGCCTCAAGTCCCACGGAGTCTCTCCGCCCAACTAAGTTCCGTGGAGTCCTGCCGGGCGGCCCGGCCGGACAACAGGTGGGCAGCGGCGCCACAGGCCCGGCCCGGCCCGGCCCGCGCCTCCCGCCCGCAGCCCTCCGCCGAGGCCCCGCCGGGGAGGGGCGCTCGTTCTTACCTCCGCCATGTTGGCCGCGCCACCGGGTCACATCGCCGCGGCGGGTCGCGGCCAGAACCCGGATGTGCGCCTGGACCGCGGGGCTCCCGCCGCCGTCTCCGCCGCCGCCTCGGCGGGAACGCGCAGGAGCCGCCCGAGCGCGCCACCACGCCCCGCTCCGCCCCCTCGCGGCGCCCCGCTCGGCGGGACGGGAGGGGAGAGGCCGGCGGGCGGACGCGCGCAAAGCAGGGCGCGCGCGGCCCCGCGGCCGCCGTCCCCGGGGAGCGCGCGAGGGGCGGGCCCGAGAGGCTCTCCACTCTGCACCCGGGCAGTGCGCGCCAGAGGTCCGGAAGAGGACCCCGCCGGGCACTCAATACGCAAGCGAAAAATACCTTCTATGATACATGCCTGTCACTTCTCAAGTGTTTTAGCTAGAAAACAGATGTTGCTCAGACACTGCAGCAACAAGAAGCGCGATCTCACAAATACTTCCCTTGGCGATTCCCCACAAGAAAACCCCAGCTGCCAAAACTGGTAGAGCGCAAAGATGAAGAGGAGAGGATGTTAGGTAGTCTGCATCCTCCAGTCTCACTTTTTCCTCACTTTTTTTTTTTTTTTTTTTTTTTTTTTTTTTTTTTTTTTTGCGATGCCACTACCAAGCAACACAGTTCTACATCGGATGAATTTTTGTACAACTACACGAAAGTTTCAAATGTAATGAAAAGCTGCTCTTCGATGATTATGTCTATTTGACTGCACCGAGACAGAGCCTACTAATTTGCAATGCCTAAAATACCTGCAAGTAGAAAGATTGTTTTAATGCACTGGTGTACGGTTGCTAACTGGCCTTGAGGTACATACTGATGATGGCCAGGGCCAATGATTTATTCCAATTTCCTAAAGTACATGGTGACTAAAATAGATTTAAGGCTGATATTAAAATGGGCAGTAAGATATTTTGCTAAACCAGAAGGTTAAAAAGCTTTTTTCAAAAGACCAGCTTTTTTCTTACATTGTTAAGGATTCTTCTTAATGAAGTTTCAAAATGACTACCAAAATCATCAGTTAAATGATACTCATTACTTATAAATAATATACCATGATTAATAATACATTGTGCAAATGTGTACACATGTAACTTTCTTAAACTTCATACTTCTAATGCAATAAGGGGGGTGTTGATTTCTTAAATTATTTCTATTTCCTTAGAATTCTAGATCCCGTCAAGCCTTTTCCCATTTCTAAACACTGAACATGAACCTGAAAGTCTTAAGCCCAATAACAATTTGTGCATGAATAAACTGCATTTACAGGTATATTAAGTATCTGCTAAGTGAAAGGACATTACCTTGTAATTTGACAGGAAAAGAATCCAGAGACAGTCTGTAAACCAATTAAACATAAACATCTGATGCACATTTTCTACTGAAAGAAAAGCAAGGGAAAGAAGAGAAAGGAAAACTTTAAGGTTCCCAAATCTACAAACAATTCTTACCATTAACTGCACTGTACAGTATTTTCACTTTATCTTAAAGATTATAAGCTTCCTCCCCCACCCCACAAATTCCTGGAGGGAAGTAAATATTTTAGCACAGGTATATAGTTTTATTAAATTAAGGCACTACTTTGAACTTTTTTAGAGTGTCAGTTCCTATCCAAAGAGTTCTCACTAGATGAAAAAAAAGCCAAAGGCAAAGAACAATGAACATGAGTGGGCCAGAGGTGGGCACAGGTAAAAAATAACAAAGGTAGCTATACCATTGTAATGGAGGACTTTGCACTAAAATATGAAAGGTTAATATATATGGATTTTAGCTGGCCACTAAAAGGAAAACTGAAATATTGTTGATATTTAATACAAAGGTGTAACTTGGTTTAGTTCCTTGAGTCTTTGGTTCTTCAGTTAAAACACCAACAAAAATCCCAATGGTAGCAAAGAACAGACTCAGATTCCTTGAGCTATGAAGTGAGTCCTCAAAGTCAGACAATCAAGTCTGCAACATTCTGGATAGGCACTTCTTACTGTGAATCATCTTTAACTTAACTGACATTGCCAATCAATATTGTTAACTTTAAATGGCATTATTCTTTGGAAATATAAACTGAGGTGCAGTGTTTTCTAAACATTCTGCAGATAAGGAGAAATGACTCTAATACTGTAGGAATACACCACACATTACTACTGAACTCAATATACTTGTCCTCTTGGCAATCCAATTGTTCAGAACTTAGAAGCCACCTTCAAGAGAGCTAAGTATTTCTGAGAACCCTTCCTTACCCCTTTGGTGTCAGATGTATAAGAACTCACTACTCATATATTCCTGTTGCATAGGGCCTTGTTGTCCTCTGTCAGAAGCAGGATCTGCCAGGGAGTTCCTACTTCCAAGCTTTTCCGCCTGTGTTTACAGATTTGCAGAGACTCACTGTACCTCTTGAAGAGGCTGCTCTTTTCAAAAACAGTTCAAGTGCTTGGCTCATTATTCCCTGTCTTAAAAGCCAGAAGCTGCTTCCTCACTTTCACCTATCATCCCTAGTTCTTCAGCACTCTATAAATTCACAAAACAACTTCTTTGTACTCAAATGCAAACTGTCAAAATTTATACTTGGGCTAAAAACATGTATCTGAAAGCAGGACATGACAAAGTAAAATGCATAGAAAATTCACCAATAACCTGATCAAAATCATTAGAATTTATTAATGTGACATCCAAAGTGGTAACTGTGTTTAGAATTCTACACTAAACTGTTTAAGTTAACATTAAAAAAAAAAATGTAACTGATTCCAACTCTTATGCAAGGTTTTTTTCTATCTCAAAATAAACAAAAGACCACTATATAAGGCCTAAATAAACCTAAAAAGCCTCCTTATTTTGAGGAAAATTAACATTAACTTTTACCACGTTAAGCTACTTATAACTATTCTATCTGGTAATGTATTTTTTAATGCCAATTACTGAATTCTCCATACAAAAATTAAACGAGGGCAGGGGGTGATAGCTCAGTGGTAAAATACTTCGCTAGCATGCGAGGCCCTTGGTTCATACTCCAATACTATAAGAAAAAGTTATTGACCAACTTGTAGTAGCTATAAGGGGCATATGTATGAGTGCATGCCTGTTGCCCAGCATGAAGGCATTCACAAATACACACATACTCTCCAGAGATATTTACTTGCTAACAAATATACTTAGGTTCACCATTATACTTCAATCAGTACCTCAATCAACAAAACCTACTTTGACAACTTACATTTACCCTATGATGTATCACCTTTTATTCATCACCAATACCTGGCTCAAAAACTAGTACTATATCTGTTATATAGACCCATCTGTTTGTGCAACTCGATGGGTACCTCTCAAAGCACACCAAGAAAATATATGTAACAATTCTGACTGATACAGATGAACACAGCATGACTAAGATCTTAAAATTCTCCAAGTCCATGAGTCCTCTTTGGAGACTATTTTCTGAACTATTTCCTAAAACTTTTATTTAGGAATGACAGCCTGCACTGTCAAAATACCTACAAACAAAATTTTTCTCGAATGCCATCTGAGACAGATTGAATTTATCTTGACTTTAGTAGTCAGAATGCAGTTTGCAAAGCACAGCAGCACATTACATCTGGAGGCTCCACAACTATGCAACAATAATTATCTTTTCGTTAGTTCTTTTATTAATGCCATCCTAAAAGACAGAGAGAAATCTGGCTCTTCAAAGAACGGTTTGTGCTCCTTTCATAATTTTTTCCCCTACAATTTCATTCAGCGGCCCCATTTTATCCTTATGTTGCAAACTTGTGTTTAGAATTCTAATGTTGCTGATGTTATTCTTATCTCACCCAATATCTTAAAAGGGTTGGCTATTAGCAGTCCTACAACACTAGAACAGACAGTAGTCATGCTTCTATTCCATGAGGGAGTTTGCATTTGCCCTCCCTTCATCTCCAATTTTGCCCCTGCCTACCAGCATCACATCCGTCTTGTCTGCATTGAACCTCAACCAGTTGGTTCTTAACCACGTCCGAAACTCAGCCAGGCACTGGGAGAATCGAGCCACCACACCATCTGGATTAAAGGAAAGAAAGCCTCAGTAGGGACTAGACAGAAACAGTGTTACCACAAGCTCACTCAGTCTCACATTTTCAAAAAGATGCCTGAGGACTAAGTCAACCGCCCCATGGCCATTTCAGAAAAAAAAAAAAAAAAAAGCCACAGGCACACACAAAAAAATGACTCCTGCAATTTGTGAGCATGCTAAAGATTAAAAAGGAGCCCAATAATTAGGTTTCCGTATCTCACCCAAGATTTAAGAAAGATTTAGTCAATTTCGGGTCATATCAGTTAAGCGGCCTCAGAAGCCTAGCCAGTCTTATCATTGCCTTCTGTAAAATTACAAAGATTGAGGAGGTTTAATGTAAGAAAACTGAAGCCCGGGGGGGGGGGGGGGGAGTGACTTGCCCAAGGTCACACAGCATGCAAGGACCAGAGATGGGCACCAGGCCAGGAGCCTCTACATTACAAGATAAAAGAATAAGGCCACTCGGAGGGAGACAGGCACCAGGAGCAGCTCGCTCCCTGCAATGCCTTCTAGAGTCTCTCGCCCCGCAGCTCCCTCCGACAATGGCAGGTTGACCGGGTAGAGCCCACCACCTCAAGAGATGCTCTGCCAGATAGCCCGCGCGACTGGCTGGGACAGCTGGAGAAAATCAGGGGCACAGAGGTGGAGCCACGGGGGAGTGGCCAGGAAGCCACACCCCTGCCGCGGAGCGAGGGCCGACCGAAAAGGGCGGAGGCTGGCCTGCCCGCCCGGCGAACTCACTCCGCAGCGTAGTCCCGGCGTGCCGCGGAAGTAGCGAAGACTTGCGCCGCCGCCACCGCGAAGCCCGAAAGACCGGGCAGGGGAGGGGCGGTAGCTGCGCGTGCGCAGGAGCACGGGACGGCAGTGCCTCCGAGCCAGCCCACCCCGCACACTCGGGCAGCCCCGCCCCGGAAGTCAAGGGTCTTCCGGGCGGCACTCTGCCGTGGGGGAGGGGAAGTGGGGATAGGGGACTGCGGGCGGTTCTGGAACCTTGGTTCCCGACTGAAGGATGGGGAAGATGGTTTGTGGAGGCTGCACTTACAGCCACCGCCGCTGCCGCCGCCTCCGCTGCTGCCGCCGCCGCCTGAAGACGCCCCATCCATCCGCCTGCAGCCGGGAGACTCGCAGCCTGGGAGGGGCCTAGGGCCTGGGCCGCCCGCCTCCTCCGAGTCGTCGCCCGAGCTTCCTCCAGCTCCACCAACCCTCTGCCCTCCCCTCCGCCTCCGCCCTCCTCCTCCACCCCGAGCGGCCAGCCAACCGCGCGGCCGCTTCTTGAGCGGGGCTCCTCGGTCGCCATGACGCCCGGCAAACATTCCCAAGCCGCTGCCGCCGGCGGTTGGGGTCCGGGCACCGCAGAGCCGCTAGAGAAGGGGCGCCGAACCCTAGTCTGCGGGCCGCCACCATGTTCGGCTCTCCGACGGGCACCCGCAAGCAGGCCATCTTTAACACGTAAGTTCCGCACTAGATCCGTGGTCCATTCCTCTAGATCCCGGAGACAGCCCCTCGGTTTGGAAAGGGGTTCCCGGCGTATTCGATCTCATAGAACCTCTTCTGCGGTGCTCGACCCCCTGCCTCCTGTTGCTTCCAAGTGCATTTTGCTTGTGTCCTTTCCTTTGGTCTTTCAACTTCAAACCTTCTTGCTGTGCTCCGGACTCCTTGGTTTCTCTGAGCAACCAAAGCTAATTTTAACATGTTCTCTAGCAGAGGATTTTTTTTTCCAAGCTTGCCTTAAGACTCTTAACTTCTTACAACATTCTGCTAGGCCAGAAAAAAAAAGCACAGACCAGAAGAAAAATACAAAGATACGTGGACTCGTGAGGCGTAGAACTTGAAAGTGATTCCTTGAGTGTCCCCGAAAATTCCCCAATTCATGTTCGCACGTTTCAGTCATTTTGCTGTCTTCTCAAACCAGTCACATATTTTCTTCAGTCCTTTGCTCAGTTCTTGGCCGTTTGAACTTACTGAAAGTTCCTGGGAGAGAACCTTGTATTCGCCCTTGATTGTAGTACTCAGCCTTTAGGCCATCCTTCCCCTTCACCAAAAAAAGCTCTCTGATAGCTAACAGCAGTCAGTTTACACTTTTGTTGTTAACTAACCCATAACCAGTTTTGATCTGAGTGACCACTTACTGAGTTTTGAAATGCTTCAATTAGTTCCTGGAACATCACCCATTCCCCAGTCTTCATTAGGTCCATGGCTAGTTTTCTTCTTTTATTTTTATGAATGTCTGTGTATATTTAGAGATAGGTTCTCACTGTGTAGCCCTGGCTGGCATGGATCTGGATTAAAAGTGCTGGGATTAAAGGCTTATTTATACTTTACCAATCTACCCATCTGTCCCTTACCTAAATATATGTTGTGGGGTCAGGTTCTCTTCCTTACTGCCCTGTTCCTTTCAAAGTCGTATATACTCATGACTCAAAAGTTTTCATCTCTCTTCAAGATCCCTCTCTAGAAAACTGAAAAACAAAGCAGCAACACTTAGAAATTAATAGACTTCTCAAAATTCATCTTCAACGTTGCATTGTACTCCTCCTTTGTTTCCAGCATACAGTCATTCCCATTTCAGGAAAGTGCAATCCTTGTAGTTCCTCATACTGCTATGTAATGAGGGCCACTTTTACTTTTTGAAGTAGCTGTGCTATCCAAACCTAGCACGTTCATCGATGTCTTTTATGCATTGCAATGGCCAGCTGAGTGGTCAACAGCTTTGTGTGGTAGTCATTGTAGATTTGTCCAAAAGTGTCCCTAAGCTTTTCCCTTTCCCTCTGAGGAAGTGCTCCCGTTCTTCCAAGCCCCCACAGGATCTGGTTTTGGATACTGCCACTCCAGTATTACAGTAACACCCCTCCACCTTCCCACCTCCACCACCACCCCACACATACACCAGGAACACCGTATTCCCATTTCTGACTCTGGGAATTTGCTCACCCTTGCTGTATGTTTCATAAAAAGTCTATCCCCATGGGCATAAAGATTTTTATTTTTGTGCACTGCTGAAGACTCTTATTACCTAGAGCGAAGAATGTCTTTTAATACATTTGTTAAATGAACAAAGGAGTAAAGACACATCAGTAGCTGGTTGCTGGGTTTTCTTGCCCAGTTTCTTTTTTGGCTTTATAGAAATGTTAAAGTGAAATTAAATTATGTAACTTAAAACAAAATGATATAACACTTGTTAATTCGAAACAAACACAAAAATAACTATGACTTTCATTTCAAAGGGGATAAGAAATGGTTTATTCTGGATCTTAATGTGGGTGACCATTGCCCAGGAACACAAATTCAGGTTTTCCCAAACACCGTGCCCCAATGTGGTAAATGCCTCATGAAATTTTGTAGAAGCAACAAAATCATAAATCAATGCAGTTTCCACGTACATTGGTTGAAATGGCAGACAGTGGTTTCAGCAAAGTGAGGAAGTATCTGTTATAGACCTCGGATACTGTCTGATAACATTCTTAAGGCCTTTTGGTTGGTGGAAATCAGTAGTCTGTTAATGCATTACAAAGGGTTTCACTTAATAATCAAAAGGATATTAGGTCAGACACAGAGGTAGGCAAGAAAAGGCAATTTGGGGCTAACAGTAAGCCGGGTAAATTGTAGTCAGACTCTGGACCTGCAACATTCCAACCTCGCCACAGTCACTGAGGTTTAATCTGTTAATTAGTTTTTCTAGAATGTTCAGTGTAAGGTATTAGTTTGCACTCTCAGAGTAGCTGAAAATGTTAGCCCTCCTTGGGAATTTAAGTAATGGCATTCAAAATAGATGAATAGCTAAGGACAGGATAAGATTTGAGATGTGAGTTACATGTTACCTGATTAAAACAACCTTTCAAACTTAGTTATTGCTGTAATTCATTATTTCTCATCTTCAGAATTTATTTCTGATTGTATAAAACACCCTCTTGAGGGATTTACCATTTTTTCACTTGGTTTTTTCACTTTTTTAAAAAAAGATTCATTTATTTATTATGTATACAACATTCTGCCTCCATATATGCCAGAAGAGGGCACCATATCTTATTACAGATGGTTGTGAGCCACCATATGGTTGCTGGGAATTGAACTCAGGACCTCTGGAAGAACAGTCAGTGCTCTTAATCTCTGAGCCATCTCTCCTGCCCATTTTTTTTTCCCCATTTTGCAATCTTCCTATTAGCATCACAGATCTAGACAAATCACCCGTTGTGCTGAAGACAACCCTTTCTCTACCCAGTTGTTTTATTCTGATTCTTTACATGTTCTCATTTTGTTATTTAATTTGTTCTTTGAGTATTCATCTGTTTACTGTTACAACTTAAAAAGAGAGGCAGGTGCATGGCAAGGAGCTGCCATGAGATTACCCTTCAGAATGAGCTGGTTTAGAGCCTCACTACCATTGAGTTGGCTGGGCATATGTGAAAGCCGGCATGATTGGTTCTTGTCACAGGAGATCTTAGAGGACCTAGAGCATCATACAGGTAGGTAGCATGGCAGGACCTTGAAGGAGAAACAGAGTATTCGCTTCAGAATCCCAGAAAGGGACTTTAGAAGAGATGGTTGTCATGTATAATATGACATGAGTCCTGAAAAACTAGCTCTCAAATCCCCAAGGCAAAGTGGTTTCTGACTCCTGGGGGTTTCCTTATGGGTAGACAGGCCCCATAAGGAGGGATCTAGCTTGTTCTGGCCTATAAGCTACAGATGCAGCATTAGGTAGGACAGTAAACTTACCCTACAGCAGCAAGGCCTGATGCAGCAGGCTTTATTCTACTGAGGGTCCCAGAGAGAGAGAGAGAACTGTGCACGAGGGAGGCTATGCTCAGGTGGTCACAACAGAGCCTGTCAGTACTTCGTCCTAACCCCCAGACCGCTGGGAGGCCTGCTCTCATTTCTGGCAGTGAGGGGCAACTAGAGGGTCTCTTACGTAACATGTTACTCATCTGTTCTTGCATGTTATCCACTTGTTCCATTAGAACCCTAAGCATATCCATTATTTTAAATTCATAGTTTTGACAATTCCAAAATATCTGCCACATCTGAGTCTGACTCTGTTGTTTTACTTACCTCTTCACACTTACTCTTGCCTTTCAATATGCCCTACATATTTTGTTGTTGAGAGTGAGATGTATCATATTGAATTTGTATGATTAGTAATTAAGCTGTATTTACTCTTTGCTGAAGGTGTTAAATGATTAAGGCTTGAGTGTCCTCTAGTGTCCTAGTTTTGATATCTCTCTCTCTCTCTCTCTCTCTCTCTCTCTCTCTCTCTCTCTCTCTCTGTCTCTGTCTCTCTGCATGCGCGCGTGTGTGTGTGTGTGTGTGTGTGTGTGTGTGTGTGTGTGTGTGTGTGTTTAGGTTTACATTAGAGGCTCACTAAAATGTGTGAGCCTTGGAGTTGTTTTATTCTTCTTTGTATTACAGAAGCCCTACTGTTGTGTAAGACGCCCTGGGAAAGAGACTGCTTATGAGTGTTGGTCTCCTACTGGGCTCTTGTTCCTGAAGTGTGGTCTTCCTGCCTCCCATTCTCAAATGCAGAAATTCCAACTGTGTGCCACCATATTTGTTTTTCAGCTCTTTTTTTCTTCATTTGGTGAGGCAAGATGACTGTGGGGCTGTAGTTAGGTTATTTCCTCTCCCTGTGTCTGTTAGGCCTTGGCAAACTCCTCTGGTGAAATAGGATTCTGTAAGGATTGGTGCTAGCTAAGGAGAGCAGGATGATTTTCCAGGTGTACTTCAGAACAGTTACGTTCCGTCCACCTGGTGGGCTTATGGAGGTAAAATGAGCTGGCTCCCAGAAAGTTTTATCTTTTAATCTGAGCCTGTGCTTATTCTTCAGTACTAGCCAATTATCATTTATGTTTTCTGACCCCTGATTGGATCCAGTGTCAGTTCTCTGTAAACTGTGATCTCTTCTCTCTGGCATCTCCAATTTTCAGGGTACTTGTTTGCCCTGTGATCTCAATTGTATGATGGAACTGAAAAGAAAAGTAGTTTTCAGTCTTCCTGTGAGATGAGAAATGATGACTTTCAAGATCTTTACATGTTGGAGTGGAAACCTGAAGTAAGGCTTCATTCTTTAGTTCTTGCAACCGGGTGTCTTCACTGCTGTATAGAAACCAAAGTCTGTGATCTAAGTGCAGAAGGCACTGAAGAGTTGGGGAGGGTTGGTGACGTACATGCTTAGTGTGCATGAGGAGGTCCTGGGCTTGGTCCCCAGATGTGGTGGTTCATACTTGTAATTCCAACACTTGGGAACTAGAGGCAGTCAGCTTTGAAATTCAGGGCCATCATCATCTTCATGGGGAGATTGAGGCCAGGCTGTGTTACAATAAATCTTTCTGACACCCGCTTGAGTTCCGCTCACTCCGTTAGGGCCCCAAATAATACACAGAGACTTCTATAAGGTACAAATGCTGCTTGGCCAATGACTAGGATTTCTCATCTGTTAGCTCAGTCTTAATTATCATAAACCTATATATTTTGTAAGACTTATCTTATTTAGGATGCCTTCCACTGACGTCCTCATCCCAGGATCACATGGTGACTCTGGAGGAAGAGAGAAGGGGCCCGCTTCTTCTTGCACTTGTTTATATATGAGTCTCCCTGCTATGTCACTTCCTACCGATCACCACTTCTTTACTACATTTCCCAGAATCCTCCTTGACTCCTAGTCCTGCCTAACTTGCTGCCTCATTGGCCAAACAGTACTTTATTTATCATCCAGTAAGACAAACACATACCCAGAAGCACTTCCCCATCAAGGCTGGACTGGAGATTTTGGCTTTTTAAAAAGTTACAAAAATTTAAAAAATAAATTCGTAATTGCCTGGGCATTTGTAGCACATACTTTTAATCTTAGCATTCAAGAGGCAAGTGGATCTCTGTGAGCTCAAGCCCAACCTGGTCTACACAGTGAATTCCAGAACTGCCAGAGTGACATAATGAGACTCTGCCTCAAAATAAAAAATAAATAAATGAAATCACAAATTTGGTGTGATTTCTTCTTCTTTCTTTCTTTCTTTCTTTCTTTCTTTCTTTCTTTCTTTTACCTTGCATCTCACTGGTCACTTGGAATCTGTGGGTGTTTGCCTCAGATGACATATCTGTGCACTTGCTTCCCTAGTCACTTAACATATCTGCCCTACCTTCCCTAGAAATCCACATTACTCTACATTCCTCGACTACTAGCAGATAGCTCCACCAGGCTATCACCTAAAAGAGCTAAACATGTCCATATCAACTCCTTATTATGCTTTAGAAATAAAACCAACTCACTCGAGTCCTGTGAAGTGTATACCTCAACTAAGTTTCCATAAAGGGAAAGACATGGTTCAGTTGACATGTGCCTACTAGCTGTGGTATTAGTTTGACATTTTTCTTATATGCCTGTATATGTGTGTCTGGAGTTTTAGTAAGAGTTGAATTACAAAGTAATAGATGCAAAGTCTTTGAATTTATAAGCATCACTCAATTCCTGTCAGCTCTGTCAGTCATTGTAAGGGTCACCACATTCATGTGTTTGTTTACATTTATGGGATGTACTTGAATCTTTTTCAATAAATGTTTTTATTGAGAAATTGATGCAGTGTGTTTTGTTCATACTCACCCAGTTCTTCTCCTTCCCAGTTCAACCTCTCTGTTCCCCTCAACTTTATGTCCTTTTATTTTTTAATTTAATGACCCGTTAACTCTAATTTGTGTCCATGTACTTCTGGATGTGGGACCATCCATAGATTATAGGTGATATGGAGCCATGTACTTGAAGATAACTGACCTCCCCACACACATACAAATGAAGTTAGCTGTCCGTAGCATCTCAGCTAGAATGCTGATTAGTCTTCCTTATGCAGGCAAATGTAGCTGCTCTAAGTTGAGTGCAACCGCCCTGTGGTGTCCAGAAGACACTGTTGCTCCTGTCCGCTCCTCTCTGGCTCTTAGGGTCTTTTCACCTCATATAATAGGCATGTGAGGAAGCAGTCATAACAAAAACATGATTAATGAAAGGACATATCCTGCCAGGCAGTGGTGGTGCACGCCTTTAATCCCAGCACTCAGGAGGCAGAGGCAGGCAGATGTCTGTGAGTTCGAGACTGGCCTGGTCTACAAGAGCTAGTTCCAGGACAGCCTCCAAAGCCACAGAGAAACCCTGTCTCCAACAACCAAAATAAATAAACAAGTAAACAAATAAAGACATATCCTTACTGTAACTTCATTAAAACTGAAGTTACCATTATTTTTATCATTTAAGACTATCAAGCAGCTGGTGGTGGTAGCACACTCCTTTAGTCCCAGAACTCAAGAGGCAGATGGCAGGTGGATCTCTGAGTTCGAGGCCAACCTGGTCTACAGAGCATGTTCTAGGACAGCTAAGGTTACACAGAGAAACCCGGTCTCAAACAACCAAAAGGAGAAAAAAAAAAACAAAACTATCAAGCATTGGACTGCCTTAAACTCTTCATGAAAAAACTGATTTACAAAAGGATTTTTTTAAAAAATATAGAAAGTGGGGCTAGAGAGAGGACTCAGAAGTTAAGAGCTCTTGTTACTCCTGCAGTGGACCTAGGTTCAGTTCTCAGCACCCACGTGGTGGCTCACAACCATAACTCCAGTTTCAAAGGATCTGATAGGCTCTTGATCTCTCAGCTCTGTGGTATAAGGCACACATGAGGTACACATTCATACATGTAGTCCAGCACTCCTAAAATTAATCAGAGAGAGCTTTAAAATATGGGCCTGTGAGAAGACTCTGATGGTCTGCGTTCATTCCCTGGGACCCTACATGACAGGAGAGAACCAACTCTGGTAGGTTGTCCTCTGGTCTCTACAGGTATGCTGTGCTATACATGCACACACACATAATATTTTTTAATGAGAGAAGTTTTCACTTACTTGAGATATGCAATTTTCCCCCAACAGCAACAGGGCTTTGATCCTCTCATTTTGTTAAAATGGCATGCAAATAATAAAACAGTATACTGAGCAAGTTAGACTTCTGCAAGCCCTGGATGAGGTTCTGTGGAGTGGCCCAAGGGCTCCCTGTTGAAGGTTGCAGACTCATACATTGAGTGATTCATGTTCTTTATTGGTTTTCCCAACAGCATTAGGATAAGGGGTCCAGGTCAGCATAGAGGCTGAACCAGGCAGTCAAGTCCGAGACAGCTTTGGCAGGCTCTTTCAGTGCAGATCTGTTGTCATTTGAATTGCTTGTCTTTGGTGCTGGCCATTGGGTATGAGGACTGACATTGCTCTCTGACCAGTCTGATATTCAAAACGAAAGGACATTAGATCCAACAAGAACAGCCACAACACCCCACAGGCTGCTGGCCACATATATGGTTGTAACCCATGGTGGCCTCCAGCAAGAGGCAGAGGATGGTATGACAAGATCTTTCTCTCATCTTACTCAGACTGGGAAACATTTGAGGGAACCGGAGAAGCATCGGATCATATCCAGTTGGATACCTGGCAAACTAAGGAAGACAGTGGACTTTGAACAGCCACCAAGAAGCATTGTTTTGCTTTTTTGTTTCATACCCATTTTCTTGCCGAGTATGATGATTTCATAACCACACCAAAAACATTAGAAAATCAAGAGCCATGGTTTCCTGTCACAAATGGGGAAAGCTTAAAATTGAATGAACATAGCAATAGAACTAGTAACCACACACACATTTCTACCAAGAGGGTCATGTTTATCTATTTTCTGTACATTTGGGAAGTTGAATTAATACAGTTAAATAAATAACACTCCGTCCCAATGATGTGTGGGGAGAGCTTACATGAACATTAACTTTATGCCATACCTTGCAATGTTGAGATATGCTTTTTATAATGCACCCAAAGGTGAATATCACCCCATATATCCGAGGTCCATGTGGGTATGTGCCCAAAAGTTTGATATGAGAAGTACAAATTTATTTTCTGAAGCATGGAGTACCTGATAGTCATTTTCTCCAGGTAGAATAAAATCTTTTATCTTACCACTGATGAAATTATCTGGTTTTCTTGATCCTGTGAAAATTTCTATAGCCATTTTTTAATTTTTTAGTTACCATATTTCCAAGTCTTTTTAATATCATGTTATCCTTTTATAGGAGTGGTTCATACAGTTTTTGCTTAATTTTTCATAGGATGTTAAGTACTTATAATGAACTATGGAAAAAATGGATGTTTTCCAAAATGGATCTTGGATGAAAGCCAAAACTTTAGTTAATTTGAAGAATTAGTGTCATTTGTTTACTTAATAGACCCAATTTTATAAATAGATTAAAATATTTGTCCATTGAATTGAATTCCATGATCTCTATGAAATGTAGCAGGAATACCTCAAGAAGGACTAATTCTTTTAAAGAGAATTCTATACAGCAATGCCTATCCAGCAAGTGAAGGCCTTACCCAATGGGAAAACATAAAAATAAATCTAATCACAAATTTTAAATTTCTCTTTTAGTAAATGGAAAATAAAAAATCCTTTGTGTTCTAGATCAGTCTTTAAATTTTTTTGAGATCATAACTCAGAGACAGTGCTTAAAATCTTAATGTAACAGAACCAGTAGTGTTGTTATTTAATATCCTTTAACTATAATCGGGTTAGTTATAAGTATGTTCATTTTCTGTGAACCTTTCTGCAACACACTGGCATTCTGAAGATACATCACTTAGGAACCCAAGGTACATTTTAATACGTAAAGTGATTTTGTGTCCTATGATTTACATTTCCCATGAGTATTACACAAATCAAGTCCTTTCTCCTTTAGAAACTGTTTTGGAAAGAAATCTATCAAAGTCTGTGTATCTTGCATTTAAATATGTAACTTAATGAAATTTTTATCTTAAGACTCTAATGAGTACTGTTTTATATAAACAAATAGGATTTTCAAGTTTTTTGAAACACTTAATAGACCCAAAGATACCATCTTAATAGATTTTAAGAAGTTCAGAAAACCCATGTTTATAAAGCAATGTGTTTATTATCAGGCCTTTTGATATATCACTAAAACACATTCACAAGCATACACAGGTAGATTTTAATTGGCCATGCTAAAGAATTCCAGTGTGAATAAAATGAAAAATTTGAAGTGGCCACAGGTTTTGTTACTTCTTTCTTGGAATATAAAATGAGGAAACAATTATAATTACAAATGACAGAATTACCCGGGTGTGCCTGGTAAAGAGAAGTATAAAGTTACATCCCCAGCTCCTTGAGATGTAAGGAAGCTTTGTAGCCTTAAGGCAATATCTTTTCCTGATGTTGGAAGCCAAAAACAGAAGGTAGAGGCGTGTCCTTACCCAGGGAACCACCTTCCCCAGTGTAACTTTGAGCTAAAGCTGTTTAGTCTGAATCTATAGTGAGGCTAAACCATATCCCAGTGCTTGTTTGCTTATCTAAAAGAAGGGAAAAGAAAAGAAATTCTTGTGTCAAGTATTGTGCACCTGCCCAGTGCCCATCTGGAACATAGATCAGGCAAGTTGACATGAAAGCCTGAAACTCTTACGGCCATTTACCCAGAAGAAAAACATCCAACAACAACAGCAAAAGTCAGGAGAGGAAGGAAGAGGTGAAATCGGTGGACATAGTGATAACAGTTGATGAACAGTTACCTAGGACTGTGACTTAGAAGAGAAACCTAAAAGGTTAGTAGGTAGAAAAAATAGAAGGGTCTGGTGATCAGGGGTCTGGAGGTTGAAGAATAGGAAATTGTGATGCCTCAGAAACCTGTATGAGCAGTCAACTTAAAAATTTTTGATTTTTTGAGTCAGGGTTGCATACAGCCTAGGCTAATCGTGAACTGACTAACTAGCTGAAGATGACCTTGAACTCCTGTTCCTCCTGTCTCTGCTTCCCAGGTTCCGGGATTACAGGTGTCTTGCTACCTCATCTAACTGATTAGTTTTATGAGGGGGAATGGTCAACCAGTAGATATTACAAAGATGTATACTAAAAAGTCTCTTGAAGTCAGTAATTTCAGGGAATATGCTATTGTAAATCAGGTTGTCTCTATGCAGTAGGAGAGAGTGAAGCTGAATTGTGGAGCTTGTGAGAGGAATGAAGAAGTGGACAGGGTTGGGAAAGGGACTTATTGGTAGGGTGATTGGTACAGTGTGAGGCTCTGGTTTCAGTCCCTAGCACTACAAAAAGCCTAACCCATCAATGTTTTAGGAAATTGGGCTATAAAAGCAGGCAGAGGATATCATAGTTAAAGGGAAAGTTGTTTGTTTGTTTATCAAGACAGGATTTCTCTCTGGCTTTGGAGACTGTCCTGGAACTAGCTCTTGTAGACCAGGCTGGTCTCGAACTCACAGAGATCCTCCTGCCTCTGCCTCCCAAGTGCTGGGATTAAAGGCGTGCACCACCAACGCCTGGCTAAGGGAAAGATTTTAAGTATAGGAGAAAACTACAGCAGAGTTGTGCTCATGGCAGAATAAGACAGAGGAGTCTTAAGAATTACTGAAAAACCGTGTTAGGTTCTACAATATGGATAAAATTTAGTTTCAGATGAAACAGCAACAACTTTTCAAACATTTATTTTGCTCACGCAAAATAATGCCTTTGTGCACGCTCATGCGCGTGAGGTGCCTGTAGATGTCAGAAGAGGAGAACATTAGATCTCCTGGAACTAGAGTTATAGGTAGTTATAAACTGCCATGTGGATGCTGGGAACTGAATTCTGGTCCTGCAAGAGCAGTGAATGCTCTTAACCAAGCCATCTCTCCAGCCCCCATAGAATGGCAACTCCTGTGGAAAGGGAAAATGTGACAAGGATGAACTTAGAGGAGTTCATGGGAAATGAGAAGAACTTAAAGGTAGTAGAGATGCTACAAAGGAGTTTTTATAGGACTGATATTTTTATCATTGGTTTTGGTGGGAAAGTCCTTTCTTTAGAGAAGGAAGGAAGGCATCCACGGAAGGGTACTCAAGAGAATATAAATTCAAATATTTACTCATTGTGTGTAATAATAGGTCAGCATGCTAGGCACTGGGGATATAATAGAGAAGATACAATTCCCATGTTGAATATGCTTATACTCTGTAGATGAATGCAAAAACAACAACGACCAAATAGTGTGATAAAAAGTGAGGTAGGAAAACTAGATCATTGTCCAGTTTTGGAAAAAAAAAAAAAAAAAAAGCTGAGCGTCTTAGAAGTTTTCGATACAAAGAACTAGAGTGGTAAAACGGTAGAGGTCGGGCTGTCTCAGAAATTTGTGAACTAAATACAATAGTACATTTATATAGTTCTTCCAGAATTTCAATATCTTACTATAATTTTCTAATTTAAAATTGTGTAATTTGTTCAGAAGAAATAGGACACTTTCCTCTAGGTTTTATTGCTTATGTCTAATATACGTGTTTCACTACACTGTACACTGATAGGTATTTGTCATGTGGCAGGCACTTCCTAAATTAAAATTGTGAAATCCTCATAATTAGTACTCATAATCAGTACTAATAGCCCCGTTTTATGAACAAGAAAATTAAGGCCCAGAAAAATCATCCCTGCTTTTGTTGTTGTTTGAATCAAATCTCATGCTCTCCTTTAAGTCTCTGCATCTTTATATAATTTTTAAAATATATTTTCATTTTTTATTGTGTATGAGTGTGTATTGGCACATATATGAGAGTGGCCATGCGTGTAGGGGTCAGAAGACAACTCTGGGGACTTGGTTCTCTCTTGTTTTGTTTTGGAGGTGGTCTCTCTTACTGTTCCTGATGCACCACTTACTCTAGGCTAGCTAGCTAGGTTCTGGGTGGTACTTCTGTCTCCACATCTGGCTTTTCACATGGGCTTGGGGGGTTGAACTCATGTCACCAGCTTTGCACCACAGTCACCTTTACCCACAGAACCATCTCAATGGCCCTATGTCTTTTTACATAAAATAGTGTTAGTTCTAACCTCTTCAAATTGCTTTGAAAGTGATGATGGTACATGGAAACTCTCTAGAAATGTTCTCACACAAAATAAAGTCGTAAGTAGCTATTGTTGCATGGTATTTGTTCAGCTTATTTGCACTTCTAAACGAAAGTCTATTTTTGCTATGATTTGAACTTTCTTTTCAATTCTGGGTCTTCTGTATTTTATTTCTCTTGTATAGGAGTCCCAGCTCACAAACAAGGAGGTCCATTAGCTTTAATAACCCATCAAAAACTTCAGGGAAAGGAGGATATGCTGGCATAAATCAAAGCAGATTGGGCGCGTCAAAAACTATGCTTTCGGTACCCGAGATGAAGCCTGCAGAAAAACTGAGTATTACTGTCACTAAGACAATACAGGTAACATTCTTTTTTTTTTCAAGACATTATTGTTATGTTTAATTATTTAATTTCTGTATATGCATGCATGGGCGCGTATGCCCTGGCATGGGTGTGGAGGTGTGAAAACAACATTGGAGAGCTGTTTCTCTTCTTCTACCATGTGGGTTCTTAAGATGAAACTCACATCATCAGGCTTGGTGGCAAACACTCTTATCTGCTGAGCCATCCTGCTGGCCTCACCGCTAACCCTTTTTAGAATTCTAAGTTTTGTGGTTTTTTTTTTTTTAAGATTTATTTGAAATTATGTGTGTGGAGGTATGCACACATGAAGATAGGTACCTTGTGAAGAGGGTATCACATTCTCAGGAACTAGAGTTACGGCAGTTGTGAGCTGCCTGATACGGATTTTGGGGACTAAACTTTGGTCTATTGCAGGAACAGTAGTACATGCTCTTAACCCCACTGAGCCAGCTGTCCAGCCCCTGAGTTTATTTCTAAATAACTCTAATCTACCTCCTCTTGGCAACTGTCAAGAGTTACAGATTGACTGTTGTTTTTCTCCCAAACTCCAGTACAGTTGTCCTTGAGTTTCAGTGTGTGCCAAGGTTAACGTGTGATGGTCACAGAACAACTTGCTGGAGTCAGTTTCCCCCTTCTAAGAATAAAAAAAAAGCTGCCTCACTGCTGCAACTGCCAAAAACTTTTGTGGGCATTTGAAATGCTGTCTGTGGCTCAGCTGGTCCACATGTGCAAATGCCTGAGAATATACCTGAAGATACTTCTATGTAAATGTTTATCGAAGCAATTTTCACTGAGCCCTAAACCTGGAAGCAGTTCATCAAATCTATTAAAAGTAAAGCTGATAAAATTCTGTGTAATAGCTGAATGCATTACTTTATAACCACAGTAAACAAATAAACAACTTTACATAGATACACTTGGGAAAATAGAAAACATTGCTGAACAAAGGGTGTCAGTGTCAGCTATGATGTAATATATGACTGTAAAATTTCAAAAATAAAGGAAGCTTCCTTAACCTACATGGGAAGTACCAACTCTTGGCAAAAATCTGGAGAAATCAGACCCTTTATCTCTGCTGATGGAACCATGTGACAGCTCTATAGCAGAATCCTAAAAGTGAACATGCACATAATCTCTACTTAGAATTCCAACAAAAATTCATAAAGGTTAGCATGTCATATGCAACGGTATTTATAGCAGCACCACGTGATACATGTGCATGTGCACATGTGAGCCAGGGCACACATATAAAGGTCAGAGGAAAACTTGCAGGAGTCAGTTCTCTTCTTCCACTGTGTGGATCTTCGGACCGCTCTCAGCATCAGCATGACAAAGAGTACCTGTACCCCATGAACTGCTACACTAGCCCAGCAGCACCATTTGAAAGCCAAAACAGCTGGGAAGTCGTGGCGCAAGCCTTTAGTCTCAGCACTTGGGAAGGAGCACTTGGCAGAGCCCTTTGAGATCGAGGCCAGCCTGGTCTACAGAGTGGGTTCCAGGACAGTCAGGGCTACACAGAAAACCTGTATCAAAAGAACCAAAAAAAGAAAAAGAAAAACAAGTGGAAAATAACATAAATGCCCATGAATAGCTAGATGAAACATGATGCATTAACACAATGAAATACTATATAACAATGAAGTGAATAATCTGTGGCTATAGCCAGTAATACAAATGAATCTTACTTGTATAATAATGAACGAAAGAAACCAGTATCAAAGACTACATTTCATAGAGCTTCATCTAAATAAAGCTTACAGGCTAACCTAGTATGTGGTGTCAGGGTAATTAATTACTACTTTGGATGGGAGAAACTAGATCTTCTGAATGAAAGTTCTGTGATACTAGTAAATTTCTGTTCCTAAGTCTGATTGTTGAGTGCAACAATGCTGTTTGGTTAGAGAATTCACTATTCTATGAAAATTAAAAAGAAAATAAACTACTAATGATATTAAACAAAGCTATGGACAGGAAGAAGGAAGAGGATTGTAAATGTGAAGTAATTAATAATTATTGCTGTGGGGAGAAAGGTTTTGATCCATATGAACCAAGGACAAGGAGTAGCGCTGGAGGTAGGGGGCTACCAGTGTTTTACTATTTTATTTAAATAGTAAATATTTACATTTTTATATTTTTGTATAACTATAAAATCAAACTTTGTAATTGAAGGGAATAAAACTGAGACCAAATATGTAATAAATAATTTAGGAAATATTAGTAGAAGGCCATTAAAATATTTATTTAAAGACAATTTCAGTGAAATGATAGGATGTATGCACACTTACACACAAAAATCATTAACCTTCCGCTGTATCAGTGACAAGCAAACTGAAAAAAATTGCAAACAATCCCATTCACAGTAGCTCTCAAAAAGTGTCTTGGTATAAACCTAACCAGGGATATAGAAGATCTCTATAATAAAAACTTTAAAACACTAAAAAAAAAAAAAATTGAGGAAGACAGGAACCAAGTACATGGAAAACCTGGCTATGCTCATGGATGGGGAGACTCACTGTTGTGAAAATGCTTATCTATCTTTCCAGAAGCACTCAGCCCAATTCCCATAAAAATCCCCAGGTGGTTCTTCACAGAAACGGGGAGAATAACTTTCAAATGTATGTAGAAGCATCAAAGCAAATCCTGAGCAACAATGGCACTGCTGAAAGTCTGCCCATACCCAATTTCCATCTATACTGCAGAGCCCTAGTGTTACAAACAGCATGGCACTAGCCAAAAACACACACACAGGTCACTGGAGTAGAATAGAAGAATAGAGACCCAAGTGCAAGCTCATACAGCTGTAGCCAAATAGTTTTAACAAGGGAAAAAAAAAAAAAAAAAAAAAAAAAAAAAAAAAAAAAAACCGCACTGGAGAAACGATAGCCCCTTCAACTGCTGGAGAAACTGAATAGCTACATGTAAAGGAATGAAACAAAACCATCTTGGACAAAACTCAACTCCAAATGGATTGATGAGCTCAACATAAGACCTGAAATTCTGAAACTGTTGGGGGAAAGTGTGGTTTTTGATTATGATCTAATAAAGCTTGCCTGAAGGTCAGAATGCAAAACTAGCCACAGCCATAGAGGCCAGGCAGTGGTGGTACATACCTTTAATCCCAGTAGCCACACTAGTTAGCCATAGAAACTGGGTTGGTGGTGGTGCATGCCTTTAATCCCAGCTCTAGAGAGGAATATAAAACAGGAGCTCAGGGTTTCAGTGTCTAGTCAGACTGCAGTCACTCTGAGGACAGGATCTCCCAGCCTTGGTAGAGCTAAGAAATCTCTGGTAGTTGGCGACTTTGCTTTTTTTTTTTTTTTTTTTTTTTTAAATCTTCAGCTTGAACCCCAGTATCAGTTTCTGGGTCTTTATTGTTCATGCTACAGAAAAGAGTAGGAATTTTACCTCAAGATGCAGGCATAGGTAAGGATGTTCTGGATAGGGTTAAAATCACTGAAGAAATGAGGCCAATAGTCAACAAATGGAATCTCCTTATGTACAGCAAAGGAAAACTGTCAAGTGAGTGAAGAGGCAGCAATAAAATGGGGGACAATGTTTGCCAAATATTCATCCAACAGAAGGTTAGTATCCAGCATATACAAAGAAGTCACAAAACTAATTATCAAGAAAACAACCCATTCTAAAAATTAGGGCTGGGTATATGGAACTGAACAAGGACTATTTTTTTAGTTGGGAGATTTGAATTACTGTTTCAGTCTCACTAGCTTTCATTGATCTGCTTAACATATTGTTCTCCTCTTGTTTTAATTTGTACAAACTCATCCATTTCTTTCTGATTTTCCAGTTTAGTGGAGGATATATTTTCAAGATAAAACATGATGCTGTTTTGAAATTTATTGGTATCTCTTGTAATTGTTCCCTTTTCATCTCTATTTTTGTTTGGTTTTGCTCTCTTTTGATTAGTTTAGCTAAGACGTAGGCAAATTCTGTTCATCATTTCAAAGAACCAGTACTTTCTCTGTTTATTTTTTGGGAGAACACCTGTCAGTTGGTGACAGTGGGGTATTGAAGTCGCCCACTGTGCTTGTACCAGGACTAATTTGTGGCTTTGCATGGACTAGTAATTGTTTTATGAAATTGGATGCCCCTGCACTAAGGGAGTCTATGTTTAGATTATAATGGCCTCCCGATGGATTGTTCCCTTAGTATACAGTGGCTACCTCTATCCCTTCTCAGGAGCTTGGGTTTGAAGTCTTTCAGAACAGCAACATCTGTTTGTTTCCCAGGTTTATTTTCTTTCAACACCTTTCCCCCATCCTTAAGGTAGATCTCTTTTGTGTTAGGTGGGTTTCTTGGAGGCAGCAAATATACAGACAGTTCCTGCTCTTTGATCCAGTCTGCTACTCTGTGCCATCTGACTGGGGGAGTTGAAGCCATTAATTGTCACAGTTACTATTGAAAGATGTGTGCGCTCCCTGTCATTTTGTTGATTTTGTAATGTTTAGGTTCCCCCCCCCATTAACTATTATTCTAGCATGTTTTTCCCCCTGTGGCCTTGTGGATGGATTTGTTTTCTCTTCAGTCCGAAGGATTTCTCATGTGTTATTGTTGTTGTTGTTGTTATTATTATTATTATTATTATTATTATTATTATTATTATTTGAGATAAGGTTTCTCCGTGTAACCCTGGCTGTCCTGCAACTCACTCAGTAGACCAGGCTAGCCTTGAACTCACAGAGATCTACCTGCTTCTGCCTCCTAAGTGCTGAGATTAAAGGCATGCACCACCACTGCCCAGGACTTTATTTTTGTAGGACTGGCATGGTGATCATAAATTCCTTTCATCTGTTTTTTTTTTTCCCCCATGGGTAGTTTTCATTTTTCCTTCAATTATGGTAGTCTCTATTGCAGTGGTGGTTCTTAACCTTCCTAGTTTTGCAACCCTTTAATGCAGTTCCTCATGTTGTGGCAACCCCCGTAAAATTATTTTTGTTGCTACTTCATAACTGTAATTTTGTAACTGTTATGAATTACAATGTAAATATCTGATATGCAGGATAGCTGCTAGATGACCCCTAAAAGGGTCAAGACCCACAGATTGAGAACCACTGCTTTATTGGATTTGTTTTGTTTCAGAACTTGTAATAGATCTGTCTCAGCCCTTCTGGCCTTTAACTTTTAGCTGAATGGCCTGCTGTCACTCTGATGAGCCTGTCCTTGTATGTGTCTGGGAGTTGCTCTCTTGATGCTTTTAATACACTTTCTGTACCTGCCTTCCATTTACTTCTGTGTATTTAGTGTTTTAATTCTGATATGATGAGGGGAGACTCTGTCATGTTTTTGTCTGTTTGCTGACTTAGCCTCCAATATCCATGTTGGCATTTCCTTGACTAAAGTTGTCACAGTTGACCCTTTACAGAGTGTTTTCTATGGTTTGGTCACTAGTTTCTTCTTCTGTGTCTATCATCCATACACTGGCGATTTCTGACTGGCCCTTGTATCTCAGAATTCTCACTAGTGTATCTTGGCTCCTGTTTGATTCTAGTTCCATCACCTTGCCTTCAAGCTGGCTGTTCTGTCATCTCCTTGTCCATTCTATTGGTGAGCCTTCCCACAGGCTTTTTGTTTGGCTTACGTTTTTCATTTTTACAATTTCAGATTGGTTTCAACTTGGTATTTCTAGTTCTTTATTGAAGTCTTATTTCATCTCTTGTAGCACCTTCCTTATTTCATTCCTATGTTTATGCTCAAAATCAGGAGCTTATTTTCTTATTTAAATGTACATACTTTCTTTCAACTTTGATGGTTGTGATTTCTCATGCCTTACTCTTGTTAGATGCCATTACTGTAGAATCCATAACCTTTTGGGTGAGTTGTGTTGTGTTGGTTGCTTTGTTGGGATTTACATATCTGGTGTTATTTAATCTGCCACACATTTTTTTTCAATTAAAGTATTGCTATATTCATGTGGAATTTGGATGTGATACAGTGAAGTGTCTAGTTCAGCAAATAGTTCCTCAGTCCAGGAGCTGAGTGCTTGGTGTAAGGCACTGTAATATGCCCTGGCCAGAATATTAACTGCAGGAGCAATCACAGCTGCTTGAAACTCCCACTCTGCAAATATCATACTAGCCAGTTAGTCACATTGGTGCCTTTGATTTCAGTAACCATTGGAGGATAAATAATCAAGGATAATATGGCATATACTCAGGATTAAGTATTGATCAGACTTGGAAAAGGAAAATAAAAAACAAGCTAACATTTCCAGATCATATCTCTGTGTTTATTACTTATATATAGGCAAATGAGTAAGATTTTTTTTTATTTTCCTTAATTAAACTTCAAGCATAAAACTTTGTATTATTCAAGTTTTCATGTTTAAATTGTTGTAAGAACATTATACTTAATATTTTTCTGCTATATGTATTTCTGTTTTATTGTCTGGATATTCACTTTAAATTGCTGTTTTCCACAGGTGTTTGATGCAGCAGGCGTTGATGTCACTCCCCGTCCTCTCTACCATCCAGATCCACTTGTTGGAACAGCAAAGCCAAATAAACTCTTGACGTCACAAGAAGGATCACTCACATCAGATTTTATTTCTTCATACAGCCTGTATCAAAATACAATCAACCCTAGTATGCTAGGGCAGTTCACAAGGTGAAGTATACTCATCCTGGTTCTTTGGATTTCATTTATATTGTTCTTTCATTTATATTGCATAAATTCAGAATATATGTTTCCAGTTTTCTAACTTCAATCTATCAATCCTAGTGTTCTAGCTTTTATGTTTTAATTACATTTATGTTCAGAACTTGACTGAAGATTTCCCACAAATTCTAAAACATTGTGAAAAGTGTATATATTTTACTTAAGATTGCCCAAAAGGACTAACTTCACAGTCGGTTGCAAATTCCAATTAGATGGTTTGGCCCAGTTTCTTTAGGGTTTTATTGCTGTCATTTAAGGTACAGTGCAGTCACACACTGTTCTAGGGCCTGCACTCAATTCACACACAAAACATTTGGAATGCCAGATTAAAAACAACAGATCTTCCAATAAAGTTGACCTCTTGGTAAGCAATTGAAAGCATAAATGTAAGACGTTACAGAGTAATGTTACGATCATTGGTTTAAAATTTATTTTTGAATTCATGTGTCCATTTCCTGCTGTAAGTATATACATATACATACATACATACATACATACATACATGCCATGTGAAAACTTTCCCTATGGAGATGTTGCACACATCCACGCACCCCAGAAAGGGAACCCATAACTGACCAAACTAATGTTTATACCAAAGTCCAGTGTGATGAAACTTGAGTTTTTATCGGCTATACTAACAGGAGTGGGGGTGAAGGGTTGCTTACAGGAATTGGGATGACTCAGAAAAGCATCTGCATCACAGCAAAGCAGACCCCACATGGTAACCACAAGCCACACCCCTGCTCTCTCTGCTGGGCCTGTAGGCAGCTCCACAGCCCCAGTCTCTTCCCTCCACAGCTCAGCTGCTCAGTTTCCTCCCCAGCACTTGTTTACTCCTATTAAGCTGGTGGGGGAGGGGAACCTTTGAGGCTCTTCTAAGTTACTGTTTCTGACCTTTTTTCACCTCCTGAGTCTTAAGAACTTTCCCCCACCCCCTCTTGTAGGTAAGGTTTCCATTTGTACAGTGTAGCTATGTCTTCAGTTACCTTTGGAGAGGAGGAAATGCTACACAGTGTAGCTGTGTCTTGTTACGTTTCAGGAGGACTTTGGTAAACTGAAATTTTGAGATGGATTGTGAAGAATGTGCAGAAGAGTGTTCTTGGCTGAGCCCTTAAACAGATTCCCAGGATGGAGGCACTAAAACACCCAACAACAAAATGATGAAAAGTGATAATGAAACTGGAGGCTGATAGGGGGCTGTATTATAGATATTTATTCAAAATATACATTGGGAATATATCCTGTGGGTATAGATTTGATATGTTATTCTAAAATAAACCTTCACTTTTTAAAGAACGTGAAAAATCAACTGAAGACTTAAAAGTTATTCTGATTTACGTTGCTTATATGACTAGTATATTTGGTTTTTCCACCTGTTGAAATAGTTTAATTTACCCTTTTAGTTTCTCATAAGGACATTGAACAAATGTATTAATAACTTTCAAAGGTCAGTTCTGGGGAGCAGCACAGTGTCGAAATCAAGTGTGTCCACAACTGAATCAATGACAGAGGACCTAGAAGAACCAGCTTACAAGAGGGAAAGACTGGCCAGTTTTACAGGTAATAAAAACGTTTTTTTAATCTCACAGTTTTAAACCACAGTATTTTCAGTGGTTTAATTCCCCACACTGAAATTGTCATTGTTTGTAATATTTGTAAAAACCTAGATTATTTTGTCACAGTTTGTATACCATTTTAAGATTCGTTTCTTAATTGTGCCTGAAAGTAGATTAAAAGGAACTGAGGACCTATCTTAGTGGGGGAACATTTGCCTATATGGAAGGCCTCAAGTTTAGTCATTAGCAATACCTTCCCTCCCCTCCCTTCCCTTGTGTGTGTGTGTGTGTGTGTGTGTGTGTGTGTGTGAGAGAGAGAGAGAGAGAGAGAGAGAGAGAGAGAGAGAGAGAGAGAGAGAGACCTAGAGAGAAATCTCATTTTTCCTGTACATGTGCATACAAGTCAACACTTAGAAATCATTGTCATTCTTTTTTAAGTGTTTATGTGTATGTCTGCAGAATATGATATGTGTGCAGTGCCTGAGGAGGACATCAGATCCTCTGGAACTAGAACTACAGACCGCCATGGGTCTTTATCTACTTGCTAGGAACTAAACCTCAGTTCGTCTGCAAGCGGTAGTACTTAATGAGCGTATTTCCAGCCTCTCACCCTTTACTTTTTCCTGAGTTGCCAAATACACAATCAGTCTTTACACAGATAAGGGTCTGTTTGTAAAATAATTGAGTGCTTCACTCAGCTTTGCATACTGTCCTTCAATAAAAGAAACTAGGGCCCTTAAAGAAAGAGCTGAATTCCGAGCCTTAGGCATCTATAAGATGAGCAAGAAAGTAAAAAAGTACTTGAACAAAACCCTGCCTCTCCCCATTCCCCAAAAGGAATGACAGCGACACAGCAGCCATTAGTGTTCCCATTAGCCAAAGGTAGACAAGTTTGACAACAGAAAGTATAGTGCTGGGTTATAACTCATTAACAATATCCAGGAAGCCATACTTAGATATATGATAAAGGGTAGAGTAGATAGAATCCTTTAGAGAAGAGTTCTAAATCCTTATGTAAATGTTTGTCCTTCAAGGTGGAGCTTTCCTAGCCTCTTAAATGTGGGCTTTGCATCATGGCTTTTTCCAGATTGTAGTGTATGAAAACAGATACCCGACTCAGCTAAGTGGGGATGATATCAGCAAGAAGTCGGGTTGATAGCTTTGATATGCAATAAGATTAGACTTTGCAGCCGGGTGGTGGTGTCACATGCCTTTAATCCCAGCACTCGGAAGGCAGAGGCAGGCAGATCTCTGTGAGTTCAAGACCAGACAGGTCTACAAGAGCTAGGTCCAGGACAGCCTTCAAAGCCACAGAGAAACCCTGTCTCGAAAAACCAGGGAAAAAAAAAAGTTTAGACTTTAGACTTTGCTCCTCTGTTTCCTTCCAGAAATCTGTTACCCGTGACCCACATCAGGCAATCCTAAATGGAAGCATGTTCCCCATGCTTGACCAATACTCCTCAGTCTTCTAACACAGGCAACGGCCACAGTCTAGGAAATCCTAAGGGACAGGATGATCAAATGTGGTGTTTTGGCTGATGTTTTGGAATAAAGTCTGACTTTTTAGAAGGCATTAAAAATGAAGCAGACTAGAATAAAAACTGGGCTTCAGATGGTGAAGTATCACGACTGGTTCATTAGTTGCACAAGGTACACCATAGGAATGTTGACTGCTGGGGACGACCAAGTTCAGGTTGCACACAAACTAATATTCTTACAAATGTCCTACACCTTGAACTATTCTAAAATGAGAAAATTACTCAACTATCTTGAAATCTTTCCCAAGCCTTCTGGGTGTTCTGATGCATACACTTTTCAGAGCCAAAAGGAGGCTGATGCTCAGAAACACTTGGAGTTTTTCTTTTTTCTTCTTTTTGTTTTTTTGTTGTTGTTGTTTGTTGTTGTTGTTTTGTTTTGTTTTGTTTTTCGACACAGGGTTTCTCTGTGTAGCTTTGGAGCCTATCCTAGCACTCACTCTGGAGACCAGGCTGGCCTCGAACTCACAGAGATCCGCCTGCGTCTGCCTCCCGACGTGTGCCACCAATGCCCGGCCACTTGGAGTTTTATTTGTATGATGGAGCAGCTTGTTAGGCACAGGCTGTCGCTCACTCAGCATGGAGATATATGAGTAATAGGTACTTGTACATGAACTCATAAAGTACGTGTGGTTAGCACATGTGCATTTGTGTGAGAGAGAAGCACCATTCTGTAACGCAATCTGATTGTAATTGCACTGAACTCATTGTAGCTAAACAACAGCTTAATCAGGGCTTCATGGATTGTTCCTTACTGAGGTCTCTTTTTGTTTTTTCGAGACAAGGTTTCTCTGTGTAGCAGCTCTGGCTGTCCTGGAATTCACTCTGTAGACCAGGCTGACCTCGAACTCATAGAGATCCACACCTTGCAGGAGTGCTTGGATTACAGGTGTGTGCCGCCACCGCCTGGCCTAAGGTTTCTTAAAGTGACCAGATAATATATCTTTTTCTTTACTCGTTTCTGAATTAGTTGGAAAACTTAGGGTAAGGGCAGATACACTGGAAACAAACAGTGCATTATGAGTAAAAGTACTTTTGAAGTTCCAAAGTTGACTGGGTCTCACCCTTTCATGAAATGTTGTAGACCACTGCAGAGTCCTTCTGGTTCCTCCGGAGGGACTTCCTGTGTGAACACGTAAAAGGGAGCCATGATTTATATACACAGCTGGAGATCTCTTGAAGAACATCATGAGTGGAGAAAAATGTGCTTCCTCCATCACTGAATGCAAAAAGTGCATTGATAGGTTTCTAGGCAGAGATGCAAGTGTAGTCTCCACCTACTGGAAGACTAGTCCGGAGCCGGTGATATAAAGATTCCATAGGTACATAATGCTGCTGGAAATTGTTTTTATTATGTATCAAATTCAGGTGACATTCAGGAGATGATAGACCTACCTGCACAGAATCCATTTGCTGTTCCTCTGCCATTAAGAAGACTTATTTTTGCTGGGTGGTGGTGGCATACACCTTTAATCCCAGCCCATAGGAGGCAGAGACAGGTGGATCACTGTGAGTTGGAGGCCAGACTGGTCCGCAGGGCAGAAGCCCTGTCTGGAAATCCAAAAAACAAACCAAACAACAACAATAACAACAACAAAAGACTTATTTTCCCCAACTCTAATATATAACTGGTACTGTCACATTAGATTCTGTATGTGTGCCATATCTCATGTGAGGTTGTTTTTAGAACTACGTCTGTGCTGCAAGGCTACTTTATATATAGCCGAGTCATTAACTGACATCTGATGGCCTAAAAGAGTAGGCAGAGGATCAAGAGCCTGTTCCTTTCAGTCTCAAACTTTCTGGTGTTCCTGTGGAGCCTTAGACATCTTACTCTTGCCTGTTGTCTTCATTGATGCTGTAGGAAATATGGATCTCAAAGCTGTCTGTGTAGATAATTCGTTTGCTTCTTTTTTGCTTATCCTGTCTTACCCGGATTTACTATTGCAGAACAGTATTTTTAAAGAATCATTAAGACGGGACTAGCAATTAAACCCTTCCTTTTTCCTGACCTTTATTTAATGTCATTGTAAGTACACTGTAGATTGTGTTTAAATTCTTCATTTAAAATTGTAGCACAAACATTTCTACAGTATCTTAAAAATACATTTATTAGAATTTCATGCATGGATAAGAATGTGTTACTATACTGTATGTACTATATGCAACCATTCCCGATGCTGGCACTTTTTTTTTTTTTTTTTAGAGACTTGTGCTTTTTTTAGATTTTAGGAAGTATTTTTTGCAGATCCTGAGCATTAGGGAGTACTGAGTCTTCATCTCTGCGAAGTGTTAAACTCTTGCTTCCTTGTCAAACTTTACCCGTTACAGTCTTATGCATCCCTGATTTCTCCTCTTTTGTTAAGAAAAGTACACTGAAGCCTGGTGCATGCCTCTAATGCCAGTACACTGGAGGTGGAGACAGAAGGGCTGTGAGTTTGAGTCCAGCCTGGGCTACATAGTGAGGTCCTGTCTCAAAACCTCAAACCTATTGAACCCTGATTTGTATGCCACATCGAGGCTGTTTCTTGCCTGTAACCCATCCCAAGCTTCCTCAGCTCTGAAATTCTATCCTTAGTAATATTCTCCTGGGATATCAGAACCTCTCACTATTCTAAAGGTTTTGACTAAGCTTTTTTTTTTTTTCTTTTCAGTTAATTTATTTTATTTTATTTTATTAGTTCAAATTAGGAACAAGCTTGCTTCAGATGTCAATCCCTTCTCCCTCTCCCCTTCTTCCCCCCAACATCCCACCTGCCCCTAACCATCCCCCCTCCACTCCCCAGGCAGGGTAAGGCCCTCAAAAGGGGCTCTCCAAAGTCTACCACATCATCCTGGGCCAGGCCTAGGCCCTTCCCCATGTGTCCAGATCAAGAGAGCATCCCTTCACAAGGGATGGGCTCTCAAAATCCCTTCTCTCTCTTTTTTTTAAGACCTTACATATTTAATACAGTGTGTTACCCCTGTACAAATGGAAAAAATTAAGTTCAACATGTCTAGACCAATATGGCTGTTAATTTTTGTACAATGCCAACTCAACACAGTAAACTGGGATACTTTTTTCCAAAGTTGACAGCACAGCTAAAGTTTCCAAAAATTCAATATATATATATATGAAAAGACCAATAATGGCAGTATGTTATGCATCAATAGCAGCAACAGCTTTTTCCAGGTTCTGCAGTCAATTGAACAAAATTGTAGAGACATACAGCACTCTCCATTTAAAAAAAATGTAAAAAACAAAATTCCAGAAAAAAAGCACAGTTCTGTTACTCTTGTGGTACCTGGCACCATTTTTTTTTTTTTAATTAGCTTCTCAATCATCATCTGGAAGGAAACCATTCTGAGCAACATCATTAAAAACAGCTCTAATAAAGCACTGTCACTACTATGTATCATAAAGCAGGTCCACATATGAGTGAGTACATATCATATTTGTCTTTTTTGTGATTGTGTTACCTCGGTCAGAATGGTTTCTTCGAGTTCCATCCATTTTCCTGCAAATTTCAAGATTCCATTGTTTTTTTCTGCTGAGTAGTACTCCATTATGTAAATGTACCACATTTTCTCTATCCATTCTTCAGTTGAGGGGCATCTAGGCTGCTTCCAGTTTCTGGCTATTACAAATAATGCTGCTATGAACATGGTTGAACAGATGTCCTTGTTATATGAATGTGCTTCTTTTGGGTATATGCCTAGGAGTGGAATTGCTGGATCTTGTGGTAGACTCATTCCCATTTTCTTGAGGAGTTGCCATACTGATTTCCACAGTGGCTGTACAAGTTGGCACTCCCACCAGCAATAGAGGAGTGTTCCTCTTTCTCTGCATCCTCTCCAGCATAAACTGTCATTGGTATTTTTGATTTTAGCCATTCTGACAGGAGTAAGATGGTATCTCAGAGTTGTTTTGATTTGCATTTCTCTGATGCCTAAGGATGTTGAACACTTTCTTGTGTGTCTTTCAGCCATTTTAGATTCCTCTATTGAGAATTGTCTATTTAGTTCTGTACCCCATTTTTTAATTGGATTGTTTGGTGTTTTCGAGAATAGCTTCTTGAGTTCTTTGTATATTTTGGAGATCAGCCCTCTGTCAGATGTGGGGTTGGTGAATATCTTTTCCCAGTCTGTGGGCTGTCGTTTTGTCTTGCTGACTATGTCCTTTGCCTTACAGAAGCTTCTCAGTTTCAGGAGGTCCCATTTATTAATTGTTGATCTCAGTGTCTGTGCTACTGGTGTTATGTTCAGGAAGCGGTCTCCTGTACTGATTAATTCAAGGTATTTCCCACTTTATCTTCTAGTAGGTTCAGTGTGGCTGGGTTTATGTTGAGGTCTTTGATCCATTTTGACTTAAGTTTTGTGCATGGCGAAAGGCTTGGATCTATCTGTAGTCTTCTACATGTTTTCATCCAGTTATGCCAGCACCATTTGTTGAAGATGTTCTCTTTGTTCCAGTGTATATATTTGGATTGTTTGTCAAAAATCAGTGTTCATAGGTGTGTGGGTTAATTTCAGGGTTTTCAACTCTATTCCATTGGTCTACCTGTCTATTTTTGTGCCAATACCAAGCTGTTATCAGGACTCTAGCTCTGTAATAGAGCTTAAAGTTAGGGATGGTGATGCCTCCAGAAGTCTCTCTATTGTACAGGGTTGTTTTGGCTATCCTGGGTCTGGCAGGATCAACATAGTAAAAATGGCAATCTTGCCAAAAGCAATCTACAGATTCAATGCAGTCCCCATCAAAATCCCAACACATTTCTTCACTGACCTTGAAAGAACAATTCTCAACTAAGCTTTTTTTTTAAAAAAAAAAAACATGTTACTTATTTGTGTGAAAGTTGAGACCATTTCACACCTATAGTCAACCAGACCTGTTAAAGATTCCGCTATCCCTTGTTGAAGACGATTGGAGGTGAACTATAGAAAATAAAACAAAGACAAACAAACAAAATAATCGGGTGGCTGAGTCCTCAAAGGGTCAGGTGCCTTTCACAATACACATGCCCCCATATTGTTTCTCAGTGGCATAAACAGCTACCTTAAAATCCCTAGTAATAAAACAGGATAATTGTAACAGGATTGCCCTTGGGGCTGTGACCAGAGGTTTGAGATTGTGCTAGGACTGATACCTGTAGCAGCAAAGCAGACTGTTACGGGCTTCTCCAGTTAATATACTGCTCTTTAAAGACACTTGCTGTGTGTGTGTCATCATTGTGTCTCAGTGACTAGACAGCATGCACACCTGCTGTCTGTGTGTCATCATTGTGTCTTAGCAATTAGAAGTGTGCACACTAACTGCTCCAAGATGGTCATACTGTGATGTGTATTTTAGATGTTCGTGTTCTGAGGCCCACACCTGAAACAACTATAACAAAGGAAGAGCTGCAAAAGAACATACAGATCCTTCTCACAGAGACGGAAACACTGAAATTTTTTGACCTGCCAACAGTCATATTCTCAGTAGAATCTGAAGAAGCTGAGAAAGTAATGTATGTGTGACTCAGTTGTTTCTATTACTTCTGTATAGCTCAGATGCCGAATCGGAAGTTCTTGTTCTTCTAAAGAGCCCTTGGAGATTTCTAGAAATGCACCCTTAAAATTACATACATGCTCTATTAGTTCAAATTAGGAACAAGCTTGCTTCAGATGTCAATCCCTTCTCCTTCTCCCTCCTCTCCCCCCCCAACATCCCACCTGCCCCTAGCCATCCCCCCTCCACTCCCCAGGCAGGGTAAGGCCCTCAAAAGGGGCTCCCCAAAGTCTACCACATCATCCTGGGCCAGGCCTAGGCCCTTCCCCATGTGTCCAGGTCAAGAGAGCATCCCTTCACAAGGGATGGGCTCTCAAAATCCCTTCTTTTTTTTTTTTTTAAGACCTTACATATTTAATACAGTGTGTTACCCCTGTACAAATGGAAAAAAATTAAGTTCAACATTTCTAGACCAATATGGCTGTTAATTTTTGTACAATGCCAACTCAACACAGTAAACTGGGATACTTTTTTCCAAAGTTGACAGCACAGCTAAAGTTTCCAAAAATTCAAATATATATATATATATATATATATATATATATATATATAGACCAATAATGGCAGTATGTTATGCATCAATAGCAGCAACAGCTTTTTCCAGGTTCTGCAGTCATTTGAACAAAATTGTAGAGACATCAAAATCTCAGAAAAACAGCACAGTCATGCTCTGTGATATTATGTGGGTATGTTTACATCACATGACAGTTTTCTATAGGAAAATCCCTTCTCTTTTGCACAGCCTGTGTAACTATGTGAACTTCTGAAGAAGAAAGGGCAGGGGTCAACAGTTCGAAAGTTCTGGTCAGCAGGATCTAGGCTTGGGGTTCTGTCACAGCTGTGTGACCATAGTTAATGTATGTTGCAAAATAGCTAGAAGAGAGGATTTTGGGCTCACCATGAAGAATAAATGTCTGAGGTGGAAGATATGTTCCTTCCTGTGATTTAATGAAATTGATCCATGCACATATCCAAAGCCCAAGGGCCTAAGTTAAGAGTCCCAAGTGCCTATGTAAGAAACCTGTGTGTGGTTGGTTTCAGAGGGGTGGAGACAGGATTGCAGGGATTTGCTGGTTGCTGGCCCAACTCCAGGGACAGTGAGACTTTATCTCAAGGGATTAAAAGAGTGATTGGACTCCTGACATTTTCCATGTATGTGCATATACCACACAGATATTTAAATAACTGTCACGTGTACAGCAATAGTAAATACATGAAAATGGTTCCCGTAGATTGAATTTGATATATACCAAACCAATAAAAGACAAGTCGTTATTAAAGGATAAACAATAGATCCTAAATCCAAACTCTGAGGATGTTAGAGCTATGATGTGATTGGATACAAAATACAAAATAGTTGTGAAATGTTTCAGCAATTAAGATGGTTAAAACATTTACATTAAGAAGCTCCGATTGAGCTGGGCATTGGTGGCGCACACCTTTAATCCCAGCACTTGGGAGGCAGAGGCAGGCAGATCTCTGTGAGTTCGAGGCCAGCCTGGTCTCCAGAGCAAGTGCCAGGATAGGCTCCAAAGCTACACAGAGAAACCCTGTCTTGAAAAACCAAGTGTGTGTGTGTGTGTTGTGTGTGTGTGTGTGTGTGTGTGTGTGTGTGTGTGTGTGTACCGGGTGGTGCATACTTTTAATACTAGTACTGGGGAGGCATAGGCAGGAGGGTCTCTGTGAGATCAAGGCCAGTCTGGTCTATAGAGCAAGTTCCAGGACAGCCAGGGCTACACTGGGAAACCCTGTCTCAGAAACAAACAAACAAAAAAATCAAACATACGCATAACTAGCTAGTTTTGAAAATAGCATGCACACAATGCTGCAAAAGTAACACTTGGGAAGAATTTGTAGCTTTAGATGTCCATATTAAAGCTCATGAATTCTCTGAACAGAGTGCTGGAATATTGATAAACACTGAAAGTAGTATGGACATTGGGAAGCACAGCATGAAACAGTCTTTTGTGATAATATAATGAAATATTTCCTAAGGAGTTTTTAATGCTCACTTCACATTTTGTTACATTCTGTGTTAATGAAAGCACTTGACAACATGTGATGTCGAATGATGATGATATATATTCATAACAATTTTTATTAGTTAGTTATTTTTTTTTACAGAGAGAAAAATAAGAACTATGAAATCCTATGTAGAAATAGATTAGGCAACGACTTATATGTGGAAAGGATGATGCAAACATTTAATGGAGCACCAAAGAATAAAGAGGTTCAGTGTGAAAAAATCATAATGGAAGAAAAAGGTAATTCACTTTATTCTGTTTGGCAAACTGTTGTTATATTTTAATATATGTTCCTGGACACTGTCCGTCAACACATGTTAAACTATATAAATAAAAATGGAAATTGATTTGCCCAGGTCTCAGTACTAGTTACTGTAATTTATAATGTTCAGAATTTGACAAGGTAACAGGAAATAATGATATACAGTATTTGAGTAATATAATTGTTCAAACTGATTCTTATAACCCTATGTCAGAACTCTGCACTCTTCAGTTATTTATATAAACTATGTATTTGTATATTCCATACAGTCTTTACATTTTTCCTATAGTAACTGGCTTAATGATAACCATAACACTATAAAGTGGGTCCAATTATTAGTCTCCATTTCATAGATTAGGAAACAGCCGTAGAGGAGTAACCCAGGATATCCTGTTTTTGTCTTAGAACCTGTGCTCTTAAAGGCTATGCTTATGACCTCTCCATGTTTACAGAGTAACATTTCTGAGGATACTGCATAAGCAAAAGCCCAAGGTGTGTGGGCGGAGGAAAAGGTAGGAGAAAGAATGTATAATCTGATTGCAGTTATTACTGAACATAGCTAGGAGCTAGTTTCTTTCTAAAGATTGAAAATACAAACCTCTAATAAAAGTAAGTAGTGTTTAGTTTAGTTTTTTTTTTTTTTTTTTTTTTTTTTTTGTAAAAGAGCATTCATCTGTCTTGTTGGCAGGAATATTTATTGCTCACCCCTGTTACTCCCTTTTATGTGAAAGAGAAGAATAAATGCTCCAATCTCCTTTTAGGTTTTCCCCCATTCCTACCTCAAAGCAGAGGTGCGGCTTGCCTAGATGGTACATTTGGGAGTACAAATGTGGTGTACCAGGATATCCTGCTGTGTTTCCTTCCCTGGTAGCAGAAAGTATAAATTCTTACTAGTTTGAAACCCTGGTTTTGATCCACAGCACCACATAAGTGAAGTGTAATTCATTCCTGTAATGCCTCAGTTCTCCTGAGGGGAAAGCAGCAGGATCAAGAGTTCAAGGTCATCCTCAGTGTGTAGCAAGTTCAAGGCCAACCTGAGATAGCTGAGGGTACGGAGCTTTTGAAATTATTATTTGAAGATAAATTACTTTTTCAGTTTGTATTTGGACACCATGGCTATATTTGATGATTTGCATAAATGTAATTAAGGTTTTTGACAATGTCATTGTCCCAAAAGGTACAATTTTTCTACCTAAATAGTTGTGTAGAGAACTTTACTGAGTAAAAAGGAATGGGATGCTTCCCACAAGCAGATCTGTAAGATATAAGATGCTGTGTGCTAGCCACTAGTTAAAACACTGTCTCGGTGTTATCAAAGTCTGTAACCCATGACAGCCTTGCAGTGATAAGCTGATGAGGTGATTCTTCTCCAGCCTGGGTAGGAAGGATGGAGAAACAGAGGTCAGATGAGACTGAGGGTAACCTGGGCTATCCTGAAAACATGAAGGCATATCTAGATACTAATAATGAGACGGCTCAGGATCTCTGGAGGTATCCTCATGAACTATTTCTTTGTTATTTTCCTGCCAATGCTGTTAAAATTAACGTGTTGTTAATAGAAAATAATTTTAGATTTTTCTATGACCAGTTATGTGCAAAGCTATAATATTAGAATGCATTTTGAAATCCTTTTGCCTTTTCTGTCTGTTTAGGCATAATGGCCACTGCCTGGGATTTGTTTGATTCTTTCAACACTCCCGAAGCTCTGCTATCAGCAAAGCAATCTTTAGTTGGAAGTAAAGGAAATTTACTTGCTAAAGACCGGGACTTAAAACTACAAGGAAAGTACCATGGGCAAAGTGAGGCTGCATTCATCCATTCCAGGGTTTGCATGATGTCTGTACATACTGCTTTACATTCTTCTGCAGCAGTTATAGTATTCCTATCCACAGAACACGTGAAGTACAACTTTTCTCGGGGATTCTGCTTGTATTTTCACTGTTTCCTGGATTCCAAGCATGAAATTAAGTTTTTTTTTTTCTCCTTGGATATTTGTCAGGAATTTGTTGTAGCTATGTGCACCATGCTGGCCTCCAGTTCACAGAGATCCTCTTACCTGACTCTGAGTTCTGGGATTAAACACATTTACCACCATGCCGGGGCTTGTTTTTTGAGTTTTTCTCTAGTGCATTTTTGCTTTCTCTCTCTCTCTGAACTCTTTTTTCACATATATGTATGTGTGCATGTTTGTGTGTGTGTGTGTGTGTGTGTGTGTGTGTGTGTGTGTGTGTGTGTGTGTGTGTGTGTGTGTTCCCCAGTCCAGTGTGCATGGAGGTCAGAGTGTGGGTCCTCACCTTCCACCCTGTTTGAGATAGTCTTGTTATTGTTTGCTAATGGGTATTCCACACTACCTGCCTTTAAATTTGAGTATTTAGAACATTACATCTTCCATTATTTGTTTTCTGGTTTTGTTTTATTTTTATTTACTTATTTATTGTTTTTTTACTATCTTCTTAGTACTACTTAGTTACTACTTTTTTAGTTACTGTTTAATTTACGTGTGTGTGTGTGTGTGTGTGTGTGTGTGTGTGTGTGTGTGTGTGTGTTCCTCAGTTTTTCTTTGTATATCTGTGCAATTAGTTACTTGTCTGCATATTGCATTACATACATATAACTTACCAGAGTCCACTTATGTCAGCATGTTACCAGTTCGATTTCTATGTTTGGTGGTTGGTTTTGGCTTTTTGAGGCAAGATAGTTTGTAGTGTGAGTTTTCTGGCCTAGCATCTCCTGTGGCCCTTGAGCCCCAAATAAACACACAGATGCTATATTAATTATGAAATTGTTGGCCAGTGACTAGGGTTTCTTATTGGCTAGCTCTGTCTTAATTATTATCCCATTACTATTAATCCATGTATTTCCATGTGGTCTTGGTTTAACGGGGAATCCAGACCTGCAACTCCTTTGCCTGCTACATGATGACTGCTCAGAGACTCCCCAGAGAAGAGAGAAATTTCCTGCTTGTACCTGCTTATATCTTGATTCTTTCCAGCTACATCACTTCCCAGGATCACATGACAACTTCTCTTTGACTATACTTCCCAGAATCCTCATTGTCTCCTAGTCCTACCTATCATCCTGCCTTGCCAAACTGTTTATTCATTAACCAATAAGACAAACATATACACAGAAGAACATTCCCCATTAGATTTTATTATGTACCCTGGCCTGCCTGAGCCCTGTGAGACACTAGGCTGGCCTGGAACTACTATTATTACTTTGCCTTTGCTGCTTCCTGGGAT
The DNA here is from genome assembly GCF_003668045.3 of Cricetulus griseus. Taxonomy (NCBI): domain Eukaryota; kingdom Metazoa; phylum Chordata; class Mammalia; order Rodentia; family Cricetidae; genus Cricetulus; species Cricetulus griseus. The sequence goes on from NC_048595.1 coordinate 46,697,821, forward strand.
TATAGGCATGGCACTCCCTCTTTTGTTTATAATGTTGGCTTTGTATATTTCTTCTAGATATTAAGGAAGACATTTATATTTAGAACTGCATTAGGCAATATAATTACTTCTTCAATCATAAATATCTCAGAAAAACTAAAGTGAATTTGTCATACATACTTTAATTTTGTGTGTATATGTGCAATGTATATGTTCAGTTGTGCATGTACATCCTCCTGTATACACGTAGAGGTCAAAGGACAACTGAAGTTGTCATTCTTCAGGTGCTGGCCACTTTATTTTTTGAGACAGAGTTTCCTTCTGGTCTTGGACTCAACAATTTGGCTGGACTGTCTTGCCAGTAAGCTTCAGGAACCTGTCTCTCCTGAGTTAGGAGTGAGAACCACTACAGCCAGTGGCTGCTGCTGCTGCTTCCTTAGGCAAGGAGTCACTATGTACCCCTATATTAATTATGAAATTGTTGGCCAGTGACTAGGGTTTCTTATTGGCTAGCTCTGTCTTAATTATTATCCCATTACTATTAATCCATGTATTTCCATGTGGTCTTGGTTTAACGGGGAATCCAGACCTGCAACTCCTGGTCTGGATTGGAACTCACTATATAGACCAGGCTGGTCTCAGAGACCCACTTGCCTCTGTGTCCTGAGTACAGGGATTCAAGGCATGCACCACCAGGCCCAGCCTAACCCCAGCTTTTTTACATTGAGATCAAGCCTTCCTGCTTGCATGGCAGGCACTTTACCAACTGAGCCTTCATCTTCTAATTTTTACCAAATGTTTTTACTACAGAATTGCGGTGAATAGTTCTTTTCATGCAGCATTCAGAGAAGATAAGCAAATTCTTCTGGAATCTCTTGTTTCTAATGAAAAGTGTATTGATACTCAAATGATTTTCTTCCTGTGAATATCTTTCCCTTCTTACTGCTCCCAATATTTCTTTTTTGTCTTCCTGGGTATGTGATTTTTGCCTTCTGTTTTCAGTAGTATATTTATGGCAAGTCTTTGGTGGATATCTTTACGAACGTAAAGGCTCATTCAGTTCCTTCATTCTGTGTTTGTTCTTTGCTCAGTTCTATGTATTTTCAGCTGTTGGCTTCAGGAGACAATTTGTCCCCTTCTGAGATGATAATCATCTGAATATTGTAACCTCACAGGGCCCCAAGGCTCTATTCATTATGTTTTTTTTTTTTCAGAGTAGTTTTATTTTATGTTTATTCCCTTGGTTTAACAATTATTTTTATTTTAAACAATGTGTATGTACGTATGTGTATTTTAAACAATGTGGTCTGTGCACGTGATTACAGTGTTGGAGGAGGCCAGGAGAGGACATCAGATCCCCTCAAGTTGGAGTCACAGGCAGTTAGGAGTTGCCAGATATGGGAGCTAGGAATTGTATTCAGTCTTTTATAAAAGCAGTATGCACTCTTAACCACTGAGCCATCTCTCCACTTACTTTTAAGATTAGTTTTTTTGCTTTATTAAATGAGCTGGATGTGGTGGCATGCTCCTTTAATCCCAGCACTCAGGGCCTAAGGCAGTCAGATCTCTGTGAGTTCAAGCCCAGACTGGTCTACATAATGAGTTTGAGGACAGCTAGGATTACATAGAGAGACCCTGTCTCAAAAAAAAACAAAAAACAAAAAACAAAAACAAAAACAAAAAACCTCCCATTCACCAAAATAAGTTGCTCATTGTTCTTGCTTTGAGTTCATTGTTACATTTTTCTTTTTCCTTTCTATTCTGTTATTTAACGAATTACTTGAAATTTTCAATTCTGAGAATGTTTTTCAATTCTGTAACTCCTTTTTTTTTTCACTTAAATGTTCTATTCCTTTGATGATACTTTTTGTTTGTTCCAAGGATGTTTACAAATAGTATTTTTATGATGATCTATGTAAATTCTTTGTTAGATAATTCTATTGTCTCTCTCATCTTGGTGTTTGTGTTTATTAATTATCATCTTTTCAACTGAAGTTGAGATTTTCTTGGCTCTTGGTACAGGGAGTGACTTTCAGTTGAAATCTAGATGTAAAGCTTCCATTTTACAGGGAGCCAGGGAGTGGGGGATCTGTGTTTCATGACTTGGTGGTAGAAGCCCAGTTTTTAGATAGGGACTAACTGGGTAGCCCATGTGTCTTAGACTCACTTGTCTTCCTCATCCTCCTGAGAGCTGGGATGATCCTTGTGCACCAGACTCAGTAGAAGACCAGGTGTTTTAGCCTGTTTACCTGACTTCCTGTGGCACTAAGGGATGTGACTGCTGAACTGGGCTAAGCACTCCAGCTTCCTTCACACTTCTGTGACTAGCACAGATAGGATTGCCTCATTACCTACTCAACCACATACAGCGTCATTGACAGCAGAGAATAGACAGTGTTTTTATTATTGCTAGATAGCCATGAAAATTCTGACTCCGAACTTTTGTCAACTTCAGTGAGAAGAGAAAACCAGTTAGTGCCTGGTGTCTGAGAAATCCCGGGCTCCCCAGCTGTTCATGTCTGGCATTCTCATGTGTGGTAGAGGTGAATGTTCCGGGCTTCTACTATAGCTTCTCTGATACCACACATGATGCCAAGGCCCTGTGGTGAGGATGGAAGCAAGTCTGTCACTTGGCCTTTGTGCTTCCTGCAGTTCTGCAGTACCGCTGCTACAGTTGATGGGCTGCCTCTGAACAGGGAGAACAGACTTCCTATGGGCATTTCTCTTTGTGTTCAGTGTGTTTACCAAGTTGCTGTCTTTGTTTGCGGTGTGTTTGAATGTATGGATCACCCCTGTGGCTGTGCCTTTCCTTGGGTTTCAAGGACTCTAAATAATCTTAATTCTCTTCTCCTTTCAAGGGCTCTTTTGGTTTGTTTTCTGTATTCTTTTCTCTCCCTGTTTTTTTTTTTTTTTTTTTAAGTTGGATGTAACATAAGGTATAAAGAAAAGTATACACCAACGTCACATAAGTTTTCACACTAGCAGTTTACTAGGTGGTGTGGTAAGGATCACAGTGGTGTCTATATTTGAGTTCTGTAAAAGAACAGAACTGATGATGTACTAGTTACTTTTCTGTTGCTATGATAAAACACCATGACCAACGTAAATATATAAAAGAAAGCATTTAATTGAACTTATGGTTTCAGGGGGTTAGAGTTCATGATGGCAGAGCAAAGTCATTGTGGTAGGAACAGCTGAGAGTTCACATCTTGATCCACAAGCATGAGGCAGAGAGAGCACGCTGATATCACCATTCTTTTGAAACCTCAAAGCCCACCCCCACTGACACACCTCCTTCGATAAGGTCATAATTCATAATCCTTCCCAAACAGTTCCACCAATTGGAGACCAGGTATTCAAACATATGAACTTATGGTGACTGTTTCACTCAAATCATCATACTGTAGATATAAAAACAGTATAGGGTCTATTAGATTGGATTACAGAGTGTGGTTCATCATTAGCTGTTTCATACTGGAAAAGCTGAGACTGCATTAATCATTCAGTCTATGAGGCTGGATGTCCCAACAGTCCTAATTTGGGGCTGGACACCTGGAGGATTCCTGCTGATCCTTAGTTTACTTTGGAGTCACAAAGAAGTCAGTGGTAATGTCATGAAGGAATGTCACAGCAACAGAGTAGATGAGAGCAAGCAGGCAAAAATAAATAAATAAATAAATAAATAAATAAATAAATAAATAAATAAAGCAAAGTTTCCTTTTTTTGTCCTTTTACCTGGGCTGCCACCAGAAGGTGCCACTCACATTTAGGATGGGTCTTCCTGCTTCAGGTAATCTGACTGAGAAACTCACAGTTTATGTTTTAGTTGACTCCAGATTTAGTCAATTTAACAACCAAGATTAGCCACCACAGTGCCCCAAGTTGATACACTTTCCCCCAAATCTGTGAATATACTACCTTGCAATGGAGGAAAGAGGTTTTTGTTTTGTTTTGTTTTGTTTTTCAGACACAATTACAGATTTATCTTCAAATTGGAAGATTGTCTTTCATAATCTGGTTGCCCATCTAATCACATAGTAATAAAAGGGTCAGAACCTTTGTCAACTGTCAATTGAGAGCAGGTGTAATGACAGAAGTTCTGAGAGGCACAATGTTGCTGTCCTTGAAGATTGACCACATCTTTAGAATAACTCTTCAAAAGGTAGAGAAGCCAGGAAAACAATTTCTCTAGTGCCTCTAAAAAAGAATGTGGTCTCATCAACTTGTTTTTAGTTCAATGACACAACATCCTGTAACAAAAAGAACTTTAAGATAATCAAATTGCATTATTCAAGCCATGTGGGTTTTTTTATAGCAGCCACAAAACTAATAGAGAATTAGTACAGTATTCATACACACACAAAAAGACTCAAGTCAGACCTTTGTCTGAAGATAGATAATCATTTTGTTTCAATGTCAACAGTAAAGTACAGAGAATTACAGCTGTAATTTGAATGTGTCACCCAAAGTTCATCTGCTGGAAATTTAACCCAGAAATTTATCTACAAGTGAGCCGATAATTGGAGTTAGATGGCATCGTGGGAATCAGGCCCCCACTTCAGATTACTGCCTTTATAAGAAAACTCATCTGAGCTCTCATGATTCCCATTTCTGGCCACGTGATGCAGTGGATGGCCAGAAGGCCCTCACCAACTGTAGCTTCTTGGCTTTGATCTTTCAAGCCATTGGGACTGTAAGAAACACATTTCTTGTCTTCATAAATTGCCTAACATGTAGTGAATCTTTTTTGGTACCTATTCATAAATGTTTGAGGATATGAGTGTGTGTGTTCATGAGTATAGGTGCATGCATGTGTGTAGAAGGTAGAGGATGACCTCTGGTATCATTCCTCCTCAGACACTGTCCACCTTGTTTTTTCAGACAATCCCTCACGAGGCCCTGGGGCTCAATCACTAGACAGACTGTCTTGCCAGTTAGTCCCAGGAATCCACCTGTGTCTATCTCTCTGGTGCTGGGATTCCAGCTGCCCCACCCAGCTTTTGATGTGGGTCCTGGAGATTGAACTCAGATCTGCATGCTTGCACAGCAAGAACTTTATCACCTGAGCCATCTCTCCAGTTCCTTAAGCTGTGGTATTTTGATAAATTACCAGAAAATGGACTAACATGTATTTGTATTATCTCAAGATTAATACTGCTTATCCTCTGAAAAACAATGATGTTTTTTGGATGGGTAGGAGTTCCACAATGAGTTATACATTTGCACTTTCTTTGTGCATGAAAGATTCAATAAATGACTGTTGAAGGTGCTAGAAATGGGAAGAAGACAGAAATTATAAAATATAATTTAAAAATCTTTAAAATGCATAAACTACTACTTGGCTCTTTTGTAAGTGAGTTGTGTTTATATTTACAGATAGTGAAACTAGTTCCTTAATGGACATAGAAAATGTAATTCTGGCTAAAGTTCATGAAGATGATGAAGGTAATTCAGAGGCAATACTAAAATCTGAGAAGCTTCAGCAAGACTTATTTTTCATGGAAAGAGTTTTAATGGAAAATGTATTTCAGTCAAAGCTTGCAGCCTACCGTCAACTCCCTGTTTTAAAAGGTATTTTTAAAAAAGTAACCATGGTTAGACATGGTAAAAAATTAGTTGTACTTTTAGATATTTTTAAATGTAACTTCCACACTAGTTTTCACTTATTAAAGAATATATTTATGCAATTTTAACCACTTACCAACTACTTACTAAACATATGAGTGGCACTAGAGTCCAGACTAGGGAATCCACAGAAGGGTTGACCCTCAAATTTAAAACTTCAAAAGCATCTTTGTCCTTATTTTCTCCTTTTTCCTGCATCAAATTAGGCACTTTTAAATAGTGTTTTTCGGGTTTAGTCTCCCTTTGCACTGCCATTAACTCTCGGGTTCTGACTGTTTAGCATTACTCCCTGATATTAATGGCAGGGACATTCATCTCCTTCTCAGCGCTGCGGACACCCTATCATATGCTCACAGAATATTTTATTTTAGCTCTTTACAAATTTATTTTCAGTTTCTGCTTTCTGGAGCTGGAACCCAGGTCCTTGTATAAAAGCTCTGCTGCTGAGCTATACTTCCTGTCCTAAGAGGTTTCTGCTTTTTTTTTTTTTTTTTTTGAGATTATTTTGGCCTTTTAACACATGAGTGAAGTGAAATTTATAGTTATATAGTGTGTCATTTTATTCCAGTTTAATTCTTTCTACTCTCTTACCCTATCTTGCAGATTTATCCTAAACACCCTATGGTCATTGAATGCTCTAACTGTTCAGAGCCTTCCCATTGCTTAGGGTCAGCTACATGTCTCGAGTGTATTATTCCAGACAACTCTACTCTGGCCAGAGACTGCTGTTGTATTATGTGGAAGTTCTTTGGAATTCAGAGACCATTGAAATCTGTCACTCTGTCCATTCCTTTCCCTGTGCTGTCTTTTCCTGTTGTCATCCCACTTTTCACAAACTCTTCTTGATCCACTTGATCCAAAAGTTAATTGCCTGGGTGATTAAATGAACAATTAGATTACAAAATAGAATGTCTAGCAAATGGTTGTAAACTTTTTACCTGGAGAAAGCTAGAATAATGTTTTAAAACTATGGTCTTCTTTCATGTAAGGTTGCTATTTTAAAATTTGTATCATGTATACTGTTCCATTCTATATCTAAAGAGTTGTATAGTTTCAATTTAAATTGCTGTAAATATTGACATTTACAAAGCTAAACTGTTAGTATAATACTTGTTTACTAATTAAAATAACAGAACAAATACTTTAATGGGTACGATTTATAGAAACGGCATGTTTATATTTAAACTGTCTTTTTAATGTATTTAGAAAGTTAAGAAAGTTACATAACAAATACCCTGATCAACATAAGGAATATACCCATGAACCATAAAGATTATCGTGTGCTGGTTGCATTACCCACACCCTCGGCAGCAGTTGACTTTATCTGTAACCACAAGTTAACTTTCTCAGTTGTGGAACATCATTTAACTGCATTCCTGTGATAAATATTGTTTTTTGAGACAGTGAGATGACTCAGCAGGTAAAGGCACTTGACACGGAACCTGAGTTGGATTCCTCAGAACACACAGGGTAAACTGACTCTTTTGCATCATCTGACTCCCATACACATGCACACACACACACGTGCACACACACAAATATGTGTAATAATAAAAAATTAAGATAAACTTGAGTTTAGATTCTTTCACTACCATTCCTGATGTTGAGATCCAGCTAGATTGGTGTATATATAAATGGTTAATTTTTCAGTGAAGTGCTCCAGCACATGAAAATCTATAATTTGTTTACCCAGCAGTTGGTGGCTCTACATTGTGTTCCATTTGAGGTTTCTGATTGAATCTTTTGGCAAATGTATTTCAGTTTCTTTTGTGAAAATGCCTAGCACTGGATCTTTAGATAGATGTGTTTTTAGCTTCATTTTAGGAACTGTGAAATAGTTTCCCAAGGAGTTAATCCTGTCTTTCATTTCCAAAACCAGTGTGTAAGAGTCCCAGTTTCTCCAAATGCTAATTATCGATACTGGCAATACCTTTAAAATGTTATTAACAGGATGCATTACATTTTATACATGTCTGTAATGTATGTTATCATATTTAACTCCGTTTCCCTCTCATGTCCCACACCCCTTGATCACTTTCCTCTTTCCAAATAGCAGTTGCCTGTTACAAAGAGGGAGGAGTCATGAGGTCCCACTCCTTCATGAGGATCTATAGGCAATTAATAGTTTCTAGGGAGGTAGAGATGTTCTCTTCATTAATATAGTCACTGGAAAAATGAACATACTGCTGTAAACAATACATTGCCCATATAAGTAACTTTAATTAATCCCACACGCACTCACAAATTGGAGAGGGGAAGGTGACAATCTTTTTAATATTGTCCTAATGGTTTGTAATGCTGAATGCTTGTGGTTAATTTTGGTATTTGTGTACTTTTCATGTAGTGTTCGACTAGGTCTTTTGCATATACTAAAATTTAGTTCTCTTATTTGTGTGTGTGTGTGTGTGTGTGTGTGTGTGTGTGTGTATGATGTGACATGGCAGGGGGCTGTGCCAAGGCACACATGAAGGTCAGAGGACAGCTTTGTGGGGTCAGCTCTCTCTTTGGTCTTGGGAATCACACTTAGGTTTTCTGGCTTGGTGGTAATTGCCTTTACCCTCTGAGCCATCTTGCTGCCCCTGATGGTGTTATGTGTTAAACACTTGTTAGGCACAAAAGAACAGTTCTAAAGAGGAATGTTATGTTGGAATTAAATAGAAGGAAGATAGCATGCAGTTGTAACCACTGAATATTAAAAGTATCCAAAGAATAAAGGAAATACATGGGAAAGAAAGAGGTGAAGCAAGGCCTTTTAATAACCACAGAACCCAGAATGTTCCCTATATCTTTGAAGAAGCAGAATGAAGTTGAAGAATTGAGAATTTACAGCTTAATATTAAGGTACAGTAGTCAAGATAGTGCAGTGTTGGTGAGATGATAAACAAGTAGGTGAATTAACAATCTAGAGATCTCAGGAGCAGACCTATCTAGTCAAGATCTTGGGCAAAAGATAATACAACAGAAAAAAAGGCAGTCTTTTCAACAAGTGAAGTTACAATATCTACATACAAAAAGGAAATCTAACCATAGACCGTAGATTCCACAAGAAAATAACTGAAATATATTATAGACACCAATATAAAATCAAAATTCTTAGAAAATAACATAGATGGAACAATAACCTTGGGTGTTAAATGTTGTTTAAAGTAAAACTACCCAAACACAATGCATCAAAAAATAATTGATGAGCTAGACTTCCTTAACAAAGACACTACAGAGAGAATAAAAAGACAAATCCCTCGAGAAAATATTCACAGAAGACATATATGATAAGCAATTGCTGGCTAAATATGTCGTAAGACATACGATCCAGAAAACAACTTGCTGGGCATCATGCCACATGAATGTAATCATAGGATTCAGGAGGTGTAGGCAAGAGGACCAGGAGTTCAAGACTAGGCCATGCTATGTGAGAGCCATTCTAAAACACAGAAACAAACCACCAATACTCCATCCTTAACAACTTAAAAATGAGAAGAAGGTTGATGTGGTACACATCTGTCCCAGCACCCTACTGGCTGAGACAGGAATATCAAGAATTCAATATCTGGGGCTGCAGAGATGGCTCTGCAGGTAAAAGCAGGTCATGCCTTTTCAAAGTACCCAGGTTTGATTGGATTCCAGCACCCACATGGTAGCTCAGAACTGTTTGTAACTCCAATCCAACCAAATCTGATGCCTTTTTCTGGCTTCCACCAGCACCAAGCACACATGAGGTGCCAACACATAGATGCAGGCAAAACACCCATAAACATAATAATAGAATAAATAAAAACAAACTAAACAAACAAAAAGGATTTAAAGCCTGCCTGGTCTACATAGCAATGTCCTGCTTCAAAATCAGTAGAAAGTATAAAAAGAGATCTCACCAAGGACGATATCCAGATGGGAAACTATATCATTGGGGAATTACAAATGAAAACAACCATGAGGTAGGTAAACTTACCTGTTAGAATGTCCAGAACCCAAACACATGGTAATACCACATGCCAGTAAAGATATGGGACAAGAGCTCATTTGTGACTGGTGGGAATATACACTAGTATGTCTAGTCTGGAAGGCATCTTGGCAATTATAAAACTAAGCACAGTCTTACTGTACAGTCTATCAGTTGCATCTTGGTAGGTACTCAGATGAGCAGAAAATGTATACCCACACTCGTCAAAAAAAACAAAAACAAAAACAAAAACCTCTACGCAGTCTTTATGGGAACCTTTTTCATAATTCCTCAAATTGGAAAGCAAGCAGAAATTTCCATTACTAGGTAAATGGATAGACTGAGGTACACACATTACTTGGTGCTGAGTCACAGAGTTCTGGGCAGACATGGAGGAAGCCTACATGCATGATACTTTGTAAACAAGTCCAGTCTGAAAATGGAACAAGCTATGATTCCAACTATAAGACAAATATGAAGAGAATGGGAAGAACAGTTACTGCCTTGCTGGGAGTTAGGTTACATGGAGGGATAAAAAGTCTGTGAGCACAGGTGTTCAGGCCAGTGAGATTATTGAGAACAATACGGTAGTGTGGGTAATACCTGTCAGTCACATTTCTCAACACCCATACACTGTACCACACCGGAGTGGATTCTCATGTCAGTTTTGGATGATAATGACAGCAAACCAAAGACAGCAGCACTTCCCCAAGGGATATAGATTAGCATTACTGCCAAGGACTTTAAATAAGCAAGCAGACTGGTTCCCAGGGCATTTCTCATTCAGCTCATCTATTTGGCTTATGTAGAAAGAAGATGGATCTTGGAGAAAAACAGTGAATTAGTATAAACAGAATTATTATAAAAATAGTATGATTATAAATTATTGTAAAGGCAATGATTTAAATTTTAATGTTGTTCTCATTATTGCTTCATAACAGGATTAGTTATTTTCTTCTTGCAATAACACAATACCTGGCAAAAGCAACTTAAGAAACTTGTTTGTTTGTTTGTTTGTTTAGTTTGTTAGTTATTATTGGCTCAGGGTTTAAGAAGATATTGTCCATCATGGCAGGGAAGACATAGCAGAATTCATGGCAGCAGTTGTACACAGCTGGTTCTCCATACATAGAAAGTAGAGGTGAATAGTGCTCTTCTTGTTTTTGTTTTGTTCTTTCGGAACCCTAGCCCATGGGATGGTGTGTCCCACTTTTAAGATGAGCTTGAGTTAACCATCCCTGGAAATGCCCACAAAGACGGGCCAACAGCTGTCTCCTAATTCTAATTTCCAGGCAAGGTATTGATGAAGGTTAACCATTGTAATGGCCATTCTTGTTTGTCAACTTGACCACATCTGAAATTAACTAAAACCAGGCAGCTGGATAAACTCCTGAGGGTTTTTTTTTTCTTAATTAAATCATTTGAAAGTGGGAAGACCAGTTTTAATTGAGATCTTCTGAGGGTGGAAGATGCACCTTTAATCTGGACCACGCCTTCTGGTCCAGATTATAAAGGACATGGTAGAAGGAAGCTTGCTCTCTCTTTGCCTAATTGCTCTCACTCTAAGTGTCAAGTCCATTCCTTCACTGGCATTACAGCCAACTTCTTTGGGATTCTGATGATTACTGAAAGCCAGTTGAGACATATAGCCTTGTGGACAAAACAACTGTATTCTTGGGACTTTCTGTTGGTAGACAGCCATTGTTGCACTGGCTGGACCACAGCCTGTATGTCACACTAATAAGAACCCTGACTAATACAGCCATTCTCACAACATGAGCAATTAAACACATGTAGCTATCAAAAAGGCAAATACTTTTGTGCCCCTCCCCATATCCATTGGGCTTAAGAAACAAGCAAACCATCCACATCTATTTTCAGTGGTTCTACAACCCTACAATCACAATTTAGGGCCCTTCAACAAAACCATCTATTTTTGGATGTTGATTGGACCATGTAAGCAAGATGTAAACAATTTATGAAAAAACCCAGAAGACTCTCTCTCTGTTTCTCTCTCTCCACCCACTCCCTTGGCCTGGGGGGCTTTTCCTACAGCCCCTCTCCTCTGGCTGCCACTCTCAGCTCAGGGATCAAATGTGCTACTCCTCACAGTTCACTGACACTGTCAGCAGATTTGGTAAGACAACTGGGAATTCTTAAAGGAAGGATTTAGTTAAGAGAGAGAGTTTTTCCCACATTAAAAATGAGAAACACAATTACAGTGGAGAGAGTTGGGTCTCTGTATGATCATGCAATGAATGATTTAAAAATGCAACAATTAAATGAAGGGATACTCAACTGGGATTAACATACTGTTAATTATCATTTTGAAAATCTTTGTTGTTGGTTTGATAATTCTAGGTTTATCTCTAAAAAAGTCGGTTGATATGAGTGCTAAGATAAAGGCCTTAGAAAAAATTACTAAAGCGGATCATAGAGATATTGAAATCCAGACAGAAGAATTTAATGAAGAACCAAGCTCAGCATTGCATTATAAAGTTAAGGAGGAACAGTCTGTCTTAAGAAAACCAACCTTAATATATCCACAAACCTTACCGGAAGTGTCAAACGATAGAGGTTCTGTAAGAGCTAATGGGATGCCTGTGACAATGTTAGATTTAAGGAAATTCAAGGAATTGGTAGTCTCCTATGGCATTCATTCACCATTTGTGAAGCAGATATTAGACATGTGGTCAGTTTGTAATAGAGTTATCCCTACAGACTCGATAAACTTGATTAAAAGTACAAATTCAGGATGTTGTTATTGAAGATCTGGTAGGCACAGGTGCGGGCATAGCAATTATACCACCAGAATCTTGGCATCCAAATTGGTTTCTTCAGGAGGTAAATGCTAAACATTTAGGGATTGGAACTTATCTCAGGTAAAACAGAGCACTAGATGGGTCAAATGCATAGGGCCAGAAGGACAGAGAGGAAAATTAAAGCCATATGTTGCTAACATATCATTGAATTTGTGGGGACATGATTTGTTACGGCAATGGATTAGAAACAAACCATAACTTAACATATGGTTCTGAAAGAAATATAAGAAGGTATTATAAAGAACAGCCACCAACCATTCGGGTTGTACAAAAACAGGACACAACAGCTGCTGATCTTTCAAAGGTACCAACAGCACTACCTTTAAAATGGTTGGCAAACAAATCTGTATGGGTTGCACAATGGCCTTTAACAACAGAGAAACTGCCAGCTTTAGAAGAGCTGGTACAGGGACAACTAAATGCTCAGCATATTGAGGAATCAACCAGCCCTTGGAATTCTCCTGTACTTGTTATTAAAAAGAAATCAGGAAAGTGGAGAATGGTAACAGATCCAAGAGCTGTTAATACGGTGAAACACCCAATGGGCTCTCAGCAGTCTGGAATTCCTTATATACCTCTCTAGTGCTGGGATTAAAGGTGTGTGACACCATCACCTGGCGTCTGTGGCTTGTGGTTGGCTTTGCATTCTGATCCCCAGCCAAGCTTTATTAAATAATAAATAATATATCACCACAATTCCTCCTTTTTTTTGTCTAATACAAAAAAAGAAGGCTACAACTTACACAAGGAAAACTATATACAGTAAGTACAATAACTATATATAATATGTACAGGCAATAAGTACATCAACAATGTCTAGTCCAGTTGCATTTGACAAATTCAGAGAAAATACTCCATTATTTGTTCTATCTTGATGAATCCAAAATCTTGTACTTAATTTACTTTCTATTCTAATTTGCATTTATCAAATTATCTTTTTTTTTTTTTCCGAGACAGGGTTTCTCTGTGGCTTTGGAGATTGTCCTGGAACTAGCTTTTTTAGGCCAGGCTGGTCTTGAACTCCCAGAGATCCACCTGCCTCTGCCTCCTAAGTGCTGGGATTAAAGTCATGTGCCACCAACGCCCAGCTCAAATTATCTTTTCATGTCTCTCAACCTTTTACACTTCTCATCTCTTCAGTGAGTTTCTTTTCTGAGTCTGGTCAACAAGGAAAACTCTAACTATAACTATCTAGTCTTCAAATCCCTCAGAGACCATAGAAGGAAATAATATTAACTGAGTAAGGAGGAAGTATGAGCAATGTCTTCCAAAATATGTGAGAAATGACAGAAACATCTGGCTGGCCACTTTGCTTTTCTGATCTTCAGCTTGAACCCCAATATCAGTCTCTGGTTTTATTATTCTTGTTACAACGAAGCTCGTTTTTGTTTTTTTGTTTGTTTTGTTTTGTTTTGTTTTGTTTTGCATTTTCAAGGTAGCAGCATTTTGATGTGCTACTCTGGCTCATTCTCTCATTGACCAGAGGTCTGCTATCAGAAGGCTTCAGTAGGTCTAGGTTGCCACTCGTGTGCCCTGTCACTTTGACTATGTATTCCAGTAGATCTAGTGGTGTTGTGTCAATGACAGAGAACCTAGTCAGACTCTTTGCTGTGGAGAGCAATATCTCTGTTTGATTTAACTGTAGAATATGAGCCTGAAGAGCCTGAAGAAATTCTGGAAGAAGAAAGTATTGAGGAATCAGATGAGGAGTCTAAGGAGGAAGAAGAGGAAACGGAAGTGGAGCTAGAACTGGAGATAGCCACAGAGCAGTCAACAATACCAGCCAATTTGGAACGGCTCTGGTCTTTTTCCTGTGACCTAACCAAAGGCCTTAATGTGAGCAGCCTTTCCTGGAATAAAGCAAATCCAGTAAGTCACCAAATGCTCTAATAGTTCCATCCTAGGATAGTTCTTTTGTAAAATTTCATTTATTATTATTATTATTATTATTATTATTGTTGTGTGGTGTGTGTGTGTGTGTGTGTGTGTTGTGTGTGTGTGTGTGTGTGTGTGTACAGGCTAGCTGGCCAGATGATTCTCCTGTTTCCACCTCTCGAATTACAAATGTGAGCCATCACATCTGTCTTTTGGGGGGTTCTGGACACTGAACTTAGGTCATCAGGAATGTGCAGCAAACGCTTCTACTCACGGTGTCATCTTGCTGGCCTCTGGTAAATTCTAAAATGAAGGGTTTTATTAGTTTCTTTGTTTTTATTCAGCCACGGGCAAAGGATTTAACCTGGCTATGGAGGAAGCCTAACTTAAAATCAGTGCAGCCATAACAGGCTGCAGGCTAACAATATGGGGACTAGGCCTCATCCTTACAATAACCAGGAAAAGCCACAGACTGTAGCCTGTGGGGCACCGATCAGAATTGAGACAAACAAGCACTAGATGCTCCAGAACATGAATAATAGCGTACCTAACTTATATATAGGTTGCCAGTTTCCTTGAAGCAACACCAGTACCAATCACTATTTGACAAGACTCCTGCTGCCCCACTCCTAATCAATCAGGAGTTCAACCCCGTCTGAATCTGGAATTCCCCTCCCCCCAACCCCATCCTTTACTCCTTAAAAACCCTGCCAGAGCAGAGCTCAATGCTCTCCCTGATCCAACCACCGTGTCAGAAAAGATGGAGAGCCCAAACTCGAACTCGTGATAAGGGCTCTTTGCCTTTGCATACAAACTCAGATTCCTGGTGGTCTCTTGGGGTCTCATGACATGGGCATAACAGCTATAACAGCTAGTTTTGAAATGTCTCTGAATGACGTTTATGTTAGAAAAAGCAGAAAAGGCAAATAGTTATTTTTCTCCTTACATATAAAAACATTACCACCTTTATTCTCAGAGTGTGCTTGGCACCCTCCAAGTCCACATCAGATGATGTGATATATACTAGAGAACCGTGTGTGATTGACTTATTTTAACCTGTACCAAAATTCATATATCTACATTTTCCTTCTCCCCCAAGCAGTCATATTTGGAAGGGTGTGCTTAAAGCAGTGATCATGCCAATGTGTAAAACGCTTATGGGATTCCTCAGTAATATTATTACTAATATTGTTAAATGCATAGGCAGCACTTTGTATGTGCCAGAAACATTTAAAGTTTTTTTAAAAAATATTTTTTTTATTTTTTTAAAATTATGTGTATATGTATGTGTGTGTGCATGTGTGCACATGAGTGCAATGTCCTAGAAAGCCAAAGGCAAACTGATCCCCTGGAGCTGGAGTTAGAGGTGTTGTAAGCACAATGTGGGGCCTGGGAACTGAACTCAGGTCCTCTGGAAGAGCACTACATGCTCATAAATGCTGATCCATCTCTCTAGGCTTGTGCTAACTTACCTGTGTGAGTCAGAGCCTCCATTATGTTGATAGGGAACTGGAGGCAGAAAGATAATAAATGATTTCTCTAACCTCATCCAAACAGGAAATGAAGCATCCAGAACTCAGAAATGCAGAAATCTGGCAGGAGAGTTCCCAAGTCACCTTGAGACAGATAAGCTAGGTCTTAAACCTGTGGGTCATCACCCCAAATACCATCAGAATGCACATATTTACATTACGATTCCTAACAGTACCAGACTTATAGTTATGAAGTAGCAAGGAAAAATTTGTGTTTGGGCGTCACTACAACATGAGGAACTAACTATATTAAGGGTCTCAGCATTAGGAAGGTTGAGAACCACTGAGCTAGGGACTGGTTTATTTGTTTTTAAAGGGAGATGCTTATAGAGTAAAGATGTCCTTCTGGGTTTTATGAGATGTTTCTGAAAATATTCCCCAACTAGAAACTCCAAATATCATTTTAGGAGTGACTGTATCTGTAGTTGGTTATTGTCTTACTCTTTTGGCACTTTGCTCTTTTGTTCTTTGGGAGGTCTGCCACCCAGCTCCCAAATAAATCACACATGGAACCTTATTTTTTATGAATGCCCAGCTTTAGCTTGGCTTGTTTCTTGCCAGCTTTTCTTAACTTAAATTATCTCATCTACCTTTTGCCTCTAGGCTTTTTCCTTCTGTACTTTCACTCTTATTCTATGGCGGACTGGGTAGTTGGGTGGCTGGCCCCTTCTCTCTCTCCTTGATTTTCTCTTGCTTTCTGATTCCTCTTTTTCTCCTATTTATTCTCTCTGCCTGCCAGCCCCAACTATCCTTTCTCCTGCCTTGCTATTGTCTGTTCAGCTCTTTTTAGACCGATCAGGTGTTTTAGACAGGCAAAGTAACACAGCTTCACAGAGTTAAGCAAATGCAACATAAAAGAATGCAACATGTTTTTGCATCATTAAACCAATGTTCCACAGCATAAACAAATTTAACACATCTTAAAATAATATTCCACAACATGTGTCTTTAGAGTAGATACTTAGTGTAGTTTGAACTCAAAGTATTGTACATACTAAGCAAGCACTCTACCACTGAGCTGTAGCCCCAGCCCTAGCCCTCTGTTTTACTAGTATTTTTTAATAGTTCGTTAGTAGGTATCTTTATGCATTTGCCACTATTTCCTGCCATCCTTTCAAGTGTCTTTTTCTTGTTTTCAGGACCTTTTGGCTGTTGGCTATGGGAACTTTGGATTTAAAGAGCAAAAAAGAGGAATGGCTTGCTGCTGGTCAATAAAGAACCCCATGGTAACCCAAACAGGAATAAGACTATTTTTGTCTCATTAAATGTTGACAGGGTTTTGTAGGATATATTCTTGTGTGTAGTAATTCAGCAAAGTCCAAACTGTTTTGTCAGTCAAGACTTTCCACTTACTTATGTGTGTTCACATGTGTTAAGTGCCTACGTGTGCAGGTATGAGTGTGTGTGTGTGTGTGTGTGTGTGTGTGTGTGTGTGTGTGTGTGTGTGTGTGTGTGTGTAGGTCGGTCAGAGCACACAGCCCTAGAGATTGTTGACTCAGTGCCATTCACCTTCTGTTTTTGAGTCAGGGTTTCTCACTGGCTTGGATCCCCTTATCTCTGCCTACCAAAGACAGTATTAAAACCACACACCACCAGAACCCAGTGTTTCTCCATGACTTCTGGGACTTAATTCAGGTCTTCTTACTTGAAAAGGCAAGAACTTTACCAAGGGAGCCATCCCCCCGGTCCTCATTGTTTACTTTAAATTCGTAATAGTTACAATTTGTTCTTATTTTACATGGGGTGAAGGGAAATCATTCATGATTTCACACAATACATCCCAAGCATCTTTTATTTACTGTGTTATCACAGCTAAGTATAAAGGAGCCTGTAACTGAAGACCCTTTGAAAAAACACATGTAATCAGGGGTATCAGTGATAGGCATAGAGCACTCTATTCAGCTAGTAGAAAAAGAGTTAGTAATCTGAGAAATAATCATATTTTTTTCAGAAAAATATATTAAATCCAAGAATCAAGCCAGTTGGTAATCTTATCAATAAATCTAGATCTCTAGTTACCCATATTTTCTAGCTTACTAACTATGAATTTTGTAAGGAAAAAGGATAGGAATGACAATAGGCTTTTAACTAAATAGCTCTGCTCCATCTATCTATTGCTGTGTGGCTTTACATTTAATTTAACTCAGAAGTAAAATGTGAAGCTGAAAACATGGTGGGTAAAAGAGCATATGCAGTGATTAAAGTTATTGTGAGTAGCCACAGTGTATCAGGCCTCTGGGTTAACACACAGAAAAATAAGCTATTTGAAGTGTGGGAAGATTGGCAGAATTGGTCATCAATAGTTTGTCTCCTTTTCCACACAGGGATTAGACAGAGGAAAGGATTTAGTCCAGCCACAATAGAGTCATAAAAAGAAGTAGATTAGAGAGCTTGGGAGGAGTTTTTTCTATTTGCTTTGTAGAAAATAATGAAACAATCCAGGTTTCTTTTTCTTTTCTTTTCCTTTTTTTCCTTCCGAGACAGGGTTTCTCTATGTAGCTTTGTAAACCAGGCTGGCTCGAACTCACAGAGATCCACCTGCCTTTGCTTCCCGAGAGCTGGGATTAAAGGCATGCGCCTCCACCACCTGGCTACAATCCATGTTTCTAAAGCAAATGGCAGAAGGCCCATGATCTCTTTGCAGCTCGTTCTGTGCTTCTCTCAGGAGGCAAATATGTGCTGGTCACACTCGTCCCTGCTAGAGGATTACCAAGTGTGACAACTTATGCAGAAGTCCATGATGTGTTTGTAAAGCCATTGCGGACGAAGGCTTTAGAGTAAGTTAAGGAAGTGACTGTTCTAAGATTTGTTTTCATGTTTGCTAGAAGCCATGGCCAGGAGTAACTGAAGGCGGACTAACTTCTCAGGTTCCCCACCAGCACAAGGCAGCCTCAGCTATGATTAGGCTGTCTTACTGTGATATCTAAAAACGCTTAAAATGTAATAGAACATCCCTGCCCGCCCCCCTCCACAGTGGCCAGAGCGTATTTATCAGAGTGCATATGGAGTTACCTCTGTGGACTTTTCAATCGCCACACCCAATCTGCTAGCAGTCGGCTACCACAATGGCACGATTGCAATTTATAATGTGCGGAGCAACAATAACTTTACAGTTCTGGACAGCAGGTGAGAACCCACCAAGTAGATGAACAAACGTACGATGCATGCTTGTTTTTTTTTTTTTTTTCCAAGAACATTTATAAGAGTACATGTTTTTACTTTAAGCGAAAATTCTGTTCATACTGAGAATAAAATACCATTGTTTTCAAAATGTTGAATGCTTCTTCCTGTTGTCTCCAGCTGGAGGATTTCATACTCCTTACTTCCCTCATACTCTTCTTTGCCTACTTTACCAACAAACTTATCTTGGCCTAGTGGCTTATGGATATTCTTAAATTATTACTTTGATATCATTTCCTCTAAGAAACTTCATTGTCTTCTTTTGTATACCCCATGTGCCTTAATCTTAATGCTTACCCGTCTGGCAGATCTTTCTGAGCTCCTGTATAATCTCAGTGAAAGCAAAGAAGAGGCTTTCTTCTATGTTCTCGTTATGTCATAAAATATTTAGCTTGTAAGAGCAGTGCATGTTTGAGAAGGAATGAGGTAATGATTAAGTTATAAGGAGAATACAGGCAGGTAAAAAGAAAAGATAGTTAAATGAGTTAGTTGGTTGCTGTTTGTTTAATATACCGCTAAGATGTGGCAGTATATTTGTAGCAGTGTTAGAATAAGCTTAGTGGAGACTGGGTATAGTCATTAAAGCATAGGTTCTTAATACTGAAGTTACTTCATAGGTTTGCCAGCATGGGCCTGAGTGCTTGTCTCTAGGAAAAGGGCCCCCCCCTTTTTTTTTTTTGGTTTTTCGAGAAAGGGTTTCTCTGTGTAGCTTTGGAGCCTATCCTATCCTGGCACTCGCTCTGGAGACCAGGCTGGCCTTGAACTCATAGAGAGATACACCTGCTTCTGCCTCCCGAGTGCTGGGATTAAAGGCGTGCACCACCAACGCCCGGCCTCAAAGCTATCCTTTACTGTAAGTTCAAAACTATTTTATTGGAAAGTTTATATAAAATAATCAAGGGAATGGGAAATAAGAATCGAGGACTTTATTCATCAGATAGAAAAAGTCAGTAATCTGAGAGAGAATTTTAATTTTTTTAAAAAATTAAATCTCAGAAGCAAGCCAGTGGGGTAACCCTAAAAGTATTGGGAGAAGAATGAAATGTAGCAGGGATTGTTTATTTTTATTTTTTTTTAATTTTCCAAGAAAATTTAATTACAATTGGAAGATTACAAATAGTGTACCTGAACTTTAAGAATACCATGTGTTAAGGACAAGAGCAAAGAGTAACTATTTTTCATCTTCCAATTCACATAGAAACACAAGACTTTCTGTTCTCTCCTTTAACTGAATAGCAGAAAACAAAAAAGACAAAAGCAGGCTCACTCATTTTAAACATGAAAGTGAGCAAAGATTAATAATTTTAAAAAGAGAGAATTTCAGTTAAACCAGATTGAATCATAAGTAGAATTTTATATGTACTTTATGGAGGAATAGACTTTTCAAAAAGTAATACAAAAGATCTTGTGCCAATCCTAGAGGCTATTGCTCTATATTAATATGAAGATTTTTTAAACTAAGAATATTGAATAATGGACTTCTGCAAAATATGTGTGCACACATCAGCACAGATTTCAACTGGTCTTTGAACATTAAGAAGTTCACCCTATATCACATTAGAATGCAAGTCAATACAAGATTAATAGGAATCATAAAATTGAATGCATGGGATAGATTCACAGAGCCAAATAGTAAATCTTACATTTTATAAAACTTATTTCAGATAAAGTTGAGTTTTTAAATTCTGAATAAGGTGTGGTACAACTATGTGCTAACTTTTCATTGTTATTTCAGGAATTGTTTATTTGAATAACAGTCCAAAGACTAATTGATTTGAACAATGGAAAAGAAGCTACAAAAATAAAGTTACTCATTAAACATGTGTAAAGAATGGCTATATAAAGCAAAAAATATAGATTCTAAGAAGAAAATGCTTTCTTTTATGCTCCTTTTTTTTTATAAAGGCAATAGAATTATGGGTCAGTAAAGTTTCCTTTTGAAATAAATAAGAAACACCATAGTAAATATTAAAGTGATTAACTATTTAGATGTATGGCTCTTGAGCACACAAATAAATAAGGAAATAACTCAATAAATAAATGTTTTGAAAGGAGCCAGTGAGATGGCTCCATGGTTAAAGGCACGTTCCACTGACCCTGAGGACCTGAAATGGGGGGCTCCCAACATGAAAGAGACTCTAGCACTTTTGTCTGACCCTCTGCACTTGTGCCTGGGGATATATGCAACGCCCCCTCCCCAGGCACAGAGGAGAAATACAAATGCAAACAATTTACATATTGATTTGAACAATAAAAGCGCCATTATATGAGTAGAAAAATGATCCTTTAGGAAGTTGTGTTTAAGGTCTTCCAAATTTATTTAAATCGTTTTTATTTGGCATTTTCGTCTGTTTTAGTGAGTCACCTCAAAAACATCTGGGACCTGTTTGGCAACTGCAGTGGATAGAGCAAGACAGAGGAACTACCGGGGATGACAAAAGAGAAATCTTGGTGTCTATATCATCTGATGGAAGGATCTCCAAGTGGATTATTCGCAAAGGACTGGATTGTCATGGTAAAAACCAGGGCGAAGCCCATTTTCTCAGATTCTGGGTGGAAGCTGACAGATTTTGGCTTGGTGGGTAGGTGGAAAATCTGAAGTTGGTCATTGCTTTCTGAGCATCCAGATTTGTTTTGCCCCAGTTTTAATCTAATCCTATGCATACAATTAATTTGCAAAAGAGACAGATATGATGCTAAGTGTACTTTTTCATGCAGTTAATGACAAATTGTGCATATGTTTATATACATATGTATGTAGACACACACATACATACCTACATACACATTTCTTTCCTTAAAGATTTGATGCGACTGAGACGAACTACAGCTGGCAGCAACAAAAAGGGACCGGAAAAGGAAAAAAAAGGCGAGGCTTTGATATCTCGACAGGCTCCTGGAATGTGCTTTGCTTTTCACCCCAAGGTAAATTTATTTCAACCCATTATCTACCATTATCTGTTATAGTTTCCAAAAATTGAGTGCAGTTTGTGAACTGTACACACACACACACACACACACACACACACACACACACACACACACACCAATGCTATGAGGCCGAGTGGCAAAGAAGAGCTGCAGCAGAGTTGGTTCTCTTTACAAGTACATGGCTAATATGCTTGCCTCTCCTCACCCTCTTGGCCACTCTGCTACTCTATTGTACTTAGATAAATCATCTCTAGAATACACTGCTCTATATTTTAATGTGAGAGTTAGCCCTCAGGATCGGAGGAGTTCAGATTTCCCAAGACCTTGATGACATCAGAGCAGTTAATGAGGTTTGGCTCTTCTAGAGGAACTTGGGAATCAGAAGACTCAGATGCTATGGCAGACTTCTAAGAAAACAAGTTCCATATGCTCTTTGTCTTTTTAGTGATACTACCCTGTGCCACATTTGAATGAAACCTTGTGGGACAGAAAGATGGCTCAGGAGGTAAAAGCACTTACCCCTCCCCGGACCCCGAGCCTCGTAAAAAAAGCTGCATACAATGGCATGAATCTGTAAAGCTAACCCTTCTACAGTAAAATAGGAAATTGAGACAGTAGCAGAAGCTCATAGGCCAACTGGCTTGAAGCACACTGTAAGGTGGAAACAAAAGTGACCTTGCCTCGACAAGGTGAACCAAAAGTTGTCCTCTGACCTCCATGCATGATTTTTGATCAATTTATGTTAGTAACATTTTTCTGTGTAATCGGTTCCCACTTTGATCTTAGTCACTTCCCTTCTTCCATTTGTATTGGTTTTAAATGTCTCTTGCCTTACTGACTTTTAAAAATGTAAACTGTGGTAATTGATTTATGAGTGTCCTTCTTTGCCACACACAGATTTTTAAAGTTCCCAATGATCATAAAATAAACTTTGTTTTGACATTTTCTGACATATGTATTTTCCTCATAGCCATCCCTACTGTGCCCCTGGTACCTTTCTCCTTTCAGTGGTCTGCTCACTTCCCAAATCATCACACTTCTGTTTTCCTGTCGTACATATGTACACATTTTTATAGTGGCGGAGGAGGGTTGGAGACAGTCTCGGGTAGCTCAGGCTGTTCTTCATCAACTTCTTACAGGTTTTATAGTTTTCTTTGCAATATGTTTTCTATTACCTGACCACCCCTTGGATTTTATTGGAATCTGTTGTATGGTCTCCCTTTTCATCTCCAATTTTATTTACGTCTCTGTCTTTTGGTTAATTTTATATGGGATTTGTCATTGTTTTTCAAGGAACCAACCCTTTGAGTGACATTGTTCCCCCAACTTATTCCTAAGTGTCTTTGTTACTGATGTGTAGGAAGGCTACTGAGTTTCCTTTTAACTTTCTAGACTGTCGTTTCCTGAAAGTGTTTATAAGAGCTAAGTGATTCCGGTAGCATCTTTATAGGCTTTACAGATGATACATATAGAACTGTATGTAGCATCTGGAAATAAGGATTCTTTGACTTCTTCATTTCCAATTTGTATCGCTTTTATTTCTGTTTCCTGTCTTATTGCCAGAGCTAAGAAAGTGTGGGCACCCTTGCCTTGTTCCTGATTTGGGTGGAAATGCTTTCTGTTTTCCCACATTTAGTATTATATCGACTGTCCGTCTGTCAAACATGCCCTTGGTTATGATGACACATGCCCCTTCTATTCCCACTGTTCTTAGGGCTTTCATCATAAAGGGATGCTGGATTTTGTCTCAAGTCCTTTCTTTATATATGGAAATGATAATGTGATCTCTGTTCTGAAGCTCATTTATGTGATACATTCCATTTGTTGAATGGCCTTTGTTGAACCATACCTGCATCTCTGAAATGCAGCCAACTTGATCATAATAAATGATCTTTTTTGATGTCTTCAGTTCAGTTTGCAAATATCCTACTAAGAATTTTGTATCTATGTTCATCAGGAAAACTGGTCTGTAATTTTCTTTTTCTGCTGTGTTTATCTGCTTCTGGTATCAAGGTAATACTGACTTCATAAAAAGAGCTTGAACTCAATATTTCATTTCCTACTTTACCAAATAATGTGAGTTGTGTTGGCAGCGCTCCTTTAAAAGTGTAGTAGAATTCAGCAGGGAATCCATCTGAATCTGTTTTTTTTTGTTTTGTTTTTTGTTTTTTTTTTATATAGCTGGGAGTTTTTTCTCCTACTACTTAAGTTTTGTTATTTGTTATAAATTGGTCTAAATTGTTTGTCTCATCTTAGTTGGTTATCTGGATGTAGCAATTTATTTCCTCAGAAATTCCAATTTAGTGAAGTATAAGCTTTTATCCATGTTGGTTCTCTGAATTTCACTGTTACATGTTGTCATGTCTCCATTTTCAAATCTGATTTCATTAATTTGCATCTTCTGATTCTTTTTATTGTGTTACTTTTCTCATTGTTGTGATGAAAATACCTGGAAAAAGGCAACCGAAAGAACAAAAGGATTCAGTCCATCACGGTGGGGAAGTCAGTGTGATGTGGAGTCCAGACACAGAGAGGGAATGAAAATGAGTGTTCAGTTAACAGGCTTGTTTTTCTTTAATCTGGGACCTCAGCCCATGGGATATTGGAGCTCCTTCCTAAGTTAATGAAATTTACACTGCTCTCCAAAGACAAGCCTAGAGTTTTGTTTCCTAGGTAATTTCAGATAATATTGTCAAGTTGACAATATTAGCTGTCACAATTCTTCCCTGATCAACTTCATACCCCAACAGATCATTTATAAGCCTTCTACCCCTTTTCCAGGCATCTCATAATTCAAAATGCATTCAGTCTAACTCCAAAAAAGTCCCCTTAGTCTTTAATAGCCTTATTCAAAACTATCAGTATACTCTGAGATGTAGACCATCTCTTCACCATGAGCTCCCATGACACACACACACACACAAAGTTAGAATCTAGCTTTTTCAAACACATGGCACAGAGAACACATGTACTTTCCAAACTGGCTATGTGGGGATATAACAATGAAACATTGGACCAAAGTGAGACCAAAATCCAGCAAGGTAAATGCCAAATCCTGCAAGTCAATGTCCAGTATCTGGGTCCCATGATGGAATATTTTGTGCTCCAAAGAGCTTGGATACCATCCCCGCCCCCTCCCCACAACCACTGGTATCAGCCACATTCAGCATTAGCCTTTGGTGGATATCTCATGATCAGCATCTCCAACATCCTAGGATCTGTTACAACTTAGGCTTCATCTCACAGCTTCATGGATTCTGAGGCTCTTTCTATATTCAGAGTACATTTTTTTTTTCTTATTCTGTCTTTCTTCTTCACTGGGTCACA
Organism: Cricetulus griseus; assembly: GCF_003668045.3. Classification (NCBI taxonomy): domain Eukaryota; kingdom Metazoa; phylum Chordata; class Mammalia; order Rodentia; family Cricetidae; genus Cricetulus; species Cricetulus griseus. The sequence goes on from NC_048595.1 coordinate 46,723,029, forward strand.
AGGGAGTCACAGCTTCTATCCCACTATTATGTCCAACAAGGAAAGTGACATATGCATACACACACCCACACCTACACCCCCCCCACACACTCCAGATAATTCTCTTAATTTGTAGGCAGTCATTTATTTCTTCTGAGTAATTTTGGTTTGAGTCTATTTTACTAGATAGGAACACAACTGCTTCTAGTTGTTTTTAGCTTCTACATGCTTGAAACACCCATTTATACCCTCTTATTCTCTATGTGTCTTTGCTAAGAATGCTAGGGAGGTGTATTTCTGGATCTCATCATTAGAAAGTTAAAATTAAGGCCATTTACATTTCGTGCTATCATTGAGAGGGATTACTGATTCCTGTATTTTCTTCACTTCTTTTCTTGTTAATTTAATGATTGTTTGCCACCCCCTCATTGCCACCCCCTCATTAACAGAGCCATACAAAGCCAGGTGGTGGTGGGGAGCACCTTTAATCCCAGCACTCAGGAGTCAGAGGCAGGTGGATCTCTTAGTTTGAGGCCAGCTTGGTCTACAAAGAGAGTTCCAGGACACCCAGGACTACACAGGGAAACCCTATCTTGAAAAGAAAAGAAAGGAAAACCAAACCAAACAAACGAAGAAACAAAACAAAACAAACCAGAACTATACACGATTTCTTCTTTCCATTTGTGTGTTTATTTCTGATGAACTTGTTCTCTCCTGTACTCTCATGATTGAGATGCTTTTTCTTCTTCTTTCCATTTGTGTGTGTATTTCTGATGAACTTGTTCTCTCCTGTACTCTCATGATTGAGATGGTTTTTCTTCTTCTTTGTTGAGGATTCTTTCACACATCTTCAGCATTGCGGGTTTAGGGTCATGAGTTGCTTTAGTTTGTGCTCATTTTAGAAAGCCTTTATTTTTCCATCCACTTTAAAGGGTAACTTTGGTGGTTTATTATTTAATTTTTCTCATCACCATGACCCAATACCTCCCATAAACAACTTAAGTGAAGACAGAGTTAGTTCTGCTCAGTTTCCTGGTAGGGAAGACATGACATGATCCAGGCTAGCAGAAGTTCTTCCTATCATGGCAGTGGGACATGCAACAGCTTGCTCACATCTCAGCGCTTCATGAAAATGGAGATCTCTGACCTGACATGGGTGTGTAATTACACCTCAAAGCCCAACCCCCATGACTTCCTCCTTCCAGCAAGGCTCACCATCATAAAGCTCCCACAGCCCCCCAAACCAGTACCACCAGCTAGGGAACCAAATGTTCCACCATATGAACCTTTGGGCGTCTTTTTGTATTCAGTCCACAACAGCTGCTTATAGTAGTCTTGTTGTTCGACAGTTACTTATTTCAGGCCTTGAAACACATCAACATGTTTTTCTTGGCCTTTACAGTTTCTGCTGAGAAGTGTGATGTTACTATGATCTGTGCTCATTTACACGCATTTGGCATTTTTCTTTTACAGCCTTTAAAGTCCTGTGAAAAAACTGCTTACTGGTCATGTCTATTTAGGGTTTTAAAAACCCCTTGTACTTGGATGCCCATTTTCCATCTTGGGGAACTTATTGTCTTTGGAGAGATTCTTTGTGTGTGTGCCTTTAGTGGTTTTTATTTTTTATTTTTTTAATCACAGAACCTTCTGCCCTATGGACTCACAGATTTGTTTTCTTTGCGGTGATATATTATTTATGATTTATTAAAGCTTGCCCGATGGTACAGAAAGCCAAGCTACTCACAAGCCACAAAGACAGGCAATGGTAATACACACCTTTACTCCCAGCAACCATATTAGCTAGCCATAGAGCCAGACAGTGGTGGCACACACCTTTAATCCCAGGACTCAAGAGACAAAGTAGATGGATCTCCGTAAGCTCAAGGCCACATTGAGCTACATGAAATTAATCCAGTCCTATAGAGAAACAGCTCACACAAAAATGGTCTCAGCACTTGGGATCATATGCCTTTAATCACAGCACTAAGGAGGTATAAAAGGAAAAAACAACAGGCCTCATGTGGAGATTTTTTTCTCCAGCCGTGCTGAGGCTGAGGAGAGGACAGCCCTTTCAGCCTGAGGTAGAGGTAAGAGCTAGTGGCTTGGCTGCTTTATCTCTCTGATCTTCAGCTTGAAACTTGAAGCCCAATATCTGTCTCTGGGTTTTTAATTTTTCGTGTTACATATATTACTACGGGAGTTCATGGGAGTTGTAGTCACACTGTTTATTTTTTCATGTTTATTTTTGATTGATGTCTGAATGTGGAATTTCCTCTTCATGATCTTTCATCCTTAACAGCTATAGCTGACTTTCTCATCCATGCTTCTGGCCTCTCGAAGCAGATCCTTAATTGACTCCTTAAGTTCTTCATCTGCTTGTTTGTACCCATATTGGCATTGTCATCATTTTTGCAAGTAGATTTGAATTCTTGGTCTAGCATTTTACCCATTTTAGTATCTTTGTATTTGATAAGTGAGGTTTTGATTATTTTTTGATTGAATCTCATCTTACTTTTTGTTCCTTATATGTCTGTTTTTCAATTTATGCATCTGTTGGATTGGATATTTCTTCTTGTTTTATTTGGGAATCTTCTTGATAAATAGGGTTCTTCTCAGAGTCAGTCCATAGTACCATTCAGAGTGGAACAAATAAACCACATAACACCACACTAACTCAAATACGTCATTATGCTTATTATCTCTTTAAATACACTTAAAATCTCTTTGTGATTGTCTCTTCTAAAGTTAAAGTGAATTACTATATCATCAAATGCCATAGGATGGAAAGTGATGAAAATATTGTTATTTTATGATTTTTAAAATTAGAGTAAAATTTAAAATGCTAAATTAATAAAAAAAGTAATAGAGGGAATGAAGCAAGGTTAAATAAAGGGAGGAAAGAAGAGCAGTGATGAAGCAAAGAAAAACCCAGGAGAGTGATGTGAGAAAGTATTTCTGTGGCCTCAGAGTAGGGGGATTTTGTAAAAGCACAAAAATGGTAACCTATAATGTGAGCTCTTATGTTGACAGTACAGAAAAGCTACCTGAGTCCTGGACCACAGAGTTTGGTTACAACAGAAACCTTACATGTTGTCGTTCAATTGGCTGTAAAATTTGCATGGTTTTAAGTCTCATGGATTATTTATTGGGATCTTTATGCTTATCGGGCATCTATGTTTCCTCCATTATTTCTCTTATATTTTATTTAAAGGTCTTTTTCATAATGATTTATATAAACTCTTTATACATTCTAGATCCTATTGCATATGTTACATCTATCTTGTCCTGGTATGTGGCTTTTCTTTTCACATCATATTGACTATTTTACAAACATATGTTCCCTCACCTCATAAGCTAACATTCTTGTGCTGTTACAGAATTCCCCTACTCTGAGGTGGTCATTGTAAAATCATAAAATAAGTACAAAAATATTTGTTATTGAATGGGTTTTGGTTATTGAATGGGTTTACTATATGTTAAATTGGCTGATCTTGTATTTAATGCCTGACATACCTTGTGTTGTAGGACACCAATGTCTATTTGGTTGGCACAGAAGAAGGCCTTATTCACAAGTGTTCCTGTTCATACAACGAGCAATACCTAGATACCTATAGAGGACACAAGGTCAGGTTAATTCTAGGAGACTTGGAAACTGTGTCTCATACAGTGTGTTTAACAGATGCAATTAGCTTACAACTGCGAGTTAGTATGCCCTCCAATAAGTGTGTGCTGATCCCAAAGAAACATTGTCTCTTGCTCATATTGATTCTTTGTCTCTTTATGATCATCTCTTCCAAATTTGTTTGTTATTTTGTAACATTATCTGATACCTTTCAGGAGTCTGTAATATGTGTTAATAGCTACTGGCCATTTTTTCAAGTTTTTTTAATATAGAATAATTAAAGGAAGATTAAATTTACAGTCTTTCAGCTCAAGCAGTCCCTATGGAATGCTCAGTGGTGTGTATAGCTTCTAAAAATGTTAGTAACTTTTAACCTATTGGCCAAGTTTAAAATATAAGATATTAAATATTCTTTACCTATGCATGGCATTTTTGCATTCCCAGGGTCCAGTGTATAAAGTCACATGGAATCCGTTTTGTCAAGATGTCTTCTTGAGCTGCTCTGCAGATTGGGGTGTCATGGTCTGGCGTCAGGAGACTTTCAAACCGGTTTTGAGTTTTTACCCAACTACTTATGTTGTTTATGATGTTGCCTGGTCTCCAAAATCTGCCTATATTTTTGCTGCTGCAAATGAGAGCAGAGTAGAGATTTGGGACCTTCAGATAAGCACGTAAGTATCTAATGGTAATGTTTTGAGTGATGTCTCCAGCAGAAAGAGTTCAAATCAAAATACCACTCTTATAGCTTTGTCATCAAGTAGTGAGTCCTGTGGCTCAAACAGTGCCAGCCACAACTCAAGTATGACATCATAGGATGATTTATTTTGAATAAATGACTTATATATAATAGAGTGACTATTTAAATAATCCATGCCTTGGTTTTAATTTTCCTAGTAAAACTATAGTTTCCAGGGCAATGCTTCTCTGGAAACACAAGAATGAAGCTGCCTTTCCTTTTCTAAGAGCACAGGTGGTTGTTTTCATGACCAAGACTAAGAACCGTCTCAGTTGAAGGCAGCCTTATACTCCGGTGGTTCATGTAGATTCAGATATTCTGTGAAGAGATAAGTATGGCACCCTGTGGTAGGGCCTTGTCTGCTATACACTAGGAAGGGCAATTCATGGGCAGAATTGTATTGCACTTCACAGTCTTTTCTCATTAAGGCCTTCAATTTGATGATGCATATACACATTGTAGAAGGGAGGGAGCTTTGTTTAAATTCTAATTGTAATGTTAGTCACAGCTGAGAAGTCACACACACACACACACACACACACAGAGAGAGAGAGAGAGAGAGAGAGAGAGAGAGAGAGAGAGAGAGAGAGAGAGAGAGACGGGTAGACAGAGACAGAGACACAGAGAGTGACAGACAGAGACAGAGAGAACAAAAACTTTTAATGATGGCAGATGGCAGATGGGTGTTTGACCAAAGAACTGTATTTGGTCCATAGTATTACCAAGTTGACACACAAAATTAACCAGCACAAAACCTTAAGTTTACGTTTTCACATTTAAGTTAGGAATGAAATTTACCTGGCTGCAATTGGATTGTTGAAGAAATGAAGTTTTTGGTTAGGAGAAAAAGTTATTCTAAATTTAGAATTAGGAGATTTTTGTTTGTTACATCTATTTTTTTTAAATCAAACTTTTTTTCAGTGTGCATTTTTAAAAGATCATTTTAATGTGACACCTAAATTTACAGATAAACTATTTCATTACAGTTTGGACCCTCTGATTGTGAATTTTTCTAACCCCGGAATCAAGTTCACAACCGTTCTCTTTGCCAAACAGACAGATTGCCTTCTAGTGGGAGACAGCGATGGGCAGGTTGCAGTCTATGAACTGAGAAATATGCCCACTGCTTCAGAGAGTAGCCGGGTAAGACTCAGATGCAAATTTTTTAGGTCCTTTTGTGAATCTGTTGGAGTATGACTTTGTAGTATGTCATGGATGTACATTTAGTTAGTGGCAGGTTTGAGGTGTATGGTAATGCGTGATTCTAAGAGTCACTGCTTGTACTATACATGGTGTCCACCAAGCTTGTTTTCAGTCAGCCTTGGTTCCTTAGTTATAGAAGATAAATAATGAGAATATGATGGCACCATATAAGGACCTTAGACACTGTCAGGAGGAAAGACATCATGCTTGCTTTGTAACTCGGGCTTGGACAGTAGGTGTAGCTGAAATAATTGTCTTCAGAGAGTGTCCACTGTTCTTGAAGTGAGAACCATTTCTGGTGCTGTACCATATGCAGCTATTCAAATGTGAGCATTATGTTGCCCAGCTTTGACAAAAAAGCTCAGTATCATCAATGCACATTATTTTTGTGATAGATTGTTTTTTAATTTTTTCTTTGTTTTTATTGTTATTGCAAATAATAATCTGGTAAATATCCTAATATGAAAAATGTTAAAATAGGGAAACCACATAAATAATATTCTAAAAAGCACTGAGTCTAATTGAAGAATGGCCACGGGTTAAGAACAGCCATTCACAAAAATGTGTTGATTTAGTATACCTTAAAAAGTTTCTAAACTAAAATTCAAATTGACAGGTTTGTTTAGAATGTGTACAGACCTACTAAGTAGCAGATAACACCTGCCAAGTTAAGTCTTTGAATATTTTGCAGTTGGGCTAGAGACTGGTGGACTGTTTTTGGAAACAATTTGACAGTGTGAAACTAGCATTGGGAACTCCTCAGGGGAGTGTGGATGGCCTTGAACTAGTAATTCCATTCTTGGAACTTTTAGCTTATCATCTTTCTGCCTAAACCCTACAGGGCTTGTTCCTTCGCCTACTTCAGATCTTTGCTAAAATGACTTTTTCAGTTAAGCTTTCTTTGATTGTCTCATTTAAAATTGTAATATCTGTTCTTTCTACACTCCCTATTCATCCCTCCCCATCACTGATTTCCCTTGATAGCCCTCACTTTTTAATATTTTTACTCTTATTTATTTGTCTAAAAAGTTATTTGTATATGCCCCCAAACTAGAATGTAAACTCCATCAACAAGGATTTTGCCTATTTTGGGCTAGGTTATATTTCCATTATTTAGTTCAGCTACAGGGGTATTCAGCAAATGTTTGTTGAACAAATATGCTTTGAAAAACTCTAAGAAATCAGAATATATTGTAAATATCATTTCTTAAAGGGAAAGATCGTGAATGAATTTTAGGTTTCCAGTTCAGTTATTTGTTTTCTTTTCTAGTGTATGCAAAGAACTCTAACAATCAGAAAAAGTAAGCCCAATTTTTTTAAATGAATAAATATATAAAATACCAATTCACTGAAGAGGAATCTACAATATCAAAACATCTTCAGGATCACTAGCATTTATGAAATACATTGATTGGGTGGTTATAATCTAACCAAATCAAATCAAATCAAATGTTAGCAAGGGTTGTGAGAATATACATGTACATATATATTCATATTAGCCTCTTTGGAGAGCATTTCAATGAAACAGAAAACTAACATACCACAGAAGTCCTAATAATTAGGGATAACTCCTCGTTTGTGTTAACTAGCCAACAAAGATACTGATGTGAAGTTATTTTTCTTTCTTAGGTGTTCTTGAAGCAACCTTTATGTGTAGAAGGATGGCTTAGTATACCCTCAAATAACAGAGGTTTAAGTGCTATACAACATGGAAATCCCAGTAGACTGTACATTTTCACTCAATTATAGATTCTGTTTTTCAGTATATGAGCATCAGTCTAGATTGCCCAGTTACACATTTACATAACAAGTGTCAGGAAACCTCATATGAAAAATTCTTTTATGCATAAGTGAACATTGAAATACCTAGTATGTAAAGATTTGTTTATGCAGAAAATGTTAAAATTATGTTTGACTTTTTACATGATACTTTTTAATTTTTTTAAATTTTAATTAGAAAGAAATTATTTTACATGTCAATCCCAGGTCCCTCTCCCTCCCCTCCTTCCCTGTCCCCCCCCCAACTAACACCCTACCTATCCCATACCCTTTCTGCTCCCCAGGGAGGGTGAGGCCTTCCGTAGGGGTCTTCAAAGTCTGTCATATCCTTTGGGATAGGGCCTAGGCCCTCCCCCTTGTGTCTAGGCTCAAGGAGTATCCCTGAGCCCAAAGTCCATTCCTATGCTAGGGATAAGTACTGATCCCCTACAAGAGGCCCCATAGATTTCCGAGGTATCCTTACTGACACCCACATTCAGGGGGTCTGGATCAGTCCCATGCTGACTTCCCAGCTATCAGTCTGGGGACCAAGAGCTCTCCCTTGTTCAGGTCAGCTGTTTCTGTGGGTTTCACCAGCCTGGTCTGGACCCTATGCTCATTAGTCCTCCTCTGCAATTGGATTTCAGTTCAATTCAGTGTTTAGGTGTGGGTGTCTGCTTCTACTTCCCACCAGCTCCTGGGACATGATACTTTTTATCAGCATAAAAAGAATAACATTATAAGTACAATTAGATACTACTCATTTGGCTGAGATGTGTGTCAAATAGTGTTGGCTAGGGAGTGATGAGACAGCTTCTCACAGAAGAGGCAGCACCTCAGTGCCTTTCTTGGCAGGCTTAAGTTCATTTATTTCTCATGACACTTTTACTATCTGGTCAGGCTCCAACACTTAGATGCTTATTTGCTGTCTCCCTAGATTCTGTATATCCCCGGGGTTTTATTTCATTGGTAATGGTGTGAAATATACACCGGTGAGGTCTGAAGACATGTCTCAGAGGTTAAGAGGGCACACTGCTCTTACAGAGGATCCATGGCACCCAACTCAGAACTGCCTATAATTCCAGTTCCAGGGTATAGGATACATCTGCCCTCTTTGGCATCCAAGGGCACTCCCATGCACTCACACACATTCAGACACACAGAGAGGGAGAGACACACACACAATAATAAAAATGAAAAGAAACCTTTGAAGACACACCAATGAGAAAACAGTGAATCTATTTATAGCAATCATGGGTCTATATTTATTAATCAGAAGTAATTCTAGATGATTGCTAATAGAGGACTGTATAATTGAAACATAACACCTTACCACCTTCATATGTATCTCTCCAAACACAGACATTTAAATAATATGCATATTACTATGATCATATGAGAATTTCTGAATATGTGTAGAAAAGAAAATTTTAGGAAGGTGGGTATCATATGCTAAAATTCATGTAAAAGCTAGATTAGATGTGGTACAGCAGGGCATGGAGGTGCATGCCTTTAATTCCAGCACTTGGAGACAGAGGCAGGTTGATTTACAAAGTGAGTTCTAGGACAGCCAGGACTACACAAAGAAACCCTGTCTCAACAAACAAACAACAACAAAAAAGCTAGATGTGGTGGCTCATGCCTGTAATCTCAGTGCTGAGGAGATCAGGTAGAATTGCAAGTTTAAGATGGACTACATGGTGAGAGCTTCAGTCTAGCCTGGTCACAGAGCTGAGACCCTGTGTCAGCAAATAACACAGACACACAGACACAGACAGACAGACAGACAGACAGACAGACAGACAGACAGACACACACACACACACACACACACACACACACACACACACACACACACACACGAAACAAACAAAAAAGCCCTATTCTCAGTGAATAGAATTATAGTTAGAAGTATAAGATTCAAGTACAACATGCTTCATTGTTATGTTTGAATCCTGATCATCTTTTCATTTGAACATTATGTTCCACAAACAGAAATTTGAGTTGACAGAGTTTGAATGGCTTTAAATAAGTTCTTATGTGTGTGATTTCATGGCTCGCGAGCAAGTTTTTCCTTTACTAAATATGTCCTGTACATTAGTGAGTGAATATATTTTCATGATTGTGGTCAACGTCTTTGAAGGGTTTAGTGCTATTTCTGTGGGTATAACCTACCCCTCTGCCTCCAAAGTTTTTGGAAAACAGTTACAGCCCCAGTCATAATATGAAGCACTTCTTATCAAGATATTATGTGAAGTGACATCATGACGTATAATTTTTCCATTAATTTCAACCAAAAGTGTGTCAGAGGTCTGGAGGGCTTTTGGTTTCATCTATAGGAAAGATGTGTACCAGATCTCTAAGGCTGCTTCTGGGTATGACTGATAAGGAAAGACAGCATAGGAAGGTATACAAAGGGAACTTCAGAGCTGCCAAGGTAGCTCATCAGATAAAGGTGCTTGCTGTGCAAGCCTGTCGACCTGAGTGCAATTCCTTGAATCCATGTAAAATTAGAAGGGGGGGGGGCATAATGACTCCACAAAGTTGTGCTCTCACTTCCACACAGTCAACATGTGCACCTACACACTTACTTTTACAGGAAAGTTCTTCTTGTATATTAAAAAATATGCAAGGTAAAGTGGCCTTTGTGGATTTGGGATGTGTGTGTGTGTGTGTGTGTGTGTGTGTGTGTGTGTGTGTGTGTGTGTGTGTGTGTGTGATGTATGTGTCTGCGTGCATGCCTATATGTTTGTGCAGACACTAGTAGAGGACATCAGTTGTCTTGCTCTGTCATTGCCTTAGACAGACTCACTCTCACTGAAGCTGGAGCTAGATTGGCACTCAGCAGCTCCGACTGATCCTCCTGTCTCTATCCACCCACAGGGCTGGAGTTGCAGGCACTGATAGGACTATGCCCAGCTTGAACTCAGGTTTCCATGCTTGCACAGCAAGTGCTCCTCCCCTGTGAGCCACCTCTCCAGTCCATATTTGTTGATTTGGATGGATATGTATTTTGTAATCAAAGAATGCTACCAAGCAGCCCTTGTGCCTGGTATGATAGAGAAGTGTTCAATGGATTGGTATGAGTTTTTGGACCATATGTTCTGTCTCTCATTACAGTTATAACTCTGTAGTATAGCTAACTGTTGACAGGATATACCACTCCTTATCTTTCCTGATGGCAGAAGCACCAGGCCTCTTGATATGATGAAAGTCAATCTCTAGACATCTAAGTTTTGCTTTAAAGAGTTATGGTTTAGGAATTAAGTGGAAGTCAACTTTGTGGGCTCTTGAATACTTCATTGACTACTATGACTCAGCATATAGATATTCACCATATTTTCCTCTGTTTGGGATATATCTTTATATATCTTTATCTTTATCTTAACTAAAGGAGAATATTTAAAAGGTGGGGGTGTTTAAAATGGGATTTAAAAAACATTGACATGTAATATAATAGGCTACTGTTGAAAGATACTGAAGGCACTGTATTGATTGATGAGATAACTACTGAGTGTGCACCGTGTGACAGGGCCTGTCTTAGGCACCAAGGATACATTACTGAGCAAGCTGCAAGACTGATTCATTTCCTTAGCCCAAGTGAGAGACAGAAGCAGGAGGGGACAGCTTTGAGAAACACAGGAGAGTTAGAAACGGCCAGGAGTCACATTCTTACACTGGATGCTGTAGGCTGATGACGCGCTGAAGACCGAGAGTGCAGTACAGGTCAGGGGACTGGAACTGACTACTGAGATGCGGGGGCTGCTTGTTCTTTAGAGTTTAGGTACGGCTGGCATCTGCACCTCCCATAGCCTTCAGATGCCGATTTTCTCGGCATCCTTTTTGCCTTGTGGTAGAGGGAACTCAGCTCTTTGGTCTTGTCATCTTTCATTATAAATTCTTTCGTTCTTCCCCCACATCTTTGGCTTTCTTCCCTTTGTGTATGATCATCTTGTGAGTTTTAACATGAACATCAAGAAGTCAGTCTCTAAGTCAACCATCACCAGAGGTCAGGAAAGAACTGGAAATGCAGGTGAGCCAGCTCAGGCTCAGGCGCAAAGGTAAACAGGAGGTGCTAAAACTGCCCTCCCTTCCATCAGATCCTTGTAAAATCGTTTGTCAAGCTTCTTTAAAAGAGGCTTTCCTAGGAAAGCAGCTATATGCCAGGAAGCAAGTGTCATTATTTAAACCTTCCCCTGTTTGTTCCCTCTTTTACAATCCCATTAAATGTGTACATCTAACTTACAAAATTCAAATGGCATTTTAAAGACAGCTTTACTGTTCAGATTGAATTTTATTGTCTTGTAATTGTGTGTGTGTTTTTTTTCTTTTCTTTTCAGGGAGATGTAATAAATGTTCTGCTTGGGCCCAAGACAAACCAACCATGATAATCGATCATTCTTGTTACATCTTGTTCTTGTTTAAGGAAAAGGGAATAACATATACTGTAAGCTAAGATTTTAGTTTTAAGAGAGCAATATGTGGCCTATACCTTCCATTTAATTAAATTAGCTTTTGTTTCAGAAACATGATTAGTTTATAATCTAAAATACTAAAGATTTTTTGTTGGGATTTTCTTAATATTCTAAACATATTTCTGCTCCACTTCTTGGTCAGATTTGAAGTATCTATTAGCAAATATGTAAACCTATAACATGTCCAAATAGCTTGGGAAGTGCTTTCTTTAGCTATTTTTAGAATTACTTCATCTGCAGTTAGAAGATAAAAATACCAGCAACTATCAAACCTGCTTCCCAAGCCCTGATTTTGGGATTTACAGTCACACAGCCACTTCGATGAGCACAGTGAGCTCTCACACCTGACTTGGGATAGCAATGCTACCCTCCTAATTCAGAGCCCCAAGACTAGAGAACTTTGTCAAACCACTTGGCAAGCTATGGGAGGGAACATAAATGTCAGCGTCATATTGTCCTGCTAGCCAGCATCCCATCCCCTCATCAGAGAGGAACAACTAATCAAAATACATTGTCACCTTCCTCTTAGCCCGGAGTCATCTGCAGGGAACTTCCAGCCCAGACTTAGAGTTGTCTCAGCAAGAAAACAGGGTCTCTGACCTATACACCTATACACCTGGTCAGGGAGTTTCCTAAAGAGGTCTAGAGAGAGATTGGTCAGGAAGGGTGGAGTACCCCCCCCACACACACACACACACACTGACACAAACTGCTAAGAGGTGGTTTACGTGGGTCCTTCACAAGTGTTCAGGAGTTAAAGGAGGCCAGAAGGCATAGTAGCCTGTTCTGTAAAGTGTTTTGAGTAGAGAAAAGAGACTGGGTATGTGAAGCCAGCAGAGGCTCCGGAGGTCGTGTATGTCTGTGCTGGTGATGACTCCATCACAGTTACAACTACCGATGACAAGCAACCATTGCCTTGCCATCACCGTATTGGGGGATCTAGCAATTAAACAAAAGTAAGACATTTTTAGGTGGCTCTTGGGTTTATCTAAGGTCCTAAGAATTAGACAGTTTTCTGCTGGTATAAGCCATTGTGGTTGTCTTTCTGAAAGATTGAAATAACTGTAACTTGGAGGAAGAAAAAAAATAAAAACTTGATTTAGTTGAAAAATGTATTCCTTTTTATTTTAATGTGTTTTTTTGTTTTGTTTTTTGTTTTTGTTTTTCGAGACAGGGTTTCTCTGTGTAGCTTTGGAGCCTATCCTGGCACTCGCTCTGGAGAGCAGGCTGGCCTCGAACTCACAGAGATCCGCCTGCCTCTGCCTCCTGAGTGCTGGGATTAAAGATGTGCACCACCAACACCCGGCTTAATTTTTTTTTAATTTATATTTTTCTCTTGTTTTCATCAAACCTGGCTGAAAACTAAAGGCATCATTTTGGACATTGGACAACGGATCTAAGGAATTGAACCTACTCTACTACGTTTTCTCCTCTAGATCCTGCAGGGTGAAATGATGCTCTCACATGTGTAGATTAGGTGTGAATTTGTACTTTGTATTAGGGAATTTCCTTGCCTGTTTTCTAGACTAACCTCAGTTCCTTATAGTAGACTCCATCACATGAGAATTCTACCCATACACTAGTCGTATCATCTTTAATACATGTGTGTATGCAGTTGGGAGCATAGAGGGTGATGGCTGTGCTGAGCTTAGGACTGGGCAGTCATCACTTAGGTTGGTCATTTTCCAGGAGGCAGCTTTCATACAGAACTTAAAGCTATCCGAGTTTCCTGTGAAGCTAGCTATACTTCCCACTGATCTAGGAATGAGTAATGGTATTCCCTGCTGTGTAATTGTGCAGCTCATTTAATGTTCCTTTGGTTTACTTCTAAGCAATTACTTAGAGTTACAAATGAGAAATTAAAACACTCAGTATTTTCCACTTTGTCTAAAGAGTTTAATTCAAAAGAAAATCTTGAATTTTACTGTAAATCGGTTTAGTTATCAATATGCTAATAATTATGCATATTGAAGCTCTTTTTAGTTTACAAAACACATTCATAGCCATCATCTCAGTTTTATTCATCTTAACAATTTTGAAACAAGTAGAGAAAATTGTTATAATACCAATATCTGTCTCCCAGAAGACTGTTTGTGGCTTGAAGAAGTAAGATAAAACACCAGACCATTCACTGGCAACTTGAAATGATTGAACTCAAACACATTGGCTTTGCTTTGGTTTAGGTTGTTGTTCTGAGCAGCCATTATGGTGAGCAAATATATGGTGGGATATGAGAGAGAGAAAGAGATAACAGTTCATGTCCTGTGGGGAAAGGCAGATCTGAAGAGGAGAAGGCAGTGAGGAATGGCCTGTTTGCCACCTAGGGCCATGGTAACATCCAGTCCTAGGCTGCTGCCAAGGGCCATGTCTGAATCTGTGACCCTGCCGCAGCCAGGGTCTCTTCAGCAATAGACAATGTGCAGGCTCCAGTTACCATTGAAGGCAGTGTAGATGCCTGGAGTCTGGCCCAATACCTGAGGACATGTTGGTGCCTGAGGGTCATGCTGCCACTAGGGCCTGCACTGCTGCCTGGATCTAGAGGCCATGTCTGTGTCCATTGCTCCACCATAGCCAGGGTCTATGTTGAGGTCTGTGGCTCCTGGTACCATCAAAGACCCTGTGATTGCACAGGGTCTGGGAGGCCATCTGGAGTCATGTTGGAGTCTGGTAACCACATTGCAACTGGGAACATGCCAATCTGCTTCTTGGGACCAGGGTGACACCTAGGCTCAAGCTACTATTGCTAGCCATGTTTGTGTCAGTGGTCAAGCTGCAGCTGGGGTCTGTGGCTGGAGTTACCACAGGGGCCCATTCGATATTCGAGAGGAGATTCAGTGAGAGACCAGTATTGATGGTGTACCAGAAGCCAGAAACCTTGAACCTGATGAACAACACATAATACAGTGAATATTTGCAAGTAAAGCTGTTTGGACAGAAGAGTTACACAGCAAACTCCCAACGCCACCAAGATGAATGAAGAGGGGATGGGAAGAATGGAGGAATAAAGTGGTTTTGCTTTTTCCTTTTGTTGTTGTTTGCTTTTTTTGTTAGTTTGTTTATTTTTGTTTAGGTTTTTACTTGTTTTTAAATTACTATTTTATTTGAATTTTTATTTTTACCTTATTTTTAAGTTTTCAACTAGTGACATTTAGAAGCCTCCAGAGCCACTGGAGCTTAGGAGCCCTGTACTGATGATAGATGGATCTTGACACAGAAAGACATTGCACTCACGTCTAGGGAAGGGCAAGCAACTTGTGCTGACACTGACTTGTTTAATACATGTTTAGAGTGACATGGAATCAGAAAATATGTGAGGTATTGATGTAGATTATTATTCTAACTATGTAAAGATGTGTTGCATCTGTTTCACCTTACCTGCCTAAGGTAGCTGATTGTTCTAATAAAAAGCTGGATGGTCAATAGCTAGACAGGGGAGGGATAGGTGGAGCTGCCAGGCAGAGAGAATAAATAGGAGGGGATATAGGAGGCTGAGAAGAAAGAATGGAAGAAGGAGAGAACGAGGGACATGCCCAAGGCAAGAAGCCAGTTATTCACCAGACAGACATAGAGAAGCAGTCAAAGTAAGAAATAAAAGGTAAAAAGCCCTGAGGCAAAACATATATAAAGAAAAATAGGTTAATTTAAGTTAAAAGAGCTAGCCAAAAAAGAGATAAGCTAAGGCCAAACATTCAAAACTAATAAGTCTCCGTGTCATGACTGGGAGCTGGTTGGTGGCCTAAAAGAAATAGCCTGCTACAAGGTATAGAAAATATAGTTATATTTCTTGGATCACTAAATTTGTTTTTAAAAACTTTTTTTTTTACATTTGTTTTTTGTTCTGTGGTGTGGGGTGTGTAGAATCTGTGAAGACCAGAGACCAGCTTACCCAAGTTAGTTCCATATGTAGATAACTATATTTATAAACAGGATTCATACCTGCTATGGTAAAAGTTGGTGAGATGAGTTGCTTAATCCCTCCCTCCCTCCCTCCTATACTTAAGCTTCTTGAAGAGAGGGCCTATGTGCTGGGCTTACCACACTACCCTACCAGTTGAGAATGCAAGAAATACCTTTTGAGTGCAAGAATCTGGGAACTATAGCTTCCTTCTTGCAGATCCTTATGACAATATGGTTCAATATCTTGAATTTACTCGGTATCCTAAGAAAATATATTAGCATCAGAGCAGATAAGACATTTGAACTGTAGAATTTATAAAGAACGAATCAGCCTGGAACGTTCATGAGCATAGCTGCAGCTTTCTTCCATTTTATTACAATAAAATCAATTTCCCCTTTCAATACAAAAAGTAATAATAAACTCACTATCTTCGTGTGTGTGTGTGTGTGTGTGTGTGTGTGTGTGTGTGTGTGTGTGTGTGTGTGTAGATTGTTATTTCTTTGTGTGATTGTGTTCCCACCAGCAATTTGGGGAACAAGGCTATCTAATGTAAAGCATCCCAGGAAAAAGGCACAGGGCTCATTCTGATCACAGGAGCCTTGTCCGCAGAGCCTGGTCTTCAGAAAACACCTTCAGCCTTTGTGCTCTGCTGTGCTTGCTCCTTTCCTGCAGGAGATTGCCTGCTGTCCTGGTGACCTCATTGACTTATCCTGGCAACATTTAGACTCTGCAATCTGTTTGTTCAGGACTTTGTTTCAAATTTCCTCAAAATTTGTAGACCATTTACTAGCATATTAGTTTTTATGTGGCAAACGCATTGCATAGGAAAATCAAAAGGCTGACATTTACATGAGACCAGTTCCTAGATTGAACTGAAAATGCAATATGTCCACTAAATCTGACATATAAAACATTGTTATGAATCTTACAAAAGTGAACATTTATTTTTTAAAAATTGCCAAAAATGTATGCAACCCCCAAAACAATGCATGGAAACCTGTATTTTCACCAAATATGTATTATATATGGGTACATTTAACTACAAGAAGATATGTTAGTGTTACTCCAAGAAGAGTCCTGGGGTGAATTCTTGGGAGACCTATATCTGAACTCTGATGATAGATAGAGGGATAGAGACAAAGATAAATAGATGGGTTTGGGGGGTTTTGTTGTTTTCCTGTTCTTGTTTATTTGAGTGGTGAGGATGGAATCCAATAAGGCCAGACAAGCACACTATAGTGAGCTATCCCTTAGTTCTTACATTTTTTTTTTTTTAATGTTGAAACAGGGTCTCACTAGGTACCCAGCTGGCCTTGGACTCACTCTGCAGCCCAGAGTGGCCTGGATCATGATCCTCCAGTCTCAGTTATCTGAATAGCAGGGATTGGAGACCCACCCGCACAGGACAAGCTCAACTGTATTAAAATTTCCAAACTGTAACATGCTTGATTGTTTATTGTCTTTATCTAAGCACACAAAATGATAACAAAATACAAAATCGATGTTGTGTACATACAAAATAAAGCTTTAAGTATCAATTTCTGTTTTCTGAGTACATCTGAAAACATACACATATGTGTGTGCTTGCAAACACCAGATTAGCCATTTATTGGCAGATATGTAAATTGATTCCATTGTTTCTTTTCTTTAACAGGGGCTTATAGAGCCCAGCCTAGTCTCAGTGTGTAGCCGAGGAAGCCATTGGTTTCCGGATCTCTCTTGCCTGCACTTTGCTACTGCTAGGATCCAGCACGTACCACCATGCCCAGCCTTAATTCTATGTATTCATTGTGAATAAACCACAGTGAACATGGATGGAGTGCAGGTGCCTCACAACATACGAACTTCATTTCTTTTGGATGTATACCCAGATGTAGAATTTCTGAATCACATTTAATTTTGGGGAGGAAGCTCTAAATTCTCCACCATAACGGCACCAAATTTGCATTTCTCCATGAGAGTGATGCTGACCATATTTTCATATATTTTTTGACTGTTGTGTATCTTCTTTGAAAAAATATTTATTTCTCTGCCTGTTTAAGATATAAATCACAAAACTTTTGTAGTACATGTGTGTATGAGTGTGCATGCTGAACATACATGTGAGGTCAGAGGACAACTTTTGAGCGTTCTCTACTTCTACGATGTTGATTCCCGTGATCAAACTCAGGTAACCAGGCTTAGTAGCAGGCATGTTCACTAACCACATCGTCTCCCTGGCCCTCTCTTGGCCATTTTAAAATCATATTTTTGTTACTATTATTTAAAACTGGATGTGTCCTTGTTGTGATATTGTGTTATACATTATTTGCTCATCTTGAGTCCTTCCAATAGGGCAATGATTCTCAATCTGTGGGCCACAACCCCTCTGGTAACTTCTGTCTCCAAAAATACTTACATTTTGATTCATAACCGTAGCAAAATTACAGTTATGAAGTGGCAACAAAAATAATTTTATGATTGGGTTCATTACAACATAAGCAACTGTATTAAATGTTGCAGCATTAGGAAGGTTGAGAACCACTGTAATAGGGCATTTAAAATCACTAAATGAGTTGTAAGAAAGTTTATAACTTAGCTATATAAACTTATTTCAAAATCCTCCCTGCAGATTCTTACAGAGGAGAAAAATTAATCACATTTGAAGGAGAAAGGAACTTTCAGCATGAGGAAAGTCTGGAAAGGGAAAGAGACAATGGAAATCCACAGTCTGTGAAATGTTTGCTGAACCTGACCTAGTAGACAGAGGCCAGACCTTGAAACCTACCCCCACCCCATGTATGTCTGTATGTGTCTAGGTATGCACATGGCACAGCATACATACATGCGAGGTCAGAAGAAAATACAGAGTGTCAGTCCAAGCCTTCCACCTTGTTTGAGACAGGGCCTCTTGTTGCTTGCTGCTGCATACAGCTTTGCATGGCTTCTGAAAGTCTGAACTTAGGTCTTCGTGTTTGCTCTACAACCACTGTCCCCACGGAGTCTTTTCTCACCCCTCCTCCTACCATGAGCTATCTTGTTGCTATGTGAAAGTAGTACTTTTGTTTTATTTTCCTTGAGGGACAATGGGCATCTATTGGGAGGGTTAAAAGTGGGTAATTACTACACGAAAGATCATCTTGTTTACAGTCCAGAAAATGAATTGATGACAGGGCCAATACAGAGGCTAGTGTAGCAACCCAAATCAACTTGGGGGTCAAGACTCAGAGGATAGAAAACAACAAATGGATAATGGAGAAATTCAGAAAATGGAAACTCATCAAGTAGGGACTTTGAGATTTGATGGGTGTTTGAATACAGAGAATATTTCAGTCAACAGATAATGGGAATGAGGAGTTTGAAATGACTCCTAGTTAGTAGTTTTGTCATGAGAGTTCCCACTAGAATTCACTGAGTCATATGAGGTCGGAGAGATGGCTCAGTGGTTAACAGCACTTTCTGCTCTTATCAAGGGCCTGAGTTTGTTTCCCAGTATCTAGTTAGGTTGCTTACACATAACTCCATCTCAGAGAACTTGACATCTGCAGGCATGACTCTCATATGCACACATACATAAAAATAAATCTTAAGAAAGGCAATAGCTAACTTTGTGTTGGAAAATACGCAAATGTTTGTTAATGAATTTGTAATGACTAAAAACAAAATTATATGTGATTTGACGCATACCTTATCAGTGCTGTAATTAATTACCTTAATTACTGACCCTGTGATATTTTCAATTTGACAAGTTACAAAATAAAATTGCAGGTTTAATACCTCAAAGTGGTATTCTAGCTAGAACCTATAATATCAATACCAAAAATGTATCAGTCTAACACTGATGTCACTGGACTATGGTGGGTCATCACCATTATTACTGCCATCAATCTATGCAAACTTCTCTTTGTGTCAGGCTCTTGTCAGTAGTCTTTGTATTTAAGCCTCACAACTACCTTCATGATGGTGGTGGTGTCAGCACTCTATAAATGAAAAAGTGTAATTCTAAGACATTATGTGTCTTAAGTTCTCATACCTGCCAAGTGGCAGAACTGAGCTCTGGTTGATCAAATCTGATTCCACAGGTATTACTTACAACTCATATCAACCTGTCTCAATCACCAGCTACAAGGCATACCACTTGTCCCGGACAAACAATACACATAAGTGGTAAAACACACATCTACTGAATCCACTGTATGATTCTTAATTTTAGTTTTGGTTTTTATCATATTGAGGATTAGGATTTGAAAATTTGGCTTTTGTATGTACATAAGTGTGCAGCAGTTTGTAAGTTTCTTCTAACTATTCTTTTAAAACTGAAATGAGTTAACAAGTTAGCATAAGTAAGACAATTAGCACTTAGCATAATCTATGTTGTTCAACAAATAGCCAGCCATGTCCCTTGCATGGGATTAGAAAATGTTACTTTTTGTTGGGACAAGCTTCCGTGTATAGATTTTCTGTCTAAATCTCAACCTCAACACCATCCATCCATTTGTACTGCAGTTTGCCAAGCTGGTTCTTACCCTAGGTAATAGGATTTGTTTGTGATAAGGCCTCCATATAATCAACATATTGGGTATGCAATAATTCCAATTGTTAAGGACAAATAATCTGGCCTACGTGCTTAAAGTTAAAATCTTTGGGTCATGGGGCTGGAGATATGGTTCAGCTATTAAGAGCACTGGATGTTCTTCCAGAGGACCAAGGTAGTAGCTTTAGGATCTGAGTTCCTCTGGCCTCCTAGGGCACACGTAACACACTGACATACTTTCAGACAAAACATCCATACACATAAAAATAAATTTTAGGGGCTGGAAACATGGCTCAGAGGTTAAGATCACCGACTGCTCTTCCAGAGGACCTGAGTTCAATTCCCAGCAACCACATGGTGGCTCACAACCATCCGTTATGAGATCTGGTGCCCTCTTCTGGTGTGCAGATATACCTGGAAGCAGAATGTTGTATACATAATAAATAAAATCTTTAAAAAAATAAATAAATTTTAAAGCATTTTAAGTAAACTCTTTGCATCATTATAAACATATATACAATAGCCGAAAAGATGTTGTAATTATAAGATAATTATATTAATCAGGAAAAAAAAACGAGGTTATGCTGTTACAACCAATAATCCATACTGTTCATCAATTTTGTATGATAAGGACATCTTTCTTGTTCATATCTCACATTCTGTGTAGGTAGCTTCTAGAACTACAAGAAATACATTTCTATGTTTATAAACTTCCCAACTGCTGGTATTTTGTTACTGCACTCTGAAGGGACTA
Source organism: Cricetulus griseus (assembly GCF_003668045.3). NCBI lineage: Eukaryota > Metazoa > Chordata > Mammalia > Rodentia > Cricetidae > Cricetulus > Cricetulus griseus. The sequence goes on from NC_048595.1 coordinate 46,743,967, forward strand.
GGGCACATTTAAAGACAAATGCAGTAAGGTGTGGCAGCACATGCCTTTGATCCTTATACTAAGGAGGCAGGCAGATCTCAGTGAATTTGAGGCTAGCCTGGTGGTCTACAAAGAGAGCTCCAGGACAGCCAGTGCTACACAGAGAAACCCTGATTTGAAACAACAAATGCAGAGTGAATTGAAGCAACAATTAAAGAGTCAACCACCAAGCAAAAAGGATTAAATGTCCTAGGAACATGATAACTAGCAAACTGTGACTGGTCACAAGATTTTACTTTGGTGGCCCTCTCTAATCAAACTTCAAAATAATGTGGAAGGAGTGATTTTTGGACTTAAGTAAAGAATCTTAAAGGCCAACCTGTTTAGATTATGTTACATAGATAGTAATAAATCACCAAAAGTTTTTGGTTTTATGTGTTTTTTCATAAAGGAATCATTTTATTTTATTAATTTATTTTAAGATTTATAAAATATTTTCTGATAATTACATATGTATACCCAATGTAGTTAAATCATATTTATTCCCCACTCTCTCTGAATCCTAACTCAACCTCACTCCCAACTCCAAGTCTCTTTTTAAAAATATCTTACTGTGTTCAATTAGTGCTGCCCATATATACCTGGGTGTGGGACCATCCACTGGAGCATGGTCATCCGACCAGGGACCATACCTTAAAGAAGACTGACTCCTCTTCCCATAGCTGTCATCAACTGTCAGTTGATACTATGTCCATTTAGCAAAACAGTAGTACATTCACTTCTAGGCCTATGAGCTCCACAGACAGGGGGTTCGTGTTCAGATTTACAGCACCAGCTGTGATTTCTTCCTGTAGGGAAGACCTTAAATCCAGTTAGAAAAGTGCTTGGTTACCCCCATAACATCCATACCACCATTGCACCCATGGGTATATCTTAGCAGGTTGGTCATTAGAGCTCACAGGATTCACAACTCAGTAAGGCTGTTGATGACTTTTCTCCCCTAGCAACCTGCAGAGCAACTTCCAGTTCCATGAAAGTTAGCCAACAGGGAGGAAGTTTCTAGGTCAGTACCAGCTTGACTTGTCTGTCCAAGTCCTTGACCAAAGTGTGTGGTATCCAATAATGTCTTACTGTCAAGTTCTAGTAGGCAACCAAAAACAATTGCAATAGCCCACATTATCTGGGTGGGCTCTGGACCTCCCCTTGACCAAAAACTCTGGTGGAGTAGCCCATACCTCGCACTGGGAGTTTTCCTTGTCAACCTGTGGCTTCTGAGAGGAGTATTTCCCCACCTGTAAGGTAACTCCAATTAAACTTTTTTATATTTCTGAAACTTGAAAATAGTAGGTTTCCATGGCTTTTTGTCAGGCATCCTTTGTGTTGGTTCCTCTTTCCTACTCTCTAGCCCCGCTCCCCATTTAAACATCCCCTCCTATTCCATTCCCCCATTCATATCACTTGTGTTCTACGATCTCTCCTACTTTACGATCTCCCTGCCTCCCCTCCATGGTGAAGGGTTTTGAGGTAGGAGCAACCTAATCAGATAATTACAGCAAGACTTAGAATTTCAAGTTCAGAAGAGCCCTTAAGCAATCCAACCCAAACTTCTCAATTTACAAATGAGAAAAATAAAGCAACCAGGTGTGAGGAGGCACACTGGGAGCCCACAGGGGGATTCCTGTCAGTCTGTACATAGTACAGACTGCTTGTATCCATTTAGCCACAGACAGAGTTCAGATCCTTGTGCCTTCTCATCCACACCCCAAATTAGAGTGACCCCTGGAGAGACCCTAAGAACTGCAGATAAAAAATGGAGGCAGAGAAAGAATATTTAGAATCCAGTGGAGCATCAGGGGTGGGGGTGGGGTGGGGTTGGGGTCTAACTGCAGCTTTTATTAGTTTCCAGAGTATATTTATATTTGAGCTGCATAGCTGTTCTAGCCTGTTTTTCTGTTGCTGTGATGTAATAGTCTAACCGAAAGTAAGTTGGGGTAAGAGGGGGGACCTTATTTCAGCTCACATTTCAACATCACAGTCTACTACTGAGGGAAGCTGGGGCAGAAACCACTTCAACTGGTTTACCAAAAATAGGCATTTCATTATTTAGCAGTTTGGAAATACAAATTTGGCTTTATTATAATAGAAATGTATGCTGAGATGGGCATACCCAAGTCACAGGTTAAGGATATCAAGGAGCATTCTAGTCACAGAAATTCTGAGCTCTGAGGAGAAGTTATGTTTCCTAGTCCATGCTGATGCTGAGGTAAGATGAAAACCAAGAAATAAACAATTGTTAATATGTAAAGTGGGGCATCCATTGTCTCATCACCTCTGTGATCTGTCATCACCAGCATTTTTAAAAAGGGTACTTAAATAATTTGTTTTAAATTCTAGATCTGGTGAGAGGAAAGCCAGGAATCAAACACAGGGCCTGACAGACTGCATCACTGTGTGATTACCTGCTGCATTGACATAGAAGCCACATTTGTTCCCTGGAAGCCTTCATCAGATGAGATCTCCCCTGCAAGAGAGATACCACTATTGACTTTCAGAGTTTAAAGCTTGCTCTCTGTCAGTTAGTAAAGGAAAAGTGGGCTTTGAAACAGATACCTTCCTACTTCCCAAAGCCTTGCATTTCCACAGCAACCCCCGAGAAGATGCAGCAATAAGTGAGGTGCTTGGATGATTGAGTACCCAGCAATAATCATAAAAGCACATCGATAGCCCTCCACAGTCACCTGTGTGCCTAGTAAACACTGTTAAAATAAGGTCTGAGCAATAAGGCGTCAGGGGGATTAGTATAAATGGCCCAAGAGGGTGAGGTAACTTAAAAAATTCACTGGGTACTGCTGATTGCATCGATTCTTGTTTGCTCTCTGGCACCATGAAGGGCCCAACTCTGGCTCTTTTTCTCTTCTCTGTCCTCTTGGCTGTCGTGCAAGTGAGAGGCAGGGAGACTGTGAAGCTCTGTGGCCTCGAGTACGTGAGAACAGTCATCTATATCTGTGCCAGCTCTCGATGGAGGAGATCCCTGAAAGAGGCTCCCCAACCTCAGCAAGGTAATTGAACTCATGAACATCACTTTTTTCCCCCAGACCTATCTTTTTACCTCCCCCCTCACCAATTATCTTAGTAGCTATTCTCTAAGAAACTCTGATCTACAATGTAGGGGCTTAATCAACTAATTTGGCCAGGTAAAAGGCGAACATGCTACAGTTCAAAAAGTAATGCATTGCTATTCTTTAGTCTTCTGCTTGCAATCATTTCGTTGCATGGGACTTCAGCAAGCTTGGCATCTGTGGGCAGAGCAGTGAAGGCTATGGAGAGGCCAGATATCTGCACACGGATGACTACAGAGTGTCAGAGTGTATGAAGTTAGAATTCAGGTAAGGGGCAAACAAAGATGAAAGGAAGGACCCGGCAGACTGCTTATAAAGTACCAAGCAATTCCAGAGGCAACATTTCACTCAGCTTTCCGATAAAGGCCATATGAAGTAAGTAACGTGGCCACTGTTTATCGTTTATCAATAAGAAATCTGTTTACCCAGCTGCTCAGCAGCGAGGCCAGGAAGCTAGCCAGGTCTATGTGCTTCAAGAGCTGAAATCATTGCCATTACATACTGGTCCCAAGTGAAGAAAAGGCTTCAACAGATACTGACATCATGGAGAAGGTGAGGGCGGGTGGAGATGGTGTTGTGAGCAATAGGAAATGTGTGGTCAGAATTCCCAGAGTGTCCGTCAATCTGTTATCACAGCAGTGACGTGTGGACTTCGCTGAACCTCTGTTTTCAATTCAAGTGACTTAGAAGATTAACTGGAATTCTTTCTGCTAATCTTGTAACGAATTATGAGGTAAGGGGCTGGAGACATGACTCAGTGGTCCACGTCAGGCAGCTCACAACTGTCTGTAGCTCCAGCTCTGGGGGATTTGACTCCTTGGCCCCATTAGGCACCTGCATTCATATGCACGTACACACACACACACACACACACACACACACACACACACACACACACACTATAAAAATTTTAAACTATGAGCTAACGTTTACTTAAGGTTTTATTATTCTATTTTTTAATCAACAAAAATGGATTTATCATGTATGATATTGCACAATGGCTAAATCAGGCTAATCCACACACACATTACCTACACACTTATTTTCTGGTGGTGAGAACACTGAAAATGTATGCTCTTAGTAACTTCTGGAATGCACATACTGCTGCTGTTCATCAGAGCCACCATATTGTGCAGGCCATCTCTTGGACTTATTCCTCCTGGCTACTTGAAACTCTGTACTCCTTGGCTCCCCTCTCTCCATTCCCAGACACCTAAGTTGTCCTCGGTTAGCCACCATTTTCCTTTTGCTCCTGTGGCTTCAACTTTCCAGATCCCTCTTATGAGACCACGCAACATTGCTCTTTCTGTGTCCACCTCATGATTCTGCTTGAATAATGGATTTCATTGCCTTTGTTTTCTATTAAAGATTTAGGGCATGTCTGACATGTAAATGCTAAAGGTTTCAGCTTGGCTTAAAATGACTTTTCTAAACAGAAGACTTCAGTAAAGGATCAACAATATTTATATGTTAGTGGGATGATGCCTTGAGATGTGAGAAACTTGTTGTTATTAAAGTGATATGGAGGTTCATACAGACCTTATCAGAAATGTGTTTTTCAACTTTAAAAATGAAAGTTGTCACTGATTTTCGAAACAGTGTATCAAGTTATAGTAGAAAAAAATCATTGAAATAGCTCTGAAATATACAGAGCAGTAGACTGAATGTTATATACATTTTTCCATTTTAGATTTTATTTTTTAGTATTGTTGTTGCTGTTGTTGTTGTTGTTGGTGGTGGTGGTGTGTGTGTGTGTGTGTCAGAGGGAGAGAGAGAGAGAGAGAGAGAGAGAGAGAGAGAGAGAGAGAGAGAGAGAGAGAGAGAGAGAGAGAGAGAAACCTTTGTATACAGGCACATATGCCACAGTGCACATGTGGTGGTCAGAGCACAACTTTGTGGAGTCAGTTCTCTCCTTCTCCTTCCATCTTTGTGTAGATTCTGGATATCAAAGGTGGGTCCAGGCTTTCATTGCTGGGCTGCAAGTACCCTTACCCACTGAGCCATCTCACTGGCCCATCTCCTTTGGACATTACTGATATCATAACACTCAAACCGTCCACAGGTCTCCATCATGCTTTCCTTCACACTGTTTATCTGATCAATTACTAGCTGGCCAACTAGCATTCATTCATGTGGATTTTGTTTAGTGCTTGCAGGGGCTGATACATGAATCCGAACTAAATTAAAAGCCAGCGGGGCTTGAACAGATGTAGGGAACAACATTTAGGTTAAACAACGTGGCCCATGTTTTGCTTTCAGATATGGAATGGAAATCCCGTTGAAGAGCTCTTCGAGGCGTACCCAGGGTCTTTGTTACTGTTGTTCTGCTTCTAGCTAATTAATTACATCTCTTACAGCTAATTATATAGCGTATTGTTAATTATAAGTAATACCTTTGGAAACTGCTGGTCATGGAGCAGAGTTGGCTGGCAGCAGTTGTTGCTAGCCAACTGACATTGATGTCTTCCAACCTCTGTAAAATGAAAAGCGTGCACAAGCCAGCTCTTCCTGAATTGCAGGTCTTCAGTGCTTCCTTTGTCAGGGCTCTTTAAGGTGGTATGGTGCCTTTCTTCTCTTATAGCTGAGCCAAGAGACTACTTCCAGCTCCCAGACAGACAGGAGACATCCAAGGAAACTCTTGAGCACATCCTTCCCAAGATGGATACCTCAGGACAGGAGCTTGTTCAAGATCCACAGGCGCCCATGGAAAAGCTTTGGCAGTCGAAGAAGTACTCGGTGGTGTCCAAACGAGATCTGCAAGCTCTGTGCTGTACGGAAGGCTGCTCCATGACTGAGCTCAGTACACTCTGTTAGAAAGAGCCCACACCCATGGGCAAGCTTCTGCATGTTTCTAATTGGTGTTCTACCACTGAGTCCCATGTTCAGCTTCTATCAATGCAACCATGGTTTTTGGGTAGACAGTCCTTTCCTAAAAGGGTTGTCTATTGTGGCTTAAAGCCAAGAGAAGTCTCTCTTCTCTCTTTACCAATGCCAATCCACTCTTCTTTCTGAATTCTAACTATTGCTTTGAAATTTCAAGTGCTGTGCAAAACTGCAATAAAATGCCTGAATAGAAGTTCACTGTGATTCTTTTTTACTTACTTACTTAATTAATTATTATTTTCTTAATTTATTTTTTACATTCCAATCCCAATTCCCCCTCCCTTCTTTCTTTCCATTTTCCCCCTCTTCCCTCCCCCTACTCCCATCTGCTCCTTAGAGAGGGTAAGTCCTCCCTTAGGAAGTCTACTAAGTCTGTCCCATCATCTAGTTGAGGCAGGACCGAGGCGCCGCTCCACCCCCACACCCCTGTGTCTAGGCTGGGCAAGGTATCTGTACCCCATTTTTAATTGGATTATTTGGTGATTCTTTTTCCTTACAAAAATTGTTATAAAGCCGGGCGTTGGTGGCGAACACCTTTAATCCCAGCACTCGGGAGGCAGAGGAAGGCAGATCTCTGTGAGTTCGAGACCAGCCTGGTCAACAAGAGCTAGTTCCAGGACAGCCTCCAAAGCCACAGAGAAACCCTGTCTTGAAAAACCAAAACAAACAAACAAACAAAAAAAAACAAAAATTGTTATAGCCACTCACCCTGCCCGTTGACGTCTGAGGCAGGTGGGAGAGCAGGCCCTGAGGTCATAAGGGCCGGAGAGCTGCAATACTCAGGAGAGCAGGCCCTGTATCTCACCTGGGTAGCATAATAGAGCCAATCCTGTTGGTGGAGGTCTGGGTAAGCCAGCCTTGAAGTTGTGAGCATGGGAGAGCTGTCCATATTACCCATATGTCATGTGGTAGCATGGGTGCAGGAGAGATGCCCTCCCTACCCTGCTCATCAAAGCCTGAGGCAAGTAGGAGAGCTGGCCCTACCCCTCATCAGCTGCAGCACTCCAGAGAGTGGCTCCACACCATGCCTGGGCAACACAGTAGAGCTGACCCTGAAGCTGTAGGGTGGGAGAACTGCCCCTTAGGATGTGAATGCAGGAGAACTGGCCCTGCCTCTCCCTAGTCACTTCAAGGGGTCAACTCACCAGTGCAATGCAGGAGAGCTCACCCTGGTGGTGAGGAAAGGGAGAGCTGGCAGGCTGATCAACACTGCAACTACCCAGGCCCAGAACCAAGGTTATGTGTTGGTCCACCCCAACATCCAGCCCGTTTGCAATCTGCTGGACCACATGAAGGGACCAATCCTGCAGACCCGAAGAGGATCTCCTCAACACAGGGAATAGCAGGATAACCAAGAGGAGTTCCAGTGAGTGACCAGTATCAATAGTGCAGCAGAAACCAGAGGCCTTCAACCAGACCAATGACTCTTTGCAACAAACACTTGCAAGTATAGATGTATGGGTAAAAGGGTTTGCTGTGTGACCCACTGTGTCACATTACAGCTTCCATGGTGAAACTGATTTTTTTCCTCCTCTCTCTTCTTTTTCTCTTAAATTTTAATTTATTTTATTTTGTGGGGGAGATTGCAAAGGCAGAGGGCAGATAGAAAAGGGACAGGGAAATGAATAGGATGGAGACGCGTCATATGAGAAACACAAAGAACAAAAGAATAAATTTAAAAAAGGAAGTTTTTTAAAAAATTAAGAAAAAATAAAAAACTCGTTATCAGGACTGGAGAGATTTTTCAGGGGTTAAGAGCACTTGATCTTGTAGGGGTTGTAGGTTCAATTTCTAGCAACCACACAATTGTAATTCTCTTGTCTATAATTCCAGTTCTAGGGGATCTGATTCCCTCTTCTGGTCTCCACTGGCATTCAGTCTGAATGTAGTGTACACATATATATGCAGGCAAAACACTGGTCTCATAAAATAATATGTAGATATAAATCTAAAAAAATGTTAGAGTCAATGATTGAGGATGCTTCCGCAAAACAAAAAACAACAAAACAAAACAAAACAAAACAAAAAATATGCCAGGGACTCGAGAGATGGATCAACAGTTAAGAGCACTGGCTCTTCCAGAGGATACTAGTTCAATTCCCAGCACTCACTTGACTGGTTACAAATAACCATACCTGCAGTTCCAGGGGATTTGATGCCCCTTTATGGCCTCCTTAGTCACCAGGCAAGAACATATTGCACAGATATACATTCAGGAAGAACATCTATACTCACAAACAAATCTTTAAAACAAAATAAAAATAAAATACATGTGCCACAAAAAATAATTGGTATGCCCCCTTGCAATCTTTTATTCTTTAGCATATGAGTGATGAAGGCCGTGGAACTGGAGTTACAGATGGTTGTGAGCCACTGTGTGGGTTCTGGGAAACAGACTGCTCGGCCATCTGTCCTGCCCTAATCTAACCAGCTCTTACTATAGGGGATCCAAAGCCTCCCCTTCCAGGGATGGATAAGATGGAGAAACTGCTGTGCTGTCTTCTAGGCAGGAGCTATGCCTCTCATAAGCATGGACAAAACCTTGGAAGAATGACCGTCATCCTGCAGCTCTTCCCATAGATTTTTGGGACCACAGCTCTTAGTGGCAGGAAAGCAGGACAGAGAGAGGGGCATGAAGATTACCACATGAAAGAGATGAATGATCAAGAAAATAAAAGTATATTTGAGTAATGCTCTCCTTCTTGTAGCCGAGGCTACCTTTATTTTGCCCCTGTCTTGCAGAGATAAAAGGACTTTCCATTCTTATCCTAGCACTTGAGAAACCAAGCCCTAGCTGGTGAAGCCATTGTTATGCAATTGACTGTCTTCCTAGATAAAAGGAGAAAGTGGGACTATCACAAAACGTTTTCATCTCTTACACTGGCTGCAGACTCTAGTGGGTTGTAATGATAGAATCTGTTCATCCTAGTGCTGCTCTTTATTGATACTGTCTGTGAATGTCATCAACCACACGTTGGGTGTTCATTGTGTGTGGTCTTTAAACATCGCCTTCACACATCAGCTGCAGGTAACCTGTAAGGAGTAGATGCTACTTCATCATTTGTCACATGAGAAATGTGTCTAAATCTGCACAGCTGAGTGGATGCTGTTTCTGGATACACAGTAAACTGCTTAGTGTGGAACAAGGGAGTCTCGCCACGTTGCTAATATTCAAAATCCTTATTACCATTTTTTAAAGCTCATTTTACTAGGTAGCATGTTAGATAATCCAATTTTTTAAAAGCCAGTTTTACTAGGTAGCAAATTAGATATCACCAGGGAAGGGAGGCTTTGGGGATGGAGCATTTCCTCTTAACCAGCAGCTTGTAAAACCAAAATGAAATTTCAATACTCTGTTTATTGATCAAAAGAATGAGGTCTGAATCATAGTCCCTATCCTTGATGGAGATATTATTCTGAACTTTTTGGAAGGCCATTCATTGAGACCTTCCTAAACCTCATAAGCATATGATCTAGGAGCTAGAGACATGGGGTCAGTGGTTAAGAGTACTGGCTGCCCTTCCAGAGGTCCTAGGTTCAAATTCCCAGGATCACATGGCAGCTCACAATCATCTGTAACTCCAGTTCTAGGGGACCCAGTGCTCTCTTCTGGCCTCTGTGGGCATCAGGTATGCACATGGTGCACAGACAGACATGCTGGCATACACTTATGCACATAAAATAAAAACAAATCTCAAGAATATGATCTATAAGAGGTTTTCTTAAAGAATATGAATTCAGTTCTCCTTTCAAAAGAAAATCAATACAAATGACCTTGTCAATCACCTGGATAGGCGTGAGTCCCTCAGGAAAAGCAAACTGGCTAGAGGCTTTATAAACAGTGTAAAGCCTTCCTGAAATATAAGTCAGATTGATTTACTGTACCAGGCATGAATTTCCTCCTGTGAAGTGGGCCTTAAAGCCGACCAGAAAGCGGTTAGTTACTCCCACTACACAGCTTGCCAGTCATTATCATAGCCCCAGAAGTCTTAGCTGGGTAAGACTATTGATTAATCACCCTTCCCCCACCCAGCATCCTGCATAGCATCTTCTGGTACTGTGAAAGCTGGGACCAAAGTGTGTGCTGTCTTTAGCAATAGAGGCTTACTATTCAGTTTTAGTGGGCAGCTGTATTAGTTACTTCTATTGTGATAAAAATACCATGATCAAAGCAACTTAAAGAAGAGAGCCTTTACTTGGGCTTATGTTTCCAGAGACATAAGACTCCTATGGCATAAATAGTGGCAGTAGAGTAGATGGCAGTCACGGCAGCAGGAACAGCTCTGAGCTCACATCTCAAACCACAAACAGAGAGCTGAGAGTGAACTGCAGATGGTGTCAGGTTTTTGAAACATCAAAGCTCATTCCTAGTAACATATTTCCTCCAGCAATGCTGTATCTTCCAAACAGCACCACCAACTGGGGACCAAGTGTTCAAATGCCCAAGACTATGGGAGACATCTCATTCAGATCACTAAATCAATGTCAATAGCCTATATTGTTTGGGGGGGTCTCTGGGACCCCCCTCTCAAGCAAAGAGAAACTATGGCTTATGAGAGGAGCATTATCCCCTGTGTAGGTTAAATCCAATTTAATATGTATTTAAAACACACACACACACACACACACACACACACACACACACACACACACACACACACACACACAAACACACACAGTATTCAGGAAGCTTATAAAATAGTAGGTTTCCAAATGCACTCACTGCTATTCCTCTCTCTACCCATTCTTCTATCTGGCCACGAACTGGTGGCAAGGCGCTCATAGGCTGCAGAGATGAACCTGCTACTATTACTTTGCTAATGGCCATGCAGTCAAGCAACTTCTCAGTATGTATCTGTATACCCACAGACTACTGTTGTTCTTAGTACTCACCAGAGTAGCATCTTTGTTCACTGGGTGGTGGTTGCTTCAGACACTTACAAATGGTCAAAACGCAGAGAGTCTTTGGAGTGCCCAGCAATCCAAATCATATCCCCACTCTTCAAGACTCAGAAACATTGTGGAAGATTATAAACGCTAAAAGTTGCGTTCTGTAAGCAAAACTGTGTTTTCTGGATGTGACAGAACCATTGCATTCACAGGACCTTGTACAAAATCAAGTCAGTTAGCATTCCAGCATGGGTGGGGGAAGGGACTTGGGAGGCTCCATCCCTAGCTGAGGAGCTATAGCTAGTTGAGGAATGCTAGGGGAGGGACAGCCAGTTTTCTTTATGGACATGGCCTCTGAAAGGTTGACCATGCTCCAGTGGAGGTCCTCACACCCATGTGCATATGGACAACACGTTAGATTCAGTGGGTTACTAAAATAAAAAAAAAAAAAGAGCTAGGATGCAAAGTTAGAAGGGTGGGTGGGGCAGGGTCCAGGAAGAGTTCAAGCAGGAAGTGGTAGAGGATGAATGTGATCAAAGTACATTGCATACATGTATACATGTATGAAATTCTCAATTAATAAGTAAAAATACTGTATTTTTAAAAAATTAAAATGTGTTGTGGAATATTTGTTTAACTATGCAAAGATGTGCTGCATTTGTTTGATTATGTAAAGATGTGTTGCTGTTTTACCTTGCCTGCTGCCTAAGGCACCTGATTAGTCTAATATAATGCTGAATGGCCAATAGCGAGGGAGGAGGTCTAGGTGGAAATTCCAGGCTGAGAGAGTACATAGGAGGTGGAATTTAGGCTTGAAAAGAAGAAAGAAAAGGAGATGACTGGGGCCAGCCAGCCAAACATGGAGGAAACAGGAAAGTAGGACAAACAGAATGAAAGATAAAAAAGCCCTGAGGCAAAACATAGATGAATAAAAACGGGTTACATTAAGTTAAAAGAGCTAATGGGACAAGCCTAATCTAAGGTCAAGCATTCATAATAATAAGTCTCCATGTTTTTATTTGGGAACTAGTTGATATCAGGCCAACAGAAATTTCCAATTACATATAGGTCAGTACAGTTGCATCCTGGCTGAAGAGAAAATACTTTAAAGAGAAATACTTGCTTTCCTCCCATAGTCTTGAAAAAATGGATCCCAAAGAATTAATATTTCCTCAGGAAGAGTTTGCTGAAGGAAAGGATTGTCTGAAGCCCTGCTGTTAGAGGAGACACTATCCTCCAAAGAAGGTTTCAGTTTTGACAGTAGATCAGGTATTAGCTGATTAGCTTTCCCATTTACAACTAAACCTCAAATACCCCAAGATGGACTTGGGGATCACTGGACTCCCTTATTTGTTCTCCTCTCATGTGGCCACACTGAACATTCTCGTTTCACTGTTACTTGTCTCTTTAGTTGGCATATTGGGCATAGAGGGGGTGGTTGAGCCTCGCTCATGGGGGCTGCCTTAGCACATGCTTTGACCTTGACCATTTTTGTAACACAGAGGTCCCTCTGGCCTCACCCCTTGAGACTGTACTTTCATCTCTAGTAAACTGTGTATTTTCTTCATGATGCTCAGTGTGCTTTGTTTGAGTGTCTTTCTTTTTTTTTTTTAGTTGAGAATTTTGTACAGTGTATTTTGATCATATTGACATACCTCCCCTAATTCCTCCAAGCTCTACCCTCAGTCCACCCAATTTTGTGTCCTTTTAAATACATATTTACATATATGAAATCTATGTTTATATTATTAATATAATATAACACAGTTTAATAACATATAATTATTATATATATATATATATATATATATATATATATCCATCAAGTACAGTTTTACTGCCCATATAACCATATATTCTTGGATGGGTGACCTTCTACTGGTGTGTAGTCAATCCACCAGGGGTCACACCTTTACAAAGAATGACTCTCCCTCTCCTGGGAACTATTAATTGCCAATACTTACTTAGTTAAGGGTAAGAATTCCTGCCCACATACCATGGCATGCTGGCATTTTGTTTGGTTTGAGCTTTTGAAGGTCTTGGGCATGCTATGTCAAGTGCTGTGAGTTCACACATGCAATTGCCTTACTGTGTCTTAAGAGCACTCTTTCCTTATAGTCATCTACCTCTTCTGCCTCGGACACTCTTTCCACCACTTCTTCTCTAATGACCCCTGAGCCTTGGGAGGAGGAGATATGATATTGATGTCCCATTAATGGCTGAGCATTCCAAAGTGTCTCATTCTCCACACCTTAACCAGCTGTGGGTCTCTGTAATAATCTCCATCTACTGAAAAAAAAAAAAAAAAGCTTCTCTGGTGGGGCCTGAGAGATGCACTGATCTATCTATGGGTAAAGTAATTAAGTTATTAGAAGTCAACACACACACACACACACACACACACACACAAATAGAATTAATCCTTAAAAAACAAAACAAAACACCAAAGATATCTTAAAAGGTTATGAAAATAATCTCCTTTTTCCAACTTGATATTTAAGAAAAGCTGATGTTTCTATGTCAACCAGTGAAACACACAGCAGCACAAGACCAGGTAACAAATGAGCTAGATTTTATTGAGCCAGACATGGTGGGGTTGCAGCTGTGTTGCTGGTTGTTCAGAGTTGAAACAGCCCCTCATGGGAGGGAGAGAGGAGGGACAGGAGACTCACAGTAAGTGACAGGAGTTCACCAGGTTCACGAGGCCCTTCCTGAAGGCTAATAAATGCTGAGGAGAGAAGTGAAACTTCAGAGGATTCAAAGTTGTGTAGGAATGCTAGTAACTCAGCTATGGTGGGTTGTCATGGTGATGAAGCTGTTGGTAAATAACCCCTCACTTAGGCTTCTGTAGTCAACAACAATAAACTCTTGGGTTCACCAGCTGGACTGTGAATTTTTTTTTTTTTTTTTTGTCTGTTGTTAGCTCTCTATTTAGGTTTGAAGATACACTTGTTCAGTCTCCACAGGAAGAGTCATACAACACCTATAAAAATACAAAGCAACACCACTCTGCCTACTAATTTTTTATTATGTAAAAATAGTCTTCATAAAATACATTTAGTGATAACATGTAGTGGCTTTACTAATCTCAAATGTTACTATTTTAAAATTTCTGTTTTAAGTATTAATAGTTTTTCTCCATATAAACAAAAGCTCTTTGAAATGTTCTGCAATTTCTAAACGTGCAAAGAACACAAGTTGCCAAAGTTTAGCTAGTTTGTGCTGTTTGCAGTATTTGCAATTAAAAGGATGCAATAGACAACCTTATACATCCCTATGAACGGACTCATTTCTAAATGTTCCCTTACCTTGCTCTAGAGGAAAGCATATCAGTGGTTCAAATTTTTTAACATTATTTACTTATTGTGTGTGTGTGTGTGGGGTGTATGTCTTTGTGTGTGAGCATATGTATAAGGATGTGTGTCTGCCATGGCACACATAAAGGGGTCAGAGGACAACTTACAGGAGTCACTTCTCTCCCTTCACCCTGTAAGTTCCAGGAATTAAACTCAGGTTGTCATGTGGGCCTTTGTACACTCAGCCATCTTGATGGCCTATATGTATACTTTCCAGTCTATTCTTAGTTACCATTTATCATATAGTAAATATTTATCATAAACATTTATAACTTAGTTATTATAAACACATATTATTTGAGAATATAGAAACTAAAAGAAGAAGAAAACTGGGACCTAGTCTCTTAAATCCTGTGGATGCTACTTTTAGGGGAAAAAGAGATAGCCTAGGTATAAGGTTAGGAACTGCAAAGAGTTCAAAGAAGTACAAAAACAACACACCCGACTTTCCTCCATTTGCTTCTGAAGTAATAGCAAAACTATCACTAAGAGGTGCAATTGGGCTGGGGTTTAGCTCAATTGGTCTGGGGCAGGACCTTGGAAACCTGCCATCTGATTGTCTCCTCCCATTTCCTACTCTTACCTTTGTGCCTTTAGTCTTGAAGGAGAACGAAACAGGCAAATATATGTCACTGGCTTTGAGGTGCTCCTTGAATGATTAACATGCCTAGGTGAAGAATGGGTATGAATCTGACTCCAATTTTTAAACAAGAGTTTTCTCCTGCTTTATCTCCCACTGGGCATCAGGAGGTCCAACTAAAGAGTCAGTGCTTCTTGTAAATGAAATTTCTGGTGCCTGTTACCAGTCATTTTTTTTTTTTAAACACTTGTCATTATTTCCTAATAGTATCCTTAGATGAATCTGCTCAGACTGAGTTAGCCTCATCAAGAGGATTAAGAACCTCTACTTCATTAAATGAGTGAATCCTTAAGTGTCTTTCACTTGTGCTTGTAAATGGAGATGTAAGCAAGTACTTTATCTATGTTTCAAAGCAATTTTAAATCAATACTATCCAAGTAAAGTGAACTAAAGAGAATATACTCGTATAATTAGTTACAAAATACACTTTGTTTTTTCTTTACTTTCAAAATGATTTATCTCATATTAATTTATAAAGCGAATTCCCAACACCCATTAAGCAAAATAAGACCAATTATATGGTGTGTTTGGTAGTTGGATGATCTGACATTGTCATTTGTTGGAAACATACATCTGTTGGTTATTATCTCAAGTGCAAAGGAAAACCTGGGTCTCCCCATACTGGTTATACTGGTTTCTTCACTTGGTGGGCAGGAAAATGGGTTGGTGGTGAATGGAGAACCACAGGTTTCAAGCTAGAGTCTGCATTTAAAAAAAAAAAAAAAAAAAAAAAAAAAAAAAAAAAAAAAAAAAAAAAAACCACAGCTGAGCTGTCGTGGAAAGAAGCTGAAAGCTACTGCAGACTCCAGAGAGATCTTCAACATACTTGGGTCTCAGTTCTCTCTCTTTAAGTTTGTGTTAATTTATGAATGAACTCACAAATCCAAATGGGATTGAAGGCAGCAAGGAATGGGCGGGGCTAAGCAACATCACTGCTGAGAACCAGTAAAAGTCCTGATGCAGGCTCCAGCCTTCTGCATGGTGCAAAGAGAGATCAGCAATGGAGGCAGAAGTTGGGAACAGGTAATGCCAGGAAATCGTGGATTTGAAAGAAAACTGTGATTTAAAGATGGTAGTTTGAAAATTTGGGGAAAAAGTAACCACAGGTATATTACAGTGATAAGTAATTGCAAAAATATCTGTTCAATTCCACATTTCTTTCCTTTTCCTTTTTACAGTGCTGAGTATTAAACTCAGGGCCTTGGGCCTATAAACAAATGCTCTACAGTGATTGAGCTATATCCCCAGCCTTTGGTGTTTTGAGACAGGGTCTAATTATGCAGCTAAAGCTAGCCTGGTACTCCAGATTCTCCAGCCTCAGCCCTTAGAGTACTGGGATTAGAGACTTGTTGCAGCAACCCGGATCTGCTTTAACAAATACATATTGTGAAAATTAGAGGTTGAGAGGAAATTTCTTTAATAAGGTAATCTTTTGTTTATTTGTTTAATTGTTACTATTATTATTACTATATTACTACTCCTACTACTATTTGAGACAGGGTCTCACCTGGCTCAGGCTGACTTTCCTATTCTGGTATAGCTGAGACTGTTCTTGAACTCCCAATCTTCTGCCTCTACCTCCCAAATGTTGGGATTACAGGTGTGTCCTATCATTCCCGCTTGGCTCAACTCTGTTTTTTTTTTTTTTTCCAAAAATTAAAAAAAAGTGTTTTATGTGTATTGGTGTTTTGCTTGTGCACCACGGGCGCTGGATCTCTGGGAACTGTGGTTATAGACAACTGTTACCTGCCATGGGGGTGTTGGGGATAAAACTCAGGTCATCTGTAGTGTTCTTAACCACTGAACTATCTCTTCAGCCCTGGGTTTGCTATTTATATACACTGTCTGTTCAGTCTTCATGAGAACACAATTACTGCACAGTTTACTTTTCAGGAAACAGGCTGAAGGTGTTAGGTGCTTGACACTCTCACATAACTGTTGAGGGTTAGAAGCCATAGAAGAGGTTTGTCTTCAAGCCTATGGGATGTGTGTGTTTGTTTGTGTGTGTGTGTGTGTGTGTGTGTGTGTGTGTGTGTGTGTGTGTGTGTGTGTGTGTGAGAGAGAGAGAGAGAGAGAGAGAGACAGAGACAGAGACAGAAACAGAGACAGAGAAGAGCACCGCCCCTTCCTTGAGATGCCATGCAGGTGGCATGGTCTGCACATTTGACTTGAGAGAGTACTTTCAGAGCTCATGAAAGCCCCATATTGGTAGGTGAGAACCAGATTGCTGACTGTGAGAGCCTTAGAGAGACTAGGGAAGAAAACTAAATAACTGTTTGACATTGAGTGTTTTCTTGTCTATTTTTTTTATAGCACCCAGAAAGACAGGTCAGACGATGCTTCCAAGAAGGAAGATGCTCATTCTTTAAGGTTATTAAGTTATAAATATCTTATTTGTTGACATTAAAAAATCACTTCCATACACTAATTCTCTACACTTAAAAATGAATTAATTTTTAGTGAAAATGAAACTTTTTCATTTAATGTTTCAATTCTGAACCCACCATCTGTTGCACTCCGACTTCCTACTATGTGGTTTCTGAAGTCACCCAATTATCAATGACTTCAGTTGACAACATGCACTGTGGTGCTAGCTCTTATTTTTGAAAGAAACTTTACATTTCTCAAGTCTGACAACAGAAAGGCACAATATAGGAAACTGTTTTAATGAAGAAAATAGAAAAAAGAAAAAGGTAGTATAATCGATAGAGCCCCATTGGTTTGGGGAGGTGGTTTCTGGCTGGGTTCCTAGAGCCGGTTATTGACTGTTTAGCACAGATTATATTTGCTGGCTGATGTATATTTTATAAGGCAGAAGAGAAAAGTGAGGTCTCATTTTGGATAGCTGCCAAGTCTAAATTTCTTCCCTTGATGTTATGGCTCAGCTTTCAACTGCCTGTGGCCCAAATGTCCCATGATCAACTTGACCTAGGGTGCAGACTCAAACTCAGTGTTTTATTTCTCAAACTCTTTCCACTGATGTCTCATTCCTTCGGATAAGACCATGCATTTTGCTCCAGGCGCTCAGACTTTAGGCTGCAACCACAAGCACTTCTCTTAGACATCTAGCTGTGAATGGTTCAGCAAGCATGCAGTTAATCCTACAAAATGCTGTGCTATGGCACCAGCATTATCATTACCACATCAAGGCAACGCTGCTGCTTTGTAAAACCAGTAATGTTTTTAAGGTGCCTGAGACGACAGGGCTCAGACCTGAGTCATCCAGGAACCCAGGACTCGAAACTTCATTGCTTTAACCTCCTTTTGCCTAATCATGTATACCTTGTTTCTGCAATGTCCCATATGGCATAGTTTCTTAGAGTCACTTCACTTAATGCTTAGAGAAAGCATTCACTTAGAGAAAAACTGCTAATGGCTCCTGAGTGCGCTTCTTTACCAGATAGCTACTAGGCACCCTTCAATCTTTGTATGTCCTTTTATCCCTTGTAAATTTCTTTCTCTAGTCTTTGAAGTTCTCATTTCCATCACAGTCTGGAGGACGTAGTTGTTTTCGTTCACGAAGCCTTCCACAAGTTCCTTCATTGGATAAAGATGTTCTGGAAACAAGTTCTAATCTGTGTTGCAATCACATGGTAATCTACCTGTCACCACTTCTGGAGTTCTGGGGTTACAGATGTGCCCTGATGTCATTTCGATAGGACACTAGTCTTCAAGGGTTGAGATGTGTATTGCTATTTTCTGGACAGTGGGAGTTAGGTATAACACAGTGCACAAGAGACTTGCTTGTAAGAATTAGATTTCCTTGTGAGGTGGTCTGTGCACTCAGTATCTTCAAGTAGGTAAGGGGAGGAAAAAAAAAACATAAAAGGTGGAGAATAGTGGAAAGATTAACTGAGAGGGATTGGAGGAGGGGAGTGGGAGGGGGGAGATTGATAGAGAAGGACCTGAGGGGAAGGTGGGACTTGCCAAAAAGAAGACAGCAGACAGCGTGTTCTGCAGCGGGGGGAGGAGGAAGGCTGACACAGGAAGGGGAGGCTCGGCTGTTGCAAAATAAAATGACTACTTCAAACTTATGGTAATGTTTCTTTGAAAATTTCCCGTCTCAAGGCTTTGTGTGTTGACTGATGCTTTCCTGAAAATGATTATTTTGAGTGACTCCTTACCCTGTATTTCTATGCAGGTGTGAAAGCTAGAGGTCATCACTGAATTGATGTTGATTACAGCACACGGCAATAGGCCTACAAACTACCTTTCCATTGCTTTATTTTAACAGCCTTTGTATTTTAAGGTTTTAGTTGCCAACACAACTTGGAATGGATGGTGAGAGATGAGAAATTATTCTATTGACTAGAAATTAGAACCCTAAAAGGAAATTATCTCGGCCACAGACTTTCTATATGGCAAAGCTATTTCTTCATCTGACTCATTCGTACCAAGCTGCTGTGTGATTTCACGGCCTTCGTCTGAGAAAGAAACAGTTGACAAAAGCATACTGTGACACTCCCTTCTTCTTCTGATAATCAAATCCAGATTCTGGACTAGTGTTTGCAGACAGGCAAGTCCTGGGGGTCATTATTCTACATAGCCCCCCTAAAGCATTATCAGAAAAAACCTAGGAATGCGTTTTAAAACTACATTTGGTTTTAGGGAAAAGTAAGACATCAAAACATTTTCAAATCATGAAGCATTGACTGGGTTTTCCATTCGCTAAAATCTTTCTGATACGAATTATACCTAATTTCCCCCCTTAAGAGTGTAACACTGCTAATTCTCTCCATATGTGAGCAATTTGTGTTTGACCTTTAACAAATGTCCTCTAGGCAGATGACTTACCATCCTACAGCAATACCACAGCGTCATTTTACATGCACACAAAGACTTGAAAGCTCCATAAAAATAAACGATCCATGCTACAAGAGGCATTAGTCTGCAGAAGAGCTATCTCAGCCCTGTAAACTTCAATGCCCATACATTCAGAAACCTCACTGGATCACTTTAGTGCTAAATTCATAGGAACAAAATGGCAAACGTTTTATTTGTTAAGCTGCCAGCTTCGAATTCTGGGTAAAACTTAGGCTGGCAAAAGCTACTCAAAGTCACATGGGCAGTGTGTACTTAAAGGTAGTGTCTCTTTCCAATGCATGATCTTAGGTGCTACAGACACATTTACTATTAAGCATCATGTATATTTAATAGCATAATGTCTACTTTAGTGTGCTTAAAAGCCTGTATTCACTTTATAGTTTCCATTATTGAAGAGCCAATGTTCAGTTCTCCTGTAATTTTGCAAAGTGCAAGCAACCCACAGGAGTGTCTAGATTTAGTTTGTGGCCCCATGGGACTATGGTAATTATTATGAAATCATTAATTCTACCTCAGCACTTTCAGCTGTCAAGTACATGTAACAGTAATTGCAGTTAATAAATGCTGCTCAATTTATTAAATGTAAAATGAAAACCAGTATTATTTTATATGCAGTACTGAAGTGTATTAACATTCATCATTTTGGTGTGCCATGTTGAATTATCCTGTCCTATATGGTATATGTCCAGAATATGTTACCAAATATTTCTCGAACTTTATCAAAAATCAGTCCAGGGAATCTCTCCGATTAAAAGAGAAATCAAAATATTTAATACCCAAAGTAATATTTAGTAAGCATCCATGTTTATGTGAACCACACTCGACATTTGTTTTGGAGAAACAAGGTTCTGTCTTGGGCTCCCCTCCCCTCCACCAGTCCTCACAAGAGTGATGGAAAGTTCCAGTTGTTCATCTTGTTTCTCATGGGTTTTTCCAGTAGAACCTTAGTGGACAGAGAGACACAGCCCGTTTCGTGATTTTAAAATGCCAAGACTGTAACTTCTCATTTTCAGTCATTCGAAGTAGACCCCATAGACATTTGCAACAGCAAAGAGAGTAGAATTTGTGAATGTATAGGATGAAACGGTATCACTTTTAGGATCCCAGAGGCATCTGCTGGCAATCAGTATGCTCTGACAATCTCGTTGTCCGATGTAAACAATCACAATTAGTTTATACCGGGGAATCATTAATTCTTTGACCTGGGCTTTAATAACCTAGAAATTGTACAAGAAAAAAAAGGGGGTTGATTTTTAGTCACATTAAATCTCAAAATTGTTGAACATGAAAGGATAGTTTGGGAAAGATGGAGGGGACCAAGAGGAGGAAGGCAGGGAAGGTGGGGAGCACAATGGGAGAGGGAGTGTAATGAAAAATGTTTTACATATAACAAAATTTATAGTGAAGCTCATCACATTGTAGACTAACTTCGAAATATTTTTAAGAATTTTGAAAAAGAAAACAGTATGGTGCATTCTTGATACTTCCAGCATTGCACGAAACCATAAGTAAACCATCTTTCAAGTATTGTCCTCATGGGGACAGGAATCCAGGAACAAAATAACAGCACTAGCAATAAGCTGATACGTTCTAATATATACAGAAAACTAGTCATCTGCAGAACAGAATTGAGGGGGACTATTGTACCCTATAAAATCTATATTAAAGACAGCCACCCTTTAAAGAATGTTGCAGCCAGGGTTATTTTGTGTTTTCATATCTAATGAGGGAAACATATTCTGAAATCTCCTGCAGCATAACAGAATTGAATATTTATCCCAGAGTTTGTTATAAAAACCGGAGCAGAAGAAACTATCATAAAAATTCACTGTAGTTGAAAAAAATAGAAATGTATTTAAAGGCCATGATATGGATAACTGATAGCACTCAAAGAAGTCGCTGTGGCAAGGAGAAAACAGTCGTTAAAATGTGTATTTTCCAAAAATAAGTTCTAAAAGTGAAACAGTTTTTGGTTGAGGTGATGGCTCATTGTAAAGCAGTTGTACAAGTGTAAAGACCTGAGTTCAAGTCTCCAAGACCCAAATAAAATTCAGGTATGATAGTGGGCATTTATGATTACAGCATACCTACAGGGAGATGGGGGGGGGGGCAGAGACAGGCCCATCCCAGCTAACTTGGCTTATGCTATGGTGAAGAACAAAGCGATGCTTTCTCAAACAAGGTGGACAGTGAAGACTAACACCCAAGGGTTTCCTCTGGCCTCTAAATGTGCAGTGGCATGTCCATTCCTAAAGTCACACACACAAACATGCACATATACCACACATACGCATTATACAAACATACAAGAAGGGTTTTTTCTTTAAAGGGGCATGGAACTGGAGAGATGGCTCAGCAGTAAAGAGCAGTTTCTGCCCCCAGCACTCACATCAGGCAGCAGGCTGCTCATAATGGCTTGTAACTTCAACCTAGAGATCTGAGGCCCTCTTCCCACTTCCCCCAGCCTTTGCACACGTCACATGCACACACATGCATGCCTGTGTACACACAAGCAAATAAATAAACAGATTAAAATATAAATCTTTTTTAAAGGAATGGAAGTTTTGTAAAGCAATACATTTGTTACAAATTACATAATAAGGGTGGTTTTAGACAAAAACCCATCTACACATGTACCTATACACATATGTAGTATATGATCTAATACGTATTCTCATAAAACATGTATATACTATTTAACTGACCTCAAAAATTAATGCCTTCATCACAAAGAAGAAAGTGGGCTGTCTTTCAGCAGATACTGTGGCTATAGCTGACACTGGGCAAACTGTACTGTACCTCAGAAATTGTTTTAGTCATCTGCTTGCAGAACTCCGGGTCATATTTTGCTTCTTGTAGATAGGCGGTTAGTACATCTTTCAAAATACGATTGACAGTGGCCACCGGAAAATATTTAGTGGGACCTGGAAATACACATGGAATTTCTTTAGAAGTCATTTCTAACCACATCCACCTACCTTGTAGATTCATAAAAAGAATACTGAAACATGAAGCCCCTTAGTAACCCGGGTGAACTCCAGCTAAGGAAGATAGAAGCCCGAATGTATACCAGGCTTTTCTGAGAGAACGAGGGGGATAATAAGCTCTGAATTTCCCAGGCTGCCTAAGGAGTCCGTGAGTTCTGCTGAGGTTCGCACCACGAGTTTTTCCTCATCAGTGCTGGTGGCTGCTCCTCAGTGTTTACACCCCTGCCCCCACGCCGTTCTGGTTCATCATACTGCAGCCAGAGAACTTGTTTGGAAATGTCCAGATCTTAAAAAAGGCATTTTTCTTATGGGGTCTGTAGTTGTGCGTCTACCGGTCCTGTGGCCTCGTTCCAGCCATCATAGCTCCCCGCGTGCATGCTGCTCCAGTCTTCTGGGCTCCGTCTGTCATGTAAAGATGCTTATGTGTCTTTAGCCTTGTCCACGCTTTCACGTGGAGCACCATTCCCCATCTGCTCAGTTAAGAAATGTCTACTCAAGTTTCAATTCTGCCTCGAATGTATTTTCCAGGTGCTCTTCCCCCTTGTATCTCACTAGAGGTACAAAACACCTCTCAAGTATTCCGGACACATGGGTCCCTGGATCCCAATGCACTGGAAAACAGGTAAGGCATACCTGCAACTCTCTCCAGTGACACAGAAGCAAGATCGGGGCCAGTGAGAGGGCTTAGAAGGTACTGGCGCTTGCTGCCAAGTCCGATGAGTTGAGTTTCATCCCTGAGACCTCCCCGCCCCCAAGGTCGAAAGAAAGAACTAACTTCCAAATTTTCTCTGCCTCCATATGAGTGCTGGGCACACGCTTCCATGCTTGTGTGCATAAATGTGTACACCGGAATCAATGTAATAAAAGCAATAAACTTCAAAAATTTAACAGAAATATAAGCGAGACAGGGTTTATCCCCCTGAGAGTCAAAATGCTTAGGTGTAATTTCTGGTTTCAGTGAACTTAAACACAGATAATAATCATTGCCCAAATAATAGTTACTTTTTGCTAACCATATTCTATGTGTTAGGGACTGTGACAAGAATGTATTTACCTCATGGTATCTTTGAGTAGATCTTTGAGGGGACTCTCACAGTTATATCTGTCCCACAGATGGGAAAATAGAGGTAGAAGCCCGGAATCACACAGTAACAGAAGTAGGAATAGATGCCCAGATTCATCTGGCTTTACAATTTATATTCTCAACCACATTTCATCCTTATTCAGATAAAAGCTTCAGATAAGTGGGCTTCACCCTGGTATCCCTGGAATTAGCTGCATTATCCTTCTGTCATCTGCCTGGGTAACTACATGGCATACACACGGTGGCACGGCTTGGTATGTGGGGCCTGGGTTTTGTTAAATTAATAAAGAGGAAGAGTCTGAGTCAAGAATGCTATCCAATTCTCCTTTAGTAGCTAATATTATCTATTAGTGTTTATTCATAATGCCTATGTCAGGTAGGGGCTAAGGGACAAAAGGTTCACTAGGTTTAGGACAATTCCAAGAGGAATTAATTAAAGTCCCCTTCTGGGATGTCTGAAGTCACAAGAGATAGGGCTCTTCCCTTCCACCAGCAGAAGCATGCCACCCCCAGGCCTGAGCAATCCAGAAGAGAGCTCAGATTAGATGCCAGCAGGGCTGATGGAGATGGCTCCCTTAAGAGTGCTATGTCCCTTGGCTGAGAGAGGTAACCAGTCTGAGATGAAGCCATGGCATGAGCCAGGGAGGCAAATCCCCAGACCTCACATCCCTTTCATTCCTGCTGGCGTTTTGTTGGCTTTACTCGAGAGAAGTTTACAGCCTA
Organism: Cricetulus griseus; assembly: GCF_003668045.3. Classification (NCBI taxonomy): domain Eukaryota; kingdom Metazoa; phylum Chordata; class Mammalia; order Rodentia; family Cricetidae; genus Cricetulus; species Cricetulus griseus. The sequence continues at coordinate 46,768,452 of NC_048595.1, forward strand.
TGACTGTAGTCCAGTGAGGTCGGCCTCCTGAAGCTCATTAAAGAGAATTTTCATTTTGATGATCTAAGAATTGTTTAGTTCATTTTGAATCAGGATAGGATAGCCTGGTGGTACATGCATATAACCTAAGCAGGAGGATCAGGATTTCAAGACCAGTCTTGGATATATAATGAGTGTGAGACCAGCCTGGGCTGTGTGAGACTCTGTCAAAAATAAATAAATAAATAAATAAATAAATACAAAGAAAAGAAAAGAAAAAAAGAAAAAGAAAATCAGGTTGGGAAGGAGTAAAGGAAGAGGAAAGCTGATACAATGACTCTAACAGCTAAAACATCTGTTCAGCAGAAATCTCAAGCAGTTGCCAACATGTGAATGACTGGTTCCACTACTGATCCCAGGGGCCAGAGATTGAATATCAGAGACAAATTCCCCTATCACAAGCTCCCAGGTACCTACACGTGTCCCCTGCCTGTGGATTTTCTGTAAGATTGTCATTGAGCTTCTACCTTTTAACTGAGGAGCTATGGATAGCTGATGTCTTCTCGGGGAGGGGCAGTCTGTTTTCTTTAAGGGTAGTTCACCATACTCCACAAGATGGTCCCCCACATAGGAATATATGGACAGCACATATTGGCGTCAATGGGTTATTGGGGTTTGGAGTGGGGTGGATCTGGGAGGAGGTGAGGGGAAGGAGTTGGCAGTTAAGCTGATCAAAATACAATGATTGATGACATTACCAAAGAATTAATACAATATCTTTAAAAAGATTTCTACCTGTATACTTGAGTAAAGTCAAATTTAAAGGTGGCTTTCCCCTTTGTATTGCAAATATTTAAAAAAAATTGTGCCACTAGTCTGGACTAAATTAAATGAATTATGTCATTCAGAGAGATAACCCACCCTTTTTTATTCCCACTTCTCCCACCAAGCACTCAAATCACGTGATCTTACTTGACCAGTATTATTCCCCGGGGAACTGGTTCTGCCTTGTATTAACCTACCTCTTTCTCCATTCAGAAAATAGGTAATTCTCCTAGTTCAGATATATTGGTCAGCCCAATACTCCCCTACCTCCTCCCACCCAGGGGAGCAGCATCTACTCTTCTAAAATGATGCTCTCTCTGTTGTAGTCATGAAACAGGAGACTCTAGCACTACTACCCATGAGACCCAGGACAGAGCACAGGTGATTGGATCAGGGACGACACAGCTCTAAGGCCAGCCAAAACAACACTTGGTTACTTTATTTCAAAGTAGAAGGAGGTGTAAAAACAAACCAGCCTCTTGCTTGTAGCAAAAGCTATGATTTATAACCCTTAGGAACTGCCAGAGGCCACGTTTCCTCCAGGTTGGAAGGAAGGCAACAGTGGGAGAAGGAAGTCGAATACATCAGTCAAAGAGAGCATCTGAGGTGCTTGGAGCTGGGTTCCTAGTAGCTCCCAGGGTCTGCTGTACCAAGTCCTTTCTGGACACTGCATATTCTTTTAGCTCACAAGCACGATTCTATCTTTAAAACCATTTTTCACTATAGTAATGAAAACTCATTCTTTCTATCCTAGTGGTCTTTTCCCTACACATCCAGAGTCATATGTCACCGAGCTCCCAAATGAGCCACTGGCATTCAAAGATATGGAAACAGGTAAGGCAAGCTCCTGAAGCTACTTTCAGCAACAATGAATGCAATCAACAAACGCTTCCTCTTCATTTTGAGACATTTTTCCCTCTAAGGAGGAAAAAGTTTCAGAATTCAAAAGATCTGAAAAATGAGAACAGAACTTAAAAAAACAAAACAAAACAAAAAACCCAACAACTAGATTAAAGGGAGAATAGTGAAAGCAACAAACTGTGCCACAACTTCCCACAACTGGGATAATAAGAATTACTCTGTGTCTGGCCTGGTGACACAAGCCTGTCATCCCATACTTGGGAGGTGCAGGCTGGAGGATCGGGACTTCAAGCTGTACTTGGCAATGTAGTACATTTGGCCTCAGCTGGAACTCTCTGAGGCCAAAACTAAAACAAGGAAGAGTAACTTTCCATTATTTTGTGCTAGCATTTAAGGAGATTAAATATATTATAAATAATTAGAACGGGGCATACCAAGTCATAAAGCACTCCTTAGGTAGTGGTTCAGGTTGTTGTCTCCTGAAGGAAGGGGTAGAAGAGGATTTGCCAGGGTGTGAAGGCTGTAAGATGGCAGAGGATGTAAGAAGGACACTCGATGGCCCTGCACAGGAAGGACCCTGAGGGATCAATGGGTTCCAGCAAACAAAACATGATACTAGAAACAGAGTTTGAGAACCTCACAGAAACTGAGCCCAAGCGTCTTTCTTTCCCTCTCTCTCTCTCTCTCTCTCTCTCTCTCTCTCTCTCTCTCTCTCTCTCTCTCTCTCTTCTCTCCTTCTCTTCCTTCCTTCTTTCCCTCTGTCCCTCATTCTCACCATCCTCCTCCTTCCCTTACCGATCAGCATTTTCTATCATGTTGGCTTCATTTACCGTCTGTCTGTTCGGTGGCAAAGTTGGCTACTATGGTGGATACTCTGCATTGCCACCTTTCCTGGCTTTGGTCTCACCTGGTAAGTATATCTCTAGGCATTTCCAGAGAAGTTGACCGGAGGAAAGAAGACTCAATCTGAATGGATGACACCATCCCACTGGCTACCCTCCCAGACTTAATAAAAAGGGGAAAAGTAAAAAGCCACCAGAGCACACGTATTTATCTCTTTTTCTAACTGATCTGCCCCTACAGCCATGCCTTCCTCGTCATGAACTGGATCCTTAAACTGTGAGTCAAAACAAATCCTTTCTTCCTTACATTGTTTTCGTCCATGTGATGCTCATAGTCACCATCTTAAAAAAAAAAAAATTGCTACCTAATTTTAACCCATGCTCCAGAAAAAGCCAGGTGCAAAACCTAGTCCATAATTTGTGACAGTCACACTGAATAAAACAAGAGGCCCTCAAAGGATTACCAGCCTATAATGCTCTTCACCAAAGAAACTAGGAAACATGAAGGACTCTAAGGGTCCCCAGGAATGGAAGTGGCATGAACTCCTGAACTAATTGGGGGCATGAGGGTGGGGGGGGGAAGGAGCTGCTACAATAAGAGCAAGAGAAGAGGAGTAGAGGAGAGGAAATGGAGGGGCAGAAACACTGAGTTGGGGGAAGAATAGAGGAAAGAGAGCAGGATGAGAGATACCATATCAGAGGGAGCCACTATAGGTCCGAGAAGAGATCTGGAACCAGGGAGATCTCCAGAGACCTACAAGGATGACACGATCTGACAATCCAGGCAATGGTGGAGAGGATAACCTAAAAGCCCTTCCCCTAAAATGAGATTGGTGACTTCTCTTTATGCCATCCTAGAGCCCCCACCCAGTGGCTGATGGAAGCAGAGATAGACATCCACAGATATACACTGAGCTGAAACCGGGAATTTAGTTGAAGAGAGGGAGGAATGAAGAACGAAGGGGTCTGTACCAGGTTGGAGAAACCCACAGGAACAGGTGACCTGAACAAGGGAGAGCACATGGGCCCCAGATGCTGTCGGGGAGACCAGTACAAGACTGATCCAGACCCCTGAACATGGATGTCAATAAGGAGGCCTCTGCACTCCAGGGAGCCTCTGATGGTGGATTAGTATTTTTCCCTGGTGCAAGAAGGGACTTTGAGAGCCCATTCCACGTGAAGGGTTACACTCTGGCCCTGGACACATGGGGAAGGGCCCAGGACCAGCACAGGAAGATTTGGTGGACTTTGCAGAGCCCCCTTTGAGGGCCCTACCCTGCCTGGGGAGTGGTGGGTGGATGGGGTGGGGGTGGCTGGGGGTGGGGGAGGAGGGATGGGGGTGAGGGGAGGGAGAGGGAGAAGGGACTTGAAACAAGCTTGTTCCCTAACTAGAACTAATAAATAAATAAATAAAAACCAAAAAAACAAGAGGGAGGCCCTCATGTTTAGTGATTCCTGGGAAGGTCTTAGCCTGTTCGTTTTAGCAGCAGTTACAGAGAATGGGAAGCAATATGCATACGGTACTGCACTGATTCTCACAGCATCCCTACAACCTGCAGTCCATTGTGTTATTTACACACAAAGAGGCCAAGATTCCAGGATGCTTTGCTTAAATATCACCCTCCTGGGTACCATTGAAGGTAGTGTTCAAGCTCAGATGGGATGCCACAGCCTGCTGTTTTCTTCCTTTTTCTCCTCTCTGTGGTTAGTGAGCCAAGGTAAGTGGTACTTTATCTAAGAAACAACGATTCCCTTTTCTATTCTTTTTTCCCCCTCATGAACTATATTCATGTTTCACGGTGTTTATGGTGGCTGTAATCATTTTGATAGAAGGACAAGTACACCATAACTTACAATATGCTGGTTGCAGTGGTGGTGAACTCTTAGCCACTGAACCATACCTTCAGCTTCAATGATGAAAGTCTTTTGTGCTAGATTAAGTCTGCTTTTCAAGGCAGCCAGTCAGCTCTACCAACAACTAAAATGTATTTCCAATTCTACTTGCTCTTGGGTTTATTTTGCCTGTGAAAGGTGCTCATGGGCCTTTGGAAAAGATTTTCTCATGTCAACTTGATGTAGTTCTGGCCAGGAGAGTGGGGAATGAGGGTGACAGTCAGTCACCTTTATCAGAAGGTCTGTCAGCACTTCTGAAACTTTTGTTTGCTTGAAGAAATTGTTAAAAAAAAATCTTAAGAAACACAGGCATCTACATTTAAATTGCTTTATCTTATTGCAGTGGGATTCCAGACCTTTCTTCAGCACACTTGACTCAAAGTCATAGCTTGCCAATGAAGAACCTTTGGTTGATCAGCCAGGCAGTGGTGGCCCACAACGTTAATCCCAACACTCAAGAGGCAAAGATGTGGATCTCTGAGTTCGAGGCCAGCCTGGTCTATAGAGCAAGTTCCACGACAGCCAGAGCTACACAGAGAAAACCTGTCTCGAAAAACAAAGTAAAAACAACAAACACCCCTAACCCCAACCAAAATAAAAAAAGATAGGAACTTTGGTTCCAAGTTGGAGAAAACTTGACCCAAACTCTTGTTACTGACTAAAAGGGCTAAGGGCCAGCACCTGGATTTAGGTACACCACTAAAGCAAGCTGGATGGTAGGAACATTTACTGTCCACCACAAACAGTGTAAAATGCTACAAGACTAATTCTGGAATCTGTAATATTGGAGTGGGGGTCGCAGTCAACCACAATAATATTCACATTTTGTAAATGGGTCTAAAGTTACCGTGTGTAGTCCTCCTTTTATCTAAGTCATTACAGTTTCAAAATGAACCGAGAATATGGCCCATGAGAGGGATGGAAGGGGAAGCCATGTATTCTTATGCCGGTAGTATTGAAATTATTGGAGAAAACTGGCTATAAGGCCTAGCAGGGTGGGGTGATGGGTTATAATTTTCCTGGGGCTAACAGGCCACAGGTGGAATTACCCTGGCCCACAGAGTTCTTCTTTTCTCCTTGGTAGGTCTCTCTGGAATTTGTTAGGGCAGCAATTATAAATGAATTCAGATAATTATAGGCAGGCATACACTTAAAGAAAACAAGTAGGTCTGTGAAGAAATGAGAATGGGAAAAGGTATTTGTCCATAGACTCCACCTGGGAGTACAAGGGAACGTGTGAAAATTTTGTTTTCAAAGACCCCAAACCTCAGCAGCAGTAGATAAACATCTCTGTCAACAGGGGACCGCAGTCATCTGCCTCTGCACCACCAGCAACAACACTGGTTGGTTTTGAAGGATAAACATCAATATAAATCTCTTTCACACACATGCACATGCATCCAGAAATGACCTGTGAACCTGAGTGCAATCATATATTATTATACTGTATACATTTGTGGTATTCAGATATTCATTTGTGATTCAGGAAACCCTGTTTTTTGTTTTGCTTTGTTTTTGATTCTTTTTTTTTTTTTTAAAGAGGAAGTAAGTGTTGCTTCAATTTTGCAACACAAGACCGTAACTCTAACTTACCACCAACTCTCTCAAATTAAAGTCACTTATCTAAGACTGAAGACAATACCAGGATACAGTTAAATTAACACAGGTCATGGAATTAGAAATTTAGCTTATCAGTAACACACCTAACTGGTAGGTGTTTTTCATGTGAACTGTAAAGGGAGACGTCTCATATTGCTGCCTGGGCTGATCCGAGTAGGACACAGTACTGACAGAACTAAAAGCAAAAGAGGAAACATTAATAATTAGTATCATCACAATGTTAACAAAGCAAAATATTGCTTTCAGCAAGTATATTTACATACACAAAATTCACTGGAAGTTTCCAATAAACCAGATATCGATAGCCCAATGACACATTTAAAGTCTGAAATACTTTAGAGATGGGAATATTGAGATGTAGAGAAGTTACTGGGTCATGGTGGAAGCCCAGAGCAGGTGCTGTTGGGCTGATCTATGCCTATGGGGTAGTGGGGTGAGTATTCTAAAAGCCATTGCCGATGAAGTCCCTAACAAAGACACAAAAGCATATCCCACAGTAAACAAATCTCACAAATGGCACTTGGGGGTGTTTAAAGAAGCTTAAAGTGTTGGGAAACAAATCCTTACAGACAAAGGGTATTATACAAAGCTCATTGTGGGAAGTTCCACCAAATCCCTTCAGAATGAAACAGAAATGGGAAACTCATCTGTCTACATGGTAAGAGAAACCACAAGTCACCCAAACTGTAAGAGTCAATCAATGTCAGCTGCCTTTTTAGTGTGAAGGCCAGGTCTCCAAGGCAATCTGAGCTGATCCAGGTGCCGACCAGAAACCCAAGCAAGGAGGAGCCCCCAGTGGGCCTCTGGCACCATGTAATTCAACCTAGTTAGAAAAAACTTAGGTGGGACTAATGAACCTACAGCATTCTACCCTAAATTCCCTCCACCTGTGAAGACGGAGGTTAAGACAGATGCCATTTCAAAGGGAACGGTATAACTCCTCCTCCCCCGATGCTGCCTTGCCCCCTCCCCACTCTGTGTGTGTGTGTGTGTGTGTGTGTGTGTGTGTGTGTGTGTGTGTGTGTGTGTGTGTTTGCATCTGCAGGTGTGAATGGTGTTCAGAGTGACTGTTTCTCCAAGTAAAGGCTATCTTTTCCCTTTAATCGAATAAGAGTTATTTGGGTTTTTGTTTGTTTTTTTCCTGAGATGGGGGTCTCACTAAGTAGCCCTGGCTGGCCTCAAACTATGCAGACTAGGCTGGTCTTGAACTCACAGAGATCCATCTGCCTCTGCCTTCTGAGTGCTGGGATTAAAAGCATGCAAAATCCATGCCCAGCTTATTTGTTTTTAACTATTGGGTTTTTCTTTTTCTGTCTGTGAGAAGTTTAAAATATTTAGTTTGCAGATATTTGGAATTAGTGGAATCTATAAATTGACATTTCAAGAAAATCACATTTAGTCTATTTTGAAAAGTCCTTTAGTAGAGTAAGCTTATTGGACGAATTAAAGCTCACTCACAACGTCCAAGAACATGATGACGTTCTGGCTGCCTTTGTCACAATTCATCTTTGTGGTGGCAATTCCTCCTTCTTCCTTCTAACACCTGCTTTTCTCAATTTTCTGCTGCCGTTTGAAGTAGCAACCAACCTGTTAGGCCATTGTGGTTACAGGTGTTGTGGGCAGGACCAAAGATGATAGACAGTGTCTGCCTATGAAACACACCCCAGCTGCATAGGCTTGTGATTTGGAGATAAGTCTGTGTGCCCAGTATTATGCATGCTTCTTTCCATCTGGCAACACGACTGCTATCAATGATTTCATTTTCTTTTCAGTGTCCTTTGACACTGTAGTCATTATTCTGTCCATTTTAGAGAGAAAAGCAATGAGGCCAAGGGCTTACTGTCACACTTGTGGGAAAGGCAGACTCTGAGTTCAAACATTCTATTTATCTCCCAGCAGGAAAGTCTAAAGTGTGATTGCACCAGACAATGAAAAAGGGACAAGGACTGCTGGAGCTGTCAATGGCTGCAATTCAGATATACATATATGCACAGCATACAGGAGGCCTTGGGTGAGGCCTGCTCTGTCTCCTGCAGGTGTCACATTAAAAATTCCCAGACAACAGAGCTGATGCACAACTCAAATTGGTTGGGTTTAAAATCCAAAAGGAACCACTGTCCTCATTACTGTTTTGCTCAGTGTTACTGGAGACCTGTAGTTACTGCATTTCATGTTATTATTGCTATGAAGATGGTGTCTACTGGGCAACTTACAAAACCCAAGGGTTGAGGTCTGATGTGCAGATTGGAAGTTTTACAGGCTTGGTCTGCTTTGGAATTTTTGAAGATGGCTTCTCAGGGTCTTTTAAATTTGTTTGCATATCTATATGTGAGGGTGTCCATGTATGCATGTGTGCACTGATGGGTGTAGAAGCCTAAGATTGGTATCTGATGTCTTGCTTGATCCTCTCCACCCTACTTATTGAGGTGGGGTCTCTTGCTGAACCCTGATCTCCCTGATTCACCTTGGCTTGGCTAGGCAGCTCACTGTGGGGTGTCTCCTGTCTTTGCCCTTTCTGCCAGTCCCCTGGTATTACAAGGTAGTCCTCATATCTACCTGGCTTTCATGTGTTTCATGGAATCCAAACTCATGCTTTTTTTGGCGAGGGCTTTATCTACTGAGTTTCTCCCAAGCCTCCAAAGTGTTTTTCTTTGTACAATAGTCATGTAAATACTGCATGCTCATTGCAAAACATGCAAAAATACATGGAAAAGTGGAGAGTAAAATTGCCCATTACTAATCCCAGTGCTTGGATAAATACTGTTAATGTTAAAAAGAATGTTTTTGAATTCATGATGCTACATATGCAATCCTATTTTTTCTGCTTGAAACTGTATCCTAGAACATTTCCATGTCAGTAGCAAATATACATCCATATTTTAAGTATCAGCTTAATATACAAACATTTTTTTCATTTTACTTAACCATTAGTCTAGATCTCTAAACTGGCCCACTGGGCTTCTTTTCTATAGGAAAAAAAACCATATTTCTACTTTGTTTGGACACTTTATATTTGTTTTGTTTTAAAATGGATTACCAGAAACATTAAACATAACTGATACAGACTCTTGTGGAAACAGGGCTCACTGGAAGCACAACGTAGTAAGCTGTGTGAAAGGGAACTTGAAGTCAGTTTTGCTGGGGCCACAAGGCCTTGAGGAGATCATAGGTGTTTTACTAGAAGCCTACCTAGATACCTGGACCACACAGAGGAAAATGTTTAGGGAACCTATTGCTTTTTACATCTTTAGGCTAACCATGTCTCCAGTGGGCTATAACTTTGTGAAACATTTTTAAGAAACTTTATTATTTTAAAGTGCGTGTGTGTCTGTCTGTCTCTGCCTCTCTCTGTCTCTGTCTCTCTGTCTCTCTGTCTCTCTGTCTCTCTCTCTCTCTCTCTCTCTCTCTCTCTCTCTCTCTGTGTGTGTGTGTGTGTGTGTGTGTGAGCGCACGCACACACAAATGCGCACCTGCAAGTGTGCCTGTGCTCAGGTACCCACGGAGGCCAGAGACATTGGATCCCACTGCAGTTAAAGGTGCTTGTGAGCTGTTGTAGGTGCTGGGAAGTGAAGCTGGCTCTACTGGCAGACCAGTATATGTTCTTAACCACTGAGCTATTTCTCCAGCCTGAATTTTTACACTTGAACCCTATATTTATGTTTGCTTCTTTTCCAGTATGAAGATTGCAGTGGTTTGAATGAAAATGTCCCTCATAGTCTTGGGCATTGGAATACTTCGTCCTAGTTGGTGGCATTGTTTGGGGGAGGTTTAGGAGGTACAGCCTTGGTGGAGAAAGTATGTCACTGTGATGGACTTTGCCAGCTTAAGGCCACGAATACTCACACTTTGTTCCCTTTGCTTTGTCCTTTTAGCTCAAAATGAGAGTTCTCGGCTCTCTGTTCTAGTCGCCGTGCCTGCTGCTTGCTGTTGTTCCTCTCTGCCATCATGGACACTTATTTCTCTGGAACCATAGGCTTCTGTAAGATGCCTTGATCCTGGTGTTTTATCACAGCAAGAGAAAAGCAACTAATACAAGGAGGCAGGGCCTCCCTGAAGCTGTTAGCACTTTACTCATTACAAAGAACCAAGGTCTGATAGTTTGTACATTAGTGTGTGATGGATTGGAAATGGAGAAAGAAAAGAGAATAAGGAAAATATTAAAACGACATATCCAGCCCTTTAGTGAAGACTGAAGGAGAAGATTAAGATATTACTAATGCTTGTAGTATGAGAAAGAAACATTAGACTAGGGGCTGGAGAGAGGTCATCTCTCAATTTCCAGCACCCATATGTTAACTAACAACTGTCTATAACTCCAGGATCTCACAGCCTCATACAGACACCCATGCAGGCAAAACACCAATGCAAATAAAATAAAAATAAATCATTAAAAGAAGAAACATTAAACTAGAATGTAAGCTAGGTATATTTTTTATTTTCTTTGTTTTCATTTTTGTGTGGATGGGTATTTTGTCTGGATGTATGCCTGTGAACCATGTGCATTCTTATTGCCAGAAGAGAGTGTTGGATTACTTGGGACTAGAGTTACAGACTGTTGTGAATCACCATATGGGTGCTGGGAATCAAACCTGGTCCTTTGGAAGAGCAGCCAGTGGTTCTTAACCACCAAGTCATCCCTCCAGCCCTGTGTGAAGTTTTTAGAAACCAAAGAACTCCTATATTTTAAAAGCAAGGAGCTATCAATGTCATTCCAGAGCACTGGCTTACACAAAAGTCGATATATTCTGTGTTGATCAGCAGCTCCACTCAAGCTACTTGAGTTGCTAAAGACAAGCACGTGAGATGCTCATTAAATGCATTTAAACTTCCAACTGAAGGTGTAGATACAATAAACATATCGACTACATGTCCCAACACTACAAGTGGATGAGCTCCAGTTCTGTGATTCAACTTTGCAACAATGATCCTTCCTGAGACATAGTCTCATTGCCAAGAGACTACTACAATCAATTTTACTGTAATTAACAATTAATTAATTGAGATCGGGTCTTGCTGTGTAGTATTGACTGGCTAGGGATTTGCTAGGTAGATCCGACTGGCCTCCAACTCTCTGTAATCCTCACACCTTTGTTCCTTAAGTACTGGCATCAGGCATGAGCTGAAAATATGATCTAAAAACTGGTGCAAGCATTCAACAAACTAATTTCTGCCGGGAAAAGAGAAAGAATGTATACCTTTTATACAAAGGTATTTTTTAACCAAAATGTGTAAATTGCATGTAAAAATCCAGTCAGTGCTTGAAAGTGCAGGTGCTACTTTTGAGGGCAGAATTGTAATTGGGCTTATTGAACTAAGAGTTAGTATTGAGGACAAGCATAAGCCTTTGGGAGGGAACCCATGCCCCTCACAATTGTGCCTTCAGTAAGGGTGGGAGCTTGTCATTAAAGTCATGTGCTGCCCCCCAGTGGATAGACTTCACAGTGCACAGAGAAAAGAAGGCTAGAGGTTCTGTATGTTTTTTTTTTAAAGCTTTTTTTAACAAGTATTTATTGCTACAATGTGTCAGTCGAGAGTGATGATAATACAAAAGAAAATTAGACTCCTATGCTCTAGAAACATGATGTAGAGCGTAAGATAAAATATTCACAGAAACTGCTTAACTGGGGACTAAGAATATCTATGGATTTTTTTTTTCTGATTATATTTAAGACCAAAATCATGCCAGATCTTTTCCTAGCAGTAGATGGTGTTTCTTGTTCGGAAATATTAATTCTGTGGAGATTATGCAGTTTATGACATTTTACCTCATTTGGTCCATATTTCTAGAAAGAGGAAATATATATAGTAGAAACAGAAGTTGAAATTTTCACAAGTTAAAGAAATGAGAGAGCAGAAGAAGGTACGGTCTCATGGGATGTATTTTTCAGGAATAGGAGTGGTTTTCAAAGGACAAAAGAATACACCTACCTCCTGTGAAAAGTCTGGCGCTGGCCTGATTGAAGGAAATCTAGAGTGGTGATTGACAGAACAGAAAAATCATGAGTGTGGGGGAATGGTTAGGATCAGTTCCTGAAGCTGTGGGCTAGTGCTCATCTGAGAGGAAGGTCAAGGCCAGATGATAGAATTCCTCTGCAGGCCCTGGATGAGGCATAGTTTTACAGCCATGCTGTAATCATGAGAGGTGATCTGGGAGTATCTGAGCCCTGGCTATATCACCTCACTGTGAAGTCATCAATGAGGGGTGTGGCCAGTCACAACAGTTTTCCAATGCAATTACTCTCCTCCTCTTCTCTTTCTTCTTCCTTTCCTCTCCCTTTCTTTTTGCCTTTGGAATAGATGCAAGTGGACTTTGAATAAGGAGGTTCAAATAAAGCTTACTTTGTACTAAGCACTCAGAGGAACCCTTTCTATAAGCTGTAAATTCATCTTACAAGTTACCTTGGACTTAAAACACATACAGACTTGTGAGTCTAATTTGTACAAAAACAAAAAGACATACTTGTTCAAGAATTCATATAGTATAATAGTAATGCTCACTCGTTGATCAAAATATTTACTGAAGGACAGTTTTGTGCCCAGGTACTATTCTAAGTCTTTGAGATATCATACCAGGAGATAAAAAGGCAGTTAAGCTCCTTGACTCTATACAACGTATATTTTATTATTTTTGAAATTTATTTATCATTATTGTCCATATGATACATGTGCTGAATGGCCAGATCCATTTTTATCCTTACTTGTCTCAGCAGTGTTTGGTATTCTCTCTCTCTCTCTCTCTCTCTCTCTCTCTCTCTCTCTCTCTCTCTGTGTGTGTGTGTGTGCGCGCGTGCGCGCGCGCGCGCGTGTGTGTGCATTGTGTGTGTTTTGAGATCAGGACTAGTGCAGATGGGCACCTAGTTCTAAGTTACACATCTCTGGTTTCCAGTGTGCTTGGACATCTCTTCCTACTCTGTGTGTGCCCTTTGGGTGTTCCTCTGGACACTGCCACATCCTTTGACTCTGTTTAATACTGGATTCCTTTTTATTGTTATTATATTATTCTATATAAACATATATACTCAAGCAGACTATCATCTGTATTATTATATAGTTTGTTAGAATACTACATATTGAAGTTCTATTTATCAAGAACATTTTAATTTTCCTATGTTTCTGTTTTTATGTTGGGATCTCATTGAAGATGACTTTCCACTGGGCATGGTGGTGGATAACGTTAATCCAAATGCTAGGGAGGCTGAAATGGAGGATTGTGGGTTCAAGGAAGCGCAGGGTGTGGTGGCAGTGGTAGTGGTGTGTGGGGTAGGCATCCTTACTTCTGGAACAGGCAGGCTCTCCTGTGCTTTCTTCTATGTGCTTTATAGTTTTCCGTTCTCTGCCTTCCATCTGGAGTACATCTGTATAAGTGATACAAAGTACCAGAGCAGCTTCATCTCCCTCCTTACAGTGAGAGAGTCTTCTCCCAAAACAATGTCAGACACAAGAACCAAAACCTTCAAATGTCCAAGGCCATGGTGATGCATGCCTGTTCTCTCAGAGCTAAAGAGGCAGAGGTATGAGAGGTATGAGAATCACTGCAAATTTGAGCCAGCCTGGTCCACATAGTGAATTACGGGCTAACCTGCCTTAAAAATTGTTTCATTTTTATATTTATAGAAATAAATTGGGGGTAAAATAGAATCTCCTCTATTTAATCCATAGTTTCTCAAAGAAGCACAGGAGGCCACTGTATTTCACTTGGAAACATGGTATTTCAGCTTTTCCAAGTCTCTCTGAGGCTAAGCTGTATCTGAGCTTGATGAAAATGGCACTATACACATGCTCCCCATTTGGTCTTCTATTTTCTAGTGTTTCCCCTCAGGGATCGAAAGAAAGGATAGCCTGACCTCACTTCTGATGTGAGGGCTCATGGGTTGGAATCATAAAATAAATTCATTCCATGTAAAATTACTTGTCCACTGTCTGCCCAAGCAGGTTCCTACAAGGCCCATGCGGGCAGGGCCTTCCAGTTTGATCATTCACCGAAATACCTAGCTGGCTACGAAAGAGTTCCCAAGTAGCTCTCAGTTTGCTGGAAGGATGAAGTTCACTATGCTCTACCCCTTTGGTGCTTTTCTATGCCTAATGTGTAACACAATAGCTGACATGTACAAAAGGCTCACTATCTCTTGGGTAAATAACTGAAGGAAGTCAGTATAGTGTTGCTGACCTGCTATGCTCAGTAACTTCAATACATTCTGGTGGAGAATGGTATTGGTGCACATTGTTTTTGTTCCATGAGTCACAGAAACTTAGGTTTGAGGCAAAAGAAAGACTCTGTAGTCTCCAACCTTCACCCAAACCCACAGTAGAACTACAGGCCTCTGAACTAACATGCTTGGATAGCATGCCACATTAGCCTCAGAAAGAAATTTGACCTTGTGGTTTCTGTTTCTGTTTTAAAGACAGGAGATGAGAACATCTGTTCAACTGCTGTCCAGTGTCTGCCAGAGGGTGAGTCTCCAGCAAGTAAAACACCACTGTCAATGCCTGCCTGGACTCATGAGTAGGAAACACAAGCTTCTGGTGACCAGAAAGGACAGGGGCATTCATGCAAATTACACACAGATCGCCACTTTCTCTGTAATGAAAAAATATTTGGCTAATGAAGTCTTTTTTTTTTTTTTCTATTTGTTAACTCCATGGTTTTAGAGTCTCAACCCCCTTGGGCTGCCATTTCTTTATAGGAAAGTGGGGGTGATGCCCACACCTGTTCAGTAGAGGAGACATTGACAGTCATTTCTGGAAGAAGTGGGAGCTTTGGAGTTTGTGGACCTTAAGCTTTCCGTTGCTGTGGCTTGTCTCTGCTGCTGTGGTCCCAAAGCCACTGGAAACACTGCCCTGAGCAGGCAAGCCATGCTCTAAAAACTGTGTTTATGGACAGCAGAATCTGGATTTCTACCAATATTTGCATGGCACAAAACTGTGCTCATTTAAAGTTTGATTTCAGCTATGGAATAAGCACTCCTAGATAGGAAAACCATACTCAGCCATGTTTCAGATTTTATTTGACCCTTGGCCATTGCTTGCCAGTCCCTGTTACAAAATTTCCTGGTAGCAGAACTGGGACTGATGATAAGGACACTGCAAGTGTTTGCTGCTACCACTTCTCTTCTTATAAACTGTCTGCATGAAAAGCCAAGTTCAGATTTCCCGATGGGGTGGAAAAGGCACATGCCAAAATGTGTTTTAGGGGGGTGGGGTAAGGGGGCCCAGCTTAAGAGGCTTCATCTTGCTGCTGGGTGCAGTGGGGTCCTTTTTGATACAAGTTACTCAGATAATTAATGACTTTATTAGCAGCTTGGGCATCAAAGACACCACCTTAAATGATGCTTCATTTTTCTTTAATGAAACATGAAAATATATTATAAAATAGAGCTTGAACAAAAAAGATCCAATTCCAAAAACAGTTGATTATGTTGAAAATACACTCAATCTTTCTTTCGAAACACAGGAGGCATTTAAATATTTATTATTCCCAGGATGACAGCTAAGCATCAGTCACAATGTAGAGGACTGAAGACATAAAATTCAAGATGAAAGGGCAAATCCATGCTGATCTTACACCACATCCCCAAAGAGGTCTACCAGCACTCTATTTATTTTTTCCTTCCTTCTTGGTGTATATACTGCTACAAAGACAAGTAAATTTGTAGTATTTCAAGGGAGCTAGATTAAAAAAAAATATCACTACATACAGGCCTGTGAAGAAAGCAGCATGAGAGACAGAAAGAGCCTCTGTCTTGGTTTGAAGAGGGCTGTGGTCAAGGTTGGGCGTTTAGTGAGCTTCCTGAAGGGGCTGGAAGGAAGAAAGCAGAAGAAAGAAGAACATTTCTTACAAGGAGTGGGTTTCCAGTCGACAGAGGTTGGGGCCAGCTAGAGCACTGAAGGAGAGTAGGGTGTGGCCAGAGGGCAGCGGGCCAGCAGAAATGGGGAGGATGTGGCACCTTGAGCTGTACTCTGAATTTGGGACCGTATCCTTGCCATTGCAACAAGTTACTTGACCTGAAAGTCTCAGCTATTTCACAGCAAAACAGCAAGAATAGGGATGGCCTAGCAGGGTCAGTGTAGGAGATTAAGTGAGATAATGTTCAGGTCCTAAATGCCCTCCAGGAGATGATTTATAATACTGACTTTTAAATTTTGAAAAAAAATGTTTTGAAAAAGATGTATCATTTTCAGACACATTGTTAATGCCAAATCATGCCTCCATGTGATAGCCACTAAGATTTCATAACCTTTCTACCAGCTGAAGACTCATATGAAGGAGAATCACCAATATCCTAAGAATTGTAGTTTGCAAAGAGGGACTATGACATAGCTCAGAGGCTAAAGGTCCTTAGTGACAGTCCGATGACCTGAGTGTGATCTCAAAACACTCAGAGGGAAGGCGAGAACTACAAACTGAATGTTTCCCCTTGAGTGCCACATACATGCCATGGCCACATACATGGCCAGCTCCCTGCCGCAAATAAATAAATATAAATAAGTCTTTTTAGATGGCTTTCTACTTGGTTTTGGAAAAGGTCAATGGAAGTGGGGGTGCTACTTTGGTCTTTGAATGAGAGAACTTTTTTTAAAGCCATGGGGACATCCTATCAAATTCTTACTTAAGTAGTCTTGATAAACAAGTAAGCTGCATTTAGGTGGACAATTATTTTAAAAGATATTTTGAAAAGAACATGCTTGGTGACTTGGGCCTGTAGCACCAGCAACTTGGGTGATGGAGTAGAGAGTGAAAATTTTAAAGCCTGCTGTGGGAACAGAGAGAATCCAAGGCCTTTCTGGGCAACTTAGCAACCATGTCTCAAAACTAAAACATAAAAAGAGGGCTGGTGTGTAGCTCAGTGGTAGAATGCTTACCTAGTAATCAAGAGGCCCTGGGTTTATTCACCCATGCCCTAACCTTAATAGGCAGAAAGAGAGCATTAGAGAACAAGTGCAATAGTTTAGAATTAGCAGCCAGTACAGCTGAAGATCAGGAGTTAATCACAGTAGCATTCTTCCTACTCAGGATGGGGTTGATGTTCTGTTAAACTCAGCTTTCCCTAAGTAAAAGAGGGAGGTTGTGTTTGCAGTCTACAGACGTGCAGGCCTGAAAGTGGAATTATTGAATCACTCTGGCAGTAAAAGTTTCAATTTCCATAACGCTAATTAAGTATGGTCTATTCTGCAAATCACACTAGCTCCTGCTTCCCAACCATGGCGTTAACATGGGGTGTCCTCAACCCTGTCTATTGCGTATGTTAATTGACTGCTATGTCAACTAATTTGTTTCATCTCCTTGCCAATAGTGGTCAAAATAGAATGCCATGGGGATATTAAAGATGGATTCATCTTTTTAGGCATGCAAATGCCACAAAAGAGCCAGAAGAGTATTTATGACCATGAGCTCACTAACTATACTGTTTTGAACCAAGTAGAAAATTATGATACAGTGACAAAAGAAAGAAAACAATTTGAAAATGTCCAATAGTTTGAGAATAATTAACTGATCCTGATTACAAATTCACAAAATATTATATAGCCATTTAAGAGCATATGGACAAAGAATAAAAACATAGTACTAAATTTGTATTAAATAGTTCCTATGTTTATGTGCACACTGACTACAAAATGTGCAAACTGTGAAGTTTTATAATATAGAGGAGAATTTAAGAGACTTGTAAGGGCAGCTGGGCTGGAGAACAGGTGGCTTTGTTTTTGTTTTGCCAGGTAGTTTTCAAAGCAGTAAACATACTGCTAGGATCAATGTAAGCTTCCTCTCCCATCTCACACATGGCCCCAAAGACCAAGATAGCATTGTGCTTGCCTTCCCCTGACCCACTGCCATCCCTAGGTAAATGTTTTGGCTCTTGGTAAACATTACTCATAGCTGGAGGTGCTAGATATCCAGGTACTCACTGTTTGGAGCGCCAATGACCTTCCTTCTGTCGGAACTCATGGTTACTTGGGGAACACACACCCCCTCTTTTCTTCAGTGCAGGAAACTGTTTATCTTTAGCCAAGGCTGACATCATATCACACTCTAAGAAAAAAATTAGAAAAAGAAATAGAAGAAGAAAAAGAAAAGAAAGATATGAAAATCTTTTAGTTTTTGTAGTTACAGCCCCCCTCCCCAGTGTGGGACCCAGCTGCTTGTGTGATCCCTTTAAACAGGGACTGAGGTTTTCTGAGAGCAGTAGTAATATGTAGTGTAAGTAGTTATTTTGTTGTGCCAATACAGCTAGGAATAGGACTTTTTTTAAAAAATGAAATAGTGTACCTAATTCATACAAACAGACATTACTCTGAGGTCAAAATGCTTAACTGATGGATAGAGAGAAAGCCACTGCGAAAAGATGGGTGTCTGTAGACAGATGCTGTCCTGCACTGAAAGTCACTGTTTTTATTATTGCTCTGCATTTAATCTTGATATAAGTTTCCGAGTTAATTTTTGCTGTTATGGCTGTGGAGGGAAATGTGGTTGGAGGGTGTGTGCTTGGAAGAAGTAGACAGATTGGAGAGGTGTCACTGGGAGAACCGAGTTCCACAGAGAGTTGATTCCTGATTCCCATTTGTGGAGGCTACCAGTCTGCTGTAAAATCTGGCCCCATTCTTCAGTGTAAAACCTCCGGTTGAAAAAAAAGTCTTAACAAACAGAGCTATGAGATCAACCATGGACCTAAAGCAGTCGCAAAAATGAACCCGAGGAGAGGTAGCACTGCGTTTTTGCAGTTGTGTCTCATGATGGTCAGAACTCTCCTTATTTGCCCCTCAAAAAGCCAAAGCCACATGCACACCAATGGAGGTGTACACACAAGACCCCGGCCTTGCTGTTTTGACACTCTTTGGGGGGCGGGCTTTTCTAGAAATCATAGGAAGAAATTCGTTAAAAAAAAAAAAAAAGGATCAGGTTTACTGTAATTTTGGAGAGAAAAAAAAAAAACGAGCACTTTACACCATGAATATGCTATCCACCTCATAAATATTCATAAACCTTAAATTCCACTACAAATAGCCCACTGCGCTGCTCCTACCCGTTAAGCAGCCTGTACTTTCTTTGGAGTATTTGCTTTGCTCTAGCCAATAGACGTCTGTTTAAAGCGTGACTCCACTGATCCTTCCCTTCCAGAAGAACTAAGAACTGCACTCTTAAGATGAGGGTGCCTCCACGCTTTCTAGTTCCGGAGAATTAGCTGCTCCCAACTCTGCTTGCTGGCACGCCGCCCTCCTTAGAGAGACTCCAGATGGAATTGAGAAGTCTCAAAGGTGCAGCGAGTAGGGGAGACCGCTGGTGACCAGCGCTTGCTGGATGAGTTGAGTATCAATCACCCTTTGAAGGCCAAACTTGTTCTGGTTCTGTTTAGCTGGGTGCAAAGATGGCCATTTCCCCACATAAGCTGCTCCCTCCCTAGCCTCCTTTCCTGGACCCTCTGTCTCCAAGCACCTGCACTGACCTGCTGTGCACTGGGTGGCAGGCAGGACCACCTGGACCTGGGATCGTCTTCAATGGAGCTACAGAAGACGGTCTGCTGCCTCCGTCCTTGCTTGATCTTGCAGTTCCGGTGGACACCCAGGCTGTCTCCAAGGTGACTTCCTCAAACATTGCCCAGGCCGCCCCTCTCCGGCTCGGTGGGCCTTGGAGCAGCTCTAGACTTAGACATCTCATCGTCACTGTCTCCCGGGGCCTTCCCAAACCCGCCACCTTGTGGGGTTGCCACGATCTGACTGTGAAGATGCGCCCCCAGAGCCCCTCATCGCGTTTCTCTCTCTGGGGATGTCAGGGGCACCAGTGGGAAACACAGAAGTTTTCCAGGACATCATATCTGAGACATGAAAACCTAGAAGCTGCCCATCCCCCCCTCCCCCGGTTGCTGACAGATGCCGTGCAGCGGTTCAGTTATTCCATTGCCGCAACAACTACGCCCCGAAATGGCTGCTCTATCTTTACAGAAATAAGGAGCTGAAAATTGAGATGTTAAACGAAGCGCCTGGGGCGCACAGAGTACAGGGGCTTTAAACTCTGCTGTTACTGGAGCAGGCTGCGCTCCTTCACTTGCTCTGTTGACTCTTCCCAGACTGCTGAAGCTTAAGAAGTTTGGAGTGCAGCTGTTTGGGGTTATTTCCGCCTTGCCATAGGGGACACCCACTGAATGAAGAGACGCCACCCACAGAGTACAGTTTACAACCGATCCTTGATGAATCCTCTCCTGGTCCACAGAAACCAGGGTGGTAAGTGAGCATCCGGATTCCAGCCGAGTGTTCAAAGAGCCCTCAAGCCCATCCCAATCCTGTTTACACAAAGCTAAGAGCAGGAAAGAATTGCTCTTGACTACTACCAACTAGGTAGATCGATTCAGTGATCAATAGCCACTACCTCATTTAATCTGCTTAAAGACCCGACAGTGCAGAGACCCCAGTATTCCGTTTTATTTTATCTTTACGGGGATATTGAGAACTATGATGTAACCTGCTCAGGTCTCTAGTCAAATCATGGAACTGAATTCGTCCCGCTTGAAAGCCCTTGACTTTGCCAGACAGTGGGTCCACCATCCTCTTCCTTAATTATGTAATTATGTTTTCCAAAAAATGTAGCTATACTCTTAAGATGCAGGAAATAAAAGGTCCACAGGTCAGTTTATTTTCATAGTTTTCATTTATTTTCCAGAAAAAAAATCACATTTCAGTAACAACTCACTCACATTAAACTGCATTTTGAAATGGGAACCCTATTTGCAGTAATGTATCATGATGAGTAATTGCATATTCAAGATTTTGTGAGATGGGTGACATTTCTAAAAATCACCAGTTCCAAAAGGTGATATCCACACTTTTACTAACTCATAAGGCAAGCGACGTGAAGATGGTCTCATGATTATTTTCAATCTGTCTAGCCCCGTTCCTGTCACCCTTGCCCAGTAGAGAGAGCTCACAGCTGTTCTCCGAGGGAACAAGCCTCTGCTGCTTAGCTGGGTTGGGCAACAGGAAGCATAAAGCTGTACTGCAGATTAGGTAATAAGGGTCAGAAAACATGGTTGAAATGAGCAGGTAGGGGAAAAGACGAGACATTGACTTGTCAACTAAATTTAAAATATGCCTTGAGTATTTGAATGCAGTTTCTTCTATAAATATTTTATGCCAGAGAGGTTTTGTGTGATGATATGCTCAGCACAGGATTATAAAGAGAGTCACTGTACTTTTGCTACATGGATCACAGATAATTTGAAATAAAGGCCACTACCAGGTCAAGAACACACCAATAAACATCTTCACTGACTGGATGGATTGCATTATAGTTAGAAACACAGCAAAAATTCTCTGTGATGCCTTTCATAATTTCTTATCATTAAAGAAGAGTGAAACACCAGTGGCTTACACTGCCACGTAGTAGGGATGATGATTCAAACTGACTATTTCATTCAGACAGGTTTTGACCTATACAAGTGAAAAACTGATGAGACACCGTCTCACTTGAAGCACAATAGTGTTCAAGCAGCCTAAAATCACAAAGCCCTGCTTGGCGTGCAGGGTAGCTCTGCTGGTAGGTGAGACTAGAGGGTCACCATCACAGCTCTTGCTAGTTTCAAAAAATAAGTATTCAACATCAAATTTTCAGTTCCTTTTGACTGAGCTAAGAGGCAGAGTGGGGGTGGGGTGGGTGAGAGAAGGATGCAGGGGCATTGGAAGGGGAACGAGATAGAGGGAGAGACACCAATCTCTTTCATGCATATTCCTTTAATAAAGCAGTGATCAAACACCAACCCTTGGAACCCATGAAGTTTTAAGAACTGTCATTTTAGGAACTCTTACAAAAAATACTAGGTCTTGGATCTTCTATGATAATCATTTGGTATATTATTTTAAATAGCTTAAGATGATGATGAATAAATGACATTCAACATTCATTTTGCCAGAAAAGACATCAACAAGGTAATGGAAGTTCAACGAGTCAGATGGCATTGATATATATATGATAAAAAAACAAAAAAAACCCCAAAATATATGCATGATATACTCAGTCTACGAAGCAGGAAACTTATGGAGAGCTGTGTCTATCAGCCAATGATTTACAGAATCTGAATGGACTAAAGGTCGAAATAGATTCAGAAAATGACAGAATGTCATTTCTATCTGGTACAAACAATTCTGAATAATGGAACATTTTATATTTGATTTTATGTAAGAAAGTGATTTTCAAAAAGAGCAAAGACAAAAGGAACCCCCAATACTCAGAGTTAGCCCCCTGACTATGCCGAGAAAGGAGTGCACTGTTCTAGTCCTTAACGAAAATGTTTTCATAGAATTCCAGAATTTATGTTAAAATCCTATCAACATCACTGAAAAATGATTTGGTTTCTTGAAGTTGTTTAGTCAAATATAACTGAAGACTCATCACTAGCATTAATTAGTCCAAGAATTTGGAACCTCTTCAACAAACAGGGGCTTGAACTGTTGATTATAGGCTCAGATCTTAAAAAATTAAAATTTCCATGTTGGGCTAAAGAGTTCTTTAGACAACAAAGTAAAAATTCACTGAAAGACACTAGTGAGCACAGATAACAATTCACTTCCCAATGGCCAAAATTCCCTTAAAGCTACCATCTTAGCCTATCCTTCCTTCTTATATGATTTGATTTACACATCCTTCAATGGAGTTGTGAACTGGAATTAAAAAGGAAAGTTTCCTAACATTTTTTTCTAGGTATTCTTATAAATAAAAATACCCCTTTCCCAGTTTGGTGACATTCTAAGTTTCATGAAGACCATGACAGTTATTGCCCATATATGAAGAGTGACAATTGTAGCATAGGATCACATATTTCAGAACACAATGAATGCTGGCTTGTGCTAGTAAGCCAAACAGGATTGGAAAACACTGGTGAATACAGTTCAAATATTCTGTACTTTTTTTTTTTTTTAAAATAGTATTAAGCTCCAAATCCACAGAGAAACCCTGTCTGGAAAAACCCCAAAGCAAACAAACAAACAAACAAACAAACAAAAAAGCAGTATTAAGGGTCACTTTGATTTGTATTGATTTTACACTAAAACCTCTTTTTTTCTTATGAGCTCAAAGATGTATTCAGCAGAGGCAATGTACTCCAGGAACAAAGGAAGGAAATAAGTTAAGAGAATAAATTATTATACCCATGACACATGCCAACAAGCTGATCCTAAAACCTGACAGTCCTTCAAGAAGGAATTTTATTTCCGTTGGATTCTAACAGTGCAATTCTGCCTTGCTGAAGATAACCACAGCCCCAGAGCAGTGACAGGCGAGAAGGCCCAGTGCTTTTTGTTTGTTTCTTCTTAACATTTGGAAATGTAAAAGATGCACTGCTGTCTCACTTCTCATCCTTCTGTGGTTTAACATGAAACACAAGAGAAGCCATACCCTTCATAAGTGAGAGAATGACTTTTTCCATTGTGTGCCAAATGAACAAATGAAGCCAACACAACACAAACAGAAAGCTAAAGAAGTAGGGAAAGCCCAACAAAGCTCAAGGTAGAAATTCGTATAGTGAGCATGGTAGAGAGGTTCATCAGAAGAGTCTAGTCTCCTTAATTGGTATCACTTGGTCTGAGTTATTTATTTATAGGAACAACTTGACTCATTGGTTGGTGAGAACATCCTGGGGGCTTCAGGAGAACATCACATTTCCTTATGTTAAGTTTCTAACCTACATTCTGAGCCCTCTTTGATATTACTGAAAATCTGGCTTTCAGTTTTTAGAAGCTCCAAACCGAAAAAGTCACATGACAAAATGTATACTTTTTGACTGACTATGATTTTGGGGCAAGAAAAGGCTGACACACACACACACACACACACACACACACACACACACACACACACACACACACACACACACCACACCACACCCCTACCTCTCTAGCGAATATCTGCATATTTTACTGTCATTCAACATTTATTTACATCCTGTGATTGCTCTGAGAAAAGGCAAAACCAGCAAAAACTGGTAAAATTCTTTTTGAAATGAGAGTCTATGAAACAAAGTCAGTTTCCAGGCCAGCGGCCAGCGGGCTGAGTATCCCTTGAAGCTATTATTAGACTGAATTTGAGGGAAAACACTAGAAAAATGGCATATACCTTTGAAATTAGGACTTGTCTGCTATTATGTGAATAGTAAAAAGGGTCCTAATGATCTATCAGGGCCATGATGCTCAGATTTTAGATGCTTATCAATAAATGTATTGCCAAGTTCCATCCCTAGAGATTTATAAAGACTTGCTGGTACCCGTTGCAGTCTGTCTAGGTTCTGAGACTAGAACAAGGCCCCAGTTTAAATCACTACTACTGTTTGGAAACAAGGGATCCCACATGCTATCCTTTGAGAGGCTCAGTTCTTAAAAAATAACATTCTATTGGGCCCATCTGTAATCCTTTCAATTCAAACTTTTCACAGTGCCTTTTATCTTGACATTCAACTCAATTATTTCCCCCAAATGAACCAAATGAACTCGTTCTGTTGTCAGGTTAATTAGGGTCCTTTGAGTCCTGGAGTGTCACTTTGGGGAAATAAATCAGCCTAAGCCTCAATATCATCATTGGGAAAACAGGGACTGAAAAGCATTTTTTTTTTTCCATTTTTTAAAAACAGAGGCTGGATGAAGTGGCATCTGCAGTGACTGACAGCTGGGGAGCACTTGCTGTGCAGCTTTGTCTATTGTGTGGCAACTAACCACCGTGAATACACATGTTCTTACAGACTTGAAGGCTGTTTTATCGGTAAAGTAGAACTGTCAGGCTCCAGAATCAAAAGGTACTTTAGAGTCCTTTATGCATCGTGAGGCTATGTCTCAATGTCTGGAGGAGCCCCTCTGTGCTGGGCAACACTTTGCTTTATAGGATTCCTGGCACAATTTTATTAGAAAAATAAAAGTCCCATTAAGAAAAGCTTGAAAACTATGTATGGATCCACTCAAACCTTAAAGTTGAGAAGAGGGCTGGACTCATCTGAGTTCACACAGCAGGCATCAATGGCAGAGCAAAGGTAGGTTGGCTTCCTCCAAAAGGAGAATTAAAAGTGGAAATGTGCATAACTATGGGTCTGACACTGTGTAGACTAGGGGAGAGAAGAAGTCTATGAAACAGTAAAAAAGCACTATTGTCTGCCCTTTTCCAGTCACTCAAAACCCTTTGTGCATGGACAGTCTTCCTTTATGGATAAACTGTGTCCCAAATATCATACAGTGAATTGTCACTTTAGCAGGTATATCACGTAGAGTAGTAAATTAGTAGTTGTAAGGTCCAATTATGATAAGATTCAGACTAATTTAAATAATAATTTATTTTTTAAAAATTTCATAAAAATATGGGATTTATTTGAAGAGGAAAACATGCTTTCTGTGTCACCAGAATAAAACATTCACACTTTCTACCAGCTTTAAAAATTGGAGTGTTTAGGAAAAAGCTCTCTGTCTAACCAGAACTTGGTCTTACTTTAGCTCACTGTCCTGAAAACGATCTGGCTATGAGCTAACCCATTGTATTCAGACAAAAGGGAACCTGACTCGATAGACATTGATGACTGAAACCTTGCCTGGATTAGGACCACATCTCAGAACACGAATCCCTATCTCACAGTGCTGCAGATACATCTCTGACAGGAGATGAAAGCCTACAGAATTAAAACCAATCAGAGCACTGGCGTCTCCATCCCCGGTAGGGGCATATGCTATTGGACCGGTTTCTGAACCGGAAGGAACCACCCATTTCTCCACTGAAACTCTCATTATTCAGGTCTTAATTTTGAGATCACTAACTGCCATTCCAGCTCACAAAAGTCAAGTAAGGGACTACAGGATTTCTTCATAGTTTTGAACTTGATTCCTGGAAACATTTGAATAATGTTAGGGACTTTTCAAATTGCTATCATTAATTACATTTTTACAGTTTCAATAAAATTATTCTTTGGAAAGAAACACTATGTATGTAAGGACCAATTCATTCTAAAGCTATATAAAGTAAGATATAAAGAGAAAGACGTGAGAAACAGTAATATTTACATATTTTAATATGCTTTTGTATTAATATTCAATATTTTTCCATGAATTGACTACTTAGAAACATTTTATAATCACATTCTAGATAAGTTTCATCTTCCTGCTTCTTATTCTCCATTGGCTTAAGTTTTCATTTCCCATGTTCCATGAGATTTAAGTTTTACATTTCATTTCTCTATTCCAGTTTCAAAACCAAACTTATGAACAAATTAGTTTGTTCAAAAAACAAAACAAAACAAGACAAAAAAATCCTTCAAAGCCAGGCTGCTTTGGGGAACTAGGCAAGAGCCTGTTTTAAATATTAGGGATTATTTCCAAGTAAAATGGATCATGTTGGACATTCTTTTTGTTGCAAGCATTGATTGAAGAGAACATAGATTAATTTGCAAAGCTCGCCGGAGAGAGCTGCCAATTGAAATCTCATTGTTGAAGTGAGACTTAAAAAAATTGAGCTTGATTCCAGAATTGAAAGGAGCTGAATTCCGATCTTTGTCAAGTTTGAGTGAATACAAAAGGGAATTCAGCAGCGAATGCTACACACCCCAACTCAACTGCAGTTATTTAAGAGGATAGCCTCGGACAGGAAATGTTCTCTGTTGAAAATAACTTGTGACTTACTGGAAGACTTCATCTTTAGACCTCACAGGACAATGATCAGATTCCTGTCCTGTGAGACAACCCTTCCCCTGCCCCCGCCCCAGAATGGTGGCATTTATTGCGCCGAAAGGCCACTGCCATGACTCTGCTTTACATTCCCCAAGAAGGGCAAAGATTCATAGTTTTATATGATGAATCTTAAAATCATTCAAAAAATATTCATAGGATAACAAGGTGAATAGAATTTCATTTATAAAGCTAATTTCTTCCTTCCCCAGAGATGGAAATGATAAGTTTAAAATTCTCCTTTTGAATCGAAACAGGGAACTATCTTTTTTTCCTCTAAGGTCCTTACTCTCATTTTTGTTTTGATTCTTGTGAGTAAAGAGGAAATGGGGTATTCCTGGTTGCTGGATGAGAAGGGCCCCTCTGCTCTGAGCAATTGTGCAAAAGTATTAACCAGTTCAGCTACAGAAAGTCTCGAAACTTTAAAAATCATGTTGGCTTGAATCTGATGGTTTAACAATCTCCACATTTGCTAAACTGCAGAGAAGGGGAGTGGGGTCAGGTAAAATTTCACCATCCTCTGCACTCTTGGATATAATTTAATATACTTAAACTTTAAATATGAATTGCTTTTCCTTTTTTACACAAGTTATAAAAATAAGAGGCCCTGTTTACACAGTTTGCATTTTTATGAAATTTGCAGTTTGAAAAAAAAGCTTTTTAAAAAGTGGTAATTAATGCTTCTCTTTGAATATGCTGTAACTTTAGAATCTTTTTTTCTGAAATAGTTTCTGAATTTAACCCACTAAACTGAAGCTAGAAGTTTTCTTTAGCACTAGAGGAAAACATAGTAAGGAGTGAAGAAAAGTAATTTTTTTTCTTCTGATTCCATTTAAGGTTCTTGATGTGTGGCACCCCCTTTATGAGAACTATCAACATTATATTTAATTTTTATATATTGACAAAATGCACTCTATCTCTGTAAGCATTGTGCCATTCAACAGTACTACTATTAAATTTACATACCACAATTTAAATTACATCCGTTTCAGGAATGGAAAATACTAAAACTCAAGTGTCTAAGTGCCTTACTGGAATGAAGGTACAGTTTACAAATACAATAATTACAATTTAAAACCATTAACAATATTACACCTAGAAGTAAATACTGTAGAACTGATCATCATAGTACTGTGTGTGGGAAATCACTGCTGAAAGCCAGGACCTTCCAGTAGGTAGAACAACCTCAGTACAGACAGAGGCTTGTTTTCATTAAACCAGATTAAATCCCATCTCTCATACAACAGTTCTCCAGGACATGGATCTTCCAAATCCTTGCATGAGATTTTATTAGTTATCTGCCAAGTATTTTCCTGCAAAACAAAATCACAGGTCAAAATGTCATCCATAAGCTCAATGCTCTATTCTATTCCTCCTGCCCTACCCCTCAGTACCAAACACTGCATGTTTGGGGTGCTATACTCCTATGAAGTGGTGAGGTTTTCAGGGTTCTTAGTGCCCCACATTCATAGTCAGCATTTCTGTTTTTCTAGACAATTTGCTGAACATTCTTGGATTCTGCCCAGGTGGGTCAGGGATTTGTCCTTGAATATGAAAAACTGTTCATATTTATTTTTGACTTAGTTCATTCAAGAGTGAAAGGGATATAATTAATAATTACATCAGAATAGCAAGTGTAAAAGCCAGGACTCAGCGGAAGAGGAAGGAGGGAGTAGTAACATGTTTGCATCGTATGTGGAAGGCTCTGGGTTTACCCCAGCAAGCCATTGACAAAGCAATCACCTTATTATCAGGGAGGCCAGGCTCTCCATCAAGACTCTATTATTTGTGCCACACTCAATTCCTGGGCAAACAGTGTATATCTGAAGACTAGATATTTTATTTTCTCCTCCACTTCTCTCTTATTCTTTCTTTCATTGAGTGAGAGTATATATGTGAGTATCTCTACCTTGGCAGATGTGTGGGAGTTAGAGACAACTTGTAGGAGTTGTTCTCTTCTTCCATCTTCTGGTTCCAAGGAGTCCAATTCAGGTTATCAGGATCAGTGTAAGTACCTCCACCTCATCCATTGATCCACCTCACCAGCTCAAAACTACACATAACTCTTATTTTTTTAAATATCATTGTATGTGTATACATGATGTGTATGTGTGTGTGTGTGTGTGTGTGTGTGTGTGTGTGTGTGTGTGTGTGAGAGAGAGAGAGAGAGAGAGAGAGAGAGAGAGAGAGAGAGAGAGAGAGAGAATGATGTAGCATGTGTGTGGAGGTCAGAGGACAACTGTGTTCCAAGTTTGTTCTTTCTTTTCACCTCTAAGTGGATTCGGGGGACTCAATCCTGGTTGTCAGGCTTATGTGGCAGGTGCCTTTGATCTGCTGAGTCGTCTGGCCACAGATAGGTTAAAGGTTGCTTTTGAAGTCCAAAAGCAGATCTTCCTAGCTCTCAGCTTGGCCTGACAATCCTAAAATTCAGAAAGTCCAGTTGTTGAACAAAAACCTTCCAAGGAATCTAATGCTCCCATGCCTTAGGCTCTTTCTCCTGCTTTAAAAAAAATACGTTTTCAGGTAGGAGAGAAAGTCAAACCCAAGTGTTTCAATCTTGTTCGGCAACACGGCAGCAGGACTTATCCCACTGGCTTCAATATACAGATCAACCATATGGGGATGATGGCTCAGCCAGCCATAAGAAACAGGCCCCGCATATGCAGTCAGAGCCTATCCACTTGGGTTGCCAGTTCATTTGTGCTTCATTCAAATATTGGTTTGCTTTCTAATGGGACATGGGGATAGGAATGAGGAAGCAGAAGATGAGAAACCACACTTGGTTCCTGCGTGAGGAAGGGTAGCAACATTATTTCTGCCAATGAAGCCTAAGCTACCCATTTACCTGCAGCAAATCTCTTTTTGATGAGTGAAAACCGGTACCCTGCTCCAACAAGCTCAATGTCACAGCCAGACAGTGTGCTTCCTTCACTTGTGAATTGCACAACCAATGGGGAGGGTTTGCTTGGGCCGTCAGATAACTGAAATCTTGCCAGTAAAGAACCTACGCCTGTAAAAGAAGAGCATTATTGCAAGATGGCAGTCAGCAGTGCCATTTTGCACATAAATTTGAAGTTGCATTTGAGATCAACTGTGCAAAACTGTCCAGCCTAGAGAGCAGCATATTCTTCAGTTACAAAATGATGGTGGGTAAAAGCATCCTTGAGTGCTATGAGTGACTGGTTGAAATATGTCAGGAGAGTGGTCCTTTAAAATTTGCACACGCCCGAGGGCTACTTCCTTCTCAACTGTTGATTAACATCAGAGGGGAAAAAAAAAAGATATCTATCTACATTGGTTCTGACACTGGATGGACATATACCTCCTGAAGGGCTCATCTCTGCCACAAGGATGGTCCATGTATGGTGAGGTCTTGGTGGAACACCAAAAGAGGAAGGTCCACTAAAAGCCACTTGCTTTTACGGACGTTAATAACTAAACAAATGTTCTGCTTGTTTCTAGGGTTACATGGATTTGGGTTCATAGTTGGCTGATATAGGTTATCAAGCAGGTTATCTCAGATATAAGCCTGTGATTACATTACCTCCATTTTCTGACTTCTGGGAGATATCAGGAATTTTCCATAATATTCTTTGCTGCTCAGCATTCCTAAAAGTAAAACAAAGGGCTTTTTCACATACTGAGGATTTGTCTAATAGATGCCACATTTCCAGATAGTGTTAAGTAAAATAAAGTGGGTTCAAAACTTTTAGCTCTTCCTAACTATTTATGTCTCCTACATGCATTAATGTCTTCCCTTTTCCTTATTCTAACCAGCTACAGCAATGTGAGGTAAACAGTTAGAGAATGACACCGTGTTTAGAACACATCTACCCAGAAAATAGATGCGAAGTATTTGTTAATCACTTAGTTTAGGTAATTTCCATTGCAGTCACTGGCTAACTCACATTAATTTTACAGAAGGATTCTTTATTTTGCTGTTACTAGTGGAAAAACTGATTTCCCCCTCCCCAGTCAGGCTTGCTGAGGTCTCTTCCCACAGTAAACCCTGGTGCTAAAACTCTGCAGTCCCTTAACCAGAAGGAGCCCTTTTATGGGGCAGAGAGGAAATGAGAAGTTGT
This sequence comes from Cricetulus griseus, assembly GCF_003668045.3. Taxonomy (NCBI): domain Eukaryota; kingdom Metazoa; phylum Chordata; class Mammalia; order Rodentia; family Cricetidae; genus Cricetulus; species Cricetulus griseus. Next base: position 46,799,224 of record NC_048595.1, read on the forward strand.
TTTACCAAACTGCTGGAGGAAGCACAGCCTGGAGCTTGGTTACTCCTCCATCTATGGGGACCAGGAACTGCACATTGTTAAGGGCCACTGCAGTGGTCATGGCATCCGTGTTGTACTTATAATCTATGCGAAGGTCAGTGCTTGCAGGCTCACATCGCCAGTTCACTGCCAAGTTCAGAGGTGTGGACTGAATGCCCTGGGCAGACACCTTGCCAAAGGACAGGAGAGAGAAGGTATAAGTCTCAACTGTTAATACAAAATCAAACCAGAGGCTGTGATTAGCTCTCTGAGGAGCAGATGGAAAGTGGGGGAGAGTTGGGGGGCGGAGCAGGAGGAAAAGAGGGAGGGGGAGCTGGGATTGGAATGTAAAAAATAAATTAGCAAAAAAGTAAATAAATAAAACAACAAAAAAGTTTCATTAGCATAATCATTGAATTATTTCTTAGCAAAAGTTTCTTTAGAACTATTTCATGAGGCTATTACACTAGAAAAAAATCCAGGTTATTTATACCCAACCACTTAAAAGTATTAGAACACTTGTGCTCTTACCATGATTATGCTGATCTAACTTATTAACAATTTATATTTAAATATAGATTGTTATTATTTGTATGTGTGTATGTGTTGGCCTGTGTGAATTTATGTACAGCACAAGAGCCAGCAGAGCCAGAAGATGGCCTCTGAACTGAGGTTATGGGCCACCATGGAGTTGTGAGCACATTGTGGGGGCTGGGAACTGAAGCCATGCCTTCTGCAAGGGCAATAAGTGCTTTCAACGGCATGTAACCTCTGATGTGATTTTTCCAGCATAATTAAGTGTGCATGTGTGTTTTCAACTTCATTTTTGGGGCATGTTTCTATAATTCAAAAATAAAACACCTCACTTTGTATTTATGGATGTATGATTAATATTCTCCTCACTAGTCCCCACATGATCCTTTAAGGCTTCAGTTTTTTTTTATAACCACAGCACTTCCATAATATTAAAGAAATGTTACTTTTATGCAACAGTAGGCACTTTAGAATGCGAATTTGTAACATGAAACAAGATAACCCTGACCATACAATAGGCTTACCTGGTATTTGAGCATGTCCACATTATAATATGTAGCCTGGGGTTTTTGTTCAGAGACTTTCTTTAGGTGAGTCATCAAATTTGGCATGTTTACCCAGAATTCCTTGGTATTGGCATCGTTTTGTGTATTATCACTATTAAGATCGAAAGAAAATCAGTGACTGAACAGCATCTCATTGACACCTCATCTGCACAAGAAGCATCTCAGCAGATGGTCTCTGATTTCTCCATCGCCTATGACAATCAGGACATGAGAGCATCCCCAGGGTGGTTTTAGCACAGTGCAGTTTGGTGTGGTGTCCTGTAAGCCATCCAGTTCCCACAGGGAGGCTCTGCTCTGCTGCCAAATATTCCTGTCAGCTCCTATCTATTAGTTCAGCAGAATGACCACTGGGAGCTTTGAAGCGGTAACTATTTCCTCATCCATAATAGCTCTCCCTACTCTATCTCAGTTCTGCCTAATCAGCCAATGCAATTAAGGGCAAGAAATCTGAATTCCCTTTGAACTGACGTAACATAGTAATTTTCAGAAATGAACCAGTTAAAAGACTTGGGGGTGCACCCTTGTAATCCTAACTTTGAGTAGGTGGGGGCAAGAGGATCACAAGTTCAAGGCCAGCCTCTCCTACACAGTGAGAGCTTATACTGAAAACAAAACAAAACAAAAACATAAAGACCTGGTCTAACTGAGTAGGATGTAGCTAACACCATCATGCTCCTTTGTCACTCCTTAGGGTTTTGTCCAAGAGCATCTAAATAAAAACCTGGATTCACAAAAAGACAGTCTTGGAGTTTATGGGGATAGTCACAGTTACAGTAGGACAGTAGAGTCTTGGCTTTCCAAAAACCTTAGCATTCCAGATAGCTGGTGCTCAGTAGCCTGTTTAATGACCACTTGCCTGATCTACACTGCAGCTGCTTCTTCATTCATGATGAAGGACCAGCTGGTCCCATGGTGCTGGATGGTGCTAGCTCATGGGGACTGGATGACAAATGAACAAATAGATCGGAGATCTTTAATGAAAAGGAGGGGGACTTTCCAGGAGAATGACAAGGGGACATAATTTACTTTGGGGATGGTCGATGGGGCTGAAAATGACAGGGGATGGACCGGGAGACAGAGGAGCTGAGAGGAAGTGGGAGCCATTGGAAGAAGGGGAGGGTAGTATTAGAAGATGGGGAAGTCAACACACCAAGCCATGATGTGGGACAGGACTTCACTCATTTTTGATAGGGGGGCACTAATGAGAACAGACACAAAGATTTTGGTGGATGCTCAAAGCCAATTGCAACAAGCTGAGATTATGGGACATGTGTCATGTGATGCCACTGATCAGCTGTGAGCAAAGAGCAATATCCTAAAGGTCACTGGCTGTAAAAATGTATCAAAGCAGGGCCAGATTGGAGTCAGGGAAGGAAACAATTGTCAATGCCACAGTCGGGGACATGATGTTGGTATTAACTCAAGGAAAGATGCTGAAGAGGAAGAATGTGGGTGCTTTACAGAGAGACTTCTAGGTAGAGTATCCACACTTTATGATGGAGAGGAAGCTGTCAAGAATGGTTCCTTTTGTGACGTGCACCACAAACCAGTACACACATGCACATGCCTAATAAAGGCATTATTTCAGGTTTGAAATGAGACAGTGTGCACATTCAGGAACAAATCCATATGATCCTCCCTGGTGTGATACCTGCCAACAATAACCATTATAGTAAAATCATATGTTTCACAGGAAAGGTTTTCAAATTTACATGGAAGAATAGCCCACACTTCCAATATTATTTCATTTAAAAGGATGAAAGGTTTTCTATTGTTGGGTTCATTGCCTACTGTTCTTCTCAACTGTTTATTAGTAACAAGTGAAACAGGCACTGTACATTGTCAGTGTTTCCTTAAATGCTTCTTTAACCCCTTTAGAAGCTGGCCACTAGAACACACAGATGCATACACAGCTATGCATTCACATAGCGCCACACACAGAAAACTTGGTAACAAACACACATCCAGCTGTCTGGGTGTTGAATGTACTCCGTGCACATTTGCATTGCGATGAATCAGCCACAGTACCATTCTTGCAACGGAGTACTCCTTACTCAGACACAGGGTGCCAAGCCAATCATCTCTTTAAGATTGAATGAAGAATCATATTTACCAGCAGAGAAGTTGGGGGTTCGGCAGGACGTGCTCTAACCTGCTGGAATTTATCACCCGAAAAGTCAGAGCAGCTGGGGATGGGTTGTTGGCAAAGTGTCTGGTGATGCCAGCAGGGAAGGACAATACCATTTCTCCTGTAATCTTAACAATGCATCTGGAATACCAAACACATGAGAGGAAAGAGCAGAAACAGGGTCAGTATGCTGGGATGCAAAACAGTGGTGGAGCAGAAAGGGTTTGAATGACAATGCAACACACCCAGAGTTAAAGACAAGCGGTTACAATCATGTTCCCAACCACCAAGTCATTTCTAGCTTACCTGAGAATTTGAGAACTGATATTATTTTTTAAAAAGAGCCTTAATTGTAAGAAAATATAAAGTATGTTTCTGTAACGGGTGGCAATTTCAAAAACTAGAAATTTGAATTCATCTTTTTGACTATCTGCTTTGGGGAGTAACATACACTTCTCTACTAAAAAATAATAAAGAAAAAAAATGGCCCAAAACGTAGTGTAATCAGTGTCTTTTATATACTCCAAGGTGAAGTTCTCATGTCCTACTTTATTAGTTCTTTAGTCCATTATTTTGTCTATTTTGTCACAATTAAATTAGCCATGGAAATGAAAACATGGTAAGATGATAGTTCAGAAGGAAGAATAGTCATTCTAAAAGGCTTCATGGAGGTATGAAGATGATAAAGTATAGTTACTTATGATGTAAAATTCCACACATTTGAATGATATAAAATCAATACATAACCAATATCTACGTTTCCATTGTCCCCAAACATTTCTTACTGCCCATCTGTTATCCCTTAGGCCCAGTTTTACAGTTCTTGATCCTAGGTTCCTTCTATGTGCTTTTATCATTCTACATTGTTTTGCACTTTCTATAATATAATCTAATAGATATGTGCTTGGAGGTCAGGTGAAACTTTGTTCCCTAGAGGAATTATCTTCAGATTTGTCCATGTAGTTCTGTGCACAAGTAGTTCATTTGTTTTCTTTTGCTGAATGGATATATCATTTTTTTTTAAAAAAATAAGTCAATTCACCAATTGAAGAACATTAGAGTTCTTTACCATTTTCATCTGTTACAAAGGTGTTACAATGTAGGCAGAGGTCTTTCCTGAGTGGGCGTGGCTCTAACTTTTCTTGTGAGGTATGAGGGATCACTGGGTCCTGTGTTGGGGATACCTTTAACTTTTAATGACATAGCCCAACTGCCTTTATTTCTTTCTTTGCCCCACCCCTCTTCTCTGTGTGTTTTGTTCTTCTTCTTTCTTCCCCTCCTTCCTCCCCTCTTTTCTTTCTTTTTTTCTCCCCAAGTGTTTTCTAAAATGGAAAATACAGCTGTGTGTGAGTATCTCGGCATTTCCACATCTCACTAACATTGTGCAGAACTATCTGAGATCTCATTTTAGGTTGACTTTGAAGAATGTCTAAGACTCATAAGATCTTTTAAAAAGTTTAATTAATCAATTATTAATATTGTGAGTGTGTTTACCCTTGAGTGCTCATACTATGGAGCAAGCACACGTGTGAGGTCAGAGGACAACTTGCAGAGTTGGTTGTGTCCTTTCACCACTCGGTTTTCTGGGAGATGGAGCTCAGATGATCAGATTTGGCAAAGGTGCCTTTACTCCTGTGAGCCATCCCTCTAGCCCCCGACTTTGTCCTTTTTCAAAGTAATTTCAGAATAGGTCCAAGAACAATACAGGATCACAACATCAATTTCAGCATTAACTCAATTTATAAACTTTCAATCCCAACCCACTCTCTTCTACCTGCCCTGGGGACTTTGATCTAAAAAAAAAAAAAATTCTTTGCTTACAGTATCAGGTAAAGTTTTGTCAGTAGAGGGAGCTGAAGAGACAGTGTAAGGAGTTCACTTAATAGTCTCCATACCCACTAAATGAAAATTTGAAATTATTGTATTTTTAGATTGCTAAGTTCCATGTCTGTTTGATGTGGTTTTCTTCCTTTAGGAAAATATTTTTGAGCTGAATGATTATTCCTATTAGCATTTGATGTGAATGTCAATGTGTGACATTATGAAAACTTAAAATAATGTGAAATGGAATTAGAAATCAAATTTCAAATAAAGCCTGGGGCATGTAAATACTCACAAATGAAGCATTTACAAAGAACGAAAAAATTTCCAAGTCAAGTGGCATCTGACTTACACATTGGGCCTTCCCTCTTGTCACAGGCAACAATGAGTTCTTTAGCTGGGCTACAGAATCTGCAGCCAGTTCTAGTAGAGCTGTGTGACTCTGAGTTAGGGGAAGGCATAAGAAAGACATCGATTCCATGCGACTGTACTGCTCTGTTGACACTAAGCAAACAGTCTTTTTGTGAACATGGTCTGTGTGCAGAAGCTTGAGCTGCTTAATTAGTCAACCTCCTTGGGCTTATATACCATGAAAATCTTTCCCCGCCACACCACTCAGCTCAAATGACCCTTTCAGAAGCCTTCTCTATTGTCCTCATCATTTAGCTGCCTTACTTCACCCTTTTCTAGGTTGGACATATGGACAGATTTTTTCTTTTAGAAAATTGTGTCAAAATATTAAAGCCTTCTTGTCTTTCACTGCATCATATTTACACCCTTTCCATCAGACATTGGATTACTTTCACGTACAAGTATCAGTTCCCATCCTAGATGTCTCCACCTATGTACCTCCTGTCTAGTCCAATGGTTGGTGCAGAGTAACCTTCTGTAGAACTTAGATGAGAGAGTCATTTTGAGTCATTTATCAACTATAACTTGAGCACCTTGAGCCTTGTTTTGGTGCTGAAGATGCAACAATGGAGAAAAGAGTCAAAATCCAGCTGTTGGAGCTTCCATTCCAATGGATGGGGAGAGCAGACAATGAACAACAGGATAAAAAGTATGTGTGAGGTGTTGGAGAGGGCAGTGGAGAAGGAGGAAGTGAAGCAGGGAGATTGGCGAGGGTGGAGGGGGAGGGGTGCTCCTTTCTACAGGCTGGATCAGAAGTTCTGTTTGATAAATTTGTTGGAGAACCAAAGTGACGGGCAAGCTGCTGAGATACATGGATAAAAGCTTCACTAAAGGGAGAGAGAGAGAGAGAGAGAGAGAGAGAGAGAGAGAGAGAGAGAGAGAGAGGGGTGGGGTGGGACTGAGTTGGAGGTGGGATGGGACATAGAAGAGAAACAGCTATAGGCTTACATGTCTTAAGTGGAGAGAATTGAAGAGGGGTGCAGACAAGAGAGGAGGGAGAAAGCCAGACTAGATCAGAGAGGGGGCAACCGAGTGTGGCTAGAAGCCCTCCAGCAACACAGCCCAGAGCACCTAGAACCTCACAGATCCCTGGGGAGTGTTTCTCCTGTGAACAGATGAGATTTTGGAGGGGTCAAAGTGAGTGAATGAATGAAAGCCAGTTAGGAAGCAAGCAGAAAAGGACCGCTTGTGTGAGTCTCCTGTGATTTCCCACCATAGTGTACGTGTTCTCGACACATTCCTATTAATTTTTTTAAAGTAAATATGCTTCTATTTTTCTCAGTTCTTGTCATCCTAAGTGTTTAAGGCATTGATCAGCCAGTGGTGAGTGGTTCTAACTCACACAGCAGGCGGTTGTACACATTCTTTATTCTAACAAGTCTACAGGATAACACGTATGTAGTAAGTGTTTATCAGCTTAAGCTGAAAGTGTTTATGTGCTCCATATGAGCCTCTCTCTTCTCCCCCCCCCCGTACCCTCTTTTTCTCTCATGTCCTGCCTCTCTGGATCAACCCCAAGCTACAGTGTTTGTTTCTCTATATTATTATGGACCTAGAATAAAACCTAGTTGTTATTGAAAGAGCCATGCCAGTGAGCAGGAATGAAAGACCAGGTGACTGGGTAGGATGCTTTGGGGCTGGAGTTACTAATTCTATTGGTTCTCCAGGGTAGTATTAGTAGAGAAAGACTTTCTGAAACAGTGTTTCTGAAGGGGAAAGAGGACTCATACTTCGTCATGTGAATTCCCACCTAAAGTGTGTTGCTCTAATTATGTTTAGTTCTCACTGCTTAGTAGGATCTGTAATACATAAGCACACCTGTTATGTCCCATTCCTCTTGGCCTAGATTGTTAGGTTTCTAAGTCCCGTTCTTATGAGTGGAAAAAAGAACTAAGAGCAGTCCATCCCTCACTTAGGTTTCCTTTTATTTATTGATGGAACGCAGGCCTAGAATTAAACCAACGATACATTTGACAATAGTGTGGTGCGGGTGTCTGGTGTGCAGGGTGGATTAATAGTTCCTGCCAGTGGTTTGGAGTCAGGATTCACTTTGTTACTGAGTGTTGAAAGCTGTATATCACTCTGTGAAAAAAATGCACACATAAGATGTGGTTCCCAAGACACATGGGAGTGGGCCTAGGCCCTATCCCAAAGGATAGGACAGACTCTGAAGACACCCTATGGAAGGCCTCACTCTCCCTGGGGAGCAGAAAGGGTATGGGATAGGTAGGGTTTTAGTTGAGGGGGATGGTAGGGGAGGAGGGGAGGGAGAAGGAACTGGGATTGACATGTAAAACAATCTTGTTTCTAATTCAAATAAAAAAAAAAAAGACGTGGTTCGTGTCTTTAAAGCCACCCATGGGAGGTAGAGGCAGGCAGATCTCTATGAGTTCAAACCCAGCCTGCTCTACATAGCCAGGTCCAGACAGCCAGGGCTACACAGTGAGACTATCTTAAAGAAAAGAAAAGAAAAGAAAAGAAGAGAAAAGAAAAGAAAATGTAAGGTAATATAATTTCAGAGAATTTGTGGAATTTATGGATCTGATCCACTTCTCTATAAACTCTTTCTCAGAAGGTAGGGTGGTTATGTTTAGTATCTACCCTCCTCCCCCACAACTACATAGGACAGGGCTTCAAGGGTACAGGGGCCTTATCCCAGGCTTACTTGCTTGGGTCTGCTCCTTTGAAGTAGGCGTTGACAGTTTCTGTGAATGCTGCTGCAACTGGGAGGGTGTCCTGGGCCCCCATAGTTAGAGGGCTGGGTCCCCTGGAAGAACCTGTAGGAGATGAAATGCTTCCATTTATTTGGGGCTTACATAAAAGGCACGAATACATGGAACTAGCACTCACTAAAGGACTGGGGAAGTGGGGGCGGTCTTTAAAAAAAAAAAAAAACAAACGTGATTACACAGTAGCTGTGTGTTCAATGAAAGCACAAGTATTTAAAGAAAATATTTGGCTGGTTTATAGACAAACACACTTGACATCGATTCATTGACTATGGAAGAAAATTCAAGCAAAGAACTAAGTCACAGGGGTTTATAAACGTTCTGCATAAAGCATGAGGCAGTATTTGCATGACAGTTTGTGTAGCAGGTGGTTAGTAGAGAGAAGTATTACTTTCCTATTTCCCACTAGAGCATTCCACCCAATCAAGTGCTCAGCTTGAAAAGCAGCATTCCTTCATTTGGAAGAGATAGTCATATGGTGTTACATAGCTCACGGCTCTTTTCTGCATTATTTCCATTTTCAAAAGCACAGTTACTCTTAGGTTCAACAAGGTCAAGATCCTTCCCTAAAACAAATGCTACCAAAATATACATGTTGACTTGGCAAAGACAAAAGAATACACTGCTTACACTGTTGACTCCATCAGTATCTTTGTGTTCATTGAACACCTGCTGTGTGCCAGGAGAGGCAATACAAGCCTCCCTCCCTCGAGGTCCTTCACCCCACCTTCCCCTGAGCCTGTGGGATAGGCAGGGAGAGGCACATTTTACAGAAGAGGAAACTGAAGTTTAAAGGGCCTTTCCCAAGACAATACAGTTATTCAAGCAGTAAAATAAGAATCCAGATCTAGATTTGCTTTCCTGAAAAGCTTGTATTTTTATCACCACACTGTGTGGATTGTCTGCAAGAAAGATTTAACTACAAAGATCTGCTGCAACGTCAAGCATAAAGTTTAGTTGCTGCGCATGGTAGTGAACATGGTGTCTGTCACATGCTCGATGCTTCACTCTTTCTACCAAACAAGATGTTTATTCCTTTTCTCTTCTGGACTATGCTACCTGCACTGATGTAATCCCATCCTTTATATGTCTTCCTCCTCAACATAACCTTTCTTGCTTATTCTAGTTCACGACACTCCCCCACCTCCAGTTTTTTCCTATCTTCATTCAGCTCTTAATATCTTGTACTTGGTAGTAGGTCATCCATTTTTTTAAATTTTATTTATTTATATTTTATGTATGAGTGCTCTACATGTACACCTGTATGCCAGAAGAGGGCTTCAGATCCTATTATAGATGGTTGTGAGCCACCATGTGAATGCTGGGAATTGAACTCAGGACCCCTGGAAGAGCAGATAGTGTTCTTAACCACTGAGCCATTTCTCTAGCCCCATCCCCTAGATCTGCAATTTAACAAATATTTGTCAGTATCATGTATCATGCCCTAGTGTAGATATTGTTAAACATGATGAGTTACACATAGTCTTTGTTTTCTGGAGTTCAGTGTGCAATTATCGATATTCTCATACTCAACAGCATCACCACCATCACCATTACCATTCACACCAGTACAGACCTCTGTCACCATTCATTTACTTCCCATTTACTATGTGCCTTATGTAAGTAATAAGCATAATATTCATTGGCAGACCATCTCTGTGTTACAGGTATTGTTTCCAGCCTGCAGAAGCACTGCCGGGAGATGGTGGAACATATAGGACATGGGGTCACATGGAAGAAATCTAAGTCCTTGGCAATATGCTCTTAAAGGAGATATGGAGACTCGAACTCTTTTCCGTATAACTCTTTGTTCTCTGGTCACTACAAAGCAAACATGTCTCCTCTATTACACACTCATTTCTGACATGATATAGTATGCCACCACAGGCCTAGAGCACAGGGTCAAGGAATTGTGACTCCAAATAAACCTTTCTTCCTTTTAAGATGATTATCTGTTTTAAAAGTTTATTTATTTTTATTTCATGTGCATTGGTGTTTTGCCTGCATGTATATCTGTATGAGGGTGTCAGATCCCTGGAACAGGACTTACAGACATTTGTGAGCTGGGTCTTCTGGAAGAGCAATCAGTGGCTTTAACCACTGGCCATCTCTCCAGCCCCATGTTGAATTTCGAAAACATTTTGTCACAATAACAGTAAACCAATTAACACAGGATGGATATTCAAAGAATTTCTACAACTTGCTCAGTCTTGCCTAGCTGATATGCAAAAATTTTAAGATTGATGCTGAAGTAAGTGTGAATACAAAATTTAGGTTCTGAGGACTATATTATTTTGTTTCTTGAGTGGATAATTATTTGGTCATTTGGGGCAAGAAAACAATTGATGTCAACTGGAGTGTGCACATCTTGGACCATGGGGTTGCCAAGTTTTAAAGGAAGAAATTAGGGATGAGCTACTTGTGCAGCCCACACTTCCACAAACAGGACCAAGATTACACCAGCTCTTCCTTAAGAACATGTGCCATCACCCACTCTTAGGCTGAAGAAAGGTGATGTTTACACACATTTACAAATAATGCAGTAGGAATAGGCAGAAGAAATGATTTTATAATACTATTTCCTCATTAATTCAAACATTTATAGAGTAATTAATATATTCTGGAGGACAATGACTTCCCTAGCTGATGGTAACAAGTGGGCCAGAGAGGAGAGTGGGCTGGGTTGTTACTATTATAGCAAGATCATGGTTCCCATGTGATTGGAACTTGGGAAAAATCTACAACCAAATAGAGCAATTAAACAAGTGCTTTAACCAAACTCAATGAATGGTTAGGAATTAAGTGATGAAGCATTTTATACAAATATTTTGGGAAACTTTATACATGAAAATGAGCACTAAAATAATTCTTTTGAGACTCTATATGAAAACTCTGGATATTTTTCAGAACAAAATGCACATATATAATATTTATATAATCTGAAGTAGGGGTATTGATTTCTTGAGGTTTTTGGGGTTCATGGAACTGAGATTAAAACAGTTCCCTAGAAAATAAGAGTCCTATGAGCTATCGGAGATGGGGGGGGTGTTCCACATTTAGATCATGTTAACTATATGTGTGTATAATTTAATGAGGGAGACAATAATGTGTAGGAGGAAATTTGTCTTAAACATGTGTGTGGTGTATCTGCATGCCAGTGTGTGTGTGTGTGTGTGTGTGTGTGTGTGTGTGTGTGTGTGTGTGTGTCTTGTTTGTGAATGTTGAGTTCAGAGATTGACATTACCATGTTTTCTTTAGTCACTTTTCTGCCTCATTTTCTGAGACAGGGTTTTTTCACTCAACCTGGAGCTCACTGTTTTGACTGAATTATCTGGGCACCAAGCCCCCAGGATCTACCTGCCTCCACCATCTGTATTGGAGTTATGGAGGCATCCAGAGCCATGCCTTGCTTTTACCTGGGCACCGAGGACCAAATTCAGGTTCATAAACATATATAAACAAGCACCCACTGAGCTCTCTCTCTCTCTCTCTCTCTCTCCAGCCCTAGGACACACCTTAAAAAGAAAATAAAATTGATGAGAAATACAGATGTTTGTAGATAAAGAGAATATTATGGGCACTAGATTTTTCAAAACTGCAAAACATTTTAATAGACATGATATTTTTTTTTGTGAATAACGTGGTGCAATTTAGGTCATTAATGAAGGTGAACTGACAATTCCATGAGTCATACTATGCATGAGCATGAATCAGCAGTTAATGTTTCCTGAAAATGAACTCTCTACTGAGAGGCCCGGAGCTCTGTGCACAGACTAGGCTTTTATTGTCAGAATTATTAGGGGAGGTGATGGTGATGGAGGTGGTAGAGTGCAGAGATTAGAAGAGGCATTCAGCCATGACACTGGGTGGTGGCTGGGAGAGTGCGGGTTGGTAGTGGGTGAATGGGAGTTGGCATCCAGCCTGGGGTTGCTTCTTTCTCTGATACTTGTCTACACTATTTGTGGCGGTAATGATCCAATCATAACCATTTTGTAGGGGTAATCGGAGGATTTAAAAAAAGTCTATCTTTTAGAGTAGTGCTTGGTCCATAACAGCATCAAATTATCTATTTTTATGATGATTATTGCAATGAAGACAATATGAAGGTAATATGAAAAGGATAGGCTTTTTGGTGTGCTCAAGAAATTTTTTTTTAAGTTTGGGATATTGAGTTGGAAGTTCTGAGGAAAAACAGCAAAACTAAATATGAAATTCCCATATATTAAGATTGACAAATGGCCAGACAATCTGGACATGACGGTGCATGCCTAAAACACTAGCATCCAGGAGGCTGACACAAAAGAAAGACAAGTTGTGGGCAGCCTGGCTACATACTGAGCCTGTCTCAAAATTCAAAACAAAAACAGTGAAACAAATTAACAGTCGTGGTATTGGAAAAACAAACTAGCTCAGCAGATGAATATGTGTAAAAATAAAACTAACTGAGGGATTTAATCATTTGACTTTCTGTGACTGGATTCTGAAGATCTCAGGTAGTTTGGGTTATATCAATGCATAGTGTTAGAAATGATGGCTTTACTGCCTTTTGTCTAGAGAGTGCTTTGTGGTATAGCTCATGAGAGAGCATCGGACACTTCAGCAGTTAGGACAAACTCTAGGATGTGATGATGGAAGACTCTAATTTAGCTCTCTCTCTTTCTGTCCCCTGACTCCTCCCACTGTCCCCTACCCTTTTCTGACTTTGCTGTGTCTACCTCTTGAATGCTGTAATCATCCCTGTGGATTTGATCAATAAGGCCATGAAAACAGAAGAAATACATAAGATAAATATTTACAGAGAACCCTTTTACCTTAAAAGATGTACAGTGTACAATTCTAATTCCCTCATAGGCTTGTACTTTACAACTAATGATAATTTTGTATCTTACTTTATATTTTACATATTTTTTGTCATCATAATTTGGTCCATATATAATTTCTAACGGCCATTTACTACCCTAAAATCCTTTTCCAAACATTAGGTCATTTCTAGGTGGTAATCTAAATATATCTGCATATTAATTGATCTTCTCCTTTTGCACTATTTCCTGAAGATTAAAAAAATATTCTTACAGAGTTATACAACCAAACTAAATGAAGATCATTTTTAATTGTGAAGAGAGCCAGGGTATATCACATGGAGGCTTGTCATACGTGAATGCTTCTGTACCCCCTGTAAAACCTCAGGGTCTTTGTTTAGAAAGCTACTGATTAAAAACTAGGATAATGTTAAAGATGGTGAGAGAGTCAAAGCACGGCATGAGAGAATGAAGAAGAGCTCTAAAACTTTAAAAAATATCTGAAATGGTATTGTTTTATGACTCAAGGGGTCAGACTTTTTAAGGCCAAAAATCTGCAAGAAAGTATTGTTGTGACCACAGAGAAGTCAGCTTGGGGGTGGGGCAGACAGTGACCCTCAGCTCTCTGTTCTATAGTATTAGGTAGTTGTAGATATTTAAGGTTGTTACCATGAGAATAACTTTCTAACAGAGAACAGATGCTCTGAAAATAGTGTCCCTTTATTGGATGGTTGAGTGTCTCTGTCATACATACAGAGACTCTGATGTGTATGAGATAATGGTGGGGACACAGATATGTAAATACAAGACACAAACAAATAAAAACTAAATATTAATGCATGCTGTAAGAGCATACAGATGAGGTCCATTGCAAAATGCCTAGTTTACTGTAAGATGAACTTCCAAGTGATCACAGAATTAACAGAGGAAGGCTGGGCTCCACAGTCATAGCCATCAGGGTGTGAAGTCTTGGTTTCCGATAGGGACAAGGTATTTGATTTCTCTGGCACTCAGTTTCTTCATCTTCAAAACAACATTATTAAAAATAGCATACTAACAGCTTGTACTAACCATTAGAGGCAGTATTTTTGAAGCTCTTAATGTGGTACACAATTGAAGAGCATTGTGCTTTTGCTGCCATGGTGAACATTGGTTAAGATTATAGAAGAGGTTCAGTCTTTGCACTAGAATAGACTTTTAGGTAGAAAACAAAGGGAGGTTTGGAGGTTTCTGTACAAGGGGAATTTGCAGATTCGTTTCATCCTTCAACTGGTTTTATTTTGACTGTATGCACACATGTTTAGCTTGGCATCTATCAGTAGGTTTAAGTTGCTTGATGTAGTATTTGTATGACAATAGGCTTTAAAAGTTGTTTGAATTTGCATGCTTGTTTTATCAAAATGAACAGACAAATAATTTGAACAATCAAGACCCTTTCATTCAAATGTGAGGGCCTGAAATGATTAGGTGTTGTGCTGGGGACTGAGAGATACATGGGAATTCATGAGGCATGGCCCTTCCTTCCTTTGGGGAACTTACAGTAAAGGAGAATGTAATAGTAACTAAAATTGCAAAGAAGCAATGCATGGTATTAGAGAAGCATTTAGTACTATAATCATTACATTGCTGTTGGCTCACAAGGTACATGAAATAGTTATTATTGTAGCTCTTACATGTGCCCTTCAAAAACTTCCAATTCCAAATGCCAACATAAATGTATGCTTTGTTATGTATAAATTTACTGCTCCCATACCCTCAATTGCCCCCCCCTTGCCTCCATCTCCACCCATGAAAGGGTAGGTCTCCCATGAGTAATAACAAAATATGAATTATCAAGTTGCAGTAAGACTAAGGCTGGGCAAGGCAACCCAGTATGAGGAGTAGGGTCCCAAAAGCCAGTAAAAGAGTTGGAGATGGCCCCAATTCCTACTTTTAGGAGTCTCACAAGAGCAATGGGCTTTTTGGTAACATACAATGGGCAATATTGCTCTGGGCTAAGTCCTGAGGGGTGAAGGATAAGTAGCAGATGCAGACTCTGAAGACCCTATGGTATAAGTCAAGCCTGGGAAAGGAGACATACTTCACAAACCACACTACAGTGCCCCTTTAAAATAAAAAGCTAATTTAAACTTGGTCATAAAATGTGATAGTTTTTTTTTTTAATCAAGTATCAAAGGAAAGTTAAAAATGAAGATTTTTTTCTTTTTTTCTTTTTTTGGTTTTTCGAGACAGGGTTTCTCTGTGTAGCTTTGGAGCCTATCCTGGCACTCGCCCTGGAGACCAGGCTGGTCTCGAACTCACAGAGATCCACCTGCTTCTGCCTCCTGAGTGCTGGGATTAAAATGAAGATTTTTCACTAAGTTATTTAATGGCATTTCTTGCCTCCATTTGGAGTGGTTTATGAACACCAGGGTGGATAGGGAAAGACATGCCAAGGCCTGTATAGGAGGAACCACATCTGTGTTCTGATGTGAGTTGCATTTTCTTCTAAAAATGGTAGGCTTGGCCTGGTTACTTTCTGTTTACTTTTTAAGTTGCTGTTCCCCTATTCTTTGTTTTTTTTTTTTTTTTTTTTTTTCGAGACAGGGTTTCTCTGTGGCTTTGGAGGCTGTCCTGGAACTCACTCTGTAGACCAGGCTGGTCTCGAACTCACAGAGATCCACCTGCCTCTACCTCCCAAGTGCTGGGATTAAAGGCTTGCGCCACCAACACCCGGTTCCCCTACTCTTTGAAAAGAAAATATGATACTGGGTACATCTTTTTTTGTAAAGAGGTATTTTTGCCGGAGGTGGGGGGAAGGTTAGATTTATAGTATGCATGTATTGATGTAGTCACTAAATGTAGCCACTTTAAAGGCTGTTGTGAGGTGTACAGAGCTATTTATTGTATATTCAATTTGGTTAAAATTTACATAATATTTCCCTCAGTATCAAAAACATACTTCTGGAAACATTTTAACAAAATACATCTTGTAATTGATAGCAAAAGAATAGCGGGACCTTTCCACGGAACAATTACCGATACTAGTTTTGCCTGTAAGTGGGGATGTGATCAGAGATGGAAGTTACCAGCTTCTCTCATAGTTTCTTCAGTTGAGTTACTAAAATTCATTTCCCTTCATGTGTCTGACTGAATTTTACTACATTGAAACTTTATTTCCCTTGAAAATGCTTGGAGAAGAAGAAAAAAAATGTTCTACTTTGATGTAGTAAGGATGTGAAAAATTAATTTATGCAGAAGACTAGTTCATTATGTGGATTTAAATCCCATAATTTTGAAAGCTAAGAAATAGACTGACTGATACACATTATGGAATAATACTAAGATGTTACAATACTAACTTTCAAAAACTTCTGGCTGGTTTTCAGGGAAGTTGTTTGCTTTGCAGAAACTTAGAAATAAACTTGGAAAAATGAATGCAGACAAAATCCTGGAGTTTTAATGTATGGTAAAATTAAGCTATCTATATTTACAAAAGTATACAAAGTCAAGATGATGAATATGTTTAACAAAACCAAATCACTGCATTAATAACAAATTGCAGATGCCAGTCACGATTCTGATATCTGAAGCTTAGGTTTGCTTTCTGATGGGTATATGGAAGACAGTGGCTTGGATATTGTCTGCCATCTTCGGTTAGTAAACAAGTACATGCCTATATTTAAGCTTATTTTGCATCTTACAATCTGTTGAACCAGTGGAGCATGTTCCATTAGATGGCTTTGTGGGGTCAAATAAATGCAGCACTGGTGTGTGTGTGTGTGTGTGTGTGTGTGTGTGTGTGTGTGTGTGTGTGTGTGTGTGTGTGTGTGTGTGTGTGTGTGTGTGTGTGTGTGTGTGTGTGTACAGAAGGGTGTTTTTCTTCAAGAGTTTCCAACAACATTTAAAAAAAATTTATCTGTATCAATCTGAAAAGTGTGATTTTCGGGTCAAATTTTTAGTTTGTGCTTTTTGATATCTTTTAATTTTAGAAGTAAAGTGTTTAAGTCAATACAATGATCACAAGAAAAGGCAAACTGTAAGCTATTTTCAAGTGCTTTGTAATGGCCCAGAGGATATGTTAAAAGAAGAGGGCTAAGAGTTGTGCAGTATTTGATAACATAAGCAAGCCATGGATGCACAGAGTCATTCACATGGGTCAGAACTGAAGTGTAGCAAAATGATAATGTGGCTGTGGTTATTGGATTGCAGATTATTTTATTTTTCATGTGTTTGCTTCTCTAAATTTTTTATGACATCCATGAGAAATAGTAAAAACACACTGGGAATTATTTGGGAATTTTACACTGAGGTTTTACATTTATAATTTTTATTTCTTGCAGTTCAAAAAACGGATGCTGGCAATTTTGAGCACTGTTGAAAGTTAATTTCCTATTGGAGCTGACGAATGTGAAAGGAGAAGGAGAATGAGAGCTGCCTGGAACTGATGGACTTCCTGAAAGTCTGTTTGAATGGCCAGTTTCATTGGCAATAAGTTGTAAGTTAATTCAAGAAAAGCAAAGTCTATGCATAGGAGGAACCGTTACTAGTAGCTATTTTTTCTGGCCCCTCAACAACACAGCTTCACCAGAACATCCTTTGAAGATGCCCCCTGCCCTGCTCCCTGTGAGTTATCAGAGGTGTTTTTCAAGGTTCTCCCTGACCCCTTAGGGGAAACAAAAGCTTGTTATCATGCTGAACAGCAGACGAAGAAACATAACTGTGAAGACACACAGTATCTGTATAACTATTGCCTGGCAACAAGAAAAACAGCCCTGTTCCTTCGGTGTCATGTGTCCTGGTGACTCCTAAGCAGAACAGCAGGAGAGGAAAACAATTCTACCCCATGCCCCATCTGTGCAGAAGTGACTGCCACATGCATGATGACAGACTCGATGAAATCGTAACAGCGTTGACTTAAAAATGCTTTGTGCCAAAGAAATCTTGGACTTGATGAAGCAATTAGTGCACATGCCTAGTGGTTATCATTATCTTTCCCACATTTTCAAATGTCTACGTTGATAATTAGTATAAGGATAATTACATTGGTGTTTTACTTTACTTTCTGTAAAGACCTTTCATAACCAACAGTCTGAAGTTAGTTTAGAGGTAATGCTAATTAAATATATCTGAAGACCAGATACA
Source organism: Cricetulus griseus (assembly GCF_003668045.3). NCBI lineage: Eukaryota > Metazoa > Chordata > Mammalia > Rodentia > Cricetidae > Cricetulus > Cricetulus griseus. The sequence goes on from NC_048595.1 coordinate 46,817,354, forward strand.
TGACAGGATTTGAAAAGGGAGATTCTCCCATGTCTCATCTCTTTATATCACTAGTATACCTTCTCCACATATTTATATCACTTCTCCTTTCTAGAGTAAATGGAGGTTCATAAAAAAGGTTTTTCTCCCTCTTTGTAGTGCTGTGTGCCTCATACATGCTAGGCATTCAGTCAGTCAACTGCTGAGCCAAACCTTGCCCCACTGAAAAGACTATTTTGTTATAGAAATATGCAACTTTAAACCTTAAACTGTGGCCAGTCCTTCCTAAAAGACTCATAGCAAAAATAAAATCTATTATTGGCCCAGCATTTTCTGAAGCAGGCTCAGGTCCACTGAAGAATGAAGTGGTTTCCTCCTATTTCTCACCCCTCATTTTCTTTTGGGGAGGTTTGTAATTATTTGTCAAATCTTCTAAAAGCCATGATTTACAAAATAACAAGATGCAAACAGTTTTCTTGCATGTCTCCCCATGTCTCCCAATAGCTTTAACACAGGAGCACACCACCAGCTAGATAATTTCTCAAGTCAGTTTTAAGGACTGGTTCTGGTGGAGGTGGATGCAGAGGGAGGTGACATTATGGGCCCAATCACCTTACTTCACAAGCAACAAAGGAAAAAGTGCTTGTTGTCGATGGGAAGGGAAGCCAGGCAGCAACTCAGAACAGAACATGTTGTGGGATGATTTATGTAGAAGACTGAAATGCTAGGAACTTCTTAAGAGCAAGCAAGGTTGACACTAAGACAGCCATGTCACAAGTCAGGGACAAATGATATTGGACAGTGATAGTAAAAGCCAGTATTTACTGAATGCTTTGCATCCACAGTGAACCCATGGCTGGGCTTTTATCCTGACCACAGTGTCATAAGAAAGGTGCTATTATTATTCAGTTTCCAGGAATGCAAGGCTTAGGTTATATCACATAGTGCTGAGGCTGTAGCTCCAACCCTGAAGGGTTATTACAGATCCTAACACACAGTACACACACACAGTACATACATACACACACACACACACACACACACACACACACACACACACACACAGTACACACACCCTTTCCACTTCTTTCTTACATATGTAATTGTATATAGGCACATGTAAATGTATAGTTCTGAGTACACTGATAGAAATTAATGGGATTTTCCTTTCCAACTTACAGTTACAGTAGCATCTACATATGGCATATGACCACATACCAGAAACAATAGTTTTCAAAGATGACTAGCTAGATTTAAGTCACTCATATTTCCTCCATTGTCCTCTTAAGTTAGTGAAGGAAATAGGCTAGGACACCTCCAAAATCACTCTATCTCCTTAATAACAATATTTTCTACATGTTAGTGTCACTGTCCATTTGATATCTGACTTCTGTGTGCTTCAAAGGCAGGGACATGTTTTTTTTTTTTTTTTTTTTTTAAATAACTGGTGTGTCCCAGTAGCTCTCACAGTACCTGTGCACATAGCAGGCACTTGGGAAATAATCACTGACTGAATGAGGACCGTTGTAATCATGTTGACGACAAATGCAAAGGCCAGAAGCCATGTTCTACAAACATGATCATTGTTTTCCCTACTAGATGCTTCCCTATTCCAGTTATAAAACATGATAAATCTTATCTATAGACATCCATAATTAATTTTGAGAACCTACACAAAACATTTAAGAGAATCCTGACTCCTTCCACAGGTCTAATTGTGAACAAGCTAGAGGAGTTGACATGCTGACTCGAGCTTAAGGAGTATGTTAGTCAAACTCTGTAATATTGACAACCTGTTAGGACAGCCAAGTCCTTCAATACGACTTGTATATCCTTAAGATTATTATGGGATAGGTAGGGAACTTATTATTGTTATTATTTTGCTCAAGAGTTCCTGCTACATGAAAAGAAAAATGAAGAAATAAACAATTTAATATTCAATTATTTTGAAAGTTTCTGTGAGTCAGTTCACTTTTATTTGATGTAGGCCAACAAATATAAACATTCCTTCAGTTCTATGCACAACGTGGAGTTTCCCTGTGTGAGTGAAGGGAGAAAAAGCAGAAATAAAGTAAGATTATAAAACAGAAAAGGATACACACCCAAGAGAGTGCTGAAGGTGTTGATGAGCAGCAGGTAGGAAGAGAAAGAAACAGCCCATAATTCCCATGTTAACTTGTATTTGCAGTAAACAGTCATGAAGAAGCTGGTGTTTATTTCCTTTCTAGTGGTCAGGTTATTCACTTAGAATGTCACTGCATTCATCTGACAGACATCACCACAGGTATGGATGTCACTGTGTTCATCCGACTGACATCGCCACAGGTATGAACGTCAAACAGCAGAAAAGACAACAAGGCATCTAGGACATTTAATAGTGTCTACAAAAACATAGCTGTTGAATGGCCCATTCAAAATTAATCACTGATTAAAAAAATAAACAAAAACACAATGGAGCAACTTCTATTTGGCTGCCGAGTGCAGGCATACCCCAAGGCTAAACCTTCCTGTCTATGGATGCAGTCTTTCACTCTTAGTAGACTGCCCAGGTGGGTTATTTTTTTTTTTTTGGGGGGGGTGTTTGAGACAGATTTTCTCTGTGTAGCTTTGGAACCTATCCTGGAACTCACTCTGTAGACCAGGCTAGCCTCGAACTCACAGAGATCCCTCTGCCTCTGCCTCCCTAGTGCTGAGATTAAAGAAAGGTGTGTGCCACCACTGCCTGTCTTGCTCCCAGTTTTACAGTCCATTTCCTCTTGGATGCTGCACAGGAACCTCAGTCTTTCTTCCTGATCATATCACCGCTGGAGATTTCTTCCTACTGATTAACGACAGACTTCTCTCTGAATCTCCCATCCAAGCACTAAACAGGCCAGACCCTGCTTAGCTTCTGAGAACAAACGAGACTGTGCAGGGCCAGGGGTGTGGCTGTCAATGGCTCCTTATGTTTGAAGGTGGAGTCAGCCTTCTCTCTGTGCCCCATACTATTAGGTACAGAACGTTGTTGCTTAAAGGTGTTTTTGAGATCTTGATAGTAGTATCAGGTCAGTCCATTCCTGTTTCCTGGACTGTCTACCTAGCTTCTTCTGATTCTAAGTCTAAATATCAAAGATGCTCAGACCACCCTGCCCCCAAAAAGTTCTTAAAATTCACCATGCACAGGGATTGTACTTTGAATTCCTCCTCTAGGCATGCGAAGCACTTTAGAATATGGTCTTGATTTACTTGGCGCATCTCTAACATTCCTCAGTTGCCCAGGGTTTATCATCGCTGAGTATATGCAAAGTGTTCCTTATCCCACCTCTGTTCAAGTTACTCTTTTAAAATAGAAAACTTAGCTTTCTGAATCCTGGTTCTTTCATGTCATCTGGGGAAGTCTCTTTTTATTTATTTATTTTTCCCAAGAGGTCCCAGATTCTTCTCAGCTAACCCCTGTGCTTTTCTGGAGTTTTGCAGCTGTCTCATGCATTTGCACAAGCATGCCTTATGGGAAGTGATGCATTCCTGTTGTTTGGGCATTTCTAGAAGCCAGACACTATTTTGCTTGATAGTCATAATTCCAACACAGGAACTTATATCCAAGAAGAGCCACGGAAGAGTTGTACCTACCAAGGGAAGGAGCAAGTTGGTGATTCTTTAGCTTTTTTTTGATCTATTAATCATAGGCTGTTTCCTTCTTCCTGTCCTAGGGGAGTGTTTAACTCAAGCTTCAGGTTTCAAAGTTGTCTCCATGAAGTAACTCTTCTGGGGCTTATGGCTTCATGTTCTTCCTGTTCTACAGTTTGCTTCTGCACCCAGATAAGTGTGATGCACACTCGGGATAAAAAGATTCAATCTTTAGTGAAGCAGGGGGCCCCCTTTGCTTTCGGCACATTTCCAGTCTGCAGGATTGTGCCCAGTTTCTTTTGAGTGTGACACAGTTCGAGGACCTGCACTTGGGACCATTATGGTCCTAAAAGGAGGAAAATACACATGGGACTGAATCTGAAGATCTTGGCTTAGCCACCACCAAAGAGCTCACAGATCACATTAGAGGGAAGAAAAATACCAGAATTTGGTCACTTCTCTTAATTCTTCTTATCCAGTCTGAATGCAATCTCAAAGGCTGAATAATTAAAATTTTCAGGTAATATAGTGCTTTAACAAACAAAAGAAAGTTGATTTTTGTCTGGTTTTCTTAATTATCCCGCTGGTGATTGTCATCCTTTGCATTCCGAAGTTTATAAAACAAAGACTATGTGACGTTAGATTCTCAAGATCGGGAGGTCTTGCAGGGCACAATATAGACTTGAATACCATAGTGATTGGAAATATCACTTTTATGACTTCACAGTGATTCCCTAAGAAAGGATTTAATTCCTGACTTTGTGTTATCTTGAGGAAGTTACCCAAATTCCTGTACCTCTGATCACTGTTGGAGAAGTGCATAGTCAGAGCACCACTGTGGGTGATGGCAGGAACAACCTGAGCTGTGGTATTGGAGTGTTAGCTCAGAAGTCAACAGTGATACAGAGTTATCCACGAAATACTGCAGCCCCATTGCTGGGAAAGATAGTAAGTAGTACCTAGATATGATGATGATGGGGATGATGAGGGTACCAATGATGATGATGATGATAATAATAACAATGATAATAAACAATTCACTACTTTAGTATCCAGGTATGCCCTGTCTGGTACAGATGCCACCACTCACTAAGCTTTTCCACAACTATTTAATCGGAGAGATTCTGACCTGAATTCTGGACATTCATGTTCTGCCTAGGAGCCATAACACACATATGGGATGACTAGGACACACTCTGCAGCATGTCTGTGTTACAGTAAACATGAGTGTGGTAGGGTGATATCTTCAAAAAGCAGGAAACCAAGCAAGCATCCACACACTCATTCCGAGGGATTTCCAGGGCCAGGCAACGGGTTTACTGTGAAGAAAAAAATGGGAACTAAAGCCTTGGCATATTTCCCCAGTAGCACATTTTGAAGATTTTAATAGCACTTTAATCTTTTAAAAAGGTTTAGTATGCTAAAACAAAGAAAAATTGCTTTGTGAGCTTCCATTACTAATGGAAAGGATTGTACAATACATATGCACATCACAGTCAACAAACACAATCTCAGAAGGGCAAGGATTATGATTTTATGTTGAATGAAGGCTGACTTGAATTGCTACTTTTTATGGTCCTGCATTGTTTTGCCATCCTGATAATTTAATGCTGTGAGTTTTTCAGAGTAAGCCCTCATTAATCTTAATGCGTTATTGACGGAAAAGGACCTGAGTTAAGTGGTACAATTAGAGGGGCCCCCTCCCATCTGGAGAACATCAGGAATTAAGCAAGGCAATTGCTTCCCAGAAAAACTGTCCAAACCTTTCAAGTTCTCTTTCTTTAATGACTTCCAAGTGAGTTAATTAGCCTTTCCAGACTCTTACAGGTTTTTATTACAAACTAGGGTAAATAAAAGTGAGTGAAGTTGGGGTGTTGCTCACTGACCAATCACTTGCTTAGTGGTGAAGCTATGGTGTCAATCCCTAGAACAGAGGGGTGGGGGAGACAGACAGACAACAAACAGGAAAGAGATAGAAAGAAAAAGACAGAGAAAGACAGAGACAGAGAGAAACAGGAGACAGAGAGAAAGAAACAAAGACAGAGAAACAGAGAGAGACAGGAGAGAGACAGGAGAGAGAGAGAGAGAGAGAGAGAGAGAGAGAGAGAGAGAGAGAGAGAGTGGAGGGAGGGAGGGAGGGAGGGAGGGAGGGGTGAGTGTTTCTACACGTAATTGTGATCAACTAGGGACATGAAAAAGCTTGCTTACATTGGTCAGACACTTAAGAGTGCTTTTTCACAGAGTCAATACAAGTCTAGGGAGAAGAGGAAGTCTTTTACCCCAGAGAAAGACCAAGGTCTTTTCAGAAACATTTTTACTCTCTGGGGTCTAATGAGGATACAGAAAAGAACATGAATGGGCAACTGGGCTGGTGGAGTCAGAGAGGGAAGGTGGGAGAGGAGGTTTCAGTGAGGCACAGACAAGCTGTATCTGGGAATGACAGAGTTGAAGGGCTCGGGTGAGAGAAAACTGCCCTGAAGATGAGACTATGTGTGGAGTGGGCTGAGGATGTGGGGCAGGGTGTCTCTCAAACGGTTTTAACCCTTACTCTGCCTGGCCGTGAGGCTCTGTAAAGCTGTTCCCAAATCTCATTTTCTTCAGCAGTGACTTGTGTAGTTGAAATGAGAACACAGAAGTGGTTTACATATGCACAGTGAGTGCTCAGGTGTTACTGTATTTGCTATTTATTGCCTCTCTTCTCCATTATGCTGCAGCCTCCACCATGTCTTATTATTCTTATAGAACTCATTTCCCCCTCCACACTGCATATTCTACTTATGTCCCTGTTTTTAATCCTGAATGCTAGAATGTAAGCTCTGTGGCAACAGGGATATTTTTGTTTTGTGGTCAGTGTCTAATAGATGTTGAATGAAAGATTCATTGTTTAACATCATTTCTAGTATATAAGATGCATGCCAACTTTTAGTTATGAAACAGCTAAACTGAACCCTGTATGTAGGCACTGTTTCCAAGGTACCGCTGCTGAGTAGAGCTGAGGAAGCAAGATGGGGCTGAGGCAGCCCGAGAGGTCCTGGAGACCATGTGTTGGATAGTTCATCTCCATAGAACCTGTTAGGGATGATGCTTGAGAACGAACATGGTGAAAAGGACGTTTACTGGTACTTCAAGTCTACAGACAAATGCAGAGGGAGGCTGCAGGCCAGTGGAAAACTGAGATAGATAGATGGTCAATGACTGCTGTCCACAGTCAGGAGGCTCTGACAAAGCAGAGCTGTGAGAATTGAAAGCTGGCTCCCATTCGCATGGCACATGGCTCCAGGAAAGGGAGGAACACTCTGTGGGGACTGCTTCTGAGAAATGTTGGTCCTTGGAGAGAGCTGGGGTTCAGTTAGGGAATCAAGCATGAGTTCAGCAGAGAGGCTGAAAATGTAGGGAAAGGGTGCTAAAGATGCCATGCCAACAGGAGGGAGAGTGGCATGCAGGGTCACAGAGGAGAGATGGTGTGACACAGGTGACCAAGATGGTCTGAGACACGAGGAAACTCGTGGTAGCAAGAGTGTTCATTGTTTGATTTTCACCACCAGATGCAAGATGATTTTATAGTTTGAAAAGCCACCCAAGGAGAGAGTACATTTTTGGAAACATCTTGACATTAAAGGCAATACAGAATTGAAATATCTATTAGGCACAGTGCTGAAGGCAGGCATACTCTCTCTCTCTCTCTCTCTCTCTCTCTCTCTCTCTCTCTCTCTCTGTGTGTGTGTGTGTGTGTGTACTCATGTACATGTGAGAGTTCATGCAGATGTGTGCCCACATGTGTTTGGGTATGCATTCACATGCATGCTTGTGAGTGTAAAGGCCAGAGATCAACGGTGGGTATCTTCCTCAATTGCTTTGCACCTTAATTTTGAGGTAGGGTCTCTTCTGAACCTGGAGCTCACCATTTGACTAGACTGCCTGGCCAGCGAGTTCTTAGATCCTCCACAGTATTGGGATTACAGTGTGATCTGTGGTACCTGAGTTTTAGGTGGGTGCTAGGTCCTCATATTTGTGTGGTAAGTCTTTACCAACTGAGTCCTATTTCCAGCCCCAGGATTTTCTTTTGGTTGACTTAAAAAGTCACTAGTGAAAACCCTGTCTCAAAAAACTAAAACAGTCACTAGCATTTGAATCATTTTCTTAAAAGGGCCAACATAAAATATGTTAAATTTTTTAGTAAAATATATATAAAGGATAGTTTTAGATGCATTGGGACCCTTTTAATTTAGAAACCTTGTCTAAGGCTCTGAACCTAATTTGTTAGCATGTGCTAGGTACTTTACGTCCTTTCAAATTAAATTTACTATTGTTCATTAGTTACTTGATGGACTGGTCAATGACTCAAATGCTGACTGAGTGACTATAGGGTCCTAATCATTATTAAGAATGAATAATGAACAACGAAGTTTTAAACGCTACAAAAAGTTATTCAGAAGTCAGTAAATAAATGAAAACCTGTTTAGAACAAGTGATGATTTTGACATGAGAACTTTCATGTTCTTCACTCTCTGGAGGAAGCATTGAAGAAAATTACAATTAGTAAGAATAAAATGTGAATAAACATGAGTGTCCTAGAGAATCTGTGAAAATGCTATTCAACAAAATGTGTTGATTAGCTGTCCTTTTGGAGCATAAACATTGAGGTGAGGCTATATTTCTCAAGGTGTTATACAATGCAGTTGTTTCTACATCATTCTATCATGACAATAGAACATAGTTTCTGTAGTCTTTTCAGGTTTCCCCAGGTGAAAACACCTCACATTGACCTATACATATGATGCTCTATTACATTAGTTAATTTCCTGGCTTATAAAGCAGACTTTGCTACTGGCTGAGTTGAACCAGAGTTCAAACCTTGGCAGATACAGGTTCCTGCTGTGCTTTAGGACTTCCAACCATCCTGAAGCAGCTGTGTCTGTTGCTTTACTGGTGTACCCATCAGCAAGATGATGCCTGGATGATTTTCCTTTGGATGGTTTTGGATGGATTCTCTCCAGCATGGAGTTTGCTACTAGCCCTGACTGGCTTCAAGTACATCAGGCTTGGCATGCTGGGATAACAGGAGTGCAACGGCCCATCAGACTCACCTGAACCCTTACATTTCAGCTGATCAAAGAGAAAATTCAGATGGTCAAAAGTCTGTGGGCTTGGCATCTTTCTTATTACAAAACTGATGTCCCCAAGAGACAAAGTCACATGGAAAAAAGGCGTCCTCCCAGGAAAATCACCTAGCACCTGTTTTTGGGTCAGACTGGGAAAAGACTTCAGGACATCTGAAAGGTTTGAGGTCAGGCCATGTTTCTGGCACCTGTCCAAGTGTTAAGGACTTCCATCTTTTAAAGATAACTCATTGTTGGGTGAATTTTGCTGGTGTATTTCATACTGTTTATATATTTTAGCCATTCTGATTTTTAAAACACACATTTAAGTTCCTGTTGTCATGAAACACAAAGACAAGTTTAACATTGATATTTAATTCTAGGGAGAAAAATATATTTTAGCAGCTTTTGATCCTGGGATAAATTTCACTATTTAAAATTTTACAATGTAGGACATTATATGATAAATCTCTATGCATAAAATGGCTAATTAATTAGGTAAAGTATTTAATGCCCCCCACTGCACACTTGGCAGTTTAAGTGTGTCATTTAGTCAAGTGTGTGGCCTGTGAAGATGAGTTAGACATTAAACACAGAACAGGAGAGTGCTAACCCTTAATAGAGACTATAACAAAATGTCAAATGTTGATCTTAGAAACTGGACATTGTTTTTATGCATTTCTCTTAACTTTTGTGAATGAAAAGTTCAACAGTCATTGCCCATTTTACTGCAGTAATTACAGTTGCAGTTTCCAAGGATGGGAACCAAACCTCCCCCTAATGCTCCTTGTCCCATCTCCTGTTTCTCTGATCCCCCATGGAGCACTCACACACACAGGTGCACTCATTTACAATTTACACCACTGGATTCTCTATCTGGAATGTCAGGTTTTCTAAATTAGGCTAAATGTAATCTCAACCTCAAACTCACTCAAGTTTGCCACACACACACTTGTAAAAGGATTAGGCAAGAGCCTGGTTGACAGAGTCAAGTTCCTTAGCCAAAGAAGGTTCCATTTGGTTCTGTTTTTAATTGGCCACCATTAATTAAGTAACCAATGTTAACTGCAAATCAGCTTTAGTTTGTTCAATATGAAAAATTGAAGAACACATACCAACCAAATTCAGGAAATGCTTTCTTTAGTACTTGATGCTTTCCAAGTAGCCATAGCATTTTTTAATGGAGAAAGCAAGACCGGAAATTTTGAGGAAGACTGGGAATTTTTAAATGGGAATAAAAACAACACAGGAAGAGAAGACTGGAAATTAGAATCTGGTAGGCTATGCTCTACTTACCTTCAAAAGTCAAGTAAAACTTTCCTCTGTCAAACCAAACGAGGGAAGGCTGTTCATTCTCTGTTTGGCCAGGAGGTCAAGCGGGATGGGAAAGGTTAAGGAGAGGGAGAGAGAAGGACACGATGTGAGTTACAGAGCAGGTAATTAATCTCACTACGGGGAAGGGTGGAGACACTGCATGCCGTGAGCGTGCAGGAGGGAGGGAAAGCTGGGAGTTGAAAGATTTTTTTGTTTTGTTTTTGTTTTAATTGAGCAAACAAGGCAAAATCAAAGCTATGGAGACTGAAGGGATGGACACGCGTGTAGGTAGCTTGAGGCTAGGCACTTGTATGCATGGAGCAGATGTCTTCCTGGCCATGCAGGGGTGTTAGCATATTTCAACTGCATTAATTTGGGCAAAACTGTCATTCAGCAATTGCTGCATCCTCTTTGTTATCCCCTTGCTTGTTGGCACAACTTGGGGTTGAGGTTTTTATGCAATATTGGCTTAGCTTTTCAATGACAACAGCATTGCATATCGATTTAAAGTTCACAGACGATGTCAAAGATGTCCCATCCCTCTACTGGAATCAAGTTAGGCATCCAGTCACAACACACCCTTTACTTCAGTACCAAAGAGAAGAGAGATTTCCAATGGTGGTTCAACAAGGTGTAAATTGGAAAGAAGTCAACAGACTCTGAGTACATAAATGATTTCTTCCTCTGCAATTCACACAGCAATGACATCTCACCTGGTTTGTTTGAGCCTTTTCTCTGAGAAACTGTCATGCAACCTGCTGCTTTACAGTATGTCCACTTAAAATTGGCTCAGTGGCATGAGCTCCACGATGGACAGTACATGGACAGGGTGCATTTGAGAGGCACTGGGACTCATGAAGTGGGGAGCATGTCCATGAAGCTTCTAGCATTCAGATGGAAAATGGCTTGGATTTGAAAACTCTAAGTATCTAGATATCACTCAGCTGGCACCATACCTGCAGGCGTGTCACAGCGCCTTTCAAACGAGGGCAGTTTGTCATAAAAAACATCATCTTCTGACACTACAAACCAAAGAAACACAAACGAATGGAAAACAAAAACACAAATACAAATTCCAAATGAAAACAAGAAGCACAGTTTACTGATTGAATGGTTTTCATGGAAAAAAGAAAAGAATTTGAGACGTTGGGATTAAGATGAAGATACGAAAAGTGATGAACTTATTTCAGATGATTCTATGAGGAGAAACTGAACTAAAAAAAAATGAAAGTCAGGGTTTAGCATCTGTCAATGTGGTTGGAGTCAGCTTCAGGAAAAAGAGTTAGATCCCACCATCTCAGGGAGCCATGAGAAGCACTGCTTTTCTTATGCAAGAATACTTCACTCCAATGCAGTTCTCAAAGGACCAGCACAAGAACCCCAGCATAGCCCTGACAACTCAACAAGATCCCTGGCATATATATTCCCCCAGGAAGAAAGGAGTTAGCTTTTAACGTGACCACAAAGAGCAGTACAAATCCAGGATTCCTACACACATTGTGCCATTTTAATTAACTTGTACCTGCCTTTGATAGTTAAAGATTACTGATTGTGAACAGGGTTATCATATTGGTATCTTTGACCATGGTTCTAACTGTGGCTAGATGTTTATTTTTGGAAATTGGCCACTGCTTTATGAGCTGAGACACTGAACCTCAACTATTTCAGATCTTTATCCAATATCCTCACCAAACAACAAATACAAAGAACTGTATTTGTATTTAATCACATATTATTTAATGTGTATTTAACCACATAATCACACTGCTATGTGATTAAAAAATAATGCTATAGGTTTTAAAGGTGTTATCACAATCTTAATAGATAATCAAATGAAACTAGTAATAGAGAAACCTGCCTTTGTTGCAGAGACATTAAGGACAGATGTTAGGATCATAAATACTGATGCTTTTGGAACTCATTCTAATAACTTGATGCCTAGACTTAGGGTATATGACTGGGAAATTTTTCTTTTTCAATTCTTTCAGTTCTAAGATTTAAGAAAAAAATGTGTGTGCCTATGTGAGTATGTATATGAGTATGTATGTATGTGTGTATGAGTCTGTGTGTTTGTGTGTTGTTGCTGGAGTTTTCTTTCCTGCTAAGTCCCTCTGCTACTTTAGCCCCAAATAAACACACAGATGCTGTATTATTTATAAAACTGTTGGTTTATGGCTAGGGCTTCTTATTGACTAGATCTGTATTAATTATTAACCCTATTATCCTATAAATTCATGTACTCCTTTGGTAGCTACATGGCGTCTCCTTCTGGTGGGCTCTCTACCCCAAGATGGGCATCGAAGAAATTTGTTAACGTGGCAAGACTAGTCATTTGGGTAAGAAACTCCTCTTGCCTGGATTGTTTGACTGTATGCTGTGTAAACTGGACATGAAGGACATCCCTCATCATTGTGTGACTCTGTGTGTGTGTATGTGGAGGGGAGCATGTCTGTGCCCAAGGAGGCTGGAAGAGGGCACTGGTTTCCCTGGAGTTGATTTTATAGTTGTGTACCATCTGATGAACTAAGTTTGCTTAGAACTAAAGAGCAGCAAGCACTTTTTTTAAATAAATAAATTAACTAGTTAATATATTTTTATATGTATGGTGTTTTGCTTGCATATATGTCTGTGCACATATATGCTGTTGAGCTCTAAGGCCAGAAGAGGGCATTGGATTCTTTGGAACTAGATTTATAGATGGTTATGAACTGCCATGCCGATACTGGAAATCAAATCTAGCCAGTTCTCTTAACCACTTACCCATCTCTCCAGCCCCAGGTTCTAGGATGTTATTTGTCAATATTATCTGTACTCATAGCTTCCTTGGAGGTGGAATAATTTAGTGGAACTCCTGTTTCATTGAATGCACATAATAGATCCAGATGTTTCACAAAATATAGTATCTTTTGGTTCTATGCAGACTAAGTTGGTATGAATATAATTTCCCACCAGAAAATTTTAAGAATTTGGATTGCTCCCCATATTGCAGCAAGTTATGAACCAAAGGAAACATCAGAGTCCATCTCACACTTAATTTGTCACGGATACATGGTTACTTTTCACTTGTTATGGATTCCTGCCACATTAAAGATGCAAATAAGAATGCACAATACCAGGAAGGATTATAACTAACAGGGAAGCAGAACTGCCTGCCTTGTCATCATCTAAACAAAACAAACAAACAAACAAACAAACACAAGACTTCTCACAGTCACTGAAATAAGAAGCAAGTAATAAAGTGGGGGACTTGCAAGGAGAGAGAAGGCTTTGCTATCTCTTCCCCTACCTCTCATCTGATTCTTATAACTTCAAACACTTTCCTTAGTCCATTTATCAATGGATTTCTCCCTCCCCTGAATTACATAGTGCAGGTCCTATGGGCATTCTCTAGCACGAAAGTTGTCACTGAGTTCCCTTCATTCGAGATGTGCATCTTTTTACATTCCCAGCTTTCTAGAATGGGGTGCATCATAGTATGGAAAAAAAGTTGTACCCTGACACATTTGGAAGCCTTTTGTTTTTCTTTGGCACATATAAAACCATAGTGTTTTTAAAAATTGAGGAATTCTTAAGTTAAAAAATACCGTTATGTAAGAACTCTTCATTATTTGAGGGTAACAGCACACAGAAATTTCTTATCTTCTCATGCTGTATTATAGAGTAGTCACTACTCTAAAATCACAACCCTTACAAAAATATTCACACTTAAAGTTCTTTATGGGCATTTTCTTATATGAACTATTGTGTAGAGAGTTTTGATTTGCTGTTATTTTATTTTTGGAGATAGGGTCTATGTAGCCCAAGAGCTGTGACTCACCCTACCTCAGCCTCAAGGGGGTACTACAAAATGTAGCAGAGGCTTGCTTTAAAAATCTTAGTTCATATATGACTTTGAGATTGGCTCATCAGTTCCCGTGTAATTGCTCCAAGAACAACACAAAGGGCACAGGGAACGGCAGGGAAGTGTGGAGGTGGGAAGGGATTGTTCAGCCACCAATGTAAGGAACTTGCTGTGAGTTTCAACCTCTCCCAATCCACTTGTTAACAGTGAGTTGTCACTTTAGGTAAGGCACAGCATTTGGAGAAAACTAGAGACAACAAGCAACATACGAGGCTGGCTGGTCATTCATCAGCTGAGTTACTTCAGAAAGAAATGGCTGCCACATAACCAGAAGCAGATCAGAATAAAGACCGGTGGTGAGGACTCCAGCAGGCAGATGAACCCAAACCAAACAAGGAAACCTAACTGAGAAGTTGAGGCATTGTGCAGGAGGCATTGTGACCAGCTTCCCACATGGCTCTATTTTTCAAGCCCTCTGTAGTTTGTCTTGAAAGAACACACACTAGGAATGATGAAGATCAATGTTGCTGGTTGTAATTGGAGATTTCTGCTGCAGGAAGTATAGAAAATATTGTCCAAAAGCATGGACAAAGCTCGGTTCCCTGTGTGTTCGGTTTTCTGCATGAATCACAGCGAGCTGAAAGAACACGCTGGGTGGTCCATCTGAGGTAGAGTGTGGTCACTTTTGAGTGACAACTCACTCTTACTTCCTTCTTTGCCCAACAAAGCACATCAAATGGAGTGTGTGGAATGAATGATCTTGGGAAGGCCTAACAGTAGAATAGGACTTGGGTAACTGACTACAAAAATCAAGGAGATTAAGGGAGATAGAGGGTGAAAAAAGAAAAAAAAAAAGGCTAGCAATCACAAAACAGTATCCAAAAGCAAAGAATTGGAGAGGAATGGGCTAATACTAATATACACTGGAAATCAGTAAGTCCCAAATTATTCTAATTGATACAGAAAAAGAATAGATATGGCTATATAAATGTTAGAAATCTGTAAGTTATGAAATTACATGAGCTGAACTGCCTTGAAAACCCAATAGGAAGGAATTCACATGAATTGGAAAAGTGGTTACATTTTCAATTTATTAATTTAATCCAAACTTGGGTGTGTGTGTGGGGGGGGGTGGGGAGGTGGCATGGCTTAAAGTATAGAATATAGGATAGGGTTGAAATTTCCTTTGTGGTTCTGAGAGGCACACCTTCATTGTTCTGGAGAAAATGGGCAGCTGTTTTCTAGGAGAGCCTGTAGCTTTTTCTAGCTACTTCTCAAATGGGTGATTCTGAGGTGTGCTGCTCTGTGAGCAGCAGCAGGAATTGACTGAGCTGGGTGAATAATTCTCCCAAGCAGAGTGGAATGGGCCAGCTAGTTTACAGCATGGAAGAACAGGAGAGCAGTTCAGAGAATGGGGAGTGGGGTCAGACAGGGAAAGTGTGATGGGAAAGCTGCAGGTCAGGCAGCATGCAGTGAAGGAGAGGTGGGAGGTGGCGATGGTGGTGAGCTACCCTCTGAACGGCCATTCTCAAACCTTCACTTTCATCACGCTGTATATGAAGAGGTACAGGGCCATTTTCCCCTCCCAGGGAAATGGACCACTAGGGAAAATGTTCAAAAAATTTCTCAAGTGTCTCAATGCCAATGCCTATATTTATCAACCTCAGACAACTAAAAAATGATGAAAGAATTGAAAGTTTCAAGACAGCGAACCTTCCAAGATTTAAAATAAAACTATTTCTGATCTAAACATTTTCTCTCAAAGGAGAATGCTTTTTTGTTACAAGAAATATCCAAGTATTAGCACCTCCCTTGGTGACTTCTTCTGTGAGTCACTCTGTTTGGGACAATGTAAGAAAATCCCTACAAAACACATGCGTTTCCACATTCTGTTGATGGTTAATTTGTACAGCTAAAGCGCTGGCCTCCTTAACTGAGAAAGTGCTTTCAAGGGAAGAACCAGGTGATCGTAGCAAACACACAGCAAAACAGTTGCAACTAGAAATAGGGCCCAGGGAGCTCAGCTCGGAAAGGATAGCCAGTCAACAGCCACAGACACATGAAAAGAGAGGTCAGTTTACCAACGGTGGGAGTGGTAGCTGCACTCAAGGAGTTAGTCGACGATATTGAGGAAGTGCTTTCAGCCCGCGCTAAGGGTGCTATCGGAGGAGGGCTGGAAGAGTGTATGGGTGGGCTAAAAGGTCTGGACTGTAGAGAGAAGAAAGATGAAAGTTAGACACAGCCATTATACTTTGGCTCAGCATTTTCAAACATTTAGTACATTTTATTTAGTTTGTGTTCATTCGTGTGTACATGTCATGCAGTGCACACGAGGGCCAAATGTCAACTTTCTACTATATGGGCCACAGAGATTGAAGTCAGGTTTTGGCAGCAAGTGCCTACACTGCTGAGCCATCTTGCCATCTCTGGATTCTGTACCTTTCTTGGCCCTGGGCCCTGGATACAAAAACTCAGGTTCTTGATGGCCATAGCACCATTTTCACGGAACCGGACTGCCCTTATACAAAACCAGTGTGCTGGAGCTAGAGCAGCCATAAACCACAGCTGTGAACTCAGTAGGCACTCTGGCTTAGATGCGCCATTGACATGTCTCCCAGGAACTACACTGGTGTACTCCTCCATAAAGAGGTTTCAACACAGAATCTGAGTGTTATCAGGCCATTTATTCAGTGGCTTTTGTACAGGGGTCAATGAGATTTACTTCTGCCCCAGGCTTCTCAATTGAACCACTGAGAAGACCATTCCCACACTTCAATCTTAGAATCAAATTCAAGGAAGCGTTGGTAGTACCCTTAGAGACCACCACTCTATATTTGTATCACTGAATTTCTGCTGCTGATTTATCAGGTTTCTAGGGTCGGAAAGCAGATTTTTTCTTCTCCCAGAGCTTTCCAGTAACTAAGACAAATATTGTAAAAGAATTACCCCCCCCCCCCGGCTTTCTGAAGATTCACACGGTGGATCATCAATATCGCATATGCCTCCAGCCGCTGGCACAGAGCTAAAGGCCTAGGCACTGGATTCCTACCATTTTAGACCTTCGCTTGGAAGCTGGGAGAAATCTGAGAGGCTTGAAAGACATGGCAGAGACTGTTTCAGCTGGTGCTGTGATGGTCACGTGTGCTGCCATGCTTAGACCTGAAGTCCAGATGTCCATGATAGGGGACTTGGGGATCTTGTTCTCAGCATGCTAAGGCAGGGAGAAACATACCACATCTCCAACTCCAGGCTTCCCTGGGGGTAGCTTTGGCCGGGATGGAGGCCGGGGAGGAGGTGGAGGCGGAGTGGTGCTGCTACAAGGAACTAAGGGAGTAGCTGGCCTCGCAGGAGATGATGCACCTGGAAAACAGGCTGGTGTTAGAGACAGTAGGAAACACGGGTGGCCGGAATGCGTCAGCCCAGAGCAATGCCTGACACAGATGTGCATTTTTCTTTTTCTTTGCGGTTACTACACTACACCTTTTGCACAGCACATTTTTCTTTTTCTTTTAATAAAGAAAAAAGGTTCTCAGTTGAACTATGGTTGATGGCAAAAGCTGAAGCTCATCACTTTGCTGTCATGTGACATCCAATGAAAGGTAAATCCTTGATGGAAGGTGAATTGGGGTGACTCTTGGCAGGGTTCATTTTGGCCATGTACACATGGGGCTTATGATCCACTTTCTTGTTTTCTTTTTTTTAAATTTATATTCATAATTTATGTCCAAGATAAAACTGGAAGTTAAAAGTTGAAGGAAGATGACTGTTTTTCTGCATTAGATTTTTCTTTTTTTTTTAACACAGGTAAGAGAATTATGCTGTTGACTGTATGTCAACCCACGAGTGCTAACTTCATTCCTATGTCAGATACACAGTGTGAGCAAAGGACACAGAACTACAGGTCACTAGTCCTTTGTGTGTTGACTCTTTATAACAGAAACACACCTAGGGCTTCAAAAGGAGCATACTTGGGAGACGGCTAAAGTAGGGTTTGTTACCGATGCTCTCTGGTTGTTTTCAAAAAGCCTCTTGGATTTACTTTTTTGGCTGTCCATGACAAGCATATGAAACACAGATGGCACACAGAGGCTGGCATGCACACTGAGCTCAGTGCTCATGGACCCGTCTATCTTCAGTCATAAGTCCGGGATGCATGGAGAACTACCTGGCCCCAAACCTTAGGAGGCAAAATTGAGGCCCAGACAGTTCTTCGTCACTTGGTTAGAAAAAGCAGGCTGTAAAATTGTGCTTCAGAAACATAACTCCCCTACCTCCACAGTCTTCCCCCAGCTGCCTCCACGTGTCCCCTGTCCTACTAGCTATCTCCACATGTCCCTGCTTCCACATTTCCCATTCCACCAGTTGCCGTCACACACGGCCACCTCCACATCCCCCATTTTGTCAGCTGACTCTAAAACCACCCATCCCCACCTCCATCTCCACCCCTTCAGCTACTTTCTTTACACAGTAAAACACAAAACCAAGACCGCTGGAGTCCTGGACCAGCACCTCAGTCTAGATTTGGAGATTCTCAAAGAGCTCTGAATCTGAGAAGCAAAACCTATCTCAGAATCATTTCTCATTTTAAGAGGGTGAGCTTTGCTTCTCTTGTTGAAAGAGTGAAATCTTGAGTGGTCCCTTTTGTACCTCCTAAGGTGGAGACACTGTTACTGTCCCTCCTCGACACTGCCCCCCCCCCCAGCCTCTGCTAGTGCCACCAACTGTCTTCTTTCTTTCATTCTACTCTTACTTTGTTTTACTGGGCAGGATCTATGCTAGTACTTTACACGTGTGACATCATCCTCCTGCTTAGTCTTGAGAGTAGCTCAGTGTGCAGCTCAGTGAAGGCTGAAGTTCTTTTAGTGGCACATCCATGACCACAAAGCACAAATGGTTTGTTAAATCCCAAAGTATATATGTCTCCTGAAGCTTCAGATAGACTATGAACTGCCACAACTTGCATACAATCTATTTTAATTCCACCTTGGCAGCTTGCACACATCTTTTGGAATCTAAGTGCCCTTAGTATTTGGCTCATATTCTTTTTAAAAACAAAGTATGATCGACAGGCCCACTGAAAAGTTTCTTTTGAGTATTAAGGACATGTTATGCCCAGTATACTTTTTGGAACATAGACATGACAGTATAGAGATGGGAAACACATTCTTAAACAGTGCATCTTTGTCAGAAGTTTTCATGGAATTCTTTTGGGAGGCACAGGAATGTGTTATTCAGCTTCAGGATTATCTTGCTATAGGAGTGGTCCAAAATGTTTGCTCAGAGGTCTATAGTCTTCTGAATTGAGCTCAGTCAAAAAAACCAGCTTCAGAAGAGAAATTCGAGACCCCCTTCCAGTAATACTTAGGCTGAAGACTGTTTCCAGGGCATTATGATTTGGTGAAAGGCTGAGTTTTGGACCCAATGCCTCTTTCTCAGCTGTGAGTGGGATCTTTACCTCTTTGAAACTCAGCTTTTGTTTCTCAAAAAGTTAGAAATGTTCTACCTTACAAAGGTACTTGTTGGGGTCCATAAAAATGGCTTCCCTTCATCCTTGGATTAATGTGAGAGAATTCAAAGCTATCCTTACTCTTCCAAGACTAATGTCACAAGACCTAAGTCTAAGGCGTGGCTACTGTAGGATGTTTGGTTTTGGTCGTGGATGTCTTATCTAAATAACAAGAGACTTGGTCTGAGGTGTCATATTCTTAACCCTCAAGGCCAGATAATGAGAGATTTAATCTAAGGCATGTTTACTAAATGTTTGGAGAATTAAGGAAGAAAGTCTGTTTGTTCCTTGTACATGATAAAAAAAAAGTCTTTTGCCATTTTCCTCTTTTTGGATGGGGTATATAAGAATGTTGAAGAATAATCTTGGTGCATTCAGTATTCAGTGGATTGATCCCCCCACCACCACCCTATTCGGTGACTCTTTGTTCCTTACTATCTTTACCTGCCATTTCTCAATCCACACTCTCCCTCTCAGGCACGCACACTAGTTAATACTGATTGGCACCACAACGTGGGGCTACTACAGATGGCTACTACAGGTACTGATAAAAACCCAAACTGAAAGCACTTCTGAGTTTGCTTAACTCTAAGATGCTATATAATATAGGGCAATGATACTGAAGAGGGTGCTAAGGACTGTCTTTTGATGCAGGTATAGGTAAAAGTAAAGGAAAAATGTTACTAGTTGAAAAGTTAATCATTTTCCTTTTCCTTTATAGACTCGTTACTTATGTCACATTAGTCTTATTGAAGTAATAGAATTGATAGATCATGCAGACAGATAGTCAAGGAATGTAGAGAAACTAAGACACATTGATTAATCCCTACTGGGCAGAACCACAAGGTCTAGCAGGGAATGAGTAGGGCCTGATGAGCATCTAACAAGCGAACCAACTCTCCACATGCTTTTGAGACATTGCTCACTGGTTTCAGGTGCTATGGATGAAGAGTCATATTTATACATCTCTATCCTCTCTGATTTTCAACCATCCTTTCATTTTACCTCCATGTAGTGTTTATTGTCAAGAAGGATGATGTGAAATACACCAGGCAATCCATTTCTAAGGCTTAAATTACAAGTGTTGACAACCTTGACTTGCTCTTGACCCATTTGCTGCTCTCAACCTGCACTCTTGTCAGTTTTTGAAGATCACATATGTGTTTGTATGTCCTTTCCTATATGTGTCTGTTTATGGAAGGGGTTGGGTGAGTGGAGGCAGCTGAGTGGAAATGGCAGAGGTGCAGGACACAGAATCCACCCGCTCTTTGGCAGGTTCACGCTCCACCACTCATAAGGTTTGTGACCAGGGCCAAATTACCTCTCTGAGTTTTGTTCTTTGGTCTGTCAGATGAAGCTAATCACCCTTTCCCTAAGACCATTAATTAATTTGCTCATTTCAACCTCTTCTGGTTACTTTTAGGTCAACTTGACACAACATATAGTCATCTGAGAGGAGGGAACTTCAATTGAGAAAATGCTTCCATAAGATTGGGCTGTAGGGAGGACTGTAAAGCATTTTCTTAATTTGTAATTGATGTGGGATGGCCCAGCCCATTGTGGGTGGTACCACACTGTGCCAGTGGTCCTGTGTTCTATAAGAAAGCAGGATGAGCAAGTTATGAGGAGTAAGCCAGTGAGCAGCACCCCTCCAAGGCCTCTGCATCAGTCCTGCCTCCAGGTTCCTGCCCTGTTTAAGTTCTTGACTTGACTTCCCTCAGGACATTTAAACCAAATAAACCTTTTTCTCTCAAGTTGCTTTTAATAATGGTGTTTCATCACAGCAATAATAGCTTTAACCAAGAGATAACCCCAGGTTGCTCAAAGTCATTGTGTGTGTGTGTGTGTGTGTGTGTGTGTGTGTGTGTGTGTGTGTGTGTGTGATTTTTGAATAATACAGTTGAGTGCTGTGTTAGTTTCCTGAGCTGGAACATGTCACTCTGAACCTAACTCTTCTCTTTCCCTGATTTCTACACTTGCAGCAGACTAGCAGCCTGTTTCTCCTATGCCTGGGCACACACTCCACATAGACACCAAGAATCAGCACCTGCATTTTAGTGAAGGCATGCTTAGCTGAAGCTTAGGAACTTTTGCTTTAGTGATTTTAAAGTCACTATTTCTTAGATTCCAGCTGTTTCAGCAGCAAGTAACTCTTCTGAGTAATGCTGTGGGTTGGGTCACCTGTGCTGGGCATATGCTGGGTACGTTCATGCTTACTTTGAGTTATCTAGGAAAAGTTGGCCATACCAGGCTAAGAGTCATGAAGAGCAGAATTCAAACATCCTAAGGTTGAGATTGTAAATTTTCATTCTGGGTAGTTTGTCTATATTCCATCAATACTTGGTGAAGTCACACATTCTTTGGAACTTAATTAAGGAGATAATGGTATAAAGTTTTATTTATTCATGGGTTTTACTAGCTGAGTTCAGTCTTCCACTTATAAATCCAACCCCTTGATGCAAGTGAGCATAGCTTTCTCTATTAGTAAGAATTAACAGTCTCTACTGGCAACATTTGGAAAATATGTTCAAATAAGGTCATGAGAGCTAAACACTGACATAGTAACCAATCTCTCAGAGCTCCCAGAAGAGAAAAGAAGAGCCGCTCTTCCACACTAACTCAGTGGCCAGGAAACTTAAATATGACAGGTGAAATACGACAAGGGAAAACACAGGTGAAGATCAAACTCGCCCTGACTTCCCTGACTATAGGTGTTTGCTTTAAGGAGTGCATGATGGTCTTGAAATGTCCTTTCATAACCCTAAGAACCTATCCCAGGAAGGAGAGCACGTCAGCTTCTTCAGGGTTGCTGGTCAAGAGCTTCTTGCCTCTCTTTATAGGTAAGCACATAGCTTTGTATCCCAGACAAGACCTTACAAGGTAACACTGCCCTAGCCTTCTAGGACTAGAGCGAGAAGCACAGAGTGGGGTCCACTAAGAGCACCCTGGAGAGTGCACAGCCCTATATGGCACAGGTGGGTGTTATCGGTAAAGTGAGTTCAGCCTGTTTTTCCAACAAACTTTTTCGAAGTACCTGAAGAACACAGTGGTCAGGAGTACAGCACGTGCCTGGATGCAACCTGAGTGTCCAAATGCCAAGTCTGAAACCTCTAAACAGTTTTTGTTTTTGCCTCTGTAAAATGGGGGCATGTTAATACTAAAGGCAGGCGGTTGTTGTGAGGTTGAAGTAATATATTGAGTTGTTCTTATTATTGGAAAATAAAAGCTCTCAAGGTTCTTACGGAGAAGATGCTAGCTGGTTCTGTTTACTGCTCTGCTCCCCAAACTTAAGTCTTGATTGTGTTCCTTTGTTAGAAGAGCTGGGCTGAGCACACAATTAACCCAATCTACTCTGATGTCCTCAGAATCTTTCACTTTACAAAGCACAGGTCAACTTTCGGGAAAACAGCAAGCTTTGGAAGACACTCTGTAAAGAGGCCACCGTGAGGGGATTAGGATGGAGGCAGATGCCTTTCCCCTCTGTGACCTTCCTCTGTGACCTTCTAAATCTTAGTCTCTCAAACCTGGTGGCTTCTTCCCAGGCAAATATCAAAGTGGCACTCACAACCTCCTGGAAGATGTTGAGACTGGAACTGCATGCAGAGGAAAGGGACACTGAGCTTCTGACCAGATGACTGAGTCACAGTGGTATGGGAAAACGCTGGTATTTCTTTGGCATGCATGGCAAGTGTTCCTATCTTTTTGTAACTAGAAAACGCAAAATTCAGCTTCAAATAAAGACAAAAAAAATTCAACAGGAGAGCTTGCATCCTAAGCCCCACTGCCTGTCACTTTACCTAGAGGTGGCACAGTGGCCTCAGATATCAGAGACCTGATGTCGTGGCTCAGGTACAATGGAAGCATGATAACTGGTTGTTCTCAAGTATCTCCATTTCAAACCTCAGGATCCTCCCTCACACTTTGATTTAAAAACTGTAGGACCCTTGGGAGGTACTTATGTGGTGGGGGTGGAAGAAAAAAAAAGAAAAAGGAAAGAAATCAAACATTTAACCCATAATCTACTTGCTATGACATTTATCCCTCTAGAACTTTCTGGAATTCTAAACAATGACATCACAGCTTTCTTTATAAGAAACACCATACCCACCGCCCTGTACTTCAGGGTACAAGTCAGGGTACCCCTAGGGCTGGGAGTGCAGGACAAGACACATCCACAGACTTGGACTATGACTGGAGCATTCAATGGACCACAACATGCCAGAGGGCCACAGGACACCAGACCAGAGGAGAAATGGCGGAAGCCCTACAGCCAGTTGCCAGGCAGGAGGAGAGTATTGCTCATATCGCAGCAGCCACAGCCATTCCCCAGCACACAAAGCACACTCAAACAGTAAGACATACCACTGGTGGTCCCCGTACCACTGCCCGAGCCAGGTCCGGGGGACGAAACCACAGTCCTGTAGGTGGGTGGTGGTGGGGGAGGTGGAGTTGCTCTCTGTCCCAACCCACACTCTTTAGGAGAGGAGAGCGTTTCTAAGTAATCATCTTTAATGAAGGTCTGCTCAGCGACTTTCTTCTGCACTTCTTCTAAATTGAGCGGAGATGGTACATTTCGAGGACTAGGAGGCCCTGGGGGACCTGCAGAGCTTGGGGGGCCAGGTGGGCCTGGAGCTGGGGAGTCAGCTGGGATGTCTGATGCAGCTGGTGGGGTCACCACCTTTTCCCTTGGAGTCAACTCTGGAGTAACATGTTCCGGGGATGCATCAGAGAAATGGACCCACTTCTCTTCAGTGTTAACAGCAACAGACTTGGGGGACAACACTGGGCCAAAAATGCTGTCCAGGTCACTGATGGATGGTAGTTTCTCAATTTTGGCCTCTGTGTCTGCCTGGTCATTTCCTGTGGTTAAAGTAGTTGATTTTAAATTTTTATTAACTCTTGCTATTACTTGTATAGATAGGGGCTAGAAGGAGTGTAGAGGCAAAGTTTAACAGACATATTGTACCATGTATGATGCCTCAATGGGCATTCTTCGTGATGTGGAAATACCTTTACTGAATTAAGTACTGAAGGGAGAGGGTAAGGCACTCACTTCAATACGTGAGGCATGTTCCTATGCTAGCATTTACTCCTATGTAAGGTGACTACAGTGGAGCGTCTCACCATTATTTGAAATGCTGAGCACTGTACTGCCCTCCAGTGGAGCAGTGGCAAAAAGACAGTAGCAGGGTCTCTTGAGCTCTGGAAGGGCAACTACCCAAGGGGAGGACATTCTTGGAAACCTGGCCTGCTGAATACACAGAACACAGCACAAGATTTGAGCCCCGAGTATCAGCCTCATCTTTACAGAGCATCTTCTCCTGTCTAGGCTGTTAAAAAGAATGTTTGGAAAAACTAATGATAACCTCTGGTAATTGAAAAAAAAATAGGACATCACATTTAGCTATAGTTTACTTTAAGTACACCAGAAACAACAAGATTATTAAGAAGATAATCCCACATAAATGTGTACAAACACATACAACATACTGCATACACAACACATACAGGGGACACAGCAAGGCATTTGCTACTGATTAGAAATGTTATATGGATCCCTGCGTAACGGGGGGGGGGGGGTCATGAAAACATCTTTAGAATTTCTTTTCTCATGAAGCAGAGCTTGTTAATATACCAGTGGTGACTGCAATGTATTTCTTTCTGAAATATCAGCAGTGTATTCTTTTCTACGCATATCAATAAGAGGGAAAATTAAAAACTTAATCCTTTAGTGAAGTATAAGATATTTGATGATTACAAATTGGAAAATAGTTATTTTTGTCAAGGCAACAATGAGGTTATTCAAATCAGAAATTTCTGTCTAAATATCTCAACGGCACAGTCATATCTCACCTTACTTATGAGTGATTCATAGGCTATAAAAACTGGCTTGGTATTTCTTTATTTCTGATTGGAAAGGAGTTAATTTCCAAGGCAGCAAAACCATAGATAAATGTAGCCTTTTGCACGACTGACAGTAATTTATGATTTTGTGGCTTATAGATTTATTTGCAGCTAATACAATTTATGGAGACACAGGGTCTCCAAACAACTGAAGTTGCAAATACCTTACTTATGATGTGTTTGGCGGCTTTTTATTGGGCTTGAGTCAGTATAAATTTCATGAATGACCGCACCTACATTTCTATTTTTCTGAAAAATATCTATTCTGTCTTTGTCAAACTCAGCAGGCTGCAGGGACAGCCAGGCATAAAGCTGATGCAGGACTCCAGAGGTGATAAAGAGCCACATTCTAGGGCTCAGGTAAATAAAACCATCATTACCACTTCTGAATTGCTTGTCCAATAAGACGTGGCAGATTATAAATTTCGTGACTGAAAGTATTGATTTTAATAGAAAGGAAAAGCTGTGTTTCAGAAATGGTACATCTAAAATAGTTTACAGTGATTCCTTGCCATATTTTGTAATTATGACTACAGCTCTTGCAGTGAAATGATTAAATATTTGAATGACAGTTGAGGAAAATAATCCCTCCAACAGGTAACTCTCATTATGGGACCTTAAGCTTTTATACCCTAAGCAATCAGTCTTAGTTCTATCAGACTGTCTATTGGCTCTTGAAAGATACAAATTGCACTGTAAAACTATTCATTTTCAAGTAGTTCAAATGAGAGCCAACCAAGTGAGAGGTGGGGTAAATAGTTGACTTTTCATCTTATGGCTACTTTATTCTACTTTATAACTAATGCAGCCCCCATCATATAAAATTACCCTAAAATACCCCGTGTATGTCTGTGTGAAACCTGGGAGTGTACATTACAGTAAGTCAGTACAGTAAGCTGCAGTGACATTGAAACCCAACTTGAGCACTGTGCATGTCAGCACAGCCTCTGCTTCCCAAAGCATCAAGGGCATGTTGTCATCCAAGGCCATGGATCTGTTTGCCACATCATCTCAGAACTATAAAAACCCATTTTACCTGTTGCAACTGTTAAGGGGGAGCCTGTTCGAGGTGGGGTGGCTGGTACAGTTTTTGGAGGCAGAGGTGGAGGAGCTGCAAAGAGAGAGGTAAAGTGTCAGCAATCACATTCTTCCTGAATTATACAAAAAGGTAGAAGAAGTATGTTCTGGGCTTTTATTCACACATCTAGTCTTGGAAATGGGCTAGCCACTGTCTTTATTTTTAAAATTTCGGTGCCAAATGTGCTGGCTAATTTTATGTTCACTTTGATACAAGCTAAAGCTAGAGCCATTGAAGTGGAGGGAACCCTAATTGAGAAAATGCTTCCATAAGATAGGATTGCAGGCAAGCCTTAGAGCATTTTCAAAATTAGTGATTGATGTAGGAGGGCCCAGCCCATTGTGGGTGGGGCCACACCTGAGCTCAGGCCCTGGATTCTATAATAAATCAGGCTGAGCAAGCCATGGGAAGCCAGCCAGTAAGCAGCATTCCTTCCTGGCCTCTGCATCAGCTCCTTTCTGCAAGTTCCTGCCCTGCTTAAGTTCTTTTCTTAGCCTCCCTCAATGGACTGTGATATGTAAGCCGAATAAACCCTTTTATCTCCAAGTTGTCTTTGGTCATAGTGTTTGATCACAGCAATGATAACCCTAACTAGGACTCCAAGAGACAGAAGCATTCAGAGTCCTCCATCTTGTGACCATAGGAGTTTTGCAAAAGGTCAGATAACTACAATATCAACATTTTATTCATTCAACAAACACCAAGCCACAGTTAAGTTCAATTTCTTTACTAGGAGCAAGGGGTACTGTGTTGAATAAACACTGGCTGTGTTCTGGAGGAATAGTGATTGATCATGATTCCTTGTAACACACAGCTCCAGTCCAGGGTGTGACCACAGAAACAGCAGTGGACCTGAGGGGGCGCCAGGTAGGGGCTTTCAGTCTAGTCTGGATAATGTTGCCTATATTGTATCTGGGCTGATTTTGCAATACTATGCCTTTAAACTCTTATAGTGTGTGGTAGTTTGAGTATAATAGGCCCCCATAATCTCATAGGGAATAGCATTATTGGAAGGTATGGCTTCGTTGGAGTAGGCGTGGCCTTTTTTGAGGAAGTGTGTCACTGTGGGGGTGGGCTTTGAGGTCTCCTTTGCTCAAGATATGCCCAATGGCCCAGTGTCTCAGTCGAATTCCTGTTGCCTTTGGATCAAGACGTAGAGTTCTTCAGCACCATATTGGCCTGCATGCCACAGTACTCCCAACTGCCATGCTTCCTGTCATAATGATAATGGACTAAATCTCTGAAACTGTAAGCCATCACCTCAATTAAGTGTTTTCCTTCAAAAGAGTTGCTGTGGTCAAGGTGTTCCTTCACAGCAATAAAAAAAACCTAAGACAGCATGTCCTAGGAAATCAGGAATGAAGTGATGGGCCAGAGAATAACATTCCCAATAAACACTCTTAGGAACTAAGATCCTAAGATAAAAAAGTACAGCATTTTGGCCCCTACCAAAAAATTTGCCCTTATGGATAGGGTTTCTCATTTTGTAGATGAAATTAGGAATTATTCTTCCAATAGATAAATTTTCTTTTTTCTTTAAATGTATGTTACTTTTTCCACTTGTCATGTCTGATAGATTCAAGAGTTCACACTGTTGTCATAAGCTCTCCCTCACTGGGAACCTGAGAATGGGCCCATTTTTCATATCCTAAGATCAGATGAGCCAGGTGAGTCCGAAGTTAGAGTGCCCTGACTACCTGACTAGTCAGTCCTCTCTACCCTAGACACCCCAGGAAGAGTGTTTTCCTGACATTCTTCCCCTCTCCACCCCCAGCACCACACACACACACACACACACACACACACACACACACACACACACACACACACACTCTATCCTGCCTTTTTACTTAAAGATCATGGATAAGTAATTCTTTAAAATAATTTTATGTGTGTAAGTGTTTGCCTGCATGTATATGCCATGAGTGCACATGGCATCCACAGGAGGGTGTCTCCCTCCTGTGGATGGAGACAACAAATGGTTGTGAGCAGCCCATGTGGGTGCTGGAAACCAAACCCAGGTCCTCTACAAGAGCAGCCAGTGCTCTAAACTACCAAACCATCTCTTCAGCCTAAGTGGTGTTAATCTTAGCTATGAGCTGTTGAACTCTATTCCCAAGTGGACCTTTCCCCTCAGAAGTTAGGCACCAATCAGAAGTTTTGTTCCTAACTCATCACCTCTATTAAAAGCCAAGATGATAACCACTAGACACCATAAAATAAACTACCGTAAGGTCTAGCACTAAAGAGGTGAACCACCACTGCAACCATAAAGCAAGCCGAACTATAGGATTCATATCAGTTAAACAGCAGCCTCAGCTGTGCTAAGTGGACATGCAGCATCTACAGTTCGCTCTCAAGTTCCAACTCTATCTGTATAAACATGACTGTCATTTATTTTCTTGCCTCTTAAGAGGACTTTTCTAGGAATAATTTGGATAGCTTAGATCTGTAAAGAAAGGGTCCAAACAGAGGTCTTTTCACTGGTTTTGTATCAGGTTGCAGGGAGAAGCACTCAGAATCCCGCTTCTGTGGTTCAAACACCACTCAATACTCAGAGCTTTAGGAAAAGCTGCTGACTCTTGCTTTTCCACCCTCTTTTTGAGAAAAATATTTTTACAAAGGCTGAATCATATGACCTTGGAGTGACAACATTCCCCACAAATAACCTTTTAGCCTTTAATTCTCAATCCCTTTGGTTAATTCCTGCCGTCAGTTTTAGATGCCAAAAGCAGAGCCCTAGGGATACTGGACTGGAGAAAGTATTTATTGGTGAGTCTCAATGCATTAAAAAGATGGCCCCCCATGCTCCTTCACTTCCCAGATATCTTCTCCTAAAGTCCACTCTTCCCACGAGGATTCCAAGGAGCACCTTCTACATGCCTCCTGCTATGGGTGTCTACTGATGGAGACTTTGTAAATCTGTGGGAAGCTTTGTAAATCTGTGGCTTGACCTAGCGACTAACCCAATGAGCCAAACTAGTCCAACTCACCAGAGGTGAGGAAGTTACAAGGCCTTTCAGGACCCTTTCCCATCACCTAGGTTGAAACCAGCAGCACTGCCATACATTTGTCTTGGTTTTGTCGAAGTGTCTTTCTGCTAGAGAGCCTGTTTGTCTTGCCTTACAGGTTGTCTTTTCTGTCTATGGGTTCTTTCTGTCCTGTGCAGTCTCAGTTGTTCACTGGGACCAGCAGAGACCCAGCTGGACTTGCTCAGTGCTGTGTTGTGTGGTTGTCCAGTACCTTCGGCTTAACTTCTTCCGACTTGCACATAGTCACGTGAGAGGGATGGATGGACAAAAGATCATGTTAAGATGTCAGAAGAGGGGCAGCCTCAAGGCTAACAACACTGCTTCATTTTGTTATTTCACTCCAGCTTAGGTAACCTACCTAGACTGTTAACGAATAAAGTCTTTTTAAATTCAAGTATTATCTACCCAGGTCTTCTAACAGTGGCCTAAATTTTTACTATGCAGACAGACAGTAAAATGAGTCAGACACATAACTTACTTCCAGTGGGAAAAGGTCTGGCTAGCTTCGGTGACTCCATGCTTGGATTAATTGGTTGGCCTGAACCCCATATCTCAGGCTGATCTAAAAGAACTAGAAACATAAAGACAATTTCTCAGGGTAAGTTCAAACAAGAATTTAGAACGTCGATTGAAGTGAAGCTTCACCACATGATCCCACACCCTGCGTTGTCCTAGAAGTTTAATTTAGGAGTGTGCTGAGCCACACATTCTTCAGGCAGAGGACAGAAGCAGAAACATGGTGCGTGGGGAGCAAGGGGGTGGCTGTGTGTGGACATGGTGCTAAATTAAAGGAGAATCCAACTCTAACCCACACTTTCTTCCTGGCTGGTCACCTAAGGACATCCTGGGTGCCGCTACACATACTGCCCCCATTTCTGTACCATTCAAACATTTTAGGAACTAATTCGAGAACATTTATTTTGTTGTTAGTCGGTGTATTTAAAGACTTCTATGAATACGCTTCAATGTTGAAATGTCTGGATTCTGTGCAGCGGTTCCTGTTTTTAAAGATTGCTCAGTCTCTTAACCCTTTACAGCATCCTAAGCAGGAATGGTTATTCTGAAGATGCTTGTTGAATATTTTAAGATAATCAGAAAATTAAAATAAATTATTATTTCATTTTATGTGCTTGGATGGTTAACCATCATGTGTGTCTGTGTACCATGTGCATGCCTGATGCCCAAGAAGGCCAGAAGAGGGAGCTGGATACCCTGGAACTGAAGTTATAGATGCCTGATTGTGAGCTGCCTTGCCAGTTCTGGGAATTGAACCCAGGTCCCATGGAAAAGCAGCCAGTGCTCTTAGCTACTGAGCCGTCTTTCCAGTCCAGCAATCAGAAAATGAATAGTTCTTTAGATATATGAAGCAAACCAAGGCAATTTTTCTTTATTTTGATGTTTCGGTGGTTATTGTTCACGTGTAAATAACCAGTCCTTTTCAGTACGTGCATTGTTATTCAATGTGCAGGCTGGAAAGTAAGTTGGATGAGTAGTTCATTGTAGCTTCCAGCCTACTGCAGAATCTCGGGCAAGCCATTTAACCTCTCTGAGCTTCCCCCTGCAGCAGAAAAGGGAGGCAATAATAACTCCAGGAGTAAATGAGAGTGATGAAGGTAGTAGTGGGGGCAAATACATGTATACACAAAATACGTACATCAAGCTCTCATCTAAGGCCAGTAGCTGTTTTGTATTTCATTCTCACAGCACCACCGTGTGGTAAAAGTCAGTGCCATTTTGGGGAGAGAGAAAGCAATGACTAGTGTTCTCAAACACTTGTCTACAGAAAAAGTAGAGGAGCTGAGACTGGATGCAAGCACAGCTCTTTCCAAGCCACACACTTTCCCCTCCTAGGTCTTCCAAGCAACAAAGCATAGAACAATCAACTTAAAGAAAGAAGAGTGAGCAGACAGGAAAGAGAGGCGTGGCCATGGGAAGGGCTGGTGTGGTTGGTGCAAGTATCAGAACTTTGCCAAACTTCAGTGGTTAAAGCCAGAAGGACAGTCAAATAAGACTCATCAGTGAGTCTAGATGTATGCCTTTCTCTGTTACATTCCTCCATGCAAGCCTAAGCCCTATGCTGGGAATAGCATTACTTCCATGGGTTGAACATGGGGACCACCTGGATTAAAAAAACAAAAACAAAAACAAAACTTCTATTCTCATGGGAGATACTTCTGTATACTAATGGAGTGAATCCATTAAATGTGGAGGTTCAGATGGGACACACCAACTCTCAACACCAGTCACCTCACAATTATGTCATAATAGATGATGATCACAAACGACTTAACAATACAAGTGATAGCCTTTCTCCAAGGCTACATTTTATATAGCTCTATGTTAAAAGGATAATGCCACTGAGAAGGTATTTTAGAATGGGTTTTATAAATTGTTAACTAAATCATTGAAAGCATCCAGGTGCAGCTGGTTGCTACTGAGCCATTCTTTGTAGAAAAGAAGTTTGAGTTGGTCACATCTAAAACTTTTACAGTGCACTTTGGTCAAAAGTGATGTGTGCATTTTCTAGAGTTTGCACTTGTAACAGCTATCAGTGAGTTCTTTGGCTTCACCCACTGGTTTTCTTCTGGAAGGGATAAGACCTGGAGCAAGTCCTTGCACTCCGAGATGAAGGTAACCAATGAGGAAGAGTAGCCCCACAACCCTCCTATGTTTACTACTATATTGTTACCAATTAATAAAATTCTGTCTTTATTATTGTACTTTGAAATCTCTCTGTTACTTTAGCTTAATCTTCTTGTCTAGTTATTATATAAGTCTTTGTTTTCAAGACAGATTTTCACTATGTAGCTTGGAACTCACTCTGTAGACCAGGCTAGCCTTGAACTCACATACATCTCCTTGCCTGTCTGCATCCCAAGTGCTAGGATTAAACGTGTGCACCACTATGCCCAGCTGATCATGTAGGTGTTAGGGAAACTTCTCCATTGGGGCCTAGAAAGTTACCATCTTATTGCACATATAGTTTAGAGTTCTTTTTTTAAAAAGATAGTATTTTTAATTATGTGTATATGTGTGTGTCTATCTATGGGCATGTGAGTGCAGGTGCCATTAGAGTTCAGAAGAGAGGGTTGGATCCCCTGGAGCTAGAGTTACAGGCAGTGGTGAACTTTTCAGTGTGGCATCTGGGAAATGAACTTGGGCAGGCCCTCTGCAAAAGTAGTGCATGCTCTTAACCATATTTCCATAAAAGTGGGGCCATATGTCCAGGCCCAACTTAGAGTTTTTAAGTCAGACAATTTTTTGGGGGGGTGTTTCGAGACAGGGTTTCTCTGTGTAGCTTTGTAGACCAGGCTGGCCTCAAACTCACAGAGATCCGTCTGGCTCTGCCTCCTGAGTGCTGGGATTAAATGTGTACGACATCACCACCCAGCTTAGTCAAACCATTTTTATAATGACATTCACTAATATCAAACACACTTATTAGAAATATATGCACTGGGTATAAGTACAACTCAAATATAGACTATATCCCTGTTTTAAAGGGGTGCTTTGTATCAAGACACAGCCCTTCAAAAACATGGTGAATTTTAAACACTTAAATATTTAATTGTAGAATGAATATTTAGTAGGCAACCTAACACTAATGACAGAAAGGAAGGCATTTTTCTTATAGCTAATCATTTAGCAATGCTTCTGGGTCTTGGGCTAGCAGACCTGTACACCATTCCACTGACTCTACCCTGATGAGCTGAAAAAAGAGTCAATGCTGTCAGAAAGGCCTCATTACTGAGCATGAGAAGACCACTCTGCATTTATACTCCTTCCCACACCTCTCACAGGGGCCCTCAGGCACAGAGTTCATTTACCCTCATCAGGATTGGTGTAGATTGGCATTCATTTTTCCTGGCCTATTTTCGGGAGTGAACTTGTTAGCCATTCTGGGAATAAAATTTTAAGTCCTAAACTAATAGATGTTTTTCAACTAAATTGACAGCACACTTCACTTGGATCGTTTTCCCCACCATGAGGGTCTGATGGTATGGTCACAATATACAATCACATACATTTACTTGAGAGAAGTAACTATCACAGTGCTGTAGAAGACACACAGTTCCCTACCTTCTGTCTTCTGTTCATCAAAAGCTGATTCTAATGGTGGACCAAAGAGAGGAGCAAGGGCCAGTGTATCATCTGGAGGCTTCTTGCTAAAGCATGCATTTTAGGCAGAATATACAGAGAGAAGAACCAAAAATTAATGCTCAAAACCATACACAAACTTTCAAATACTTTCCTTGGTTAAACAAGTACTTGTGTACTCAGGCATGCACACGTGTGTACAAAGCTTTTGGTGGACTTAGAAAGTATCATGGGAAGATGTCATATGGGAAAGGTTCATAGCGGGGGATAAGACCCTGAGATTGAATAGAGGCCTAGGGGCAGTTCCAACAGAAACACAGTAGTAAGTCTCTACACATAGAAATGACATATTAGAGATGCCAGTTTATTATAAAAAACTATACACATTTGCTTTATATGGTTTTGAGACAGCTTCTTATAAAGCCTGGGCTGTCTTAAAGGTCATGATCCTTGTGCTTTTGCCCCATGTGCTGAGCTGCAGGAATGTGCCAACATGATGGGCCTAAAAATCTGTACTTGTCATTGTCTGTGCTGATTAGTTTTTATGTCAACTTGATGTAAGCTGGGGTCATCTGGGAAGAAAGAATCTTAGTTGAGAAAATGTCCCTATAAGATTGGTCTGAAGGCAAGTCTGTGGGAGCAGTTTTTTGATTGATGACTGATAAGGAGGGCCCAGCCCATTGTGGGTGGTTCCAACCCTGGGCTGGTGATCTTGAGTCCTGTAAGAAAGCAGGCTGAGCAAGCCATGAGGAGCAAGACAGTAAGAGCGCTCTTCATTGCCTCCACATCAGCTCCCTCCTCCAGATTCCTGCTTTGACTTCCTTTGATGATGGACTGTGACCTGAGACTTATAAACCTTTTCCTCCTTAACCTGTGTTTGGTCATAGTATTTTATCACAGAAATAGAAACCCTAACCAAGTCATCACCCTATTTCTTATTGTAATAAATGCAGTTTAATGAGAAAGTCAAGCACAGAGCTATGCATGTCGTGCCCAGAAATTTTGTGTTGGAATAAAAAAACTGGGGCACTCAGTTTCTAATTTCATCTTGACCCCCTCACTTAATAAACTAGTGAATACCCAACCCAGTACATCCTAAGAGTATTGAGGTATTTTGTTTTCCTCCTGACTACTTATCTAGATGGATTATTATTATTTTATTGTTTCCATTCTTTCTCTGGACCTGACTTCCATCAGGGAGCCTATGATGTCCGTGAGTACGTCATGCAGGTGAAGGTTGGAGAGGAAAGGGGAGAAGCAGGTGGAGGATGAGAAGGCAAAGAATCCAGGTTTTAAAGAAATATAACTATCACTATGGAAAACATTAACTATTTGTATAATACTTCCCTCAAAGAATCTACTGTGAAATACAATTGTGTGTGTGTGTGTTTGTGTGTGTGTGTGTGTGTGTGTGTGATGATAGGGGGCTGGGAGACCAAAATAGAAGGTTCTTTTGGTCAGGAAGTTGGAATGTATCATGAAAGTATATCCAACTATCCGACTTCTCTTTTTTTAAGGCAATGTAATGTATTTAAGATGAACATTCCAGAAATCCAAAACCACTTTATACTGAACTTTAGTATCCTCAGTGAGTAGACCATACATTCTGCCATAGACAAATGCAGACATTTACCCAAAGGTTCCCCTTTGGGCTGCATGTATGAGCAATTAACAGCAAATTTGATCCGTGCTGTAGATATATGAACTCACACACATGTTAGGTCCTTCATTCATGAGGCTTGGGGAATATTTGTTGAACAGTTAAGTCCATGATGAATGAAACACAACCAGGCTCTTCCATGCTCACCTTGTAAGTTCTGGAGTTGGGGTGGAACGCCTGGGCCTTGCGACTTCTTCACCTGACACACAGGACAAAGACCTTTTAAGACATATCTTTAGCAGCCCCTTCTGGCGTGTCATATGAGCTATGTTTGGAAACACTTAAGAGATTTAAGCCTCTTCAATAAGCAACTTAACATGAAAACTGCAAAACAAACCCTCTCTCCTGGCGATGCGACAGCCATATATTTGCCATATGTGGTAGGATTTCTCTGGCATTTTAAAACCTCATTAACCAAAGAAAAACCATAAACAAGCTAACATTTGAAGATTTGTATACTGTAGAGCTCAGAGGAACAGCCTACTACCATTCTTCAAATCCCTGTTGCCTGAATGGGTTCTGGCTCTCAGTTACCCAGGGGAGAATAATCCAGGCCACATGCCCAAAGTACACAGATCCAGGTGTCAGCCTGATCTTTTTTTATAAAATGGCAAGAAAACTTTAAGAATGAATTTAGATTTTCCTAGGATACACTATATGTGGCAGGTGGTGTATCATACCCTATATGTGATATCCTATGTCATATCACTTCGGCTTAAAAATACAGCAAGAGCTGACAAAATATAGGAAGAAAGCACTGGTGTTTTTCCAAAAATATCTGTTTGGAGAATTTAAGCATTAATCATTCAGAACCCAGATACCCTCCATCATAACAAGAAATCTTTGCTGTAAATTGAAAGCCTTAAAAATAAACCCCCAAACTGTATAATTCGAATGCAAATATGCTCCAAGATCCAAGGAACTATTCCTCTGTCAAACCATACTCTATTTCTGGGATCTAAGATATACTTACTGGATAAGTTCCTTTTAATTGCACCCTAGAATCAGAAATAAACACTATAAGGCTTAAGACCACATATATGTTATGTACAATATGTATTACTTCTGTCATTTCAATTAAATTGAACTGTAAGATACTCCAGATTGGGAAAAGGAAATTTGACTTAAAACCACACTGAAGTTGGAACCTGTGGGTAGACACATGTATGCCTGCTCACGGGTGCATGTGCACACACACACACACACACACACACACACACACACACACACACACACACACACACACCAGTTTTTCATGTTACGATAAAGTGACAGAGAAGGAGAGTCATCTATAAGTCACCAGAATGAGCAAGCCCCTTACCTGGGTGGATTTAGTAAGGACACAAATTGGTCTCTTACAACTAGGTCCCTCAAAGTCTAGCACGTAAGCATTCAAAGTTATTAAATGTTTAGTATTTGAAAATTCTAGAATGTATGAGGACTGGCTTCTCCTGAAGCAGTTAGCAGAAACAGTCATCAGAACAGATAGAGCTTGAAGGGTAAAAGTGGTGAATGTTGACTGAAGTCTACTCATGTCCCACTGACAAGAGCGTTTTATAGAGGGATCCCAGAAGTTCTATCTTCCCTACCAATCTTCTCTTTTGGCTTCTCCCCACTTCCTGACACCAGTCTGCCAAACAGGAGCCATCTCTTGAATGCAAGGGCTCTGGCAGAATGCAAACAGCCCTGGCAGGGATCATCATCCATGTCACCTCTAGGACTGGAGTTTTGGCACAAACTAACTCAGATAATAGGAAAGCAACTCAATGAAAAATTCTGACTGAAATCAGAAGTTGTGACAGGTTCTTAGCATGGATTCTTCTAGAAATGTAAGACACCAGGAGGGTGACATCATGAGGCTCGCTTTAGGAGAAAGGGGGAAAGGTGGTAGTGCAAGGAAGTGGTCCAAGAGGCACTCATTCCCACCCTTTCTCACTGTGGGGAAGGGTAGCTGCTGTGTTGTATTCTCTCAGAGAACATTTACAGTGCAGGGCATGGTTTAACACGTTACAATAGACCAATGGACCCCATTTCATCTTTCCTAGAACCGGCAAGTTAAAATTTTCCTGTCCCAGTTTGAATCCATTTATGACAGAGAAACAGTTTGAGTCAGAACAAACCCATTAGATGTTTCTTGGTGGGTGGCTTAATCACACAGATTACATCTTCTAGCTTGTTTTGCCTGAAAACGGCAATTTGTCTGGTGTGCCAGATAGAAAACTATCATATTACTAGGAATGAAATAAATACACTGATTCCAACCTACCTCACTTATTATGGGAGTTTGGATACAGGCGATACATAGACAGACGACTGAAGAATGAATTGTTAAAACAGAGTTGAAATGTTTTTCTGGGCTATGGACCCCCAGATATGAGAACTACTTTAAGGTCTGAAGGAAGAGACACAGGGGTTCAAGTACTGAACTCCAAGATTAATGAGATGACTGAGGGATGAGGGTCTCGTTTTGTACTGTGAGAGCTGCAATCTAGCAGACAGAAGACACCGGAGCCTGAACTGAAGCCCTTTTGATCTGCCTACACTGTTCACTTTATTAAAATTGCAATACCCAAGGAAGCGAGAAGGGCACTTTGTTAGTATTTACCAAGTACTGTGTGCACCCCTTCCTTCCACATGCATTCATCATTGGGCGACAGCGGGGGAGCTCCTACAATTGGATTGCATGCGCCCCAGGAAGGAGTGGGCTACATGCAAGTCAGACATGGAAGAAATATACAGAAAAGCTTGGTTTGTTTTGAAATGAGAAAGAATAAAGCAATTACAAAGGAATAGATTCAAATGGCCAACAGCAACAAGCTGGCCCAACAGGAGAGGGTCCCATTGTCAGCTGAGTGTATAGCACAGCCCTCGAGGAACTGAGTCTGCAGCATGACAATTGAGGCTGAGGTGCTGTCACCACAGAGGCCACACCTGGGAAGGAAGCCCATTGACTGAAGCCTCAAGTGGCCATGTTTTCATTCCATCGACTATTGCTGGATATATAGACATGAGCATATATAAGATAGTGAATTACTTGTCATTTAGAATTAGTGAATTCATTCCTTATGAGTTGTCACAATCTGAGAAATCACCTAAGAGCTGGGTTGGAGTCGTCATACTCTGGCTAGCTGTCTCTGGAGATGCCATCTCATAGTTTAAACAGAAAAACAGCAGCTTATTGATGGGGAGGGTTGCATTTGCCTCAAATAGTAATGACTTTTTTTGGCACAAGTTTAGAAACATTTCAGAAAGCTTTGTCTTCTCTTTTCTCTTCTCTTCTCTTCTCCTCTCCTCTCTCCTCTTCTTCTCCTCTCCTCTTCCTCTTCCTCTTCCTCTTCCTCTTCCTCTCTCTCCTCTCCTCTCCTCTCCTCTCCTCTCCTCTCTCTCTCTCTCTCTCTCTCTCTCTCTCTCTCTCTCTCTCTGTCTCTCTCTCTCAGTTGCAGGCTGTCCAATGTGTGTTTTGGTAACCTAATCAAGTTCTTTATATGCTCTTAACCACTGAGTCATCTCTCTAGGTCCACATTATCATTACTGTTAGTTATTATTACTTCTGAGGAAATTCCTCCTCCTCCTCCTCCTCCTCCTCCTCCTCCTCCTCCTCCTCATCATCATCATCATCACTTTGCCATTAACTTTTGTGTTAAGTATACTTTGGTCCTTGGTCACACACACATACAACCCCCTTATATCACACACCAGGTATATGCTAGGCAGCATTAATTCAGTTATAGACAAACACTTTGATAATTCTAAACTATGTCTTCACATTTAGACAGCCAGAAGCTTCCAACCAGTGAACCCAGTTCATCTACTTCTTGGCCACCGGGTGACCATAATGGTACTGGGAAAGCAACCTTGTCATCTCCCTTTGGCAGCAACTTTCTCTACACATGTTTAAGGTTTAAAACATTGAGAGCTCTTACCGGGCTGCGCCTCTGTGGTCAGCAAAAAGGAAGAGAGAACAGACACCTAGTCAGAGAACGATGGATCAGTCAAGAGGCGTGGGTAATGGGATTTCAAAACAGCTACCAACCATACACACCAAATCACCAGGTCAGAGCAAGATAGGCAGGAATGTTGTTTAGGGCTCATCAAACCCCAGAAGGCTTGGGAGAACCCCAAAGAGAAACGTCTGTATACAGCTTTGCTAATGTGGTAGAGTTTTATGCATCTGCCCATAAGAACAAGACAGGAATGTACAGAATCCTTATAGGTGATTTATTATAATGTCTTGTCAAAAACAGTTTTTTTTTCCTCCAGAATATTACAGGCTATCCAGATCATTTGGACAAGTCTGTTTCCACAGGCAACAGCATGCACCAGCACCATTGATGCCCTGTATTACCACAAGGAAAATCCACTCTTAGGATTTTTCTCTTCATTGTTCTTAGAATGCACATTTCAGCCGGTAGTAACTGTTGTTGTTTTTTTAAACCTGACTTTGGCTTGGTGATTTGGACAATTTATTCTAGTGGACAACCCTTGATAAACACACATGGAAACTGTGAAAACTGCCTGGCAACAATAAACACTTGTGGACCAGATGATATCTGGGAACACACCATATAGATAAGACTTCTTTCTTTATTCCCCCAATCTTGATGACACCTGCCATCAGTGTATCCCAACAGTCTCCTTTGGGATCTTTCAGCTGCACCAGGAAGGACACGGATGTGGGAGGTGAAGGAGCTATGCAAAGTTTGCTTTTAAGACACATTAGAGGGTAGGAGCTTCCTCAGTAAAGGCCAGGAGTTCAAACCTAGGGACCGTGCTCCCAAGATAAACTGATCTTGGGAACAAAAGCTTGTAGACTTTATGCTTGGGAGGCCGCTAGGCACATTTAGTTCAAAGTGAGGTCTGAGACAAGGTTAGAGTCAGAAGAACCAGGAACAGGTTTTAGATTTCTGATTCTGTGATTTCAAGTATGGCATTGTGGGAGAACTCTTAAGGTGAGTCGTGGCTGATGCTGAGGCATGGGCCGTTGTCCAGGCATGGTCACTTCCGGGTCCAGGTTTGTAAAGAAGGTCAATAGACAGATGCTAGTCAACATGACTCCTAGTAGTTTAGAGTTTATTAATTGTGGGCACCGCTACATGTTTGCCCTACTTTCTTATAAACCTGTCTCTGTGTGGATACAACTTAAGTAATGTTAGAACAAAAGGACACTAATCTGTATGTATCTTTGGGCTGAGATTATCATAGTGATTTGAGAAAAAAAACCAAACCTTTACATGACTATGTGGGCTACATTATTGTTTAATGACCAGATGAAAGTTCTTAAATAAGGGAATATGGAGGTTACATGACAAAAATTAGAAATACTGTAAATGAGGCACTATGTGACATACTCGCCCAATATGAGCATGTGATAAGTCATGCAAAATAAAATGCAGACTGCAGCCAAACAGAGGAAGACCCTTTAACTTAAGACTTTCTCCACTTAAAAAAAAAACACTTTAAGGGGGAAAGGTGGAGGGAGGGGAGGGAGAAGGGATTGACATGTGAAACAAGCTTGTTCCTAATTTAACTAATAAAAGAAAAAAACACTTTAAAAATATTACCAAAAGTATTAAACCATTCAAATAAGCCATATCTTAATTTTCTATGAGTTAAAAAAAATCTCTTGGTGATTAGTTCATGCTTATATTTTTTCTAGTAAAGGGCAAGCTCCTGTGATAACATTTTAGAAACTTCATTTGCAATTTTTTTTTTTCATCAAGACTAGCCATTCAAATTCACACAATTACAGGCTGACTAGCAAGAACCCAAAAGACCCGAAGCTGTGCCAAGTACAGATGCTGAGGGTTTCAAGGTCTGTGAGTACGAGCTCCTGAAGCCTTTAGAAACAAGAGGTTCCTAGAATCACCACCATTAGAGATCCCTGCAGGACAGGAAAATCAGCAAAGTCATTATCAGCTGAGGTGGGGGTGGGGTCTTCGGCTGTTAATTTTATGTGTGAGGTCCTCGGTTCAATCTGTGTATTGTAAAATGAAAATTATTTTATTCCCTTCTCTGTAATTTCCCTCAAGTTTCAAAAACCATTTTTATTTTATAATTATAGAATTTTCATCAAAGGTAGATGAAAATGAATTTAGGATCTGCAGCTGGTCTTTTCCGGAAGTGGAGACACCTGTCCAGATACTCTCAGGGTAGGAAGAGGTCAGGAAACTGTCCATCATCAAACTCTGCTTCATTGGCCACTGGGTCCACAGTGTGAGGAGATGGGATGGGGCTACTCCCTCTTTAGAGAGGAATGAGTAACTAGATTAAAAAACAAAAGTGAATTGGTCTAGTTTTTAAATGTGGGCCAAAATTACAACGGCATGACCAAGAAAAGAAAAAAACAGAAACAAAACACACACTCAGTTGTGCAGAGCCTGCAGGTGGCTAATGTGTCCCTGATTGCAGGCATTTGTATCACACAGAGTGAGTTCTTGTAACATCCGTCATACCTGATTATTCAGATAGAGACCTTGAGATCCACCTGCTTGTGTTCTGGACAAATTTCCTGCCTTAGTAATTAATCATTAATTACTTAAATCCCTTGATCATCTGATGCACCCTGGAGAAGGCTCTGAAGACCAGTTTTCTTTTCTGTTTGAGATAATTCTTATTTTGGATTTTGAGGACATTTTTGAGGTAAGCACTGATTTGTGGCATTCCTGTCTCTACCTCATCAGCACTCTGACTTTATGGGAGTTCAACTACTCCTGGATTTTTTTTTTTTTTATGTGAGTTATGGTGATCTAACTCAGGTTCTCATGTTGGTAAGCAAGTGCTTGACCAACTGAGCCATCTCCTCGGTCCTCATGTGTTATAGAGTTTTCTAAGAAAGAATTAGAGTGCACCAACTGTAAGTTATTACAGTGACATGGCCAACAGACTGACTTGCTTTTAAATGCCTGAGGATCAGGATAGAGCATGTGGCAGGCCTCTATTTTCCTCACTATTGTAATCAATGTCTCACTCACTAGGGGGCTGGCTAAGGAATCAGCATGGTGGACATTTCAAAAAATAAGTGAGTTTACAAATGTCTCAAAAACACAGTGAAAGTGAAAACAAGGTTATCCTTGTTATAAAAGCACAGCAACATTTCCTCCTAGGAGAAAAACAGATGAGGAATAGAGAGTTTTAAAAGTGCTACTGGCAAGTTTTAATGAGAATTGGACAACTCTGTTTAACTCTGAGGACAACTCTAGGGTCAAGGAGAATATATGAAATTGGCCAACATAAGGTGGCGCTGGCCTTTAATCCCAGCACTCGGGAGGCAGAGGTAGGTGGATGTCTGTGAGTTCGAGACCAGCCTGGTCTATAAGAGCTAGTTCCAGGACAGCCTCCAAAGCCACAGAGAAACCCTGTCTCGAACCCCCACCCACTGCAAAAAAAAAAAAAAAAAGAGAAAAGGCTACTGAAAGCACCAGGGATGTGACATGAGCACACC
Source organism: Cricetulus griseus (assembly GCF_003668045.3). Taxonomy (NCBI): domain Eukaryota; kingdom Metazoa; phylum Chordata; class Mammalia; order Rodentia; family Cricetidae; genus Cricetulus; species Cricetulus griseus. The sequence continues at coordinate 46,859,912 of NC_048595.1, forward strand.
ACATGATCCTTGCCTCATGTACATCCACAGAGGCTCAGCCTGGTAACAATGGAACACATACTTAGGACTGCACTGGCTGATTGTAATTTTGGAAACACAGAAACTTGGATCACATTTTGGCAAATTTTATTACTTGGATTCATTTTTGTTCTTTTTGTGTCTCCCATTCCTCCTTCCTGACACCTGAATTTTGAGTGCAGTTTAGGTATAGATGGAGCCAGTATACAAGGTAAGCCCATGTTCCCAGCATCCCCCTAGCTGAGCTCAGTGGAATAAACCAACCAACTCTTAGTGTGGGCTGATGTAAAAACAAAACAAAACAAAACAAAACAAAACAAAAAACCCCCCAAAACCCCCCAAAACTCGTGTTTGTATTTTATACTAGCATTACCCACATCAGCCTTGGACAGATATGCTAAGAATATGTTCCCAGTACTCCAGGCAACTATGAAAACAGGAAAACAGACTTTACTTTCTTCTTTTCCTTTCTTTTAAAAAAATTGTTTTGTTTTAACATCTATGTTGCTCTAAGATAAAGATGTAATTACATTGTATCCAATTTGTACTGTCGCTAAAAATCACCCCCCCAACCCGCACTAGCAAGTAGCACCCAGAAAGTGATTTATATTTTATTGTACTCATTTTGTGTGTCTGTTTGCAGGTGCATGCATGCCATGCTGTGCGTGGAGGTCATAGGACAATGTGAGTGGGAATCAGTTTCTCCTTCTACCTTGTGGTTCCCAGGATTCAAACGCAGGTCACTGGACTTGGCAGCAAGAACTTGTGATCCACAGAGCTATTCTTCTGCCTTTACAAAAAAAGGTCCCTCTTTCCAGTCTCCAGCAATCCCAGGAGGAGGTATTTTGATTTACAAATACAAAAATGAATAAAAACAGACCAGTCCGAAATCCTCTACTCTCCCCTCCCCCATTCTCAGGCCAGTTCCACAAACACTCTGGATTCTAGCAGGTTGTTCATTTAAAACAATGAAATGTTCAAGGTCTGTGGAGGTAGCTTGACCAGTTAAAGTGGAAGCTGTAAGAAATGAAACCTTGGATGGAAAGTATTGGGCTGTATGCCTGTGACCCTCTACAAAACTACTTTGTAGCCCATGATAATGGGCATGAAATCTCTTAGCAACTGACTGAAATATTTGAAACTTTTTTTGATATTAAACAAGCATTAGATATACAGATGATGAGAATGAATAGAACACATAATAATTTGTCCAAAGCATGGGAAGGATATGTTTTCTCTTACCGGACTTTTCCTCTAAAAGCGAAGGCATGGGGGAGAAAAATGAAGACACAGTGAGAGAGGTGACACACATCTTCAAGAAGAGGCATTGGAGATCTGAGGGACCCCATTTAAAGCAGCCCACCAAGTTGCCTGCGCGCGTGTTTCTGCACATGCTTTCTGTTCATGTCTGACATGGTCACTCTTGGGTTACTGTCTTCTGTTCAAGATTCTGAGGGCAGAGGCATGGCTCCATGGAAGCACATTTTAAACTTTCTTCTCAATGTCTCACAATGATCAAACAGATTCATGTCTTGGAACAGAATGTTGGAAGTAACTGGAAAATCACATTAATTCATTACAGCTAGACATGGCTATTACATGACAACTGGAAAATGTTCCAGAAACTAATCTCACTCTGGAACCTGACAGTGTGTCTTCTCAATTCATCCTGACTACAGGCTAGCTTGTCTCTAATCCTGTCTTTCATTTCCTTCTGCTCTCTGTGGACAGTGACATCATCTCTCCCTAGTGAGTGATGCCTGGTCCTCAGTATACTCTTTTCCTCAACAACATGTTAGCAAGGAACCATCGTCTGTCATGGACAGTAGGACTCCCTGAGCTTTCTCCGTGTTCTTCTAAGCATGGTGTGGGTCTTCAGCTCTCCTTCACTGTTCCCCAGAATCACCTTCCAAGAAAAAAGTCCAACTCCCCTGGCTGTTTAGAGAACGGAATGAGAGCTCCACTCTAGCATGTTGCCTCCGTGACAGCCTGCAGATGCACCCAGCTCCTGCCCCTTCTCTGTAGTTTTTCTGTGATTTCTGAACTTAGCTGCATACCTTTCTTGACACCTTTCGAGTGTAGCATACACTCAAGGCTTTTCTGCCTTCTCTCTACTGCCATCAGCCTCAATGGCTTTTCCCCCTCAGCCAGTCAAAAACTCTTTTTCATTCTTCAAGGCCAGAAGAATTTTTTTCTCATGAGACCTTTTCCATGCATCCCAGTCTCTCTTTTCTCCCCCCTTCCTCTCTCCCTCCCTCCCTTCCTCAGGAAAACAAAAGAAGATCCTTGGAAGCAAGCTCTGCAGTCCCTGTTTTGTATTATCTGCCATCTCCCCTCAATGAACTCCACAGCAGTGGCGACAACGGAACCTCCTCTAGCCCCAAACGTTGCTGTGAATAGTTTGCCCTCATGTTTATGAATTCCATCTTTGGGCCCATTAAATCATTATACAAATGTTTGAGGCACAGTGTTGCCTGAAATACGGAAACACGATTTGTTCTCTAAGTAAGGCAGAATTGCGAATAGCCGAGATATGTGGCCTTATTTGAAGCAGTTCCTTTACCAGCTTTTATCAGTATTTCACTTAGTTCCTCCTTGAACGTTCATTTCTCTGCCATTAGTGACCTTGGGTGCTAACATAAGTTACAGACTCCAGATTCCAAGGAGGTGGCATGGCTTTATACACATTAATGGAGAATTATAGGACTACATATCCTGGGTGGGCTTTCTTTTATAGAAAACATAAATGCTTCCTAGTAGCCACAGTGGGGCATGTAGTTTTTCAAGACCGGGTTTCTTTGTGTAACAGTCTTAGCTGTCCTGGAACTTGATTTGGAACTGCAGTGGCTTCAGACTCACAGAGGTCCAGCTGCCTCTACCTCCCAAGGACTGGGATTAAAGGTGAGCACCTCCATTCCCTGGCTTAAACCAACTGTTTCTTGTCATTTGTGACTAGTTGTGTATCCATAAGGATCCAAATGGTTGGCTTGGCTATTAATAGACATTTAATGAGCACTCAGTAAAGACGAGACACTAGTCCAGGCACACTAGTGAACAACAGAAATAGGAACATTGTAACCAGCTCACTTTTGGGAGTTGGGAAAGAAGATGGACAAAATAATAAATACAATAAATAAACAGGTAATAAATACAACATATAAGCAGGGTATTAGTATTTAGAAGATGGTAAACACATTTTTTAAATAAAGGAGTTTAGGAATCCGAAGTCAGGGTGCTTGTGATTTCAATAATGTGGCTGAGGGTGACTTGAGGTGACACTTGAAGCTGGTAAAGACACAGCCCAGCTATCTGGGAAAGAGGACACAGGGCGACGGGAAGAAGTGGGACAAGGGGGAGGAATGGCAGCTGGTACCCAGTGGGGCTCTGAGGAGGGGCAAGGGTGTTCTGTCTCTGAGGGTCACCAGGTTGCTGGTAAGACTATTCACTCTGTTCCAGTGTGACTTACAGCTGTCACTATGAACTCTCAAGGATGAGTGACTAGCTACTATTGCCCTTGGCTTAAGGACACAGACTGACACAGTAAACAATGTCAGAAAACATAACATGTAGCTGTGACATATGCTACTATTTCGTATTGATCTTGGGAAGTCTGTTTTGGTTCTCCATGTTAGAAAACACAAGAGCAGGATACAAGTAGGATAAGATGTGGGTAAGAAACTTTAAATAGACAAAACAAATGAGGTCAGTGCATCTTGCCTTCCATCTATGCTGTCCACAGTGGGACATGTAGTTTAGGCCTACACACATGGCCCTATTTTTGATAGAATTTGTGTGAGTTATACTCATATTTTTCTAAAGTGATGGAAAATTACACTTCCTGCTGGCTGTGATGACACATGTCTATAATCCTAGCACTCAGTGAGCAAATGCAGGATTGTGGATTTGAAGCCATCTTGGCCTACAGCACTCCAGGTCAGTCTGGGCTACAAAGCAAAATCCTGTCTCAAAAAACAACCCATCTATCACATATGATGTTATTGATTAATGGCACTAACATATAGCCCCCAGAGGACAAATGGATATTTATTTTTTCACTATTATCTGAATCTTGTATTTTTCATATGCTATAGAAACTTTTAAAGAATAAAACTAATTATTGTGGTTTAAGAAAGTAAATTCCAAAGTTGGAGGTGGTGGCACATGACTTTAATTCCAGTACTCAAGAGGCAGAGGCAGGTAGATGTCTGTGAACTTGAGGACAAAGCAAGTTCCTGGATAGCCAAGGTTATAAAGAGAAACTGTGTCTAGAAAAACTAAATAATAATAATGATGATGATGGTGGTGATGGTATTGATGACAATGGTGACATTCCAGATGCTTGAAGCCTTGGTGTTTAGAATCCAAACAGAAAACCTCAGAAGAGAAAAAAGATTTCTTACTGCAGAGTGCAGGATTGGGGCAGAAAAGCCCCAAAAGGAAGTCTCAAGGGAGGAAACACATGGATAAGCTTTGATGAAAGAACCTAGAACCTGTCAGGGCACCAGGAATGCCCCATGGCCATCATGCCATCAGTGGAGAAGGAAACATGGATGGCACAAAGTGGAAAAGAGTCACTGAACTGGGAATCATAAATCTTTTCTTTTTTAAACAAAACAACACAATATAAGTCCCATGGTTTTATGGTTAGATGCTGAGTTCTACACAATTACTCATGGTGGGACTATTCATTCAATAGATGAATATTTTCTAAATCCCATCTGTGATGGTTAATGTGGTCAACTGGATCGTATCTGGAATCAACAATGAAACAAGCCTCTGAGTGAGTCTGGGAGGGAATTTCTAGGCAGGTTTAACTGAGGTGGGGTGGGGATGCTTTCCCTGGAGCAGCCAGCCGAGATGTTAAGAAGCCTGAGGGAAGAATGGTGGTGCTTTTGCTTGCTTGGCTGCCTTTTCTCCTTGCTGGTGAGTGTATCTACCTAACTGTTGCTATTGCTGCTGCCATCATTCATTGACATTGAAACCCAATTTCTTTAGCCTACAACAGACTAGTGACTCTCCAGGAACCTTCCAGGTCTTCAGTTCCAGACTGGGACTGAAGTATCTGAGTTTTTGCCCTCTCCAGCATGCAAAGGGCTCTGACTGGACTACCCGCTTCCCCACAATGTAAGCTAATATAACAAGATGCCCTTTGTAATGTACTTCCATTCTACCACTTCTGTTTCTCTAGAGAACCCAGTTCATGTACTGTGTGTTAGTCAATGCTGCCTGCTCTGGTGGAAATGGCTCCTTGGGGGAGACTAATCCTACCCTCCTCTGAGTGCAGGGGCAGTTGCCAGAACTGTTAACAAATGATGCATCCCTCTAGAAGTTATTTTACAAATTGATTGCTTCTTTGGAGTTCATTGTTCTCCGATTATGGCCATTAGCTACTAAAAAGAACTCAGATTCCCGACTCCACAGTGGGAGGACTAACATAGTCAAGGAGAATTTGAAAGGTAGAAAAGTCAGCCTGTAAAAAAATTGCAATTGACGTAATTAAAAGCATATAATTCCTAATTCTGGTGTGGCTAGTCTAAGATGTTTATATGTTTTATGCATCTGTGGTCGTCTTCACCATGATCAAACCCCTAAAACAGGTCAGCTTGCCTAAGTCAGTGCAACAAAGTGGAAGAACCAGGAGTTACACAAGGAAATTCTGCTAGACCTCATGTAGGTCAACAAGATCTTGTACTCAGTGCAACCAGAGTTTTCTGGGGATATAATGACTAAGGTGTGCAAGAATGAGAACCAAACACCTTACTCTTGTTTCAGACCAAAACATGAATCAATGCAAGGATTTCTCCCTAACAAAATAAGGCAGGAATGGGTGGTTTGGGAAATGATATTGTGATAAAGGTCAGGAAATGGAAGCAACAGAATGCTCCAGAGGAAAGAAAACTAGTAACAAAGGAAGGAACCAACACATTTAGACATAGACTTGTCTTCTGTGGACAGTTGGTGATTTACTAAAACATGGAGAAGGAAATGACATATCTTGAAAGAGAAGTTTCTAGCATGTTCTCTATCCTTCTCTTGAGGGTCCTGAAACGAAAACCCGAAACAGTACTTATTGTTTTAGGTATAACTTGGACTGATGGGTCAGGCTGCTCTTAGAGCCCCATCTAGAGGGAGATCTCAAACTACCTCTGCAATGTCTGCAGAGGTTTGGAATCCAGGAGTGGAAACTTTAGTACCCCGTTTTTGCTAGCCCTTGTCTAAACAAATCCAAATCCGGTAGAGCTAAAAGCTTACTTGGTGAGCGAAATGCAAGCTGAGCATTTGCTCTCCAGCTTCCTGTGCACACAACGTCTGTGTGTACAGTGCCTAGAACTATCCGGTAGTTGTTAGTTTCTCCTGGTGTGCAGGAACCTGGAGCGCCCCCCCCCCCAACTGATGACTCTGTGTTTTCTACTAAGCTCAATGGGGTGCTGAACCTTCTGCCAAAGTGAGGACAGGAAAGGGGGTGGTGTTACCAAGCAGCAGCAAATTTGTGGAGTTTGCTCTCTGGCAGGGTAATTCGGGGGCGGAAGGTGGGTGGGCCACCTGGATTCAGCAATCAGCACCAGTCTGTCTACAGTTCAAAGCTATCTCCCCCAACTCATAATTTTTGGATAAATAACCCCACTACAGATTGCACATGTCCAAGAACAAGATCAAATTCAAAAAGCATATCATACTTGGTAATGCATTAACTCCTCATGTCACTGAATTTGCAGGGTTGGAGGAAGAAGGTACAAACCTATACTTAACCGCCTCCTATTTCCAACTATGCTACGAGCCCTCTTCTTGACTTCACACAGATCCTTCCTTGCTATTTTTATTTCCTTCTGTCTCTCGAAAGTCTCTCAAATAAAGGGAAAGGAAAGCGCTGCTGAAGAGAACCAATTATTAAGGAGCCCTGGCTGGGCTGGCTGTTCAAGCACATCTAGACAACTCTGACAACTCTGACCTCAGCTCTAAGAAAGCCAGTACTACTCTTCCCATTTTACAGACTGGAGAACTGAGGCTTAGAGTTAAGTAACTTGGACAGGTCACACAGACACATGGCCTGTGCTCTTCCTACTTGATCTTGGTCTTCCAATGATGAGCTGGAAATGTAGTTTGGGGGCAGAGCTATGCATCTAAATCTACACCTGTAGCAGAGCTTCCCATGATGATGAGGCCAAGATCGCATGGGTGAGCAAGGCATGTGTGAGTCAGATTGTGAATTTAGCTTTGACTCAATCCAGAGGGGAAAATAATCCCTGAATTGCTGCAGAGCTAACATGTATAAAAACAAATCTCCTAGGGGCAGGCGGGCAATGAGTCCTGGCTCCCTGAAGACCAGAGGTGAACACTGCAACACTAGAGAAAGGAAAAGCTCTTATGTTCCATTGAGGCCACCTGTCTTCTAGTGTTCACTAAGCGTCGCTAAAACTGCTGCTCCCTGTGTGTTCCAGAAGGAAAGAGACTCCCAACCAGAGACCCTGGGAGGAGGAAGGGAGACAAACCACAACTTCAGAAAACCAAGGGGTGGAAAGGGGGCTTGGGGAATAAGGGGATGTCAGTGTGTGTCTACTACAAGCAGCATGGGTTGAACTATCTGGTAAAATATCTTGAAGAGTAAGAAAGTTGATTTTCCAGGTAGGCACCAGTCTTCAGTGCAGCTTTTTGATGAAGAACCACACTTGAAATGATTTAATAAGACTTCTAGAATTACTATAAGGGAACGTTATGAGCATGTTTCCCCAGCTTTGATGCTTAGGCTAACTAATTATTGATCTTGGGTCTAAATGACTGTTGAGTGCTTGGGCCACCTAAATATGAGCAATAATGATATTCTTAAAAAATGTAGGCTCTGCAGACAATTCTAATGACATTGAGATTGTCTCTGAATGTCACGTGCAGTGTGAGTGTTCATTAGCCATCAACTCATGCATCTCTCTGAGCAGCCCCACGAGGAAGTATAAGAATTGTCAGTGTTTACAGATGAAGAAACCAAAGGTAGATTTTGGAACTCACCAAGATCACTAGCTGAGGAGTGACTCATTTGAAGAACTGTGATATTATTGCAATAAGTATCTATTCATTTTCCTCTAGTTACCTTAAAGAAAACTACATTTAGGAAAATTAAATTGTATATTGAATTCTGCTTCTGCCGTGGTTTGGAAAGGGACCTTAAAGTTCAGTGTTACTTTACTCTTTATGAACAATGCATGGGTCTGGAGAGATGGCTCAGGGGTTGAGAGCACTGGCTGCTCTTCCAGAGGACCTAGGTTCAATTCCCAGCACCCATGTGGTGGCTCACAACTGTCTATAACTCCAGTCCCAGAGGACCTAACACCATCACACAGATATACATGCAGGCAAAACACCAATGTACATAAAATAAAAATAAATAAATCCTTAAAAAAGAGAACAAAGCTGTCTCTTTGTAATGTCGTGTAATGGAGGTGTTCATCAGCTCCAAGTTTGCAAAGGGCCTGTCTCATGTGTCTGTTGCTGGGAGGAATGGAAATGACACTGCACCTTCTGTCCCACAGTGTGTTTGCTATTCCAATTCCAGAACCCACAGACGGGGTCTCATACAGGTTTAAACACCATTCCTGAACAGCAGAACTAGCAAGCTGAGCTAGTCGTCTTTCTCACCACACCCTAGTTCTCTCAGTGGCAAGCATGGTTGCTATGTGTGTTGACAGAAAAATCAATCTCATCTGTCTAGAATAGAGAAATTGGACTTAAAAGTTCCTCTAGATGCCAAGTCAGATCTGTTGAAGAAGGAAAGTCTAAGGCAGGCAGGAGATGCTGATCCCCTCACTCCAGCCTTGTCAGGGAATGAAGACACAGTGTGCTCTCAGAGCACAACTAGAAATGCAGAAGCAGAGAACTGCTCCCAAAAGGGAGGAAAAGAATTACAGAATAGTGATGAGGAAACCAATGGCTGCAAAGCACTGGTGACAATCGGTACTGCCACCAGGATTCTCTGTATGCCCGTCCTTCAGCTGTTTTTAAACAGGTCCCCATCTCACTAAGGATGAACAACAGAAGGCTAAATGAGATTTGGCCCTGACAGAGGCCTATGAAAGTCAGCATCCAAATCATCCCCGGGTCTCATTATGATCTTGACTTTATACGTGAGGAGATATGCTCTCCATCACAGTCCCAGGGCTCATCTAAAGAGACACAGGAAGAACACAGCGGCCAGGCCAGCTCACATCCATGCCTTCTTCTTGTTACAGGGCAGCTGCCTGCTAGTGACCTACATTCTCAAGCCAAGTATTTAAACAGAAGAATTTCCAGTAGGCACCTGGAAATGAAGGCAGTAGCCTTAGGTGCCATGGTAACTACTCCCACCTGTCTCCTTCTCCCAGGGCTTTGGACACTCCATGTCTCTCAAATCCAGCTCTGTTTCTTATGACTTCTGACACTGTAACTAGTTTGAATACAAAGGATGTAAAGGAAGCTTGAGAAGGCCAGGGTGAGGGCATAGTTGGGTGAATCATCATTGGTTCAACAAAAGAGGATAAGGTGAGGATGAGTGTAGAAGTAGAGGGCAGCCGCATCCCACACTGCTCCATCCTTGGCCTAGTCCCATTGACTTTTGTTGACTCACAGGTATTTATTGAGTGTCGATGATTCATAAATCTCTGTCTCAAATGCAGAAGATTTAGGGTGGACACAAAAATGTGCCATGCATTCCCCTGAAGAAGGGTTGCTTGCACCAACTTCGAGGCAGGCAGTCTTCAACTGTGCATACCTCAACATTTGCCTTAGCTGCACAGAGCTGGGATGTTGGAGGTCATGTCTTACCATGGCTCTTAAGAGTACCAAGGATATTGTACTATAGCAGTTTCTCCTCAGCCAAACACATAACATGGAAGCATCACCCAGCCTCCAGAGTTCAACATAGGCTGTCGCTGGCTGTACAAAATTATCACTTTGTGTCCACAGCATCCCACAGGTGTTAGACTCAAGGTCAGCTGACAAAAGGAGGGACATTATATTTGGACAACCATAATCAAGGATAAAAATCCTAACATGTTCAACAATGAAATACCCTGCTCTAAGTAGTGAGTATTCTTTTGGCCAGGAATAGTGGTGCATACTTTTAATTCCAGAGTTCAGGAGGCAGAGGTGGGCAGGTATTTGTGAGTTTGAGGCCAGCTGGTCTACACAGTGAGTTACAAGCCAGTTAGTGATACACAGTGAGGCCTTATCTCAAATAAGATGACCCAAAAGCAATGAAGACAGAGGAGTCACTCCTTTTGCTGGAGAGGCACACACTGACCACACAAGATACCCAAGCTGAACCTTTTTTTCTGTTCACCTTGATGGTAGCTAACATGCAACATAGCATCACTCATCTTTAAAAATTGATTAGGTTTATCCCTAGTGCACGAATGGGCTTTAGGAGCCCATTCCCCAATGGAGGGATACTCTCTCAGCCTAGATACACGGGGGAAGGCTTAGGTCCTGCTCCAAATGTTATGTTAGACTTTGATGATCCCTCATGGGAGGCCTCACCCTCCCTGAGGAGTGGATGTGGGGTGGTATGGGGAGTTGGTGGGGGGGGATGAGAGGACAGGAAGAAGAGGGAACTGGGATTGGTATGTAAAATAAGATTGTTTTTAAAAATTAATTAGACATTTTTGAAAGAGAACTTCCTACCCCCTTTATTTGGTTCCTAATGGACTCCCCCAAATAATCTAGCATCATTTGTGTTATAGTGGCAGAAACTGCCAGTGTCCTTCTGATTATCATTTGTTAATCTGTCTTTTAGTAACAACCAGGATTTTAGTCTGCCATATGTCTTTCCAGGGGAAGACTACATTTCCCAGACTTCCTTGCAGCAGATCTGGCTATGACAGTGAATTATTGTTAGGATCTCAGTGGCAGTGCTGTGTGCACCATCCGAGTTAAACCTTTAAAGGGAAACACATGCTTTCCATTTTTTCTCTTCCATCTCAAAAGTCTAAACAGGAAGATGCTTGATGATGTAAGGCCGTAATGACCCAGGAAGGCAGAGCAGAAAGTTCTTGGACTTTTGAGTGACACTCGGGAGTAGAACTCTCTAGCCTTCTAGGATGTCTAGCAGTTTTGACCTTTCTTTGTATTGTTAAAGCCTTTTATCTCTGGTGAGGCAGCTCAACCCCAGTGCTCTCCCGTATACAGATATGAGGTCCAAAACAAGCATGGGTGATTTTCATTGTCTGCCTGATTCTGTTACTGTATTACCAGGAGATCACATCAGGAAAGAACCAGAACTAATACCCCTCACCTAGGAGTTAATCCTTGTATCATCCCTGCATCACTTATTCTATTTTACAAAAAACTCAAGGGTCAAGATGAGATCTGGATTAAAAGTACAGTATCTGTTTAATGATATAGAAGAATTTCGATACTCACTAGAACTCTAGTTTTCAACAGATTTCCAGGCAAGGCATAAAGATAGAAGCTGCTTCCCTGTAACCCACTTGAGAAGAGTTGGTGAAGGAAATAATAGACCTTGTTCCAAAGAGAAGAGGACTTGGAAATTCACAAAGGCAATGTGAGAAGAGGTGACGATTGCTGAGAAGCAGGTACACATGGAGTAGAAAGAAGCTAAGCTCAGGACAGCTTTAGTTGCTGTGCTCCCCAGTGGAGGAGAGGAAGCAGAAGCTTCATCTAAAAGCTAACCCAGGAGGCCCTGAGGAAGAGGTTGACAGTTCTACCCCCAGGACAAGTCTCATATCTACCTGCAGGTTTCATTGAAGTAGGGATTCCAAAACAAAGGTCAGCAGTGGTGAGGAAGCCCATTATCACTCCATATGACTCAGTGGTGTCAAGGTACCATCTAGAGAGGGATCCCACTGTTTACAAACATTTTACCCTGTGAGTCCAAGAAAAGGGACCAATCACAAGTCAGGGAACCTGTATTTCATCCTGGGAGTCTCTGAATGATGGGAGAAAGTGGCCAGCTCACAGACTGCAAAACTAAGCTTGGCCGGCAAAGGACCCTGGTGTGTATAAGAGGGGATTTGGTCTGTGAACATCAAACACTTTTCCAGTACAGGTTTAATACCACTGTGAAGTATAGGAAAGTCACAGGGCCATGAGTTCAAATGAAGCATATAACAGTTTCAAAGTTCTAAGGGCTCAGCATCTCATTCCTCTGTTTCTTGCCCATTAAACATTTCCCTGTCTCTTAAAATACTTTCTGTTGTAGTTTTAGTTTTGTTATCATTGTTTATTTTTGTGTATGTGTGTGCACACATGCTGTAGCATGCATAGGGGAGTCCAAGTACAACAGTGTGGAGCCCCATCTCTCTTTATGTATATGCACATTCAGGACTGTGCTGTGGGATGTTTGTCTACTGTGTGAAGACATATTGCTGTAATTGGTGTAATAAAAAGCTGAATGGTCAACAGCTAGGCAGGAGAGACAGATGGGACTTTTGGGGTGAAAAGGAGGGAACTCAGGATGATTCTAGGCATGTGAGAGAGAGATGACAATGAGACATGGAGGGAGTAGGGCATAAAGAATGAAAGAAAGGTAAAAAGCCACAAGGCAAAACATAGATGAATATAAGTGTGTTAATTCAAGTTATAAAAACTAGTGGTACAAATCTAAAGCTAAGGCTGAGATTTTTATAATGAACACTAAGTTCCCATGTCATTATTTGGTGCTGGCGGTGGAAAATAAAGTCCGAATACATCCAATATGAGGGCACACATTTCCACATAGGACCTGAAAAATCTTTTTTAAAAAGTTCCAAACACACAAACATGGAGCCAGATGTGGCTTCCCAGTCCTGCAGTCTCTCAGGTGGGCTGGTGCTTGGCTTGCAGAGGCAAGGCTCCCAGCTGCTGCCTGAGGGCTAGAGCCAGCTGCCAGTACCATGAGTCAGCACCATGTGCAAAGCTGAGCTGTGGGGTGGCTCACCTGGCAGTTGAAGATTTGTCTCAAGTGGTAGAGAACACTGCAGGCACTTGGTAAAGCCAGATCCAGACACAGAAAACATCTAAAATGGTACAGTATGTTTAAATGTGCTTAGATGCTAAAGAAAGAAAAGAAAATGGGTATAGACAGTCATAGAAAATGAATAGTTTAAAAATAATAAAGTGAAGCTTTTAAATAAAGGGCAAAGTAATAAAAAATGAAAAAAGCCACATAAAGGTGGGAAATACACAGGGTGTCTGGATCCTGTATGGTGTTTTTGTTAACTTTGAATTTTTTCATACTAATATACAAAAAACAATAGCTACTAAGAGACACTGGATTATGGAAAATGCTAAATCAAACCAACCTATGTAGTTTAAGAATGTCTTAACTTCAAAATGGAAGTAAACAATACGTTGTATTGAGGGAGAGATTATGCCTTTGCTTCCACAGGGAACAAAAAGTTATGGTTCTCTTCAAAATTAATAAAGATCAGCTTTGACTGTGGGGAGACCTCCTGAGAATCTTGGCTACAGTCATAAAAAAAGAAACCAAGAAGGACTATAGGACAGGTGATGTATTTGCTGATTCCTCTACTATTCTAGCAGCTCTTAGACTGGATGAGACATGATAAATCTTGTTGGCTACGAAGTCCTCATGACTTATTATTACATGCCATCCTTTCATATGACATGGAAGAAGATTTATAGTTTGGTTATATAGTCCAGAAGGATTTATAAAGTTGACAGATGCCTTTTATCTGCTCCAACATAGAACAAAAAAATCATCTTTAACTGACTTGTGCACACTACACATTCCATCAATGTGTTAATACAGATATATATGTTACCTTTAATAGTTTGTGTGTTTCTTGTAAGTGGATACCAGACATAAAGCAAAAGATACCCAACCTACAATCCATAACCCCAGAGAAGCTTGAACCCTCTTCCAGAAACAGATGGAAGCAGATGCAGAAACCCACAACTAACCAATGGGCCAAGCTCCTGGAGTACAATCAAAGTGAGAGAGGAGTGATAATATGAACAAAGGAGCCAAGACCATGATGGGGAAACTCACAGAATTAGCTGACCTGATTTAGTGAGTGATCACTGTCTCGGTCTGACAAATGGGGGAACCTGCATATGACCAAACTAGACTCTTATTATAGGTGACAATGTTGTGACTGGGACAATATATGAGGCCACTGGCAGTGGGTCCAAGATGTAACACTAATGCACAAACTGACTTAGTGGAGCCCATTCTATATGAAGAGATACCTTGCCCAGCCTAGACATAGGGGTGTAGGGGTGGAGAGGTGCCTTGGTTCTTCTTCAACTAGATGATGGGACAGACTTAGGAGATTTCCTAGGGGAGGCCTTACCCTCTCTGTGGAGCAGATGGGAGGAAGGGGGGAGTGGGGAAGGAAACAGGAGGAGGGAGGGGAACTGGGATTGCAATGTAAAAAATAAATAAAAATGCAAAAAATAGTGTGTTTTCAGAAATAAAACACCAGAAACTAATAAAGACAAGTAACCCAGGCTATACAGCATCTCAGAATGCCTCTGTTGTAGTTTCCTAAAAAAAAAAAAAACATGCATCCGGAACAACTTCAAAGTTGCTAGCTGTGATGGTCCAGCTTCATAAACTACAGATTCATACAATATTCCAATTTTCTCAGAATTCCCTAAAGATGCCATTGCCCACAGACAGGCATTATTTGTAATTGTAAGTATGTGGTTTGGAACAGGAAGTATTTGTAAGAACATGACACCCACATTATTAAGAGGTGGGGTGGGTGGATTTTTGGTTGTTCAATGGATTATGGATACTTGTCATTATTCAGGGGTTTGTTTACAAATTGTCAGTGGTCATAGTCAGGGAAAAATGAAGCAAAGAAGATTGGATTCAAAGATCTTTATCTGAATAGAAAATGGGGATTCTGGGAATGATGGGATAAAAGGGTAGATTATTGAATCTATTTTTAGACCAAAAAGCAACCACCAGTCTCAAATATTTTACATTGGTATAGATTTTTATATATTGATACAAATTTAAGGTTATTTTGTTGTAATATACTGTATATATGTTTCTACTCTTTTTAAGGTATTGTATCTATGCAGATCAATTAAAAATGCAATGTAAAGTATTAGTCCTTGGAAACTATTTAGGATAATAAGAAATTCAGGTTAGTAGTTAGTCATCTATAATAATCAAACTTGTAGTCATGTTAGGTATGTTTTCAAGGTCAAACAGATATATTTTAAATAGATAGATGGTCTTCGCAAACTTCAGAGACCTTCAGAATATGGCATTTAAAATGTTTTAGTAACATGGCTTTTCCATGACAGTAAGATATGTCTGCTCCTGGCAGCATCAATCTACATAAAATGATGTTGGACATCAAAGAACCTCCATATGGAATTTGCTTTTGCTGTGGTAAAGCTAGCCACTGAGCAAGAAACTCCCTTGCCTCAACTGCTGACAGTATGCTGTCCAAATTGAAAAAGAGTACACAATAGAAATTGACTGCCAAACCTTGCCAAGACAAGATAGGACAGTCCTTCAAAAAATCTGGCTTCACAGAAGTCTGTCAGATCTTCTAGGCCTGTAGGCCAAAGATGGATGCCCCCAAATTGCAGTGAAACCTTGGGGTGACTGTCCAGGCAGCCAGATGTCTCTCATTTATTGTTTTGGAAGTTGTTTGCTCTGGACTTCCTGTAATATTATATCCTTGTTGGGTCTCTGATGGGGTTGAAGATTAGACAGTTACCTTGCTACCAAAACTAGATAGTTTTCCTTGCTACCAAATTAAAAAGAAAAGTGGCACAAAGTGTATAAGGTTGAGATACATTTGATGTGTAATAATATTCTTGTTCACTGTAAAGATTTGTCATTCAACTTGGTTTAATAAAATGCTGATTGGCCAGAAGCCAGGTAGAAAGTATAGGTGGGGTGACCAAACTAGGAGCGTTCTGAGAAGAGGAAAGGCAGAGAGACAGTTGCCAGTCAGATGCAGAGGAAGAAAGATGAGAATGCTTTACTGAGAAAAGATACCAAGCCACATGGCTAAATGTAGATAAGAATTATGGGTTAATTTAAATTGTAAGAGCTCAGTGAGTAATATGCCTAAGCAATAGGCCAAACAGTTTATAATTGGTATAAACCTCTGTGTGGTTTATTTGGGACTGAATGGCTATAGGATGGGGCAGGACAGAAACTTCCATCAACAGACATTAAATTGTTTATCTAAGAAAATGGTTTGAAGTCTAAAAACATACTTTTGGGTTAGTAATACACTTTAGGATAGAAAATGAATTGTGTATGTAACTTCAGACTCACCAAGATATGATAGATAATAGAGTATTCTCTCCAAATATGCTAAATACATATGGACTGGACAACATAAATGTAAATTTTACCTGATAATTGTTCTTATTGTATATAGAGTGCTAGAGTTAAACCCTTTCCTTTTTATTTAGACAAAAGGGGGAAAAGTGGGATAATTGTACACTGTGTGAAGATGTGTTGCTGTGATTAGTGTAATAAAAAGCTGAATGGCCAATAGCTAGGCACAAGAGACAGATGGGACTTTTGGGGGCGGGGAGAAGAACTTGAGATAATTCTAGAAATGTGCAAGACAGATGACAACGAGACATAGAGGGAGTCAGACATACAGAATGAAAGAGAGGTAAAAAGCCACTAGGCAAAATGTAGAATAACATAAATGGGTTAACAAGTTATAAGAGCTAGTGGGACAAGCCTAAACTAAGGCGGACCTTTCATTGTTAATAAGTCTCTTTGTTGTTTTTTGGGGCTGGCAGTGGAATAGAAAGTCCGACTACAGAACTTTCCCTAGAAGGGTGGCAAGAGCTCATTTCTAGTCTAAGTATCAAAATTACAAATATGTTGGAGTGACTCTTATGAAAGACAATTCCATGGCAAAGGGGACAAATCGGGCTGTGGACTGGCATCAGGGAAGCAACCCCACCCAATCTGCTGTGAGTGGCAGCCAAACTCCAAATAGTAGTCTCGGTGTGTATTCATCTACTTTGCTCTCTTTGCATGAACTCTTTCTCATCTGAGCCTTAACCACCTGATGGCAATTGCTTACCTTAAAGATAGCTTCTGAGGAAGCTT
Organism: Cricetulus griseus; assembly: GCF_003668045.3. NCBI lineage: Eukaryota > Metazoa > Chordata > Mammalia > Rodentia > Cricetidae > Cricetulus > Cricetulus griseus. Next base: position 46,876,965 of record NC_048595.1, read on the forward strand.
CCAGCTTCCAGCCACTTTTCTCACTGTGTCTCAGCAGCATATCAGGTTGGAGGAAGATGCACCAAATGACTTGGGCACACATTCATTGTAACACAGTGGATCCCGCCTTGCCTAGATTCAGTGAGCTTTTAGCTATGTTTCTGGGACCCGTACACTTTCCCATTCAGCCATCCATTTAATCAGGGGGACTTGCCTTCTTCCACCTCCCCATGCAATTTCCAAATACCCACTCAATTTATCATGCCCTACAGAGAAAGGGATATAAACTTGTTCCTGACATTTAAATAGATTTTCTTAGAATTAAAAACAAACAAACAAACAAAAACAGTGACTCAGTTAGTGAAAGGCGATGCACAAGATGTCAGCTGAAAAGTGAAAGGGGGTGTTTTACCTACTGCTTCCAGGACTACCAACCATAGGCCAGAATGCATGTTTAAAATCTCTACCTTCCATTGCAGAGGAGAAAGAAACAGTATCCCATGCGTTTGTTAAAGTAGCAGGTGGATATATGATGTACAATGATGGGGAAGTCCATTTTCAATGTGTGGATGACTATTAGCAATCATTTTAATTGTCACCAAGACATGGTATAAGCACTAAGATTTGCTTTTTTTTTTTTTAAATTTTATCCCAGGAAGGCCAAATTTAGTCTCAAGGAATAAACAATTACAACTCTTTTCAAAAGGTTAGTTGAGCTATTTCCAGAAGCCCCTAGAAAGTAGTTCGGCATTTACTAACTACTGTTGAGGGGGATGCTCCCTGGAGAAGCTAAGAGAATCTCATTAGGGAGCTTGCATATGTGTTCACGGCTATTCTTAGAAGACAATGCTGGCATTTTCCAAACCCCACAGAGAAAATATCAGCACTTGGAAGTCAGCAACCGAAGAAATCCAGTAGCTAGGAATGGGGAATGGAAGCCCGGATCATGGGAGAAGTCCGATTATTATAGGTAAAACAACAACTGGATATGAGAATTCTAAATTCCCAGAGTATCTAAAACAATTTGAGGATAAAAAAATAATGGAGAGCCCGAGTTTTAGAAATCTAGTGAGATTTTACTTTTTCTATGATTTTGGAGCATCACAAGGGGAGGTATTTTAAAAATAATTTTCTTGGCTTTTGTGTGTTCTCATGAAGACAGAAAACTAAGATGTGTTTTTAAAACTTCGCTAGTGTGAAGTTCATATTCTTTTAAAATTAAGTCTTCTTTAGAGGTAACTCTGAAACACCTTTTTCTTATTTTTTTTTTGTCTGATGATTATTAGAAAATAAAACACAATTTCATGAGCTTTTACTAGTTTGGAAGGTACAAGGAACCACAATGGAAGAGGGTAAGAGTGACTTATTCAGGGGTTGCAGAGCTCACCAGATTGGACACATGTGGCTTTTTAGCACATGTGGCAGAACACGGCTCTCCACCCAACCTCAGCAAAGCTTAACATAAGGACTCCACTCACCACAGGTGACGGGGACAGTGCAATGTTGCCTATTGAAGCCTTCAGCTCATCTACTGTTGCAGCATTCTTAAGGACGTCCTTCGATTGCAATGGTTTAATCTTGATGTTGAATTTCTTGTGTGATTCTTCTTCCTCTTCAGATTCACTTGAAGAATAAAAGTGCTTTCCTTTGGTAGGTAGAACACAGTTAAGGACACTTAGCTCTTTCTTCTGCTCAGAGGTATTGGTAAGGACAAGACAAGAGTGGCTACAGGTAGACACAGCAAAGTCACCTTAGATGGCAGGACACCAAAGCAAAATGGAACCTAAGGAGGAAAAGGTTAGGGTTATGAGCTCTAGTCCTGCATTCTTTTCTTTTTTTCTTTCTTTCCTTCCTTCCTTCCTTCCTTCCTTCCTTCCTTCCTTCCTTCCTTCCTTCCTTCCTTCCTTCCTTCCTTTGTGACCAGTAAACTTTGTGTATCACACACAGATTGCAGGCAGGAACTCTCGTCTCCACACACTGGAAGGCTACTTTAAGGGGCACCTATAAAGAGTCTTGAGTGCTTCGTAGTTGGCCAGAGTAAGGCAAGGCTGCTTGAGTCTTTCCAGGGGGAGTTGGATAGAGAGGACAGTAATGCTTTTTGCCAGTCACTGTAAGTGACACTGCCATATCGGGGTTCAGCAGGTAAGCCAGGATCACAAGTGTGCAGACTGTTCTACTGTACATTTTCCTCTACCCTGTCACTTTCTCTCTGTCTCTTGACTAGATCAAGGCATGCTCATTAGCCACCAGGCTGTCCTCTGGGCTAGTTAGTCATCTCTGAGGCTAATAGTAGCTTTGATTATTTTGGTAACTTTGTGAGACCTGAATTCAGCTTACTGGTTTCTGAGACAATATAAATTTTAAACATTAAAAAAAAAGGATATAGCCTGGTTCTTCAGGTCTGATGCTGTAACCTTCTTCATCCAGCTCAGGTGAGTTCTGTAAAGCACAAATGAACATCATGTATACACATTCACACACACATATATGTAACAGTAATACTTAAAGAATACTTGAGAGGTAGTTGGGGGCACAGGAGAAGCTGGAGGCTGGAGACGGAAGGGTGAACATGGTGTAAATACAGTATTCCTGTTTCAAATTCTCGAAAAAAAAAAAAGGATAAAAATGCATGGTAATTGGTTATTTCCCCAAAATGATAGAGAAATTGTTTTCCTTCTAGAATCTTCTACTTAAGAATATTAGACAAGTCTCTTATTTTAAGGGGATGAGGATTTAGCTTTTGGAAGTGACTGCTACACAGTCTATGTTTAAATCTTTGTTCAAGGTATTTGAAGGACCCCAATGCTGTTTCCAAAAGAAAGCATTCCAAGAGAACGTACAAGGCCTTTCCTAAGCCACAGACTGTGCCAAGCAACATGGGCATTTGAAATGCAAACTATTTGCCCTCAGGGAAATGAAAACATGTTCTCTGAGGCAAAAATTATAAAGGAAAATTGCACAAGATATCAATGTTAGTTATTAAAAATGAGGAGACATCTGCTTAGTTTGTAAGAATAAGGGGGGGGTGCTGCTGGAGACTTTCAGCGCAGATAAAGGGGGTAGGGTGGGGGTAGGGTTACTCCACAGTGGTGGAAAGAGTGTGGGGTAAGATGCCATGGCAGGAATAGACACTGTGTGACTCAGGTGGCGAAGGCCGAAGTAACAAGGATGACAGGATTGGGAAATATGATGTACGGTGGGGTGGGAGCCAGCGACTGTATGCTAGGGTGGGGGTTTTGTCTTGCTGAAGTTTCTTAGTCACAGTGGAACATGTTGGGGGCAGAGGGTAAGGTTGTTGAAGACAGGAGAAAGGATGACTCATTTAAAATATGTGTATCCACTCAAGCTTGATTGCTAAGACTGTGTGTGACTCGAGTTTTGTTGATGGGATAGGATGAACCAAGGACATTTGGAGGGACTTATTGTGAATTCTTGGTATTAGGAGGAAAAAGAAGAGGGAAGTTTCAAGAAGAGTCTAAGGTTTCTACTCTCCAGTCCTAGGAGATGGACTGCTAGATGAAGCTAATGGCAGAGAGCTAACACTTTTAGGGAACAGCTGGGCAAGATAAAAAGACAGTGTGTATATTGGGGTTCATATTTCACATCTTAGTTCCTATTATAAATATATGACACAGTCCCATTGAATGACACGAAAACCCCATTTGGCAACAACGAGCTCAATAACTAAAAGGGAAACTAAGCACAGCCAGATAGCAAGTCAGCATCAGTCTGCCTTGGTCCTTGACTCCCTGTGTTTTCGAGACTGTATCCTCAGCCAAGACAAAGGAAGGACTGTGTGCATTGCCCTGCTAAAGTTGGGATTGGAGGGGCAGCATTCAGAGATCTCTGATGCAAAAACTATGTACATAACAATTCTGTATGATTAGAAATCTGAGGGTAGTGCAGGTGGGTGAAAAGGCTGCTCTACTGTGAATAGCAAAGTGTATGGTAATGATGCTAAGAGTTATGGGGGGTTTAGATCTCAGCTGGGATCTATCTTTACTCCCCGAGAATCAACTGTCACTTGACCTGGGAAAAGTTTATACCATATAGTTGCAGTCATGTAACCCAGGATCAGCAGTTAACTTATTTGCCTCCACATTCAAAGCTACTTAGAAAGATAATCACCTAGATTTAATAAGAGAAAAAGTATTTTTGGATACAGCTGTGGGCTTGGTATGTTCCTGGAATGTGCAAGCAATTATCCCAGAGTCCTTACAACTATGGGACCAGGTAAGCACTATACTGACTGACTACTATGGGCCACATACAGCTAGTGCTTGGAGGTGTCAGGTCTTGAACCTGGTTCATGTGCTGTGAACCTCACTACATTCTAAACACGGCAGACATTTCCAAATGAACTATAGGTTTTCTACTTATTTCTATGTCCTCTTATGTATCTAAGTGCCTCAATTAATTTTAAAGTTGTACATTAAAAAAGTTCTTATACTTACATATCTTTCCCAATCAATTTCTGCATAAAATCCATTTGGTGCCCCATTGCTTTTTTTCTGTAATAAATTTGAAAATAAATTTAGAAGGGAAACATTTGAATGAAAGGGAAGAAAGACCACAATGGGACAAAAGCCACTTAAGTCTTATCTGTATTTAGCATGAGCTAACAAAATCCAGCACTGTAAAGACAGATTAGAGCATCCTACAGTAAAAAGCACATTGGTGTAACTGAGTGGTAAATGCAGTTGCCATGGCACTGAATGAGAAGCCTATGTACCTATTTCACAAGAGTGCAAACCAGGCATAGGGGTATTCACAGCTAGCTGTTCAAATTTTACTCAATTACTGATGACCTTGTAGGGTTTACATTATGATTTAATTCTCTATATCCTGAGGATTAAAATCATACATATGGATTTTAAATGGAAACCTTTGACTTCTGTGCTACTGATGACATAGAAATAATTCCAGTGTACTCGGGCTATTCTGCTGAGTCATTAATTGCTTAAATCATTTATGCCACTGACTCACTTGATAACATATAAACGGAATAAGCTTTACATTAGTTCATTCAGTTCCTAGTCACTAAAAATCACATTGCTATTCTTTGCAAGTGGCTCTTCTTACCAAATTATTAAATTAGAATTTGAAGATTAAAGGTGGGTTTCTCTTTTCATGCGTTCTGTGCCTCCACTAGCACACACTATTGCAAGAAGATAGGAACCCAACATGGCTGTTTCCTGCTTATCTAAGTTTTATTTTGGCTCACAGTAGAATTGTGACAAAAGTACTTGACCAGGGATGTGGCACCCTCCAGGGGGAAATTAATAAGCTTCTCTATGTTTTTTTGGACAAAAACACAAATAAGGTTATTGATGAAAAGTCCATTCAACAACATTCTTGCATTTAGCACACAAAGCGATGCCAAGTCATTGAGCAATAGCAGACTTCAGAACAATGCATGTGGTGATACATGGGGCTTGAGCACAGGGCCTTTGATTTTGCAATCACAAGTAAGGCCACTTGCATTACAGTGTGGCTGGCAACTTATCCACATTGACAAACAGGGGAGAGCTTTTTAAATATGCACAGAGGATTTCTAGAAAACCCGGGAGAACCATCAACATCCATTAAGGTGTACTGAATGTTGCATGGGCAGTCTAAGACAAGCCGTGAGGGATATAGAAAAGTGATGTGCTTTTCTCTTGATACAGACTATCACTGCATGAGAGTTCACAAGGCCTCATACTCAGGAACATGGGACCTATGCTGATCACTCTCTTTTCCCCATTCCTTACAAATATTACTTATATGCGGGCATCATTTCTTCAGTAGCAGTTTGACCAATCTGTCAAAGGCCTTTAGAACCTACTGCCTTAGCTTTGCCTGTGTGCATTACAACGCTACTGTTGAGAACATGGTCAACTTAATGTGTCAATAATCTCTCCAGAAACAGGCCTGCCTCCTATGTGTGTGTATGTATGTATGTATGTATGTATGTATGTATGTATGTATATATAGTCTGTATATGTTTTTAAGACAAGATGCTTCAACTCCTTAGAAAGTATATATAACAACCAAGTTCAAAAGATAATTTGACACAATAATAGAGAATCAAATAAACTAAATGGATTCCAGAGACACAAACCCATGGATATTGTTATCAGTATAATTTGCTTTCTAGTTTCTAAATGATTCCTTCATACAAAGGATTGTCGTCAAAATTAAATTAGGTAAGTTAATGAGTTCACATTTTGTCTAGTTCTACAGCTTTCTTCTCTGCTAATACTCTCTGTGATTAAAATTCCTCAAATTCAATATATTCTACATGTTCAGATAAATTATATATATGTATGTTAGTATAGATGCATTTTTTTTCTTGACAACATACATCCAACACTTGTGTAAAGAATTTACTAAATTTCTAGATTTGGGCCTCGTAAATGTTTCCTTGTTACTATGGAAACCAATGGAAGACTGAAACAAAGGAAAAGGAAACCCTAAGGGAGTTTCGGTTGTTTATGGCAAGCATTTTACAAACAAATATTTAATTCAAGCAATAGATTGTAACAATAAATTCTTTTTGTCAGATACTCAACACCACACACACACACATACACACACCCTTACATGAATGCATACGAGTGGCTTTATAGGAGAAATTGGCAATTTGTTTTCATTCAAGCTCATTTACTCTAACAAATACTTTTGTTTCACAGTGAACATCACCAAGTTAAAGGTAAATCAGGATTTAACTGGGATTCTTCTGGTTAAGCACAAGGGAAAGTAATTCTTATCTTTAAACACTGAGCAAGGCACAGCTCGTAACTAGTGGCTGTCCCAGTTTCCCATAAAGGACTTTAAAGCAGGGAGACATTCGGTGAAAGAAACATCACTGGACGCTTGGACCTAAGGTTGAAGGGAGCACCAGCTTTTTGCCGAAACCTAAACAATGTTTTGGTTTTTTTTCTTGGAATCTGAGTAATATACTTTTGTTTTTCCTGTTTCTCTTTTTGAAAATTCGACATTTATCTAGTACAACTTTAATAACCTGAGAATTTGACCATTTTTGGAGATGATTGACACTCATGGGGATATTCATCTTGATTTAATAGGCATTTTACTTTGGTTATCTTATCATCTGTTTTCAGATAGTGTGATGAGCTAGATCAGCGGTTCTCAACCTGCAGGTTGCATCCCGTTTGGGGGATGAAGGATCCTTTCACATGGGGTCCAATATCAGATATCCTGCATATCAGATAGTTACATTATGATTCATAACAGGAGCAATAATACGGTTATGAAGTAGCAACAAAATAATTTTATGGTTGCGGTTACTACAACATGAGGAACTGTATTAAAGAGGGGCAGCGTTAGGAAGGCTGAGAACCACTGAGTTAAATCAGTGACTATAGTAATTATTTGCCTCAACTGCATGTTCAACAAAGTTATATGTTTCCACTGTGGATGCCCCCATTTTTGGTAAGATCAGCTTACAACTACACAATCATCTTAAAAGTATGTGATGTACTGTCAAAATATTCTCTCCTGCTAAATAGACTTAGATCATTTTGTAAACAATCTTACAAGACAGCACTGGCCACTGGAACTCCCTGTAAAGATGAAAATACCCTTTGTGTTGTACTGTTCATAATAGGAGTGGCTCTACAGTACTTGAAACCAAGTACAACTAAGGGGCTGAATTTTAATTAAATAGCTTTCAAGAGCAATACAGTTGTAGCTAATGTACAGTCTGGGCCAAGATCAGCATCCTTGACTCTTGATTTTTTTGGTCAAGGTCACTGGTTTCCACAAGGCAGGGTCCTGCCAAACTCCAGATATTATTGCTATAGATGATACTTAACTTTACCAAGAGCAATCCAACTCAGTTTGCACATTGATATTTATATTATCATCTGTCATCTTTACAGACAACAGAATCTTTTAAAAACCTGAAAAACTGAAGTCTCTGTCCTTTGTGTAAGACAAAAGACAATGCAAGACTTTAGGATTGCCCATTCTTTAAAAGAATAGCTAAATCTCAGCACATGAAGTCTGTATGGTTGATTGAAAACCCGGACCTGGGTAGTTAAGAAGTAATTTACCTTGTTAAATAAGTAGTGCTATTGTGCTTTCCAGATTTGAGGTGGGGATTTTACTCACTGTTTCTACAACCCCTCGGAAATTTTAAACTAAAATCTGTGTCCTTACCGAAGCTTTCTTGCCTCCTTCCCGCGCACACTCTGCTTTGCTATGGTAGGGTGGCTCATGTGGGCTGGGCTGCTGGAATTGATTGTGTTCATGTAGAAAAGAGTTGTTAAAGGGTCTGTTTGTTCTTCAAGACACATATAAAGAATCACATGGAGTCAGCAAACATATCACAGTAGAGACAACCTCTAGACCAAATTGTGCGGCCTGCCAATCATGGCAGGGTTCTGTAAGCAAAGAGCGGACTTTGGGGCCCATAATGAGGCTCTATTCAGCAGGCCAGTTTGGCTAAGCCAAGAGAGGAAGGGAGAAGGTGGGAGATGGGCTGGGGCACCAGGGGCCATTTGGATCCCCCTTCTGATGGCACTTAGCCTATGAATAGAGAACAGACATGAAGACAATACAGAAAGGGACTGGGTGATTTCTTATTGAATTCCTACTCCACAGATGAAAAGCATAGCTCCTCTCTTTTCCTCTTATTGGAGCCTTCCGAAAGGCCAACAGAGACCTACAGGGCACACAGAAGACAGTTCCAGACCTGTGCCCTTTCCTGGCTGCATGTTTAGAGACAAGCAGAAGAGCTCTCACAGCCAGGGACTCTGACCCTGGTACCCCAGCGTATTTGTGGAGGATCGGAACTGCTTAGGGAAAGTTCCGGTCTACCCTGCATCAATTAGAGTTTGTCTCTGGGTTAGAATGCATAGTCATACACAGCTACCTGAGGGCTAGACATTGTGACAAACAGCTCTGCCGATGACGGATGGGTATACACTCAGCCGGTGAGCAGCAAGACACACCCACCTTCACACCATGCAGCCCTGCCATGCAGCCTCATCAGTGATGGGCTCCATCAGGCACTGAGAAACTGAAATTAAGTTTCAGTTTGGCACAGGCTCTTTGGGTACAAACTTTTTTATAAGCACTAACTGAGAACACCTGTAGCTGGCAGAATCATATTAGTGAAAGGGCAAACACCAATCCCAGGCCTTGAAATGGCAGCCAGCAATCTGGAAGCTGTCTCAACCATATCAAAGTTGTTACAGTTCATAGATCCAAGGTCTTAAAATCTCATTTGAGTTTAGAAGAAATTCAGGCTGCGATTTCTACAGACCAATAACAGAGATATTCACTCTAGTCCCCAGTATTGGGTCTCAGAATTTGGTGGCAAAGTGTTTGGGAGAAATTTGAACATTTTCCTGTAGAATTTGTAACTGACTTATAATTTCCAATCATCCATGATTGTACCTCTTTTTTTTCCCCCTGAGAAAACACAGTTATTTTGAATGTGGCCTTTTCCAGAAGAGGTCTTGGTTATTTCTGGAAGAAATGTAATTAAATAATTCCTCTTCCTTATGAACACATCTTTATGGCATTTCTAACTAATAATGAAGAGGACATAACAGCTGATAAGTGATTTTTACAGCACTTGGGATGGTGCAAGGAAGACCCAAGGAGACCTGAAAGGCATTGAGCCCATGCCTGCAGCACATGTTCATGGCCGTCTTCAACATCAGGTACCATGGCACAGAATTCAGCAGATGTTGAAATTGAGGCTCCTCAGAAGAGCAGAGACCAGAGAGGTAGCAATGGAGCCTCAGAGACAATGAGCAGGGGTTTGGAGAAAGAAAATAAGACAAGACTAAGAGAGTGGGAGAATGAGAAAAACCAGGAGTAGCAATCCAGTGAGGGCAGAGGAGATGACAGAGCCTGGCGAAGGCATGGACAGAAAGACAGAAGGACCCAGGGAGAGGACCAAGCCAGAAGCAAAGAGAAGACACAGAAAGCAGAGAGTACCTGAGACAGAGTTAAGGAGAGGGCTCTGAGCCAGAAGCAAGAGGTGAGGAGAAGCTGAGTCTTCTGGGCCTTTTTTTTCCCCTGCTGAATAGAGCCTTGATTATAGAGGTCCCCAAAGTCTGATCAATTTAATTCTATTTTTTAAAAAACATTTTCATAGCAAGAATCACATGAATGCAAAAGGCACCCCAAAGCTGAAAACTCTTAAGTCAAATGCAGGAGGAAAATTCCTGCTACGGCTGCAATCAGCACCCTGTTAGGTAGAATATTATAAGGAGCAGTTTTTCAAATATATATATTTTTAACCACTGGATTTATTTTAGTTCTCGCTCTGGCCCAGGGAGCTTAATGTGTGTCCATTTTCCCCTCAATAACAGCTGTTCTTTTGAACCTTCCGAATAGGCAGCTGATTAGATGGGAAGGAAGTCATTTTAGAAGCCAGGGTAGACTCCAACGTGGATCAGTCCAAGTTGGCATACCCCAGACTGCTTTAAAAACTAAGAAATGTGGCAACCAGCTAGGAGTCACTTCCTGCTAAATTGAAACCCAGGTGGATGAGTTTTTCTCCTGCAGGCTGTAAATTCAGGCATAAATAGTTTCAAGACCACTCCCTATTTCTGAATTTAATAGGAAAAATGCATTTGCAGCCTAGCTACTCAAGGGGAAAGTTTCCTTCAGTTTTATTGGGAAGCAGCTCGTCTACAACTGCAGGTGCTGCTGGAGAAGATTTCCCCAATAATGAGTTTCATGTCACTGAACTAGAGATGAAATAGGAGTTGACAGGAGCAGCCCCTGTGCAAACTGTCGGGCTTTTAATCTGCCATCTCTGTGGCTAGTTTGCTTGTGTGCTCTGGGGTTGGGTTTTAGGTGAGCACAATATATAAAGTCTAACTTGACGATGACCACATTTGTATCTCATGCACATTTACTAAAGAGAATTAAAATAGTTGGGTTTTTGAAAAGTCCTGCAAGGGAGAGGGAAGGAGGGAGGAAAGAGGAGGAGGGGGGGAAGAGGAGGAGGAAGAGGGAGAAACTGGCCTTTAGGAAATTTAAGTATAGCAAACCCACTAAAAATGTCATTTAAATACTTACCATCCCATCTCGATCTGGAGAGCCTCTGTAACAGAAAAGAAATTGGTAGCCATTATGAAAAGGAGTCATTCCTGCCCCAGTGATTAAAGACCCACAGTAAGAACTGTTAGCTGTTGTGTTCAGATGCCCTGCATTTCCACTGCAGTGAACCCAGCAAAGGAACAAAAACCAACATGCTGAGCAACCTCTGAGTGTGGGGCAGGCACATGTGTGTCAGGCAGGGAAATTGTCACCAGGAACTGAAGTCCAAAGGCACAAACTGGCAGTGCTGGACCATGATCCACATCGCTCCTATGAGTCTGGCCCATCCTTCTTAAAGGAATTGTTTCATTTTAATTATGTGCAAGTGTGAATGCAGGAGCCAGCAGAAGCCAGAGAGTGTCAGATCCCCTGGAGCTGGAGTCACAGACAGTTATGAGCTACCTGACATTAGAGCTGGGAACTGAATTTGAGTCTGCTGCAGGTGCATACTGAGCTTCTCAGCTCTCCAGTCCCCTGGGCCCATTCTTGCTAACTCTACTTAGAGGGCCAGGCACAAAGCAAGTACACAGACACATGTATACTCCTTTAGCTATCCCCTGTGAGTGGTCCCGAATTGTCTTTTATGAGGCAAAGATTTTTCTCTGGTAGTTTTCAACCAGTTTGAGAATCTGTACCTTCTTCTTTATTTCTTTATTTGTAGCACTTTCAATGATATGGCAGGAGATGGAAGTTGGAATTGTACTAAGTGGCGCCCTCTGCTGCTGAATCCCAGGGTAGCGTTTCTATGGTGGTGCCAAGCTGTGATTCACTATAAGCAAGGGCTTCTGAGCCTGAGTCTTCGGGCCTCCCAGCTGGCCAGACCTTGTTTTCTGTCTCTGAGGAGCTGTGTAAGAGTGGCTTGATTTCTCACATGCTTTCTGTTTCTTTGGTCTGTTTTGTACGTTTGTTGGGATCTTTGTGTACCCCACATTTCATTTTGTTCTTTTTCACTTTGCTGTTTGTTGTACTTCTGAGCTGTTTCTGCTTGGATTCTCCCTCATTACTATTTTGCAGGGGGAAGCAAACTGCATATACAGAAATGATGATTTACAGCAACCTTGGTATTCATACAGAGTAAAAAAACAAAATAAAACCAAAAAACCAGAACACTTGTGTCCCCAGTAAGCTTCCGAGACAGGGACATGAGGACACTTTCAGAGAAATTGTAGTTTATAGTTTTTAGGGCTACAAGAATTCATAGTTAGGAAGTAAAAGCGAAGATGTGGAGTGAGTGAGTGATGTAGGAAAGAGAGCAATGGTGTGTGGACTACAAGTGTGGGGAGTAATAGAGAAAATATTCAAGAAGAGCCCCAGGAAAGAGAACAGACGGAAAAGCCTGTTCAGGTAGGAGTCAGTCTAACAGGAACTAATGAATGGTGATAAATGTGAATTAAAATAAAACACCAAAGAAAAATAAAACGATGTGGGAAAATCTATCACCAACCAGCTTGTACTGCTTCCCAGGTGGGATGCTGTGGCTGCCCCTTTGATGGATTGTTCTCCCTATAGATGATGCTCTCAGTGATGCAGATAAGTTAGATGTTCTCCCTTTCTGAGCTGGCTTCTGTGCTGGACACAGCGTCCTGTTGGAATTTCCTAATGGGAGACACCAGCTATCCAATTACATCTCTTTCTGGTGTGCTGGGGGAGCCTACTTTCCATTCAGGGCATTCAGTGTTTAGTAGGGGGTGTGGGGTGCATGTCGAGGCTTGTGTTTACCTCTGCTGCTGGTCATTCTCTTCCCTGACCAATGACCGGAAATGCCCAAGAATAAATGCATGAGCTGGGCAAGACTGCCTGGTTCAGCACAGTTCTGGTGTTCCCATGCTGTTGCTCATCTTGGCAGAGGTGGGGTGCTTGTGGGAGATTTCATCCTTAGGCTCCTGTTTCACGCTTCTGATGGAGCTCCCGAAGTCAGCACTGTCCTGGACTGTCTTCAGCCATAGTGTATTTGGTTTTCTGCCATGACTTTGCTTCCCATCTATTCTCTCTCCAGCTTGCTGGTCCCAGGGGGCTGTGGCAAGCAGGGGCCGGCACATTTGGTGTGTTACCAACCCCAGTGGAGTAGCAGCGGTTCTGTATGTCTGGGTGCTGGTTAGTGGCTCCTCCAGGTTGCTTCCCCATGGGAGGACTGTGTGGCTCTCATCACGTCACAGTTCTATGAGCTGCTTTGCTTTTCTTCAGTTCACTCTCCAGCTGCCCTCCCATTCCCTCTGTGCATTTCTGATGCTGCTCTGTTCTTTCTCTCTCAGGTACAGACCGGCTCTTCTCCTTCACCAGGTCACACAGAGGCAGCTTTTAATTCGCCATTTTTTGCACAATTCCAAATTTATATAGCAGTCTGCAAGAGAACCAACGCCTTGGACCTGTATTCCATTCTAATAAGTTTTTCCTTTTTTAAGTGACAGATCCATTGCATTGGGTGAGTTCTGTTTTAAACCTTGTCATTCATCCTGGATGCATGACCTCTAGTTTTAAAGGTTTGTTTCATGTAACTACTGCCATTTCTCTTTGACTCTTTGTCTGGGTGACAGTCTTTCCCATCTTTGCCGTTTCTAGAGCAGGGTTCTGTTCTCAGCCTCATTTGTTTCTTCACGGCCTTCAGCAAGGGACTAACCCCACCTGGCACCAGTTTCTCCTCTCTAGAAGTGAGATACTGCTACTAACCTTATTGGATTATGTGAAAATGAAGAGGGTTACCAGTGCAGTCAAATAGTCTGCCCTTCCTCTCTCTATCAGCCACTGTAATGATGATCAAATCAGGAAGCTCTGGATCTTAAACCCACTCTCTCTGAGGAGGTTCAATCAGCTGAAGTTGATGCTGGCTGCTACGCTAGCAGGTTGCTTAGCAACCCTGCGGCAGTTGCAACAATCCTGGAAAAGGTTGGCATCAACAAGGTCTCAATGATTGCAGGCTGACATAGGCATTAGCTGAAGCAAACCGCCAGAGCGCTCTGCTAACCCCTTTGTGTTTATGATTCCTTTTCCAAGAATGATACGTGATCCAATTAGAGAGCAGGGGCTCATAAGAAACCAAAGCTTTCCCAAGACAATGTGTCCTTTAACCATCACTGTTGGGGGAACGAGTTTATACTTAATTTGCTCTCCTGTAAGTAATTTGGCAATCAGATGAGAAGTTAAGGAAAGGTGTTTGGGATTCTATAAAGTAATGCCTCATTAGAAGACCGCAGAGAGACACTGGGCATCTGAGGCAAAGTCATGAGGAATAACTTACTTGCATAGACTTCTTCGAAATGGAAAAAGAAGTGCTTTGGCTACATGCAAATTAGCCTAGCCTGCCCTGAGGCTCATTTAGCAACCTCCCCAGTGTATCTATGCATGAGAGAGGTTTTTTTGTTTGTTTGTTTTTTGTTTTATCTTTTTAGCCTTTTTTAGACACCCCAAATCTCTGGTACAGCTATGGAGAGAGCTTCACAGCAACACACTTGGCTTCTGCTGTGGTGTTCTTCTGAGACACTTCCAACAATGTTCCACATAACACATGGCAAAATGTCGGTGTTGCCAAATGTGACTGACAGCCTCACCAGCTCAGTGTCTGGCCTTCTAGGGCATGTGGATTTCACTCATTGTCACAGGAGAGGAAACTGAGGCCAAGTAAAGGCCTGCATAATTTCCAAGGTCTTAAGACTCTTGGCTGAACTGGGGCAAAAGAGAGTAAGGCGTTCGTTTTGGTGGTTAATATTTAGAAAATGGCAAATTTATCAAGAAGCAATGTAAATTATTTGATGCTCCAAAAAAATACTCCTAACTTAATCATTTAGAAACCACACCAGGGAAGCAGTAAATATAATTTCCAGGAAATATTTACCAAAAGAAGAAACACATAATGTGAAGAGAATTAACGTCTAGTATCTAGACAGAAAGATAATCTTTCTCAGTTCTTCACATCTTTGGCTGACAACATTTCTGGGACTCAAGATGACCATTCCTATCTCACCTCATCTGCTTTCCATCCTTGCCTCTCATCACCACTTTTACCAATACTCTGTCCATTTGCTCTGTCCTGAATGCCTGCTAGATTTCCCGCCTCTCTACTTCTACTTTTATTATTGCATTTGTGTGAAAGACATTCCCTCATCCTTTAGAAGGCTGAACTCAAGGCCCTCCTGCCATGAAGCACAAGGCCAAATGTGGACTTGCATACTTATCTTCAATTGTTTGTGAAATTCCATTTTAATTGTTTGGGAGGAACTCATTACTACCAGTTTATACCAGTCAGAATAGAAACAGCACCTAGTAAATATGAAGGAGCCCAGTGGGCACTTTACATGTTGCCTCATTTAGTTGTGAGAAAGACTTTTCAATTTGTTTAATTTTTTACTGATTGAATTCTATATTTTTGAATGGAAGGGCATGAGAGAATGCTAAGCATCCTATGGTAAGGTTTATATTTAGTCAAAATGAAAATTAAAAAGCTGACGATGAGAATAATTCATTATTCTCACCTTGGCACCCCCAACTGTCATTTTCCTAGTTTTTCTATTTCAGGCATGATGAGTGAAGAAGAATCCTACTGGACTCCATTCTGGTACAGGGCAGGCCATTACAGCCCTGCATTTTCATCCCTTCATAGCCAGCTGGTGCTCTCCTTACTGAGCTACGACTGAGATCCTATGCTCTTGGCCAGTGAACTTCATGTATGATGTTACTTGTACAGCTTGAAAACACATCTGAGATTTTTCGTCAGGGCCAGGTTCTGAATGAATATTCAATATGGTTAAATAAGAACACAGTGGAATGAACATGTTACATTACTAACACTCTCCAGGGTCTACTGGGGCACACAGGGAATTCATCAACTGCGTCAAAGCAGCCCCATGGTTTTTTGGGGCATTGGTTTCTTACTGAGGTTCTTGCCTATTCTATTGGTTTTACAGTTCTACCTGCCCAATCCTGGGACCTCACATAAGAGCTTTGGGTGTCATCGAGGGCATGTTTGTGGGTTGGGCTAGGGTGAATCTGCCTGCATAGGGCAGATTATGCAGATAACTCCTCTACAAATGTAATAACAAGTAACAGATTAAATATAAGGCAGTAAAAAAGTTCATGATTAAAAAAAAAAAACTGAACCCATGATGAAAAGTTTCTACCCTTCAATAGCACGACCCTAAGAAGAATTTGTGCTGAACAGTGACAGTTGATGCGGAAATGGGGAAAGCACAGGAAAACAAACACATGTTATCAAGAGAGACTTTGGGGCACTCTTTCAGCATCAACTATAGCAGTGTCTTAGACAGAAGCTGTCTCAGACAGGCAAACTCTGAAGTACGTACGTAGAGTCAGTGTCTTTCTCTTTCTTGCGTATTCCAAAGGCCTTCCTTGTGCGTTTTTTCAGTCCTGTGGGAAAATGGCAAAGGGTCAGGAAACAATCAGCAGCACAGGGGAATGAATCCTGGAAGGTGCAGCCGGACCTGGTGAACTTTACCAACACTACTGTGCACACTACTCCAGAGACAGAGGCTGGGCCACTTCAAAGCCAATGCCCCTTCTTTGCTACAGGGTGAATTCAAGATCAGTTTGGGCAACTTTCTGAGACCCTGTCTCAAAGGTTTTTTTTCTTCTATAAAGGTAAAGAAAAAGAAAAAGGAAAGGACTAGGGATATTAAGAGTATGGTTCAGTAGTTGAGCACCTGCCTAGCATAGACCGGGGCCTAGAGCAGTGAGTGCTTCTCAACCTTCCTAATGCTGTGACCCTTTAATACAGTTCCTCATGTTGGGGTGACCCCCAACCATAAAATTAGTTCATTGTTACTTCATGACTGTCATTTTGCTACTGCTATGAATTGTAATATAAACATCTGTGTTTTCTGATGGTCTTAGGTAACTCCTGTGAAGGGTCATTTGACCCCCAACAGGAGTGGAAACCCACAGGGGTTCAATCACCAGTCCTGAAAAGAAAAGGGAAAGTTGCTACATAGCTGTTAAATTTGCATATTCAGAAAGCAGTGTCAGCATATGTATGTGAATGTGTGAATATGACGCATTATTGAAGTTTCAACAGGTGTTTATGAGGGCCTCAGCAGGGGAAGTTCTTAGACTTATAAGCAACATAAGGATGCTGTAGCTGGGAAAGATCACGGGCTTTTCTTAGATTACTGTTATTCATCAGTTAAGATCAAGACTTTGCCAAGAAACTGAATCACACATTTAGAATAGCCATTTCCAGGGTGGATCAGTACCTGAGAGTGGATAATCCTAAAATGCAGAGAAGATGAGCCCTACACGGAGAGCTATACACACTCCTCTCCCCATCTCTCGTCCAGCATTCCCACCTCATCTTTAGGATCATGGCTAGGCTGGAATATAAACTATTCTCTAAGCACACCCCAAACACCAGCATCTCTTCCTCAGGATTATCATCTCTAGTTGAAATTCACTGCTTATTTTGCCAACACTCAAAATTTCAATTCATCCTTGAAGGTCAGGCCCCAATGCTACATGCTGATAAGACCTATCAATTTTTTGTTGTTGTTTTGTTTGTGTTTTCAAGACATGGTTTCCCTGTGTAGCTTTAGAGCTTGTCCTGGCACTCACTCTGTAGACCAGGCTGGCCTCAAACTCACAGAGATCTACCTGCCTCTGCCTCCTGAGTGCTGTGATTAAAGGTGTGTGCCACCACTGCCCAACAAGACCTATCAATCTTACTTTTCATGCTTTTGTATGTATTAATATATCAGTGGTGCCACTCAGCAGCTATTTCAGATTCTCTGATGACTGTGAGCTTTCCTAGCCTAGAGGCCAGGGCTGCCTGATTTGCATGTAAGCCCTTTCCCCTCCACCTGCCCATTTTGCAGAGGTATCAGATGACATTTGCTGATTAGAGTTCCAAGAAAGCACCATTCAGGCAGAAGTGGGGCAAGAAGACCCCTTTCTTATATGCTTATAAACCAAGCCAAGTTTGGGTCTTCCATTATCACTCCATCAAGGACCTGTTGAGACCTCCTACATGTTCCACAGGTGTGCACATGGCTGGGCTTTGTTAGTTAGCAAGTGCCGTTTTCCCATAGCAGATGCTTGTGTAATCAGAACTGTAGGTAAAGCTGTATTGAGAGATACGAACTAAAAACAAACCTGTGATTGCTGGGCAGGGTGGTTTATCCTTACTATCTCAGCAACTGTGAGGCTGAGACAGGGGGATTGCTTAAAGTTTGAAACCAGCCTGGACTGCAGAGTGAGATCCTTTCTCAAAAACAACAACAACAAAAAAACCAAAGCAAACAAACAAACAAACAAAAATATAGTCACTGATTTGGCAGGATTTGTTTGGCAGGAAGTACAACCAGAAAAATAGACAGAATCAGGCATTTGCTATCATCCTTCTCAAGGCCCATGAGTCAGTCGAGGCACTGAGTCACTCATTAGCTGTCTCTAAGGATACTACTCAAATATAGTTTTCAAAATGTCTCAGTGCAGCTTGATTTTGCATTTAATATTCATTCTATTTAAGATGTTTAGATCTTTAAAATGTCAATGCTCTTTTTAAAAACCATTACCCACACGAAACTATTCTCCATGACTCTTCACATAATGAGTTTATAGGGGAACTGGCTGACATTTCAAGCTATTCATAATATTTAGGAACACTTGCCCCCATTCCTTTCCATTTTCAATTCTCTTTGTTAAATCTCTTTCTTCTCTATGCTGTCTTATTTGCCCATGGGGACAAATACCCGTAGTTACATAATCATCATTTTCTTCTTACCATTTACCCCAGGTTTCAGCTTCTCACTGCTTCCAATTTAGCTTTAGGTTCACAATGATTGCTGTACTCATGAATCCCTATTGATGACTTTAGGAACACATCACACAACCATTACTAACTTGTATTTTCAAGTCCTTTACTCTGGTAACTTTACTTATAAGAGATAGCACGTCATCTCAAACAGATCAGGAAGGATCCACAACTTTCAGATTCGAGGTAATCCTGTATTAGCAACAAAACTGCTATGCCCCGGACTAACACTTTTGGACAACAGCCAATGTGAACTAGGTCATGAATGTCCTGAGCTATCTATTTTCCAGGAAAAAGTGCACCGGCCCAGAGTTGGGGGACATAGCAGCCATCTCAGTCAGCATTGTTTTTGGTTGCACAGCTTGCTGTTGCCTCTGTTCTCTTTGGGTTTCACTCTTCAGTTTATAACAGGCAACAATAAAAGGTGAAGGAATTGCACACTCATAAAATGCTACGTCAACCTGGAACTTGAGTGTGACTGAAAGTCATGTTTCTAACGCACAGAATACATGTACACATGGAATATAAAAAGGAACACATAGATATGTGACATTTTGGAAACAAGTCATGTTGTTAAATAAGCATTAAAAAGAGGGCCCCTCCCATGACAAGTGGAAAGACTTGAGAAAATGAGCAATGTGCAAAGAAAACTGATTAAAGCAACAAAAACAAAGTGTAAGTTATTTATATCTTAATGAATTGCTTTTAAAGATCCAATCAGAAATAATACAACCCCTGCTAAACACGAGGTACAGTCAGTCATGCCTTTTGGGAACTTACCAAAAAATATTTTGGAAGTCTCCTAGGAGAAATAACTAAGTGAGATGGCTCAGTGGGTCGAGACATTTACCTTGCACCCTGAGTTCCAGGCACAGAACCCATGTTAAGGTAGGAGAACTGACTATACACACCGTCTTCCACCCCACGCAGCCCCCATGGTAATAGAAGGGAGAAATGATTCTCAAGGATATTATCAGACTATCAAGGTAAAGACATTTTGTGTCTGCTCAAGAAACAGGGGCTAGCAGGATGGCCAAGGGGATAAAGAAGCGTGCTGGGACCCACACAGTAGAAGGAAAGAACCAGCTCCCACAAGCTGTCTCCTCATCCCAACACATGTACCTTTGGAATGCATGCACCCCTATCCATACCCATAAAAACTAATGAATAAATGTGAAAAATGTTAAAATAAACTAATGATGTTCCAATTCCGACTTCATAATACCAAAACAGTTTCCAGATTCAATGCAATCCCCATCAAAATCCCAGGACAATTCTTTTTTTTTCAACTTTTTTTTATTTGAATTAGAAACAGGATTGTTTTACATGACAATCCCATTTCCCTTCTCCCACCATCCTCCCCTACCCGCCCCCCCCCACTAAAACGTTATCTATCACATATCTTTTCTGCTCCCCTAGGATGGTGAGGCCTTCCATAGGGTGTCATCAGAGTCTTTAGTTTCCTTTGGGGTAGGGCCTAGGCCCACCCCTGTGTGTCTTGGCTCAGGGAGTATTCCTCTATATGGACTGGGTTTCACAGACCTTGAAAGAACAGTTTTAAAGTCAATTTCTAATTGGGATTGTTTTGGGTATAGGGCATGGATTTGGGTCAATTATTCTTTATTAAGGAAAGCAAAAAACTTTTATTTTATTTTTTTCATTTTTTTATTTGAATAAGAAACAAGATTGATTTACATGACAATCCCAGTTCCCTTCTCCCTCCCTTTCCTCCCTACCACCCCTGATGGGGGAAGTACTTCTGTGTATGTTTATCTTATCGATTGTTTAATAAAGTTCTGTTTGGCCAATGAAACAACAAGTTAGACAGGACTAGGAGTCAAAGAGAGTTCTGGAAAATGTAGTAGAGAAGTGGTGATCCAGGCCGGAGGTGACATAGCAAGGAGACTCATATTTGATCAAGGAGAAACAGGAAGTGTCCTCTTTCTCCTT
The DNA here is from genome assembly GCF_003668045.3 of Cricetulus griseus. Lineage (NCBI taxonomy): Eukaryota > Metazoa > Chordata > Mammalia > Rodentia > Cricetidae > Cricetulus > Cricetulus griseus. Next base: position 46,897,717 of record NC_048595.1, read on the forward strand.
CGTCTCTTCCAGCAGTGGGATATGAGCCATCAGCAAGAGAGGGCGCCAGAGAAAGATATCCTCTATAAGTCTTATAAAATATAAAGATTTATGATAATTAAGACTAAGCTAATAGATGAGAATCCTAGTCATTGGCCAAGCAACATTTGAACCTAATACAAATATCTCTGTGCATTAATTGGGGTCCTAACTTGGGCGGGCAGCTGGCGTAAAGCCTACACCTGGTGGTGGGGCTCAATAGCCTTTGGTGGAAAGATTTATCGTAACACCTCCCCCCCCAACTAAAACCCTACCTATCACATACCCTTTCTTCTATTCTTCACCTGACTCAAAGAAATGCCCCTCTACAGGTGCCTTCCCCTGTAATCAGATTGGTGACTACCCTTTGTCCAGTGCCTGATTGAAGCAGATTCAGAGATTCACAGTCAAGCTCTGGGAGTCCAGTTGAAGGGAGGGTGGAGGAAATATATGAACACGAGTGGGTATATGTCAAGATCCCTGTACAGCAAACCTACAGAGACAGCTAACCTGAGCTTGTAGGAGCTCACAGACACTGGTAGACAGCTAGGGAGCCAGCATGGGACCGAACTAGGTCCTATGCATCTGGGTGACAGTTGTGTAGCTTGATCTTTTGTGGAACCCCTAACAGTGGGACCAGGACCTGTCTGTCCCTGGTGCATGAGTTGGCTCTTTGGAACCTATTCCCTATGGTGGGATGCCATGCTCAGCCTTGATGCAGAGGGGAGGAGCTTGGTCCTGCCTCAGCCTGATATGCCATGTTCTGTTGACCCATGGCCTTACCCCTTCTGAATGGAGATGGAGAAGGAGTGGATGGGGGATGGTGGTTAGAAGGGAGGTGGGGGGAGAGAATGGGAGGAGAGAAGGGAGGGGAAACTGGTATGTAAAATAAATTTTAAAAAGAAAAGAAAGAAAAAAAAAAGGAATGCTCCTCTCCAAATGTTGAAGTCCACAGCAAGAGGATTTCCTGCTGTGAAGACACAGGGTGAGAAGATTTTTTTTCCCCCTAAGCTGTGGAATGGAGGCCACCTTTATGGGCAGCTCTAGAACTGTTGTCTTGGCTGAGCTGTGTCTAACTTATGTCCCGTTAGCTTCCTTTGGTGCCTTGAGACAAGCCAGTCAAGTTTTGAAGGAATGACATTAAAAAACAGACATCCCCCCCCACCCGAGCCCCATGACAGGGTTTCTCCTTGTAACAGCCCTGGCTATCTTGGAACTCAATTTGTAGACCAGACTGGCCTCAGAATCACAGAGATCTACCTGCCTCTGCCTGCTGAGTGCTGGAATTAAAGGAGTTTGTCACCATGCCTGGCTAAAAATAGACCTTTAAAAAGAGGTTTGAAAGATTATCTTAATTTAGCCAATTCTGAGTGTGATGCTACTGAAGAATTAAACAGAGCAATGGATACAGAATTTGATGCTGTTGGCACTAAAGTCCAGGGCAAGAAGCAGTTACATCATTGAAACACTAAGCAGACACTTAGTCTCTACAGGCCAGGCACCGGGTACAAATTCTCTTTAAATGTTGTGTGTGTGTGTGTGTGTGTGTGTGTGTGTATGCACATATATGCACATATACACACACACACACACACAGAGAGACAGATTATATATATATAATATATATATATATATAGAGAGAGAGAGAGAGAGAGCATGCATATGCATGCACGTATAAGCTTGGACATAATTGTACACACATGAGTTTATAGACGCATGTGCCATGAGTGAGTGTACCTGCAGAAGCCAGAGGAGGATATCAGGTATCTCCTTCTATGGCCTTGTACTTCATTGTCTTGAGACAGGGTCTCTCACTGAGCTGGAAGCTTGCCATTTTGGCAAGGATGACTGGCCACAGATATCCCAGTTATCTGCTTGTCTTCACCTCCCAATGCTGTGGATACAGGCATGCTGACTTTTTACATGGGTGCTGGGAATTCGACTTAGGTTCTCTTGCTTGATTAGTAAACATTCTTAGTACTGAGTCATTTCACTAGCCCGCCTTACAAACTTTGTGAAAATGTAGTTGGCATTTTCAGGTTATGAGTCTGATGGTTGGCTTAAGTAATGTTGCAGGTGGTAAATTCCGACTCCATAGATGGAAGTACAGCACTAACTCAAGGGCTCTGAATGAACACCATTTCTCCCACCTAGCTTTTCTCAGAGACACTGCATTCCTATAAAAGCCTTTAACTTTTAAAGAAATATCTCATTATTTAGTTTATATTATTCTGTAAGTAAAACGGAGATGAAATATTTCTCTATGAACAGGTGCAAATGTAGTATAACCACACAATAGAATATTATTTAGCCCTGAAAAGGATTTAAGTACTGATACCTGATATAACATAAATAACCTTAAAAACACTGTGCTAACTGAAGGCCAATAAACATAGGATGTCATCTATTATGCAACCTTATAGCAAATATCCAGCAAAGGCAAATTCATCAACATAGAATCAGAGTAGATGTTGATGGGACTAGGTGGAAGGAGGAATAGGGACAGCTGAATGACAGAGACCCCCTTTTAGATGATGGAAAATTCTGAATCTAGACAGTGGTGTTTGTTCTGAGTGATTGACAATATATGAAATGTGAATGGTTATGTATGCCAAAATGACCCAAGAGGAAAACTGTACATTATATGCATTTTAGCTCAAAAGAGAAGAAATGAAAGAGGCCAAGCCAGGCTACTTTGCAATAAGAGAGGAAAAAAAGTGAAAGAAACAAGGTAGCTTGTCTCAAAAGTTTTGAGGCCTGAATAACTACATATACCAATCAACACAAAATCATACATTTGTTTAAAATGTTTTGAGATAATTTTTGGTGATTAAAAAACCCAATTGTTATTCTTTCCTGTGGATAACCATGTTGTGATGTCAAAAGAAACGTATCTGGAAGTGGTTACAAATTTGTGACCTCCACTATGAAGAAAGGTGTTTCCATGAGAATTTGCTGAGAGCATGCACTTTCCTTCATCAGTTATATATGAAGCTTCCAGAAATACTTTATTCTGTTGTTTGCTCCTTTGATCTGGTCTCAGAAGCTCAGAAGGTAAATACCACAGTATTAGCATTCAATGTGGGGGTGTAGATTCACCTTGGTGAAGGACAGGACAGGCCTAAAGCCATTTGCTCAACTGTGTTAAGGAAGAGGCATTTCAAACTGCAAGGAAAGAAAGCACGTGCCATCTACGGAAAGAATTAATACTATCTGCAAAAAGCCCTGCCTTCGCTTCCACATGGTACCTGTGACCTGTGTGGTGATGGGCACTGCTTTGTGATAAGCTAGAAACTGATCAGAATCAACATTTTTACTATAACAAAAAAAATTAAGTATTGATGCAAATTCCCACATCTGAATGTTTGAGAAACATCACCTGGCATTTCGTAGTACTCCATACATGGCAAAGGTTTCAAAATAGTAGGTATGGCTTGTGGTATGGCTCAGTGGACAAGGCACTTGCTTTGCAGTTATGAGTTTGAATCACCGGAACCCATGTAAAGCCAGAGGCAGTGGTGTTGATCCGGGAGGTGGAGACAGGGAAATCAATTGAAGCTGTGGGGTCATGAAGTCGCAAAGGCTTTATAACCCATCTTTACCAGTGGCCTTTTAAATGGTTAAAGGAGCCAACCCTTCCATTCACTTCTTTTATACCCCCAGCGGAATTTGGAATGTGGCAATAACAAAGCAACCATCACCATCACCAGCACTGCTCCTTCCCAACATTTTGCAGCTGGGATATGGCCTTACTGTCATCTGTGTCCTGGCAAACAGAGTCTCTGGCTGATGGTTCCTGCTGAGGTAAAGGCCAGCTGTCTTCCATTTGGGATGGGGGCTTAGTCTTGGTGTTTTTTGTAATTCCAGCAGTCTCACTACAAATTTGATCCCAAGTTCCTGGTCCCTTGCTTTCACAGACAAGGCAGGCTGTTCTGCTCTCCAGTGCTACCGTGACTGCTGTCAGTCCTTCCTCCTGAGATGGGATCCAACAACTCTACCATGAAGCTATCGGTCTGTGGTGTATCTGTGTGACTCTGAACTGGGAATTTTACAGGCGTCCCCTCCTGATATTTTGTCTCATTCTTGGATGGTTCTTCAGGAACTCTTGTTTCGGTGGCTCCTTCTGCCTGTGGCACTGATCTGGTGACATCAAACCTTCCTCCCAATGCTCAGATTTTTGGTCTCCTCTTCCTCTAGAACTTCAGGCTGTTCAGCTCAATTTGTATGTGTAAAGATCAGAGGGTCTTCCCTCTGCTCCAGTGCAAACTTAACCTGCTTCCCTTGGTTTGGAGCCCATTTTATCATTACTGTTGAAACAGAATTGTTTGCTCTACCTTTGGGTCAGGAGCTTGCATGTCCTCTATTTGTGCATCCATGCTTGCTTTCCTCACTCCATTTTTTCTACATCAAAGACCCACTGGGACTTGGCTCTCCATCTGATGCCCATTCACTGCCAGGCAGTGCTCTTGGATCAGTCTCTGAACAACCACGATGAAGCAGTTAACTGGGGGCCACAGTGCTGTTTTTCTTTCTCCATTGCAGGGTTTTAAGAAGTGGTGATCAAAAGATATGTAATCTGGAGTTACTGAGACTCTCTTGCTCATCTTCACAGACATACAGAGACATCCCCCTACAGAACTTACCAATTAAGATGAGACACTATAAAGCGAGCTGTAGGGGAAGCTGTAGCCACGCCTACTTAGGGGCTGGCTACAGGTGTGCCTGACCACGCTTGTGAGGGCGTGGTCAGAGAGACGTAGTGTGACTACGTTTGTGCTTTTGCTTTCACTTTGCTTCTTGCTGTACAGACTGCTGCCACGCTGGCTGGCTAGGTCTCTCTGTAAGTAAGGCTTTTCCCTATTAAATAACCTTATATTTCTACCTGACTCTGTATTGGTAATTTCCCACTATAGCGAGCAGACATTCTAGCCATGCCTTGTCTTGCTGGAGTCCCTGTAGCTCTTGTGCCAAACATCTGCTGATCTGTCGTATAGTTAGATTACATACTGAGGTACATTATCTATTGGTATCTGAATGATGTTCAATGCTGGTATGTTTCTGTGTCTTTGGAATCCTATATAAGCTGCTTCTTTGAACCTTTTTGATACATATCAGATGTTCTCCACATTAGAGACACCTTGTGATTTTGCTCTCCATTTGTTCTTGTTCAGTCCTGCCCTGAATGATTTGTTGTCAAAGCCTTTCTTCTGTGAGAATCAGTAACTGCTAACTTAGCATCATCTAAGCCAGATAACATATACTCTCCAGTGTCATTCTAAAAATTATACTAACATGGCTGTGAACATTCAAGATTGCCTGAAGGTTTAGTCTTTGTATAGGTCTCTTCCTAGGTAGTGGCTCTTCAGAAGGATGGATCTTGCAGCCAGAAGGTCCTTTTTCTCATGTTCAACAACAGGTGCAGGCAGGAGTCACTGTGAAACTTGCTTTGCCCAGCCCCAGTGGAAGGCAAGATTCTGTGTGTCTTGAGGTGGGGTGCACTGCCATATGGATCAGCATTTGCACCATCCACATGTCAGGTGACAGGAACCCCCTTTGGCCCCCTCCACAGACTACCCAGAAAAGTCAGAGGTCAAGTTCCCTCCTTCATCCTTAAACACAATCCTTATGGTAGGTTATGAGTAAAAGCAAATGAGTCCTTTAAGTACTTTGTAAAAACTGAATTGGAAACACAAATTATTGTGCTGACTGGTGTTTTCTCTGAAGCATCTGCTAACTAATTAAAAAGAACAATCTTAACACAAAGCATACGAGAACCTTCAGTCTTTAAGAGTATACATTAGGGGAGCTAGTAAAGTGAGGACCTGAGTTCAGTTTCCAGAACCCATGGGAAAAAACCCAAAACAAATAACAAGAAGAACAAAACAAGCCAGCCAGGCATGCACTTGAGACCCTAGTTCAGGAGGTGAAGATGGGTGGATCCTGAAACTTACTGGAGAGAGAATCTAAGAACTGTGTTGTTTGCTTTTCTCCACCCTGGATGCCAAGCACTGAGAGAAATCCTACAGGAAGGAACTTCTTTGCCTTGGTCCCAATGCTAGAAGGCAGCAATCACAGCCATGCCCATCACATGCCCTGGGACATAAGGAGAAACCACAGGCAGGTCACCATGCAGCAGCAGAGAGACCAAACTCCAAAGACTAAGTCTTGGCTCCTCTTGTCCTTGGAATATCTTTCTTGCAGCCTTTACAACTATTTTTACCTTCTTACAAAATAATGTCCCCTCCAATGGAAAGATATTTCTAGGAAAATTGAACTGCACATTAATTAAACATAAAGACTATATTTTGCATGTTGAAATCCTTGTGTGGTTCCCAGTCAACAGAAGGAAGCTAATAAAGGGTGGCTAAATGGATTGTTTCTGTAACGAACGGGAATTTTCGGCCAGCGTCTTTATCAATGTCAAGGGTTACTTTAAGGTGAATCACATGTAATGGAATTACTTATTTTCTGCATGAACCCAGGCCAAGCATTTAGTCTCAGTAACAAAAAAGCAGGCAGATTTAATTGCCCTGGGCATGGTGCCTTGTGCAGATGTCAACTCCAGCATGGCAATGGGTATTCATTACGATGGCTACTGTATCTCAAGCAAAGTTGCAGGAGCCTTGCACTTCAGCATCTCCTCTAAGGTTGGGAATTGCACTTAGGTCCCCAGGCAGGCTAGGGAAGTCACTCGTCCATGGAGTTAAATTCCCAGCCCTCCCTCTGTTTTAAGTACAAGCTCTGTGTTTCAATTCAGACTGTTCCAAAAACAAAAAATATTACCTCAATTATCCAGGTCATTTAAGATAGTCCCTCCCATGAGTTTTGATACTTTTGATTACCAGAGTTTACACAGCTGCCCAGAATGTGGGAGATGTTTATTGAAAGTGACTATCAGGAAGCAGGAAGAGTTGAGTTCAGTGTTTAGGAGTATACCATCTTGTATATACATGTTCCATGTTATAGCAGTCAGTTACACGTTTACCAGCTGATGAATATATTTGCAGTTTTAACCAAAGAAATAATTTGAAGTTTTTAGGCATGTCTTCTTTGGTCTGATTGCTCTAGTTTGACATTTCAGTGATCAAAGGGAGTTTCAGGGACCTTTGTACTTGGTAATCGCACAGCCTGTTTACATGACATTCTCAGCTAAGCCCAGTGGGAAAAACCCCAATGACTGTCCAACATTAGTGGACCACAGAAGTCTGACAGGTAACAAACATCAAGTTCAAATTCGGTATCTGGAAATTCATGTTGAGACACTGAAATGGAGAATCCCAAAGGCAATGTGTAAAACTTCAAGTAGCTAAACGTGGCTTTTTTTTTTTTCAGAGAGAAATATTTGACCTTTTAGTGACAGAAGGAAATGTTAGAGAAGATAGTCATGGAATACAAAGGTCAGATTTGCAGTGCTAGTGTTAATGGAATTGGGGAGATGGGTGATCATGATTTGAAGCAGCTGGAAAACTTCTGATAAGTGTCCGCACAATACCAAGACTCTCCAGGAGCATGCTTAGCTGGGAAGAGAGTGGGAACTTTGAGTCTCAACTTGGGTTCAATGCTTACTCTTACCGCTTTAAGGGGCAGGCTGCTTCATCTCTCTGAGTCTCTATTTTCTCAGCTAAGAATTGTAAAGTGTTTTGTAAGTTTTTAATGCTGTAAGAAATCTGTGTGGAACCATAAGTATACTGGGTATCACTTTAGGCAGATTTCTCTTGCCTATCTTGACATGTCAATAGTTGTAAAACAACTCAGGTATTCTAAGAGATGACACAAGGGCAACTAAACACCCAACTTTAGCATGGCCAGTAGCTCTGTAGATTTATTTCTCTAAAAATAATGTGAAAAAAACAGCAAAAATTGAAAATAACCTAAATTTCAAAATCTCCACCTTGTCTTGGTTACAACCATCATGACAAATCACCTTTCTCTCAAGAGACACAGACAATTAACTCACCATAAACAATTAGTGAGAAAAGACTCACAATAAGGAATGTGTTTTTCTCAAAGACCCAGAAATATCATGGATAAAGTCTCTAGCATTGATTGCAACTTTTATTCACCAGACAGTCTTCCCATTGTGACTTGCAAGGCAACCAGAATTAGTCCCACAGAGCAAGAGACACTGCACATGGAAATGGTATTTCCTGCCTCCAGCTTTTTATCAGGCACAAGTTCTTGCTTGGAGAGCAACACTCAAATTTATATGATGCATCACACTAGAACCTTGATGCATAAAACAGTTTCCTTTGTCTGTCTCTCTGTCCCTTCACATTCATTGATTCTCCTAGGTACCTGAACCACCTCACCTGCCTACCTACCCCTGACTTGTGACATACGGACAGCGCTGACTTCTAAGGCTTTGAGCAGATTGATTCTGGTTTAAGGCATAAACAGGAAAACTCAGTTGAATTATAGCTCATCAAATATTTTCTTTTGAAAAAGGAAAAAAAAACCAAACCTTTTTCAAGTAAAAAATGAATCCAAAAGAAAGCAATCTGGACACTAATGAAAAAAGATTTTGTAAGCTGTAACCCATTGGTGTTTCATACAGAGTGGTAGAGGCCCTTTGGGAGATCTAAAATTTGTTGCCATATTTACCACTTCATGCTTGGAAATAAATTTTCAGAGGTCAATTAAAAGTGGTTAAGTCTCCTTTACCCAGATAGACGCTGATAGCAAAGGAAAGGTGAGGTATGAGACGCACCACGTTCCAATCATCACAGGCTACTGGCCAAAGTTACTTAGGCCAAAGATGTATGAAGGTAACTTCTGAAAAGAAATGGGACTAGTTTACAAATTAGAAAGCTAAGAGCATGGAATAATTCTTAAACAAGATCAACTACCAGATAAATACACACAGGAGTAAAAACCAAATAAAAACACTTGAAAAGGAACTGAATAGGGCTGGGGAAAGAGAAAGGCTGGGTGTTTGCTGTAGGAATGTGAGGACTCCCATTCCACCCCCAGCACTGTGTAAAACATCAAGGTGGTAGCCTGTGTGGCAGAGCTGGTGAGGCAAACACAGGCAGATGGCTAGTTGTTCTAGCATAAACACTGAGCTCTAGATGAGACCTATCTCAAAAACAAACAACACCCCCAAACAGGGTAGATAGTTCTTAAGAAATGACACTGTTTTCCAATGCACCTGCACTTGTGCGTGTGTGCATACACACACACACACACACACACACACACACACACACACACACACACACACACAATACAGTTTAGCTCTAAGCTCTCTTGGAAGGCCTTAAATGTTTCCAGGATGCCTCTGGATTGATACAGTTTGCAAGACTTATAACAAAAAGATCATTTTCCTCTACCACCCCTCCTTTGGTAACAAATCCCACGCATACAAAAGTTCCCTGTTGTTGTGTAGCAGTTTCCTCTGAGGTTAAAACCTTTCATCTTGGAGGGAAAGTTCTGAAATTTCTGAAAGGATATAAAAGAGAAGTGAAGCAACAGAATATTTTAGGGCAGGATGTTTACAAGGGGAGAAACAACAGCATGTTCTAAGGGAGCATAAAACTAAGGAATGAGACAGGAAGAGATAACTCAAAATAGCTTCAGGAAATCCCTGAAACTTTCCAGATTATCTAGGCTCCTCCCTTCCCAAGAACATATAAGCAGTAAGAGTTTCTGAGAGTCACTCTCAGACAAGCTGAGATGTGTGGAAGAAACACAGGCCAGGTGAGCAGTCCAGAAGCAGACAGCAGATGAGCTACCTGGAAGAGGCTCAGACCAATAGAGCCATTGCATGTTGGTCCCAGCACGTGGAGTGCATGCAGGTTACACAGTGTGCTTTTGGTCTTCATCTTTTGTAAGTTGTCGCCCATGCTGGGGTAGGCTTTAGTGATGTGGCGGTCTGAGTCATTTCTGCTCCTATAAGTAAGCATTCACTCATATTCTGAAAGCTAAATCCAACAAAACTCACTGGTTCACCAAGTGGGATGTTGGTGTCTTCTTTACTTCAGTCAGTTCACTGTGTGGAGTGAGTAGACATTCACATCTCCCCAGGAACAGTGTCCAATGACAACTGTCAGGAAAACTACTCCTGTGAGATGCCATAAGCCCATAAAGTTGCATTAAAAACCTGTTTCCTTGTGGTCTTCCGAGGAAATGGAACCTTTTTATAGGTGTTCTTATTTATTACTCCATCTCTTTAGCATTTTCTTGGGTGAAATATTATTCTGTATGTATAGATCTTGTATTATAAACATTGAATTACATACTTGTGATACTACCAATGATTATTGGATTCTACATCCATATATAGGTGTATTGTGTGTATGTATATATGTATGCATATTGTATGTATATATATTGTGTGTTTGTACACACACACACACACACACACACACACACACACACATACACACATCAGAATGGAAATTTCCTATTGCCAGTCCATGTTATTTTCACTATTTTTTTAGTACTGGGCAGGCATGTGTGCTTCATTGAGTGCTTAGTCATACAAGCTGTGGAATATGGGCGATCTGTATCTGAAGATCTCTCCACCTTCTTCTCAGTGGCTGATGGAAAAGGGACCCGGGGGACATTTATCATGTACCAGAGACTCTTCTAAGCTTGGTAGCAGCATCTTCTATTACCTATGACTTATATAAGAAAAGTGCTTAATTTCTCAATCCTCAACCCCCCTTCTCAATAGGTTAGCACTTTCTTAGCTACTTTTCAAGTAAGAGCTACACACAACTGCACGGTGTTGCAGAGTAATGTGGGATGGGGTTGTGATGCAAATTCTTGAGGGTAGAGATTGAGAAGTTGTGATTTAAATGTCAAGGGGAGTCTTTGAAAGCTTTAGAGTAGAAATGTATCGAAAATGTGTTTATTCTCTCCACCAGTAATGTCTCTAACACTTCAAAGCAAATACTGCCTTTTCTGCAAATGACAGTGGGCTATCATGGCATAGAGTTCCCTCCTGCGTTATCCAGTACATAGTGTTTGTTATTTATGAATAAAATTTGGTGAATACTGGTAGTAGACCGATGAGGTGAGTTAACAGTTAGGAGGATATTCCAAACTCTAATGAGTTTTATCAACTGTTAAGAGGGATTCCTGAATGTCTGTTAAGTCTATTCAGAAACAGAGTCAAGGTCCCAGCATGGCATACTATAGTTCAGAGATACAATGCAGACCCTAATCCTGTCTTCTGGATGGTACTCATCTTGAAATTGCAGGAAAGACATGCTCATGAAAGTGGTCTCTCTACACCACAGCAAACAAGGTCTTTCTCTGTGGAGTAGTGACTCTTTTTCTCTTTTTGGTCACACACTCTTTTCCGGATTTAATAAGAACCATAATTCTGTCCTCAGGAAATACAGGCATGAATGGATATTTGCCAACTTGTGCATATTAAGTCCAGGGAGTTTCCAGCCTTCCTTAAATGAATCTGTGAGTGTCATGTCAAGTCCCTTGTTCAATAGTAATACATCTTTGCATACTATATAATGACACAGATCATCATGGTAGAGATGACCCATATGCACCAAGCATCTGGTGACTCTCCATCAAGAATTCAATGAGTGACTTCACACCTTGAAGGAAGCAGAGTCTGAGTTATGCATAACACACACAGCATCACTCCCTGGACCCACAATGGTGGATGCTCTAAATTACAGGCAATCATGCAAGCCCTCCTGCCATGTCTCTCTAGGCAACCTTCCTAATTTTCCCCTGGCTTGTCTAGGCATTCAAATTTCTTTTTCTGTTACAAATAGCCACAATGATCTTTCTGGGCCTGAAGCTTTCAAACTGGAGTAGGAGGAGAAAAAAAGATAAAAATTCAATTATTGCAGTAATGGAGATAAAGAGCTTGGCCATTAGTAATGATGATGAAGAAAAAAATAACCCACAGTTCCTACAGTGAGCTTTTCCAGTGCTTGGCTGCCTCATAGGCCTTATCTATTCCACCCTTGAGTCAGTCCCACTGGAGAGGATTATCCATCTGAATTTTAGATGTGGGCAGCCACAGGATCTGAGAGAACACAGGATTTGCATAAAACCTAGGGTTTAAAATGTCACCAAGATTTAATATAACCATGTCTGTTTCCAGTTAAATATTTTTTCTACTATGTAATGACTTATGTGTTAGGGTGGGTAGTGGTTGAGATCTTACTCATTAGCCCAGGCTGCCCTTGAATTCATGAATGACAATCCTGCCTCAGCTTCCCAAGTGCTAGGTTTATAGGTGTATGCCATCATGTCAGATAATACTTTTGAAGGTGCTTTTTTGAGTAAAGGCTGGCCTCTAACTCCGTAGTTCCTGTATCTCAAAATTAATTACATCTGAGAGGTCTCAAAGCATAGATGAAGAGATCTGCATGGAGGGAGGACAAAAGGTGACTTTGCCATCTAGAATATTCAGGTGGATTCCAACACTGGTGGATTCCAACACTGGAGTCACATGGGCTTGTGGCACAAAGCCATTGAAAGCATCCAGACACTCTCTGATACATGTTGTCCTCTGTTAAAACAAAGCTAATTGAACCACAGAGACAGGCAGCAAAATTTCATATCCTCTTTCTGTTTACCCTCAGTCACCAAAGTAGCCTTCACTTGTGTTTCCTTTTAGATAAAAATAGTAATTATTATAAACTACCCTGACAAGAATATCACCTTGTATTTGGATATAAAGGGGTTGGGAATTGTTGTTAGACTATATTTTCTAAGGATTCTGGGATATGCCAGGTCACCGTACTTTTTGTCACTTCTATCTATACTGGTTGCCTCCTCACACAGTCCTATCCTTTTAGAGCCTGGTGTGATGGCTGTGATCAGTTTCCTTAAATGCAAGTACTTGAGTCAAAACAATGTCACACTACAATTCTTTATGGAGATGCTTGGGGAATGGTATAGTTCTTTGGTTTTCTCTGGCAACTCTCCATCTACACCCTCTTTCTTCCCTGTGGGCAAGGCACATGCCAGGCTCAAGGCCCTAAGCTTATGGACCCTGAATATGGGTCTCCTGCTGGGAAACCACAGATACAGAGCTACAGGCTATTAGAGGAGAATGCTTTTAAAGTCTTCCCAGATGATGGCTTCTAAAGTCACACACACAATGAACTGGATGATGTATGTGGGAAATGAAAAAACCCTTTGCTATTTCTTACTAAAATACAACAAGGAGACAGTTTGGTAAAGATTAGAAGTCATGGGACTCTTTTGATTGTGAGCCTAGCCTTTAATGGCTGAGCCATCTCTCCAGCCCTTCATGGGACTCTTTATACCATTGTAGTGATGTAGATTTCAGCATTTAGGTTACTGGGAAGCAAATACAAGCTTTTAAAGAAACATTTCCACAGTTAGATTTGTATTTATCAGGCTCCCTGAAATAAGACTGTGCTAAAAGAATGGACAGTAAACAAGAGGGTTAAGTAATCACGTAGAGACACAGTAGAAGGATGACTCTATTGAGTTGATAGAATAGGGAGAACTCAGAACCATTTATGGTCAGAAGTAAAGGGCTGGGCTGGCCACACATGGCTGTTTCAAATCATACAAACATATGATGTACCCACTCCTGCCAATGAAGTAGATCACCCAGTGACACAGTGTTAATAATGTATGCATTGGATATTTGTCCCATCACATATTTTGTCCTTTCAATCATTCAATGCAACAGCATTATTTCTTTCATTTCATGAATAAGGATTTGAATTCATGGCTTTGATCAAGGTCACGAAACAGGCAACTGCAGAGTGAGGGCTCAGATTTAGTTGTCTAGGAATTCTCTTTCACATTAAGCCATATAAAGCAGTTCTTTTTGAGTATTTTGGGAAGTTCAAATGCTTTAACCCACTCTGTCTACCTTGTTCTCCACCAGAGGAGTCTCATTGTCTAGGATGCTCAGGATGGAAAGGTAGGCTGCTCCTTCATTAATTATTTCAGACTCAGTCGGCTTCTGGAGCCTGGTGGTTTCTTACATAGAATAATATGTTACATTATGAGATACGGGTCACAATGCTGGGAACAGAGCCAAAGAATGAGGTGGATGGATGGCCTTAGTAACTTTGATCAGCAGCAAAATGTCCCCTTTTCCTCAGCACTGTGTGTTTTCCAACAGCTAGGATTTAGCTTACAGTTATTTTCTGGACAAAAAATACACCTACCTTACAAGGGTACTAAGAAGGTCAAATAAGACAGCACTTATGAAGGAGATTCGTAAGCTATTATACAGTGTATCTCACTCATGTTATAGAGTCATTGACTCTATATTTAGTAATAAAAGGGAGGTGACGAAAAATTACAAATGTCCTCTAGACTCCGATACCCCATCTCATCATGTTCCAAAACTGATTTGGGGTTACTTAGATACAGGTCTATCAAATATAACCTCAACGATCCTTATTGCTCTATTTACTATTTAATTTGGTATTCATTTCTAAATATTTCCACATATATATTTGCCAAAAAAGATCAGAATCTTCAGCTTTAAAAAAATTACATCAAGCTTTTTTCTGTTTCTTTTTCCATGTACCCTTGTGCTGAGGATTGAACCCACAGCCTCAAATATGCTAGCTAGACAAGTGCTCTCCCACTGGGCTACCTGATCATCCCTAGATTAAGCTTGTGATAAATGTTCCTTTCAGTAACTATAGCAGCTCCAGCACAGTGCAATCTGAATGACCAATTCTTCTATATTATATATGGAGTATGGATTAAAGATATCCAAAAGTTCTAGTAAAAATCATGTAAGTCAATGTTCTTGTTTCAGTTTTAAATTTCCCTTGGAACACCTTAAGCCATTTAGCAATAGTACTGCTTATTCTTAAGATAGAAATCCAACTCATATATCACTAACCACAGTGTCCAAACTTCCTCTCACACAAAGTATGGAATTTTATATACAAATCCTGAAAATATTGTGAATTATCATATTAAAACATATATAACTTACTTTATGGAATAAAAATCTTGATAATAGAAAAGAACAAGCCAGGTGTTGGTGGCACACACCTTTAATCCCAGCACTCAGGAGGCAGAGGCAGGAGGATCTCTGTGAGTTCGAGGCCAGCCTGGTCTCCAGATCGAGTGCCAGGATAGGCTCCAAAGCTACACAGGGAAACCCTGTCTAGAAAAACCAAAAAAAAAAAAAAAGAAAAAGAAAATAACAAAATGATTTTATCTCATAACCAACCTGTAAATTCTGTGATCCTGCCTTGAAAGACAAAACATTGTTTACTTCTCTCCTTCAGAGATAAACCCTTGTCCAAATGCACCAGCTTCTCATTTCTTACCAAAGAAGGCTGATCTAGAGGTGAGCTTGCTCATGTCTATTTTTGACATACATTTGTAAAAGAGGAGTTGGCAATATACACACAGAGGCCACTATTTCTTACAGGGAACAACTAGAACCCAGCATGTTATTTCAGAGAGATCAGTGGCTCATGGCAGGCTTCCTGTGGTCATGCTTCTAAAACTTCATACAAACTCTCCCATGTTTAGGTTCTAGGAAATTCCCACTATTGTCACCTGTCTTTTCATACACTATTATTTATTATTATTATTATTATTATTATTATTAATTTTTCATGTCAATGAGGAGAACATACCAAATGGGAGCTGCCCACTACTCTCTATGCTGTATAGATCATGCATGGCTCTTGGAGTTTCCGTGTTCCAAGGTTTCACCTCTAAGTGTTCATAGCTCTGGGTTTGAGAGCAAGGCATTTTATATCAGAAAGTTCTCTAAATGATTCTGATGGAGTTGCTCCATGGCTCAATGCCATGGAAAGAATGCTTGATGGGAGCAGGAGGTATTTGCTTTGGCTCACAGTTTCAGGGGACTTTAGTCAGTCCATCAAGATGGAGAAGACATGACAGAAGGAGTAGCTCAGTCTGATTTGGCAGGAGTGTGTAGTGAAGTGGCTCTGCATATCTTGGCTGACTAAGAAGTAGAAATAGCCCTACCCCCTACAAAAAAAATGTTGGGCAGTGGTGGCACATGCCTCTAATCTCAGCACTCGGGAGGCAGAGACAGGAAGATCTCTGTGAGTTCAAAGCCATCCTGGTCTACAGAATGAAAAACAAAAACTCTGTCTTGAAAAACAAAATACAACAACAAAATTGAAGAAGTAAGTAAGTAGTAGTAGTAGCAGCAGCAGAGGCAATTCAACCAGAATCACTGGGATATACTCTCTAAGACTCAACTTGGTTGACTCATCTCTGCCAGCCAGGCACCATGTCTCCGAGGTTCCATTGGCACCCAAATCATACCATTACCTGGGGACTTAGTACTCAAACACACAAGCCTATGGAGCACATTTCAGACTCAATCCATAACACAGTGCTTTGGAAGCTGAGGTCACATGTGTCATGTCTGGGGCCTGACTTTCTTTTAGCACCCATGCTTTGACTCTTTGAAGAGTCATTAGGACTGCTAAGTCTCTGGCTGCTGCCAGAGATCCTGTAGGTATAAAAGCCCAAGAGCAAAGTCCTAGTTTGTTTCTGCACACTGCTGAATCTCAGCTAGGGGCAGTCCTGCTAGTCACATGACACTGGGGGCACCATTCTCAACAAATGAAGGAACTGTTCAGATGTGCTGGACACACTATCACAAAGGAGACATTTACAAGGAAAGTGGTCCATGTACTAATTTAGAAATGCTGCTTTAGTCTTTTAGTCAGTAACCATCAAGGATAAGCCACATTTTCCCACAGTTAATGCAGAAACTGAGGCCCTAAGAGGTTTATAACCTGCCCAGGTTTCAACAGGAAGAAGCAAAACTTCCCTTGAGTGTCAAGGGAAGACCAAGCCTGGAGGACGGCAGCAATTTCAGGGGAAGCATAAGAGGGACAGCCATTTGCTTGGTCACACTGGACGCCTGTCATCTCCCCAAAAGCCCTCAGATGAGAAGATGGCAAAGACTACACAAGTAGCAGTGTTCCTGGATTTCCTCCTAGCAAGCATAAGAACTAACATAATGGCACGGAGAAGCCATTCTGATGTGAATTACATTAGCTATACACTAAATACATTAAATAGCTATACATTAAATTAAGGTAGCTATACACTAAATACATTAAATAGCTATACATTAAATTAAGGTGAAATATTATCAGGTACTGACTCTCACCATTCTATGAAATAACGATTATTACTGACATCTTACAGATGAGGCAACAAAAGATTAGAGGTTTTCAATGGCTCATCGTAAAGAAAAAAAAAGGTGGGGTGGGGGGAGAATGGTCTCTGAGAATCCAGACTCTAAAATCTAATGCTTGTGTGACCCTCAGGGTGAGACATCTGTGGAGGGCTGAGCCCAAAGGTGCATTTAATACTGTTTAGCATTCATTCAGTTCAAACAGCTCCTTACACCCTATTCTTACATGCACTTCTCTCTAACACACACACATCAAAAGAGGCAGCAGTTATGCGGCCATTAGCGATCTGGTCCAGAGTGTACTTTAAGGGATGCCTTTAATGACACTGAAATGATTTGCACAGATTTACTCTGATATACAGTTTCTAACAAGGATCTGTTATCCATCCAGCTTAGTTGTTACATCCTCTTTAGCGACAAGGTGACAATTAATGGTATTCTCCACTGGGGTCTTTCCTGGATTGGGCTTTGTAACAGTTCCAAGCAGAAAGATTATTTTTCCAGCTGTGCAAACATGATAATATCACACCTCTGCCTAAGACAGGCAGGTTCTGTAAGACTGGCAGGTTCTGCTTTTGTAAAGTGTGTCACCTTTGCTGGCCTCCCACCATACCTTCTTCTAACCACTGGCTGCTTCTGCTGCTCTCCTCAGGTCACATGGTCACATCTGCAACCCCCACCCCCACCCACCCAGCATGCCTTTCTAGTCTCTGCTTCCTTCTGCTTCGATCTTAACAATTTCCTCTGGAAAACATCCTTAATGTTCAGGGTGAAGGTTAATCACCTGCCTTCCCACCGAGGCTCCCAGGAGCTTGCAAATGGCTAATTACTGAGACAACACAAGAGGATAGCTTCATCTGTGAGAATGGAGGAGAGGGCCTTTTTGCTTGCTGCTCTCTGCCTCTCCAGTTTCCAGCAGAATGACTGACAATGCACATAAATATTGGAAGAACTGGTTAAAATCACACAAACTATCAATCTGGGATACAGTTCAGTTTAAATATGAGCCACAAAGACAGTTTCATAATGAATCTTTTTAAAAGTTAAATTTCTCGCTCATTAAGATGAGCCTAAGGGCATAAAGACCAAATGTTGTAAAGTGTTTCTCATGAGGGTATGTGTTAAATGTCACTGAACGAACACAGAGGGAGCCCCCCACACCTGGGGGAAGAAGCTGTGTTTTAAACACTCCTTCAAACGGAGACCAAGAAGTCTTGGAAAGCTTCTATCAGTGTTTTGGTTTGTTTGGACTTCAGATTTTAAATGCGGGTTTTAACAGCACCTGTCCCCCAGAAGGGTAAGAAGATAGTGCAAGGATGGTTTCTGTGAGGGCTGAAGGGAAAATCCAGACTCTGCAGTGTTAAATTGGAGCTTGCTCTAGGTTGAAAATAGATCCCAAGTGTCCAGTTCCCTGAGAGGCAGGCTCAGCCATTTAGCTGCAGGAAACTGGAGGAGAGGTGTTCTGTGAGGCCTTGGGATCTCCTTGCTTATGGGTCTGAAGGTGTCTCAATACTGGTTTAGGTTCCACTCAGACCTAACACACATTGTCACCATACCCTGTGCCTTCTCCTCACATTCTCAGCATCTGGAGGGCCAGCTCTGAAGCCAGCCACATACTCCTGTGATGGAATGCAGAGGAAGCCTACCTCTTCCTGTTGTGAATTCAGACAGAAAGGAGACAGATGATTTGGAGAAAGCATGGCTTCACAGGAGGAGTGCCAGGAGGGGCATCAAGAGGCAAAGACTCTCTGTGCTCCCTAGGCAGCCTGCAGTCAAGTGGATTCAGTCTCAGTCATATGCCCGGAGTGAAGACTTGGATTAGTTACCAAACTCCCTAAGCTTGTCTCTGAAAGAGTGAAATTGGGCTGATTGGGATGGGGGGATGACTCAGTGAGGAGAGTGCTTTGGAGAGTGCTTGCCTGCAAACATGAGGATATGAATTCAGTCCCCAGCACCCACAAAAAAGTCAGGCATGGCAGCCTGTACCTGTGCTGGGTAAAGGGAGACTAGAGGATCCCTGAGCCTACCTATGAGCCCAAAGTCCCAGCAAAAGACCTTACTTCCAAAAATAGGGTAGAGCTAGGTGGTGGTAGCTCATGTCTTTAATCCTCAACACCTGGGATGCAGAGGAAAGTGGATCCCTGTGGGTTCAAGGTCAGCCTGGTCCACATATCAAGCTTTAGGCTAGCCAAGGATTCCTATGGAGACTGTCTCAAATGATGATGATGATGATAACTACATAGAGATGGCTTAGCAGTTAAGAGTACTGGCTGCTCTTTCAGAGCTCCTGGGTTCATTTCCCAGCACCTAGAAGGCAGCTCATGATTGTAACTGCAGTCCTAGAGGATCTGATGCCATCATGATACATGCACATGGTGCAAGGACATAGCTGCTGGCAAAACATCCATACTTATAAAAAATAAAGTGTGGGTAGTTCCTCACGACAACACCCGGTGCTGACCTCTGGCTCTCATACACATGTACACCAACATGAACACACATGCACATTGATCATTCCCATCCTATGGGCTTTTCTTAAGGAATACAGGTGGTAACATGGGTGACTTAGCTACCTCATAGCCCCAGGTCTAAGAGATATTTACAGGAGATGGAAATACCTAATTGTCCCCTCCTGTTCACTGAACACCAAGGCCCAAGTGACTTGAATATACAGGGTCCTAACAACTGAGTTAATTGATTGAAAAAAAAATGACACATGTAAGCTCAAAGAAAATAACCTTTCGTATTTGTGATTAAGCACACTTAAATGAAGGATGCATTTGCTTGCTGAACTCTGCCTAGACCTCTGCCTCCTGCATTTTCCCTTCCATGTTGATTTCTGTGGTATGTGCACATCTCATCACAGTGACCATTCAAAGGCAAAATTGCTAGGATATGAAATAATTTAAGGGAATGTGGCATGATCTATGATTAAAAGTATAAGTACTTCAAGCACATTCAGTTAAACTTGTCCACAGTTTGGAAAGTCTGGCTTTTGATCAGCGCATAACCATGATAGGAAATAGATCCTTATTTTCATGTAAATAAATCATTCTATTTTTGCTAGTTATTATTGCTTTTTCTTACAGTTCTTTGGTTGTCCAAGCAACTAACTCTTGGTCAGATTTGGTGGGACATGTCTTTAATCCCAGCACTTGGGAGGCAGAGGCAGGTAGATCCTTTTGAGTTTGAGGTCAGTCTGGTCTACAGCGTGAGCTCCAGGACAGCCAGGGCTACACAGAGAGACCATTTTTCCAAAACCCAAATACCCATCTCTTTTCCCAAGTTGACAGCCACCAGAGCCAGCATCGGGAGGAACTGATGGGCTTCTGTACTTAGGTTGCCAGTACATACTGGCTCTTAGAGAAATAACAGACAGCTTTAAACTTAAGCTTGCTAGGGCTTGCTTTCCACCATATGAGCTATTTGTGCTTCTTTTCTAACTACACCACTTCCCCTTTCTTTTCTTTGTTTTCTCCCCCCGCCTTTTTTGGTAGTATTAGACATTGCACCTAATTCATAATAGATATGTGCTCTACCACCAATCTGCAAATCTAGTCATTTCTTGCTTCTTGATCTATAAATAATTTAACTCCATCACAATTTGCCAGCTACATCTGGAGCTCCTTTTTCCTTTTTAAGGAATGATATAATTAAATGAAAAAAACAATCCCACACTGGGGGATATTTGTTTATGAAAGATAAAGCATTTCCGCAAGCTTGCAGTTCATGTTCAGAGGACAAAATATGAATGAGGAGGACTCTGTGTCAAGGAAAGCTGATGGAATATGCTAGAAAACCCTACATGAGCCAGGCGTTGGTGGCACATGCCTTTAATCCCAGCACTTGGGAGGCAGAGGCAGGCAGATCTCTATGAGTTTGAGACCAGCCTGGTCTACAAGAGCTAGTTCCAGGACAGCCTCCAAAGCCACAGGGAAACCCTGTCTCGAAAAACCAAAAAAAAAAAAAAAAAAAAAAAAAAAAAAAAAAAAAAAAAAAAAACCCTACATGAGGGTCTGGAGAATCATAACCCAAATGCTGAGCTCAGGGCTCCATCTTGTGTCAATGCCAACTTACTGGTAATGGTACCTTGTAGACCTGCAGAGAAAACCATTTTGCCATGAGCAACAGCTGACATCTCCCATCTACACAGGGCTGGGCACCGATGGGCAGTACCATTGCTCCATGTTTGCTGTATCTCCTAAACATCCTCTTTTCCAATTTCCAAAGGGAAAATAAAGAGCCAAAGCTCATGTTTTTACTGACTTATTTTTGTTTCATATTAAAAATAGAAAAGAAAACAACTAGAAACTGATTTTCTTTCATGTTTTAAATAAGGTTCTTGGGCTACCAGAATGTTGGAAAAAAAGAATTTTGCTACAGTATAGATGTCACGGGCTAATTGAGGGGGTGAATATGTCTTTGGGGAATAAAAGAAAAATGCAGGTAATTTTAAGGACACAGCCATTTAAAAGTAGAAAAGAGCTGAGCGACATCTCCAAGTATCCTAAAGGAACTTTGAGACACAACTTCTGTAAAATACAGATCTCGGCACTCATTGAAGAGCTTTAAACATTATTTGGAATAGTTGTTAGAAGTCATAGAGACCTTGTCAAACTGCCTTCTAAATACGTGTGTATCCTTAGATTGGTTCTCAGCCCCAATGTCATCAGAGGAGCCAGTCATTTCAGTGGGTCAGAGTTAACACAGAAAACTGTAACCTATAAACTGACCAAAGTGTCAAGAATTTGTGATAGTAGAGTGTTCATCCCTAATGAGATGTCCGTACCACCCCTACAGGGCTCAGGGACACCTTGGAAGAGGGAATGAAAAGAATGGAAGATCCAAAGATTCTGAGGTGTGAGGAGACAATGAGACATCCTCCGAACATGACATTGTTGGTGCACTCATAACTTCATTTTTTTTTTTAAAGTGGCTTGAGAGAGAAAGGCACCATTTGAGACAGAGTTCTAGTGGAGAGGTTTTTTTTATTAGGGAAACAGGATTGTAAATAGGGAAAGAGGAAGGGAGAGACCGGCCCCTGGGGATAGGAGCAGCAGCAGCAGCAGCAGCAGCAGAGAGAGAGAGAGAGAGAGAGAGAGAGAGAGAGAGAGAGAGAGGAGAAAGAGAGACAGAGACAGAGACAGAGACACAGAGAGACACAGAGAGGAACAAAGGCTGAGAAGGAGAGGGGTGTGGGAGGTGGGAGGTGGGCGGGGCCCTTTTAAAAGGGAACATAGTGAATAGGCACAGGTGGCACTCTTAGTGGCAGCAGCTGAGGGTGTATCTTGTCAGAACTCCAAAGGTAGGCCAGTAGAAATGCCTAAATAGTAACAGTGGCTATCTACACAAGACCATAGGGCCTGTGGGTATTTCATCATGGATGGCAGAAGAGGCCATGAGGCTCCACCCTTCCTTGAGGGTCTATTTTCAGTTGCTGATGTTTGGGAAGGGAGAGTTCATTCTCTATTGTGGTGTAGTCACCGAAAAGTTGCCAGTGCTCCAACAAATAACCTCCCATCTACATCAGGCAAGAAACACAGTGACCACACACAAAGGTAAGGCATGAATGGAGGAGGGAGACTCGGTAGAGAGGGAGAGGGATGGGAGGAAAGAGAAAATGGGTAAAATGCTACAATTCATTATACAAATGCATGAAACTGTCTAACAACAAAAGCCATGGAAAAAGAACGAAAGTAAAGTATCAGGGACCTTATCCACACTTCCAACTCCATTCCAGTGGTACTGTCTTATTATAGATGTAACGCAGAATCACAATCAAAACCTTGGCATCATCACAATCTACCCATCCAGACACAGTTTGCTTCTTTTAATACATGCTTGTGTTTTTTAAATGTATAAATGCTGTTCTTAATTGTATGTGTGTACCGTGGTGGGTCTGTTAACCTCAGAAGCCAGAAGAGGACATGAGATCCCCAGAACTGGAGTTACAGACAGCTGTGAACTGGACTCGGGTGCTCTGCAAAAGCAGCAATTGCTCCTTACTGCTCAGTCATTTCTCCAGCATGTTTGTCTTTTTAAAATACAGTTTTACAACATGTTCATGAACACCAAGAGTCAAGTCATACAGGAGTTCCATTGTAAAACCTCTTGGGCACCCTTCAATGACTGCATGCACCTTTCTGCTTCCCATATGCCAAGGCCTCGGGAGCCACTAATCCCCCT
Organism: Cricetulus griseus; assembly: GCF_003668045.3. Lineage (NCBI taxonomy): Eukaryota > Metazoa > Chordata > Mammalia > Rodentia > Cricetidae > Cricetulus > Cricetulus griseus. The sequence goes on from NC_048595.1 coordinate 46,921,049, forward strand.
CCCACCTCTAAGTGTTGTCATTTCAGAAATACACAAATAGAACCACTCACTAATAACCTTTAAAGATTGGCCTTTGAGGCAGAGCAGAATTTCAAGTGTTTTCCTCTATTGATCTCCACCGCATTGCCTTGAGACAGGGCCTCTTCCTGTTTGGGTAGGCTTGGTCCTGGGGAATTTGCCTAACACTGGGGTCACATAATTGTGCGTAGTTTCTTTCTCAGGAGTGCTGGGATTTGAACTGACATCCTCATGTTTACAGAACAAGTATTCTTACTCAGGGTCATCTCTCTAACCCCAAGATTGGCTTTTTCAAACACAGTATCATTCCCCTGAGATCTGTGCAGGGTGGTTGGACCAGCAGCCCTCTCCCCATCACTGTGCACTCTCCCACATGGTGCTTGTTTATCCAATAATACTTACTGTAAATCATCTGAGGAGGTTAATGAAGTCAGTAAGTGGAAACACCCAACGCACAAGCTCCCTCCGCACAAACCCCGAGTGCAGAATTCAGGAGTTTGCAAATAGAATGTTCCTCATTAGACATTCCTTTTCTGTGATGCTTTGGAGGGTTTGAAAGGTATCCTTAAAATACCTTAGGCTGGTGAAGCAGCACACCATGATGAGAAACAATGTGCTTTTAGCTAAAAGTAGGGAACGGTGATGTCATCTTGGCCTGTTCCCAGGATGGCAAATACATCTTGCTTCCAGTACAGATTAGGAGTGACTGGCAGTGGCTGCCCCAAGGGCAGTGATGGAGAAAATTCAGAGGGTGAGTTCAGTCCCAGCAGTATCAGAAGTCTGCCACAGGTATCCATGCCAGATGTCTGTCATTAGTGGGGTTGACAGAGCTAAAGAAAGGCCACATCAATGGGCAAAGTTAGGGATTAGCATGGAGTGGGGGTGGGGAAGCCAAACCAAAAGTAAAATAAGGTATATAGCGAAAATAAGGCTGACTGATGTATCCTAGCTCTATTCAGGCAAGAAACTTCCAGTAAACCAGTAAAAAAGCATTGACTCAAATTATCTGGGTGGAGGGACAGGAAGACCAAAGCCAGGAACTCCTACTCCGAATAGACAGGTATCAGCAAAGTTTCTTTCTGAAATCAGAAAGTATTGGTGAAGGAGACAAAAGCCACCTTTCCTCCAATAGTCAAGTGCTCCGTGAGCAAGAAGCAGAATGTCCCTGATTCTTTACACACCACTTCATGGATGCTCATGTGACCCTCTGAAGCTGCCTATGAAGCAGGGTCCCATTCTATCCTTATTCATAAATGATGGCTGGCTTACAGAATCTAGGAGCTCACCATGTTAGGAAATGGAAATCCCTGTTGTCTCGTTCTATAATCTATGATTCTCCCTGGATCTGTCTTTCTCACTGTGAGGCAATAAGCAGCAACAGTGCTTTATATGAGCTGACAAGTTTGGGTACACAGTCACTCCCTGTTCCCAGGGTCCACTCATCTCTGGGTAGTGACAACAGCAGATTTACAGCTGCCCAAGGTTCAGGGCTAGAACTGGAAAGTGGAAACCCAGAGAGCTTTCTGAAGTTACTGCTGAGCTGTGAGCTGACTTTCCCTCAGCTACACTAAGAAACTACAGCATAGGCTCATCACCAGTCAGAAATACAGAGAAAGAAGTGCTGCCCTGTATTTTCACACGAACAAGGTGAGGAAAGGCAGCCACATTCACAGCAGGTCTAATGAGTTGGAAAAAGTTTCCCCATGGGGCCTGTGAAGAGTAAAAGGAAATAATTCTAAGGAGTAAGATTTAGAAGCTCTAGATGGGTGTAATTTCCATTTCCCCCCACTCAGATGTTTGTCCCATTAAATAATCACACAGATAATCTTCACTTCTAGATATGACAGTTATAAAACAACTTCATATTTAAGAACTCACATTGTACTCTGAGGAGAGACACATTCTTGTGACCCGAAAACCATAAATAAGATACTACTATTTCATGTCACAAAGAGTAATGCAATAGGAATCACATAATATGAACCAGAATATCTGTTCTATTCTTATTATTAACATTAAAACGTTACACATTGAATTGAAAGCTATATCCACATACAGCATGCTTATAGAAGCTTTATTCCTATTGTCCCAAACTGTCTTCACAATGCAACCATAATGTCCTTATGTAGGTAAACAGATCAAGACCATGGTACATTAGACAATGTTAAAGAAAACAAATGAAATATTAAGCCATGAAAAGAAAAACATTGGTGCACATAACTATGTGAAAGAAGCCAGGTTAAAAGGTTTACACAACACACAACTACAGCCTTAGAACATCCTGGAAAAGGCCAACCATGGAGAAGGTGTAAAGATCATGGCTACCAGGAATAAACGGGTCAGGTAGGGGCACAAGCTACAATTTTCAGGTAGTAAAATGGTTCTTAATGGTACTATAATTTGGACAAATAGCATACATTTGCCAAAATCTACAGAATGTATGATATTGGTAACTCATAATGGAAATTCTAGACTCCTAGAGGCGACGACAAGTTAGACAGGCTCATCAGAGCTCACAAGCCTTCTCCTCTGGTTCAGGACTTTGATATAGGAAGAGTTTCAAGGGCAAATGGAGAGGAGGTAAGAGACGTGTAAGCTTTTTGATCAACTTTGCCCTGAAACAAAACTCTAAAAAACAGAATCTGTTATTAAAAAAAAAAACAGAGACAGCAAAAGGGGGGGGTGACTGTTAGAATGGGATGGAAGGCAATCTGTGCCCACTGTCTATCATTTTAGCAGGCTTATCTGGACCTGAAGAATCTTATGTATTTTTAGCCTAAATGTATAACTGGCTGAGAAAATTTTGTTCACAGGTTGAACCAAGATTTCTTGTAAAGAAAAACTTAACATACTTGGGAAAGGATCTTGATAAGATGCTTCATGGATTTGTTACCAAGTCCAGAACACCTGGAAGTTCTGGGATGGAGGGGAAGGACCTCACTGAGACCAGAACACAGGAAGGTTCCAGGATGGAGGGGAGGGACCTCACTGAGTCCAGAACACAGAGAGGCTCTGGGATGGAGGGAAGGGATTGCTTCTTCTTCCTGGAATCATAGAACCAGAGCTTTACTTTAGAGAAAAGTCATTAGATAATAAGATTTTGATTTTACTATGAATGCAAATAAAATTTCCTCCCAAAACATTTAGCATTTTTTCTCTCTCTCCCTATTTTAGAAGCATTGTGGAGTGTGGCATTTGCAAAAACAAGACAACTGGATTACTGCCATTTGGACTGTAGAAACAGAATAGACTTCAGACTGCAAGAAGTTCTGATATATAGCACCCACATTATAAAGCCAATAATTTCAGATGGGAGTCATTTCTAATGTGTTCTCAAATCTTACAGAGATTGACTATAGAATTTCTTTAACCAATTAGACAGATGTGGGCACATACTAATTGTTCCCCAGAATGTGTACAGATACCTATTTTTAACCTTCAAACAAATTAGGGTTTAGGGTTTTTTTTTTTTTTTTTTTTTTTTTTGGTAGGCCATCTTAGCATTTGCTTGCTGCACCTAAAGTTGGAATTTTTAAAAAGGAGTAATGATGATGTTTCAAATATGGGAAAATTTAAATCTCTGGAGTTTCTTATCCTTACTGGGCTCAACAGTAGTATTAGATTCTAAATTAGATGTCCAAAGGGCAAGGAATGCCAAGACCTTTTTGGTACTTAAGATCCCTTGAAGTTTTATTCTAGCCACACCCATAAGGAACTCAAAATCTTGATGGGAAAGTGACATACACTCAGATGAAGAAAAGATGGAATGCAGAGCATCCTGTCATGTGGTAAACGGCACATCACAGTGTAAATGGAGGTTTCTCATCCCACCCGCTACTTCTCGAATAATCACTCAGAGGCTTAATATTATGTATAATTTTTGGGACAATGGCTCAGGCATATTACCTACTAGCTCTTATAATTAAATTAACCCATTTCTACTAATCTGTATATCTCCACAAGGCTTGCGTCTTGTTACCTCACATCTTGCTTCACTGGGGACTACATGGCATCTCCTTGATTCTGCCTTCTTTCTCTCCTTAACTCTGTTTGGATTTTCAGCCTGTCTCTATTCTGCCTGGTCATTGGCCAAATCAGCTGTATCCATCAGCCAATAAAAGCAGCACATATTCACAGCATACAGAAAGATATCCCACATCATCACAGTCTATAAATGCTATAGAAATTGTATAAGATGTTGGATAGTTTAGTTTATGCGACTCAAGCCAAGCCTAAAGGATTGAGTATGACATAGTCATGCAGAGGGAGAAGTGGGAATTTTATATCCGGGCATGGCTTAAGTAGCCAGATCTCTAAACACAATTCAGTTAGAAAGTCGTTTCTGGGGCTGGAAATACAGTTTTCCAATAAGTAAGAACACTTGCTGCTCTTCCAGAGAAACTGAGTTTTGTCCCAAGCATCCACTTAGGCATCTTGTAACACTATCTCCAGGGGCTTTTAAAGCCTTGGCCTCCTTAGGCATTGACACACACACATCATATACACTCACACATCGACATGAATAAAAACCTTAGTTTACATATCATGATTGAGGACTGTTATCAATGTTATCGAATGTTGTTTAATGAGCCCCAGGGAGTTGGTGGCCATCATACACAAAGGATGCAGCATTAGTCAGGGGAGTGTTTGCCTTGGGCTTTGGGTTTCCACATAGGCATGCACTGAATCTAGATGTTGAGGAAGCGGGGAATCTCGTCACCAGTGCAGGAGCCCCAACCTTGGAGAATTCATGACTTAGAATGGTTCAAAGTTTGGATTTGATTTAAGGGCTCTTGCATATTCTTGTCCAGGGTTAAAATAATTTGCTTTCCTTGGCTTCAGGAAAAGTAGAGAAATTGGGTTAAAGGACAGAGGAGATGTCCTTTTTCTTATTTTCAAGTGGCATAAGAAAAAAAAAAGCCAAGTCTAAAATAGGCAGGCCCTAACCTCTGCAGCAAACATTGAAGTTAATTCACCCCACTTCCTTCCAGTCCTGAGAAATTCATGAACCCTTCACATCCTTTGAGCCTCAGACTCTGAACAAGATTTCATCTAGTTACAAGGACTCTGGAAGAAAATGCATGTCTGCATGCTTCCATGTAGAGAGAGCATGAGGCACAATTCAAGGTTCTCTCAAGGGAGTCTATGCTTCACTGTGAAAGACTTGAAGTTAGGAAGATAGGTTCACTTCTGCTGTTTGTGTTCAGTCTTAAGATTCTCTTTCTATTTCTTTCTTTCTTTTCCTTGACACTTTTCTTCATTCCTTCCTTCCCTTCCTCCCTCCTGTCTATCACCTTTTGTCTTAGTTAGGGCTTCTATTGCTGTGAAGAGAAACCATGACCATGGCAACTCTTACGAAGGAAAACATTTAATGGTGTGGCTTACAGTTTCAGATGTTCAGTTCATTATCATCATGGTGGGACATGGCAGCATACAGGCAGACATAGTTCTGGAGCTGAGATTCCTACATCTTGATCAGCAGGCAACAGGAAATGAACTGAGACACTGGGCATGGCTTGAGCATATATGAGACCTCAAAGCCTACCTCCACAATGATATACTTCCTCCCACAAAGCCTTACCTACTCCAACAAAGCCATGCATCCTAATATGCCATTCCCTTTGGGAGCCATTTTCTTTCAAACCACCATACCTTTCTACCAAATTTTACTCATAGAATTCTAGAAGTAAAAGACAGCATGTCCCCTATATTTAACACCCCCAGGGATTTACAATAAAGATTTGTTCAATTTTTGGAAATACTCAACTAAGAATCTGATGGAACAGTCTGCAAAGAATCAGATACAAACTAAATGTGAAACCAAAGAAGCAGAAAATGCCAGAGGCTGGGAAGGACTGCTGTAATATAGTGTCTTCTGGACATGACAGGGCCATTGCAGCCATGAACTCACAGCAGCTATGATTGCCTACATGGATAGGAGAAGGTTCAATGAGATCCCACCTCTAACCATGGAACTTTTGGCAGGTGATGGCTGCTGGAGGAAGGGTGTCCATTTTCTACAGCTGCATGGTCTATCATAGGTTGCCTATGTTTCTGTGAATGACTCCATACCTATGTGAAAACAGGAAGCACTAACTGTACTCAGTGGGTTATAAGAAAGTGGTAGAAGACAAAATTGGGAGGAAGATGTGTGTGGAACTCTGGGGCAGTTGGGAGGAGAATGGAAATGGGAGGTGAATACAGTCTAAATACATCATATGCATGTATACAATTATGCAAGAATAGAAAAATTTTAATAGCAGTCAAAGTAAAGAAAACATGAAAACTTGTGGAAGTAAACTGCACTTGGAGGGTTCATACTCATAGGCCTGGCTACCATGTAAAGCAAGTAAAAATTGTCTCTCTTAACTGGTTCTTCTACTGTAAAAATCAAATCACAACATACTGTTAGACTGAGCACACCTCTACCTTAGAGGATTTATACTCAAATATTGACAAATATTGTTTATTACATGTCCCTTTTTTGGAACATTGAAACATCATGGCTCCACTTCCCTCAACAGTTCAGAGATAGAGAGGGTCCCATTGTGTAAGCACAAATGATGGAGGAGAGTGAAGGCAAGATACAGGGCTACATCTCTATTTCCGTTTTTTATTGATAATAACTAACATACTTTCCAATAAAAATAAATGAGGGTTTTTGGAAATAAACAGAGTGGAAAGGATCAAAATAACAACTAGAGAATGGCACTGCCACAAATACTTCAGCAGATTTAATTTGTAGGTTCGAGGCTAATATATGATACAGATGAAATGATGCCCCAATGTTTTGCTGTTATTAGTGTTTCAAGAAAACAGATAAAAAAATTATGAAGTATGAGTTTGGGGGCTTCTTGATAAAGATTAAATTGTTTGCCCTTATTGGGAGGAAACTCAGAGATGAGCATTATCCAGGGCTTTCTCCCTCCACTCCCCTGTACTAGCTGTTTCTTCCCTTACTTTTTGAAGAGGAATAATAAAGGAGCAAGAACGGGGCTTATTTCAGGCAGATGTAATGTGGCTAATTGCACAGGATGGTTGTCTTACTATCAAAAGGAGGCTCCCTGGAGCTTGAGAAGATGAAATCCAATGAGTTAGGAGTGTTCTGGAACATACATATAAGCACAAGGAATCCAGCTTTTCAAGAATGAAGCAGTCAGGCTAATTCTGATCTGTTTTGGGTGGAAGTTTTCAACTTAGCTAGAGCTGAAAAGGAAATGATACAGAAAAGGCAGGGGATGGGTGAGAATATGACCCATCTCACCTAAAGATACAGTAATTCCCATAAAAAGCTCAGCTCACAGCAGCAAAGAAGCAGTGAACCAGACAATGGAAGAATAGAAACTACTGAATCTAAAAGAGTCAAAAGACAGAGGAGAAACATGTACACAACTGCAAAGGACATGTGTGGCTATAACAAAAGAGCTCTCCAATGTGGTCTAACTGGGGTCTCAGAAGAAGACACATAGAAGGTATGCCTGAAAAAATACCCAGAGAAATAGTTACAATTTTCTAAATCTGATGAGAAATAAACTACCAATTCAAGAAGTCAAGAGAATTATAAAGGGAACACCCCCAAATCCACAATACCCACACATCATAACTGAATTTCCTAAAGCTAATTATAAGGAGCATATAAAAGTAAATCCATAAAACCAGAGATCTATGACATCTTGCTTTTGTGGGAAAACAGTTCTCGTTACAGCACATCTCTCATCAGACATTGTGGAAACCAGAGGAAAGTGGCAAAAATATGTTTAAGTGGTGAAACCAAATAACCAACAATAAAGCTCTCTGTCAGCCCAGAATGTAGCACTCAGGGAAACTAGCACACAGACATAAAGGAGAACTAAATTGCTGCATGATGAAAGACAACTACTAGTCAGAGACTTTAACACTTCTCTCCCCAAAGAACAACTAATAGTTTCTCATGATGGTAGAAGGGAAAACAAAGAACTTCAGGAAGGAATAAAAACCACAACAAGCAAATGTATTAAGACATACACCAGGCTTTCCATCTTCTCACAAGTCTCATAAATTACTTATTACAATACAGCAATAATAGTCTTAAAGCAGTCAAATAGTATAAATTGTACAATGACAATATTAAGTCATTAGATTTGTGAGATATATGTATATAAAACACAAACTTAATGTTTTATCTAAATATTACTGAATTAATGTAGTCTTAATTTTTTTAGTGGTTTCTACTTCAATAAAATATGTATTCCATAAATAATTGGTTTAGGATCAGATACCATGATTTTCTCCATGTATTTATTTAACAAATATGTGTATAATGTGATTCATTTTATAAATATAAAGAACTTCATAAGGTTCAAATCATGAATATTTTCATAGTATAATATAATTAAATAAAATAAAGTTGTATGTTTAAAAGTAAAAAATAATATAGCAATATAGCTTATAATAGCATATTATGATATGTAGTATATAATAACATAGCTTATAATAAAACAAACTTATAACATTGTCTTATGCCGTTATAAAGCCATATCTAGCCAGGCATTGGTGGCGCATGCCTTTAATCCCAGCACTTGGGAGGCAGAGGCAGGCAGATCTTTGTGAGTTCGAGGCCAGCATGGTCTCCAGAGGCGAGTGCCAGGATAGGCTCCAAAGCTACACAGGGAAACCCTGACTTGGAAAACCAAAAGAAATAAAAATAAAAATAAAAAATAAAACCATATCTAAGAAGTATTTAGAAAAATTCTATTCTAAACTAGAGAGGGTAAAAGGACATAACAGAATATAAACTTTTCACACTTCCTTCAAAATGGTAAAACGATGGCACCTGCATACTATGGCAAGTTATACAAATAAAGTATAGTAGTTAAAGAACCCTCTGGAAAATTATATAAAAAGATATACCTAATGACATAGAATTCTAAAAAATATTCAAGAAACAGCCCCAGGAAGGTAGGAAGAAGAAAACAGAAACCAACCAAAAATGGCATGATTACACTGTAACACATCAAGAGCTTCATTAACTGTAAGTGAACTAAATGTGTGCAATAAAATGGAAATTGGTTAAAGATATGACCAATTTGCATGTCGCATGTAAGAAACGGACTTCAGATACAGTTGTGCAGGCTGAAACTGCAAAGATGGGGAAATACATTATGCAAATGTGAAGCAGAGGAGAGCAGGAGTAACCGTGTGGCTAAGAGGTAACATTGGCACCTGGAGAAGTGATTGCTATGGGTACAGAGAAAACTACAATCACAAAAGGGGCAATAGTAGCCCAGAATGCATATACACAGAAGAGATGGAAAATACGTGAGGCACATATTGATGAAACTGAGAAAAGAGGAACAGGGAGGGACAAGCCTTCTCTCAATAGCAATATTTCTGGTTGAACTCTGGGATATATTACTAGGATGAGAGTTCTCCAGTGTATATATTCCCTGCATACCCATGGGAAACTCCAAGATCCTTCTAATTCTTCTGGAAACAGTATTGCCCACAAAGGTAGCTACTTTCTCTTAATATCTGCACTAAATGTTAGGTAATGAAGAAATGGAGATACTAATATCTGATTCATAAATTCAAAAAACTTTAAGTAGAAGCAGTTGGACATTTGGGCCAGAGGACCAAATCAACATAACATTATTTTCTAGCTCCATTCCACACAAAGAAGTGTTATGACAACTCGCATCACAACGGTAAAGTCTCAGGCTCCATGAGGCAAAGTCTAAAAGATGCTGTGCTGGGGGTAGTTAGGTCTTCAGAGTCTCACTCATGCAGAGTTCATCTGGAAATTACTGGAAGGTTCCAGTAGACAGCCAAGGGAAACTAAATAGAAGGGAAAAAATCACTGCCAAGAATGCAAGAAGCAACAGAGGACAGGGCATGCATGACATGATTGATGAGGAAAGGCCAGCAGGCACAATATACAATCGTCCTGTGATCAGAGTTCAACGGCAGAATCAGGGTCCAGAGAGGGTGATTAGTTGTGGGGATAAAAGAAATCACAGGCATGACTGAAGTAGGTCAGGGAAGGCTTCTTGATAATACTGCCTGATGAGGAAAGATTCACAGCACTTGTTATTCATGTTTGGTGGTCTGGGAGAGTGGTTAAGTCTGGCCATTAGTCAACAGTAATGTGAAACAGTGGAGAAGAGTACAAAATAAGGCAAACCACTTCATAGGAAGGATGCCACATCTATACTGTCATCTGTCAGATTTGCTCAAATACCCAATGAGCATGGAGACTGGGCTGCAGGGAAGAAAGCCCCTTTACCTACTGCTATTGTTGGTTTTTGTTACTTTTCCAGTTTCATAATGCATGTGTGCTTTGTACACCTTCATCCATGTATGCAATGTATTTTGATCATATTCACTCTTTATTACTTTATCTTGCTCCCCATTTATCCTAATGAATCCCATCATTCCAACTAGTCTCTCTCCTATTTTCATGACTGTGTGTATGACCCACTAAGGTGTGTGTGTGTGTGTGTGTGTGTGTGTGTGTGTGTGTGTCTACTGGGGATAGAACCCAGAGCCCTAGTGGATGGTAGGCTAGTGCTCTACCACTGAGCTACACCCTCATTTCTTATCAGTGTTTTCTCCAAATTAAAACATTTCAATCTAAAGGGAAGAGAGCCTCATAAGACTCAGAAAGCTAAAAAAACCCACAAGGCTCAAGAGGCCCCTCCCCACAGTTCATCAATTGCTCGAGGAGAGCCTCTGCCACGGAGCTACTAGTTGGTTGAGAAGTCTAGGTATGTGACTTCTTTGTGTGGACAAGTGATGCAACTGCTTTTGAGTCACCTGTGTTCCTGGAAGTGAGCCCTATCCCATGACCCTGTAAGTAAGCCCAATAAACTCACTGGTTCACCAAGCTAGACTTTCATGTAACTGTTCCTTTGGTACTGTCTACCTGTACTGTATCTGGGGTGAATAGAAGTGTGTTTACAACTTCCAGGACGTCATGTAACTACCAATCCCCTTCCACTGACCCGATGCTATTGTCTGTTAAGTTTATTACCATATCTTGTTGAAATGTTACTATCACATTTCAGATATTGTTAGACATGTTCCAATATGAAAACCCGGCAGAACAACCTGGTCAAGGAAGGCTACTTGGTAATGCGTTGGCTTGAGTGGTTCTGACTCATGCAAAAAGATTTTGTGGACAGTAGAGCAGTTTAAAGATACTTGTTTTGCCTTTAAAGCCACTAAGCTGCCTAGAACAGCTAATCTAATAGGGTCTGGGTAGATAACAGGGGTTAAAAGAATTTCAACAGAGGCTGCAGAAGAAATTGTGGCATGCTTAGGAGATGGAGGGTACAGTCTGAAACATTTCCACCTCAAATATCCAGAGATGTATATCTTTTTAAGGAACTTAAATTGATTTGTCTGGGCAGTGGGCAGTCCAAACCACATCTGCTCAGCATATGTTCACTCCAAAGGCTAAGTTTGATACTAACAAACTTTCTTCCCTTTTACTATCTGCACTAAATGTTAGGTGTTGAAGAAATGGAGATACTAACATCTAATTCATAAATTTAGAAATCTTATAGTCTAAATAGAAGCAGATGCCAAATCAACAGTTTCACTTTAACCTGAAAATCCTCTAATAGCAACTAAACTAGACACTACCCATTCTACTTACTGGTTTATCTCAAATGTAATTCTCCAGATCCCTCTAAGGACTAGACCCCTCGTCCACAAAAGGCTCCACTCAGCCCTAGAAAGCCTTTCAAATAATTTTTTTTCAAAATAGATTTCTAACTAGAGATAAGGCATGTGATGGAGATTTATTCAGTATAGTAGAGGGTTTAGAATTAAAGGAAATCTCTTCTCTTCTTACTGATAATATCCCAATATAAACCCATCATATAAATAAATGTAAGAACACGTAACAGAGGAATATTTAGCAGACATTAAACAGAGCAGGAAGGAAAAGGCCTAAACCAAATGACCCTTTCACAGGGGTCACATATCAGATATCCTGCATATCAGATATTTACATTATGATTCTTAACAGTAGCAAAATTACAATTATAAAGTAGTAACAAGATAATTTTATGGTTGGGGGTCACCACAACATGAGGAACTATACTAAAGTGTCACAGCATTAGAAAGGTTGAGAACCACTGGCTTCAGCAGGATTGAGCACTGAACACAGCTGACATAGAACAAAGAAGTTTCTTTAGTTCATCTATTTGAGTTCAGAGAATTATGCTTAAATATAGTTAGATATGAACTGAGAAACTTTTGTCTTAATTTATGAAAACAAAGCCCAAGACTGTTAATGTCTTCACCGTAAAAGTCAGTAATGATACAGTCAACCGCAGTGTTTGAGAAACCTGAATGAGCCGACGTACCAACTAAAGGAACTCCATATAGTGGGATTGCTGAGGCCACTTCCCCAAGACTCAGCAAAAAGGACTTAATATAAATGTGTAAATAATCTCTTTATAGAAGCCTGATGCAAACTGTTAATGGTTCACAATCTGACTGATGATTCTGGATACATCTGCCTTTCTTTTCTATACCATAAAAACAGCTATGGCTCATCACTTGCAAATTCATCTTCTGATTTTATCAAGAGCACTTGGACTTTTTCTAGCATGTGATCACAGCTAGCTATACTCTTTAAGGGGCCATGCATCCTGAAGTCTTGTGTCTTTGGTAAACAACCTTGAGACAGGGTCTAAAGGGGCACGTGTAATGCGGGTATTGGGGAGTCAAATGCATCAGACACTTGATGTATTAAAGATATGTGGAAGTATGTGTGAGATGAAATTACTGTGGTTGTCTAGTTTCCTTTCTGTTGCTGTGATAGAACACTCTGACCAGAGCAGTAAGAGGAAACTTCAGGGAAATGGTTCATTCCATCTTACACTTTCAGGTCACAGTGCATCACGGAAGGAGTCACAGCAGGAACTCAAGCAGGAACCTAAAGGCAGGACTGCTTGTTGTCCTGTGCAGCATTACCTCTGACAAGAGGACTCACTGAAGCTGAAGTAGTATAGCAGGAACCATAGAGGATGCTGCCTTCTGGCTGTCTCAATCTTGGGCTCACACACATATTCATGCTTAGCTAGCTTTCTTACACAGCCCAGAACCACCTGCTTAGACATGGTGCTGCCCACAGTGGGAAATCAAGACAGTCCATCATAGAATGTCCACGGCCCAACCTGATGAAGAAAGTATGTCAGTAAGACTCTTTTTCAGGTGATTCCAGGCCATGTCATGTTGACAGTTAATATGAACTAATATTACACAATTTGTATTTTTTACAAATCAAAATTGAAATTGTATTTTCGTGTAAGTATGTCCAAACTTATGATAGAGAAACATGCATTCAGGTAACACAAAACATGATGCAGACTGGAGGAGATGGCTCACTTGGTGAAGCGCTTGCTGTGCAAGCTGGAGGATTCAAGTTCAATGCCCAGAATCAACATTAAAAATTCAGGTGTAGTACTGTGCAGTTGTAATCACAGCACTGGGGAGCAGACATAGGCAGATCACTGCTTGCTGGCCAGCTATTGTAGTCTAATCAGGTTAGCCCCAGACTGCATCAAAAAACAAGGTGCACAGTCAATGAGGAGGAACAACACCTAAGGTTGCCCTTTGGTTTCCATAGTTGTCCTCTACTACACGTGATTGCATGTGACCTGTGAGATGCATGTTGGACATGAAGCATGAATATATATATATCAATATAACTGCTAACACTGTTAAAGTTAAGAGGGATCAAAAGATTTAAGAATGAGATTTTGCGACTAAAGTTATATCAACATAAACTTAGATTATGGAAGATGGGATGTTATTTTAAGTTAAACCTATGAACTGATGTCTCTAATCCCTTCCAGTCTTTGACTGGAAAGAGTTAATTGCTTTTACAGAGACATAAATTGCCAAAGCCCTTTACATCTCCGGCCTGTGAAGTGTGCTTCCCCTCACTTGATCAAAAACTTGGAGCTGAATACCTTTCCTCAGATGACCAGAGAACAATGACTCTCCATTCATATCACAGCCTGGGACCTGACCCTTTCATCCAGAGTGTCCTGGGAAGGAGGCAGAACAGTCTGATCCCATCTTCAGTCACATGTTCATCTGGGAAATCCCCCCAAGCAAAAGTGCCTTCCAGCAAAGCTGTTCATTTCCAAAGGCAACATTACACAATATGTATTTCATATTACTCCTAGCATTTGACTAGTCTGCTTATCCTCATTAAGCATTTATGAACCCTCTTAAAATCAAGATGACCTTTTCCCAGGTTTCCACATAACTCACAACCTCTTTTCCAGTTGTAAGAGCTGCAGACTGGAAAGTGCATTCAGTGGAGGTTGGGAGACCTGGATTCCGACCCTGTTGCCAACACAACAAGAAGTTACCCCTTCTTCTTGTGGTGTAAGAGATTTAGAATGTCATGATATTCTTTGGGACACAGTTCAAGTTTCCTCCAGAGTAGTGAGTAACAGAGTAATGAGTCACCTGCTATGTTTCTATTGTGACCTTCCACCCCACTGCATGTGTACACATACACACAAAGGGGGGGGAGGGAGGGAGAGAGGGAGGGGGGGAGGAGAGAGAAGGCAATTCTTCAAAGCTTCATAACCTCTGGGTACTCACTCCCTAGCTCCCAATTCAAATGACACTAATTCTTTGTGAAGTAAATTCCAAGCGATAGCCCAACTCACTTGTTGGAGACATTTTATAGCATCTCTGTACTTTTGAAGCTGAAGTGTTAAGTCAATACCAACCTTATATTTAACATTATGCATCACCAAGACATTCATTCATTGGCAAGAAATACAAAATTTAAAACATTTTAAGCCCTTTGTGAGTTTTTAAAATAGAAAACCAAATTGCATATACATTTTTCTTGTGCTTTTTATATTTAAGTTATCTTTAACAACAGATCAGAACTGACAGAACCCCACAAATGAGGAAATGGCCACATTGTAACATAAAACTTAGAAACAGTCAACCATTGGTTATATATGCTTGTCACTGTGATTTTATCCTGTATGCATAAAGATACATAGTTTTCTAGAGATTTTCAAACATTTTGTACTATGTAGTTTTCTACCAATCTGTTATGGCTAGCTTTATGTCAATTTGCAACAAACTAGATTTATCTGGGAAAAGAAAACTTCAGTATAGAAAGGGCTAGTCTTGTAGGGCATTTTCTTCATTGATGATTGGCAGTGGGCAAAGGGCAGAGGTGCCATCTCAGGACTGGTGGTCCTGTGTTCTATCATAAGGAAGGCGGAACTAGCCATGGGGGACACATCAGTAAATGGCATTCCTTCAGTTCCTGCCCTCAGGTTCCTGCCCTGACTTCCTTCAGTGATGGACTGTTTGTGGAACTGTAAGCTTAAATAAACCATTTTCCCCCCAGTTTGCTTTTGGTCATGGTGTTTTATCTCAGCAATAGAACCCCTAACTAAGACACGATCTTAAATATTTATTGAGTACATAATGGATGCCAGGTACTGGGAATAAAATGACTACATGGAACTCATGGAACTTGTATATAATTAAGTGTAAACAAGAATATAGAGAAGTGACTGCAGCATATATCAACATTAGTTATTTTTATTCAGTCAGCCAATTATGCAAGCACAATGCTGCATATTAAAGACATGGTAGCAAGCAGAATTTTTGCTGTATATGAGAAGAGAGATGATGCCCAGACATAATATGTGTTGTGTCAGGTGTAGAGAAGTAGTGTGGGCAGGAAAAGGCCAGAACCAGGTGGGATGAGGACTTTAGAATAGCGGTTGCTACTTCAAATGTGTCACCAGGAGAGGCCTTTGAGCTTGGACTGGGAGTACAGTTTGGGGGAAAGAGGAATTCAGGAGAGGTGAAAGAGCAAGAATTAAGACCATCTTGGGCAGGAACATGCGTAGAGGTCCGGGAAACAGCAGCATGTGGTCCGGGGCAGGTTGAAAAGGACAGTGACAGTAGGTCTCAGGTCATGATGTGTAAACCACTGCAGCTCCTCTTCAGTGAGCCAGAAAGCTATGAGCAAGTGATCTGGACATGGGCTGCCCTGTGTTTTAAACTGATCCACCTAACAAAGGTCACATATCTGCCTACAGTGATCGGAGTGGGGCTACAAATGGAAGCAGAGAAGAAAACTCAGAAGCCAGGAAACCAGCAGGGAGCAGATTGTGTTTTTAAAGGGTGAAGCTTTGGAAGTGTGTGTGTGTGTGTGTGTGTGTGTGTGTGTCTGTATTTGGGGTATACTCTGACACACAAGGTCATAGAATAGTTGGTTGACTGGATGCAGTGTAAGAGACTTGGAAGACTCTGAGATGTCGCTAACAAAAAGAAACTATGGGAACACCACCCTCATACAGTGAGAACAAGGACAGAATGGCCACTTGTATTTGGGAAGAGTATATAAAAAATTCATAGGAGTCAACAAAACTTTATTTAGGGGAAGTAATAAGGATTTTTAAAACTTTCCATCTGATTGGGTACTGTAAACCAAGGCAGGGGCAGATTAAGAAGAAAGAATGATGTGAGAACCACCAGTGGCCCGCTAGGCCAGAACAATGGTGGCTTTGGACTTCAGCAGAGCTGTGGTCCCAAAGAGCCTTTCATGTGCACAAAAGAGTGTGGCCTTTACAAGAGCCTGGCCACATACACAGAATTCTGGAAGTATGGTTTGGGTGAGGCTCATAGGAGGCATCTCCTTTCATAATCTGATGTAAATGTCATTTTCTGTCCCGTGAAATGCTTATTTCTGTCCTCTTATGTGACCTTAGAAACTCCCAGTTTGAGGCACCCCTTTGTTCACCATCTAACGCCTGCCACTCTAGACCTAGTGCTCCAGGCACTAATGTCAGTGCTAGGTGGAAGTGGGTGATGCTGAGCACTGCGCTTCTTGGGGAAGAGCACTGTGGAGACTGGGATGGAACACAGGACAGTCCCTTCTTTTTACTTTGTTTCTTAAAGAAAAGAAACGCCTTCAATAACAAAACTTGGCTGATCCTGTCAGAAGAAAACATACAACTTAAAACTCCAAAGAAACGAGTGAAGCCATGCTCCCTGAATTATTACATTTCCTCCAGACAAACAGAAAACACCTCTTTCAGATGTGTCCAACCTCATTGGTTTCATCCTCCCCAAAGAAGCCCCTCCTTATTTTCTCTACTTACTGCTCAAGGCACCCCTCGCCAACAACAAATAGGTGGGGCCACTCACTCAGTCATTTGTACAGTTAAAGGCATGGAGCTCAGGATTTGTAGCTGGGCTCATTCAGGACTGTGAGGTTTCTAAGCAAATCAGCTTATGCCTTTTGCTTCAATACCAATTTAAGAAGGGGGGAAAATGCAGAACAGTGCATTACCTGTGGGAGGAATCTGCATATGAGCACGTTAGGAGATGATTAAAAAAATGGTACAGAACTGAATTAGGTTATCTCAGAGTCTACAGCTTGAGGATTAAGAGAGTCTGGTTTTCCTGAGCAGTTAGCCCACTCCTACCAGGAAGGCCCTAAGCCTTTTAGCCCATTGGTTTCTGCATCAGTTGATCATTGGCCTCACTGAAGAAGCTTTTCAAAGGAACACATCCTGAGTATCCAGACCCAGAATCTTCAAAGATGGGTTCAGGGGTAGGAGCTCCTGAGTGACTGGGAAATCAGCCAAGTCACACACACACTGGATTTCCCTGGTCTCAGTATGCATAGATGGAAGGAATTTATGTGTGGTAACAGAACAATGGTAAAACAACCAATGCTGCCTCAAGATCTGGCGCCCTGTTGAAAGGCACACTGGTTTCCAAATGTGACATGGCACTTGTTTAGAATAGGCCTTCTATCTTACTTTTCTTTTGGTGGTGGTCTCACTCTGAAGCCCAGGATAATCTCAGACTCATAGCAATCCTCTTGCTTCAGTCTACTGAGTGCTGGGATTACAGATGTGAGCCAGTATACCCACATTCGAGTGGGTCTGAGAAGGGCAATAAGTCATAGAACCCAATCTCAAAGCTAAAATGAACAACTGGTCTGGAATACTGACTTTATCAAGCATGTCTTAGGGTTTCTATTGCTGTGAATAGACACCATGACTAAGGTAACTCTTACAAAGAAAAACATTTAATTGGGGCTGGCTTATAGTTTCAGAGGTTAAGTTTATTATCATTACGGTGGGAAGCATGTGGCAAGCAGGCAGACATGGTGGTGCTGGAGAAGGAGCTGAGAGTGCTACATCTTGACCCACAGGCAACAGCAGCCACTGTGTGTCACACTGGCTCTAGCTTGAGCATATATATATATATATATATATATATATATATATTATATATATATATATATGGGATCTCTAAGCCCACGCCCACAGTGACACACTTCCTCCAACAAGGCCATACCTACTCCAACAAGGCCACACCTCCTAATAGTGCTACTCCTTGTAGACCAAGCATTCGGATATAAAAGAGTCTATGGGGACATTCCAATTCAAACTGCCACAAAGGAGAAGTTTAAAAAAAAGAAAAACAAGTTTCACATTACAACCTAAGAAAGAGCTAGTTTTCATTTCATTACATCTCTTATTCTTCCTTTTTTCCCTTAGGAGTGAACATGTAGAGGATTCATGAGTGTATGTGTGCATGCATACAAGTACACACTCTACACACACACACACACACACACACACACACACACACCTTGCACTGGTGTTATTTTCCCACACTGCCAGGTGAATTAGCTTGTCGAATTCCAATAATTAATCCTCTGATCATGTGGCAAAAGAAGCCACTGGACTCTCGCTTAGGGCAAAGAATTAGAAGTTTTTCACAATAATACACATGAATGAAAGTAAAAAGCATCAGCTGAAATAGCCCCTCGGCCTCTTTCCTCTGTGTATTTCACTTATGCATGATCCATGTGGTTATGATCATCACCTCAAGAAACCAGTAGTTCAGAAGACATTATCTGAGCTCAGACTAGGGGCTACCAGTGTTTTCAAGGTGCTCTCTGATATGGGCAAGACTGGGATATAACTAAAGAGTAGGCCCTAGGTACTTTTCCAGATTAGTCAAGGAGGCTCAAATATACAAGTTTCCACTATTAGCATATGCCATAAACCTACAGCAGGAGGGAGACAGAGAGGGCCAAAGAAAGCCTGCATGAGGAACTGATAGTTGAAACGGACCTGAAGAATGGGCAAAGCATTTAATCAGTGGAGATGGGAAGAGGATAGGGTCTCAGTAGCAACTTGAGCTGTATCTGGGGAAAAGCTACCCCAGCCTGTAACAGGTAGCTCGTACATTCAAGATACTGGAGCATGCCCTGGCTCTCTGGCAGCTGTGCTTCTCCAACAACAAACCTAGAGCAGCATGATTCTGCTCTCCTTGCCACAGCTGGACTGTCCAGCAGCAGGCACAACACAGCCGACAATGCAGCCCTCAGCAGGCAGCAGTCCTGCCAGGGGAGGAGGTGGGAGGCAGAACAAGACAATCCCCTACTAGTCTAGTCTAGTCCACAATCAGTGGGCAATGATCTGCGGATCCCAAACTGCACGGGCCACATGGTTAATCTGAAGGCACACTCCTAGAACCGCAGGCTTGCCCTGTGGTCATCATGCAACTTACCTGTTGTGACACAGAGGATCAGAAAACCAGAGGGGAGGAAGCACAACTGAAAATTATTTCAAAGAGGGATTTTAGGAGCAAAAACAGTAAATGTGGAAGAGGTTAGGCCAAGCTATCTAGGATTGTATATTACAGGTTAGTGAGGATAAATAGCAATTCCTGGGTTGCTTACAATTCTGGATTGTTTACTCTATCCACTGGATTCACTCTCTCTTTAAATCCTTACTGTAGCCTTACACTATCATTTCTGTTTTATAGAAAAGGACACCGGGGCTTCATTGATATAGACAAAATAGTTTCCTAACAGCCTTTAAATGGGGAGTCAGATTTTAAACCTGGGTGCTGACCCCAGAAGATCCACGTGATGTTGGAATTAAAATTGCCTGGGCTCAGTAGTAGGAAATGCCTCAGATATCCTTTCATTTCACCCAACAGAGAAAGGTTTTTCCATTCTTCCTCATCATCACCGATTCCAACCTGATGACTACTGTATAAGCATCGGCTTTACAAGAAGAAAACTATAATTGCTAATACAGTACATTGTCTTTGTTAAGAGTGTCATCTTCATGGCTCCAGACGGACTAGCCCAAGCCCCATCTCCTTATTGTTACTGTGAATGTTTATTTTCAGACCCTCTGATATAAAGTGTCAGGAAATATTGGCCCTGTAGCCTCTCTGTACCTTCATTCCAAGCTCCACTCCTGACATGATATTAGGGAGAAATGCCATGCAAACTGAACAAGATGCGAATTGCTCCTATGCAGTGTCGGTGTCAGAACTGCAAGCCTGGGTCTTGTGGTTTGAGTCACTGACAATGAAGGCAAAATTGTCTTTCCAAGTCATTCAAATGATTTGAGGTTTCTGGCTATGTTATACATAGATGTGTATTTTATTTACTTTGAAATTTGTCAGAGCCTAGCCATGGGTAGAGAATAAAGCCCATGATGGGATATTACCATAAAGCACACAGGCATCAGTCACTGGCTATCTAGTGCACACAGAATGAAGAATGAAGGGGCCTTAGGACTCAGATCTAGCCTTTCTTACTGATTTGTGAAAACTGAACCCGTTGGCTGGCTTGACTTGCAGGCGAGCACACACAGCCATGTTCAGGATGTCAGTGCATGTGGGCTTGATGGTATTTACATTACTACTGTTCAATTTATGCTAGGCATATTGGAGTCCAATTTTAAAAGTTATGGGATATTTTTTATTCATTTTTGTTTTGTTTTGAAACATCATATGCCACAGAGTGCAGGAAGTCTGGAAATGGACAATCTTCCTGTCTCAGCCTCCTGAGTAGTGGTATCACAGGCATGTGTCATCATGCCCAGGTCTGGCTGTTAATTCTAAATAGTTCATTGTTTGTCTGGAGTACCAATGAGTCTAATTAGGGTTACTTACAGGAGCATGGGGGACTTACCAGTGACTACTTTTCCCTCCCCAGCAACTATTAATCCCAAGTGGCTCATTTCTAAACACAACCAGTAGATAGGCTACCAAACATAGTTATCTCCACTGAAAACACTGAGAAAACTTGAAACCACTGTCAGAGTGATCTATACAAAGTCTCCAGGAGTGGGGGATGGGGAAAGAAATCTCACACATGGTTTCAAATCTTTAATTCATGAGTAAAGGAAAAACTAATTCACTGTAACCAAATAGCCTGGGAGGAACCTCTGTAAAAACACATTTGGGGAGGAAGTCAAGGAATTAAATCTAATACCAACATATAAACACAAAGGAATTAAGTGGGAATTAAATATTGCTGGGTCAGGGGAAAATGTTCATTAAAGGAGTCACCCCTCAATATTATTTCAAAGATAAATGCCAGATTTTCTGAAAATTATTAAATCTTAATGACATAGTCAAGTTGCTGTTGCTTTTTTAGCATGTGGTTATCTAAGGGAATGGTAGTCACCTGAGACTGGAAGTCTCAAAGGCCATGGTGGGTTTATAAAATGGGTCATATCTACAGAAGTGTTTTTCTTACAAGGAAGAAACATGGATAAAGCAGGAGGGTGAAAAACAGTCTGAATCATCCTAGAAAGCAACCAGTGTGGTGAGCTCATAAATTGAATTAAACTTATAAACCAGAAACAGATTTAAACAATATTATACACATAGATAACTTTAAAAATAATTATGAAAATACATACCATGAAAGAGAATAATAGAAAATGAGCATGTAACATATCAACTGACCAACAGATGTCTAGATTTTCCTGATTTGACTATTTGTTTTTTTTTTTCTTGAACCTTTCACTAATGTATATAACCGTACAAGGCAATAGGGTTCGTCTAACATTTCATACGTGCATGTACCACACAGAGAATCTCTCAGCTCATTTCACATGACCCTATATCTCCAAATACAGACAAGTGTTTGCATAAGATGACCTATTTTCACAGCAAAATTAACACTGCTTTATTGGCATCATGTAACCAGGCAGGCCTGCTCTCAACTGTATTGAATTTCACAAACACCTAGTTTATCATATATTTTTTTCAACTCAGGACCTCATTACATTCCATGTTGCATTAGGTTGCAACAAGTCCTGAAAATCTTGATTTTGGGTATCCTTTCTTTACCTTCCTTTATCCTCCTATTTAGTGAGAAAACCTAGTTTATTACACAGGGACTATGTAACATCTTGTATTTGTATGTTTGCTTCCTTCCTTGTTGGTGTCATTTATTTTTTTCTCCCATTTTTTTATTTCCTTTAAATGAGTAGTTTACTCTAAAAGGCAAAATATATAAATTCAGTTAGAATTTTTTAAATATCTATTTATTTTATGAGTCATTTGCCTACATGATGTATGTGTCCATATATGTTCCTAGTGACTGAGGAAAGCATCAAATAACCTAGAGCTGGACCAGGTGGTCATGACCTGCCCAGTGTGGGCCCTGTAAACTAAACCTTGGTCCTTTGCAAGATCAACAAGTGCTCTTAACCTGAGCCATCTTCTCCAGCCCTTGGGTTCATTTTTATTTTAAGGTAAGACTGCTTCTCAAGTGGCATTGCATATTTTATATGGTATTCCATTGAGAGATATTGACTAGTTGATTCTCTAGTCTAGTTGACTCACTCCTAGTGATCTAGCTGACTTGTCCACAGTGATGCCAAAACTGAGATGATTTGTTTTCAAGAAGACAACTTACTAGTACCTTGTGATGATTAACCATGGTAATGCTAGGTAGAAGTGGGAGGAGACATCGCAGAATGGCAAGAGGAATGAAGTAGATGGGAGAGCAGTCAGGAACAGTAGGGAAATGGAGTATTCAGATCCTAAAATAATCCCGAGTGCCTAAGACTGTTAATCAGTGGTAGAGTGTTTGCCTAGTAAGTATGAAGCCCTAAGTTTAGTCACCAGCACTGAATGAATAATGAATAACCATATAAACTTCAAATGTAATGTCCTATACAAAGGCATAAGAGATAGAAATCATTATGGAATGGGATCATTGAAAGATTGGAAATTTTCCAGAAGTTTTCATGGGTTCTAAGGATGAAGGCAAGTAAGCAGGTGATGACGTCATGACACTACAATACAGGCTCTACAGCATTAGGTAATAAGGTAACTTTTGCCTAATTCTGAGTCCCCAACGCCTAAGATAAGACTTAACATAGAGCACACACTCAGTAGATATTTGTTAAATATACATATTAACTTTTGATTGAGTGGCTGGGTATACAATTCTGAAATTCTAAGGTAGAGAACCAGTTGGGTGTTCACATTGTTACTAGAGATCAGATAGCTAGGGAGACAACACAGATCTTTCTCCAAATTTGGTTTGCCCCTAATGATAATCAATGATGAATACCTTAGGCTATTGCTTAACATTAGAATAAATTTCTTAAACAGTATAGCCTAAAATGGCAGCAAAATAACAAATGAATCCAACTTTATTTCTTGAGAGATGTGCTATGATTATAGGGGTATAAGAATCAATTTTGCAAAACAGTTGGTTTTTTTTTGGGGGGGTCTCCAAGAGGAAGTTACGCTTGACTAATGGCAGCATTTCATATGGTGAGATCAGGAACATTAAAAACATTCTACCTGGGCAGTGGAGGAGAAGTTGGCCTAGAAACCCTTCCCCTAGAATGAGATTGATGAATACTCTCTATGCTATTCTAGAGTCCTCATCCAGTGGCTGATGAGAGCAGAGACAGACATCCACAGAAATACACTGAGCTGAAATCTGGAACTCAGTTGAAGAGAGGGAGGAATGAAGAACGAAGGGGTCTGTACCTGGTTGGAGAAACCCACAGAAACAGTTGGCCTGAAAAAGGGAAAGCATATCGACCCCAGATGCTCTTTGGGAGGACAGTACAGGACTAATCCAGCCCCCTGATCATGGATGCCAATGGGGAGGCCCCTGCACTCCTGGGATTTTTAGACATAGAGCAAAGGTTTACCAGCCTATAATCCTCTACCCCAAGGAAACTAGAAATCATGAATGACTCCAGAGGGAGGTGGACTGGCGTTTTGCCCTGGTGGGTGGGAGGGACTTCGAGAGCCCATCCCACTTGAAGGGATTCGCTCTGTCTCTGAACACATGGGGAGGGGCCTAGGCCCAGCACAGGAAGATTTGGTGGACTTGGTGGAACCCTGGTTGGGGGCCCTACCCTGCCTGGGGAGTGGCGGGTGGATGGGGTGGGGGGTAGGTTGGAGGTGGGGGAGAAGGAATGGGGGTGGGGGGAGGGAGAGGGAGAGGGAAAGTATATGTGAAAATATTAATAATTTAATAAAAAAAGAAAAAAAAAACATTCTACCAACAAAACCAATGCTAGTGTTTTAAAAAGATAAAAATAAAAATAAAAGTAATCCTATGACCAGGATAAAAAAATAGAGTGATGATATAAATTGCTAAAGTCACAAGTGAAAGACAGAACATCATCTTGTGCAGACTTAAGGGTAATAAAGGAACACTATGAATAACTGTGTTCCAAATTCTGATATCCAAGATGAAATGGACCAATCCCTTGAGAGATATAACCTGCCAACATTCAAATAAGAAGATAAAGATAATCTGGACAGGTATATACATTTTAAAGAAATTGAACCGGCAATTATTAATTTTCATTTCTTAAAATTTATTTTAAATACCAACCACAGTTTCTGTTTCTTCTTTTCCTCCCATTCCCTACCCCAACTCTTTCCTACACCCCCTCTTTCCTCCTCAGAAAGGGTAAGGCCTCTCATGGAAATCAACAAAACATGGCATTTCAAGTTGAGGCAGGACCAAGCTCCTTTCCAGTGTATCAAGGCTGAGAGAGGCATCCCACCATAGGGAATAGGTTCCAAAAAGCCACCTCGTGCACCAGGGACAGATCCTGGTCCTACTGCTAGGGTCCCCACAGACAGACTAAGTTACACAACTGTCACCCACATGCAGAGGGCCTAGGTCAGTTCCATGCAGGCTCCCTAGCTGTTGGTCTAGGGTTCATGAGAGTGAGTTTGGGCTGGAGGGACGGCTCAGTCTTTAAAGGCTAGACTCTAAACCAAAATTATTAACTTTCAAAAGAGGAATACATCATTGCCCAAACAGACTCAATAGCGCAAGCTACTGAACATTTAAGAAAGAAATCATACCATTTCTTTACAATCTATTTCATAAAACAGAAGTAGATGAATGATTCTCAATTAATTTATAAGGACATAATTAACCAAATATCTCCAAAAGGACTTTATAAAAATACCTCCACAAGCCAATATATCTCACAAATACAGATTTAAGAAATCCTCAATGATATAGGAAATATAATCAGATCCTTTACAAAAAGAATTCCATGTGAAATTTATACCAAGTATGTAAGAAACCAAGACAATACAATCCATTATATTAACACCCTGTGAGAAAACTCACAGGATCATATTAACAGATTTGAAAAGAGCATCTATCAAAAACCCAAAGGTTATTCATGAAAAGCAAACTCCAGTAAACCAGGGATAAAAGGATGTCTCCTTAACTCAATGAAAGACATATACAAACCCCACAGTCAACAAGCCATCTTGCTTAATGGTAACATGCTCTCAAGTTTTCCATTAAGATCTGGTACAAGGCTAGCATGGTTCTGCTCACCTTCCCTTTGAACTTTGTACTAGGAGTGTTTGCTAATGCAATAAGATAAGAAAATAAAATAAAAGGTATATAAACTGCTGGAAAAAAATCAAATCACCTGTTTCTGTGTGTCTTCATGTTCAAGCCTCCTATAGGAAGATTATAGTCTCAGGCTCACACCCTCCAGATGTACATTCATAAAAATGGCAGGTACCTCATCCCTATAGCTCCCAAACAACTTCAAAAAATTCATTCTTATTATGCCAGTTTGAGTAACACATGCTTTTCTGAGTCAATTGCTGTGGCTGTTGTATTTGTATAGGCACCATTTACTGTTCTACTTAGCCAGTTTTATTACATATGCTATGTGCTACACACAAAAACAGCTAGTTTCTATGGGGGAATTTCGAATACTCATTTTTAAAACAGAGTAGATACATCTTAAGAAGACAAAAAATAATAAAACACTGCCTGTTTTGGACAGCATTTTTAGAATTATCATATTGTCATTATCACAATCTCACAGATGAAAACGAAGGCACCAACAGGTCTGATTAAGGCTACAACAGTCCAAATAGTGTTCCTTTTCTTAAATAGTGTTATCTCATTTACCTAGAGTGTGCTCTAGACTAGCACAGACATTCCTTGCTCCAAAAATGAAACTAATTCTTTTCTTAGAAACAAAGGAATTTATTTCT
This sequence comes from Cricetulus griseus, assembly GCF_003668045.3. Classification (NCBI taxonomy): domain Eukaryota; kingdom Metazoa; phylum Chordata; class Mammalia; order Rodentia; family Cricetidae; genus Cricetulus; species Cricetulus griseus. The sequence goes on from NC_048595.1 coordinate 46,947,416, forward strand.
CTGGAAAAGGAGATGGTTTTGGAGGCAAAAATAAAAGTATAACATTTTATTTTTCTATATGTCAGTTACTACCCCAGATGTCTCTCAATTCAAAATGACAAGTGTGATGAAAATCATCTAAGAAGCCAATGGCTCCCAAGGGACAATGATTCTCATTATTCACATTGATTTTTGAAAAGATCCCAAGACTCAAACAGCAAGGGAGCTGGCAAGAGTGTGCTGAGGTGGACCGCTCACAGCCAGACCAATCCCTCACTGCCATCCTAAAAACAAGACTGTTTCTGGTTACTCCAACATGTCCCTCCTTCTTTCACTTCCTTACCATTTCGATTTTGGTTCGTTGATATGTTAAGATGAGGTCTCACTCTATAGTCCAGGCTGTCCTGGAACTCACCATGTAGCTCAGGCTGGCCTCCTTCAGCCTTTCAAGTGTTGGGATTAGAGGCACCATGTTGGCTTTTGTTCCAAGATAATTTTTGTGTTTTCTTTTCTTTTTTACTGACTACTCTCTTTTCATAATGGGGACATTAAAATGAGTCTATCTTAATAAAAAGACTTGTCTGGGTTGGACCTAACTGAAGCTATGACAGTGCTGTTCAGAGTTCTGCTTAATTCCATTCAGTACCTCTTTCTCTTGGCTTTGTCCTATCAGCTCAATATGACAGGACTGGTAAACATGCTTTTCTTGGCAGACCAGACTTGACAAAGCTGAAGCATACTAGATCCACCTCCTGATTCCTGCATGGAGCCTAGAAAGGGTCTGGGGTGGAGAGGCAGCAGTGTGTTGTTGAATCATAATCAATCAAATGATTTCTTTAATTCAGAAGAGCAGGCGTTCTTAACTTTTGGGGTTACACCGTGACACACTTCATTTCCCAGGATCCTAAACCCAAATTTCAGCCCACTCTTGCCAGAATAATCTTTTAGAGCTGCCTCAGACTTTCCTCTCATTTGGAAATGTGTTTATTGCCTCATCGTTTTCATGCATAGCTCTTGTTATCCTCTGTGGAACTTTACATTTTGTGACATGAGAAGCTTCAGTTCTGGCCACTGTCCCACAGCTAGTAGATTCTATGACACCTAACATGCAGTCCTTCACAGCTAATTCCCCTACTAAGTGTAGACAAATGCTTTCTTCCATAAAAAGAAATTAGTGGAAGCAGCATGACTTCCCACTTGCATTGCTTTTCTTTTTCTTTTTAGGATTCCAAGGCTGTATCTGCGACCAATGTTAAGAAAAAGTGGCAGATGATACATTAATATTATAGAATTATAAGAATTATACTCTTAAGTCACAGAACGAGGCTTTGACAATTATACCCTTAGTATATGGTAGTGGTTCTCTTAGGTGGTAAGGGAGCCAGAAAATTCCTGTTGCCTGGCGACTTCATACTATAATATTATCATAAAACAGCACATCACTCATATGTTTGTGATATTCTGGGATCAACAAACCTATTGTGTTACCAATAGTATGTGCACATCACATACACAGTTGCATAAAGGATGTTACATTTGAGAAATGTCTGTGCCACTACCTTATGAATTACCATACTACATTTGCTACCACTGTTTTTGCTTTTTAGTATCAAGCAGGATGCAGTGTCTCCTTGGCAACAGCATCATACATCTAGTGTTTACTGAGTCTATTGATTTCATCCTTTTCCCTGTGTTTGTTTTAGTCTTGTGTTGTTTGGTCCATTCAGCCCTCATGTGCAATAGGATATGCCAACTAAGTTTGTGTAGTGGAATCATCATACATGCATTTCCCAGGATGTATTCACTTTAGGAAGTGATGGAGGTCCTGGATGCCTGTCTTGCAGGCCTAGTGCATTTCTTTAGATAAAGTCAAGTCAGACGCAGCTTTCCCTGCTTCAGCCTCAATGACCTTCCTATTTACCCAACACAGTGACCATGGCTTTCTCCAGCTCACACTATTACTCTCTGCCTCTAAGCAGATCTTAGTTCAAGGTGAGCATTTAGTCCCCAGGGCCTTTAACTACTGCAGTGAGCTAAAGAAAGGTCAAGGGACCTGAGTTCAAGCCCAGACAGGCCTTTATTAGCAAGTGGGAGGGAATCTGAATGTCCCCATTGTTAGAGCCAGTCAGAAGTAATGCTGTTGTTTCCCAATGGTGTCCTTAGGGACCTGTCTCAAGACTCCTACACAAGACTACAATCACAAGAAACAGTAAAGATGTTCTCAATCTGGGTAATTCTAGGCTGATCAGTTTTTGTTTATGGGGTTTGACTTTAATTTTATTTAAATCAGGGCTTCTGCTCCAGGAAGTTAGCTGCCTGCCAGTGTTCCCAGTTTCTTCAGTCTGTGTTCCCAGTCTCTGCATGCACTTCCTTTTCTGGCTGCCCCAGAAGGACCTCATGTGGCAATGTAGTGAGAGCAGGCATTAATTAATACCAGAGTCAGAGAAAAAATGGCCTTTTTTCTCCTCACCTTTTCTGAGAAGAAATCCAGTATTTCAAATGCTCTCCTTTCACTGAAACTCGGGGGTATTATTTACTATTTCCAGTGGGCAGGGGGAGAACAAACTTTGCTCTCCTTTAGCCCCGTGGAGAGGAAGTAAACAGAGCATTCCATCCAATGTGATTCACAGTTTCCCAGCTGTTCAGCCAGTGGGCCCACTGGAGACCGCTAAATCACTAGGATTTTCCCAAACACCCTGCAGGCCAGCTCCTCCCTGGTAAAGATAGGGCAGCTGAGAAACAGGGAGGGACCTGTGAGGGCTTGTTCTACCGGATCTGATCATGTGTTTTTAGCTGCCTACCCTCTGGTCTGCTGACCAAACATGCTAAAGAAGGTTGGGAATGATCCACTAAAGTACCCTTCTGCTACAACATGGCAGATTCCCCTATGACCCCAGGGACAGCACAGGCACTGTCCTTACCTGACAGGAAGTGCTGAAACACAACTGTGCAGTCCAGCCTGGTGATCTACAATCTTCCTGCTCCCAACACTGCCTTTCCCCTGTCACAGTAATTTTTTTCTGGTTTAGATTGTCTATTTATAATAAATCCTGATGGTTTTTCTTTCTTTTTTTTCCACATTACGCTGATGTTTCAGAGGGGATGCCCCTCCCCTCTTTCAATTTCACACAAATGCCAAACATGGAAGCAACACTCAGGGAAACAACATTTAGCAGGGACGGAATGGCTGCAGGTCATCTGAGATTGAATCTGAACCTGCAGTGCTCTAGAAAACCGCAGATGACCACAGACAGCCGTCACTGACCAGCCCTCACCCCTCAGCCTCTCGACTGCCCTCTTCCAGATCCCTGCTTTTTTAAAAGCTCCCTTCTTTCTAGCAACTCCTACATTCCTAAATCCTTCATTTTCTAAATCAAGTTGATTATTTTTTTCTCAAAGCCTCCCTCCCCATTATCCTTGATCATACCGTGGGGCTGGCTTTCCACATCTAAAAAGACCTAATGACTAGGACCGAAGGGCAAGAAGAGGGGCAAGATGAAGTGATTCATGGGACCAAGTGTCTCCATCTCATTGTGAGCCTAGACACTGACTTTGCATCTCACTGGGGTGTTGCTCCTCATTCAGCATCTACAGAGTGAATGAATTTGTAGGACAATTAATACCTCAATTTTTGTTCAATTAAAAATGAAAGCTCTTTAGAGACTCTAAATCCCACTTGCAATTATTAATACCCTTTAAAACAGATTTCCCAATGTCTGAGGTTCTGCCGTGTTTTAGTGGTCATTTAGTCCTACATTCTCAAGTCTATTCTTGGGATTTTATTTAAATTTTATTTAAATTTTATTTGAGACTTACTACTTTTTATTTAATATTTATGATTATTTTGCTTGCATGTGTGTGTATTCACTACATATATGCCTGATGCCCATGGAGGCCAGAAGAAGGTGTTGGATTCTCAGGAATTAAGTGTAAGCCAATATGTGATTTCTGGGAATTAAACCTTGGTCATCTGGAAGAGTAGCCAGTGTTCCATTCCTGCTAACAAAATTTGAATGCAATGCTTGTTGGCCAAGCTGGAGGTTGAGGACACAGGAGCAAACCAATCAGTAACAGGGGAGCCCACCTACTCTCCCATTGAAGGCAGTATAAGATTGAGACTATGACTCAAGAGATGAAAACTGACTGTCCCTCTCTGAATTTCATTGACAAGTTATTGTAAATTAATTGACTTCTGTGTGCTTTCATTTCCTCATCTGTAGAAGTGGAAGAACCACATTTAAGTGATTCATTGGGTGGCTCCTATGAGATGGTCCCTGCTGGCAGCCAAAACAATGGCTAGAACATAGTGTTTGATTACTCTTGGCTATTATTGGCCATTAGGCTTACAATTACTGTGCAATATTTCATGATTATTTTGAGAACTACAGGAAATTTGTGTAATTATTGTCTCTACCTCATGGAAAACATAAAACAAACATGGTGTCAACATTTACAGGACACTTACTATATGCTATATAAACATTCAACATTCACAACAGCAAACAGAGGTACCACTCTTTGTATGTTCATTTCACATATAAGGAAACCAAAGCATAAAGAGGATAATTGCCAGAGAAATACAAAACCACAGTGGGGTAGCATGCCACCCCAGTTAGAATAGGTGTGACCAAAAGACAAAAGGTAACAAGTGCTCTAAAGGATGTGAAGAAAATGAGCCCATGCGAGTGGACAGTGGTAATAAAAAGTATCACAGTGGTCACAGGAAACAATATGGAGGTTCCTCAAAAGAAAAAACAATGAAAAATAGAACTATCATATAATTCAGCAATCCTATAACTGGATATATATTCAAAACAAGTGAAATCTGCAAGCCTACATATTCACAGTAGCCAGGAAATGAATACCACTTGTGTCCATCGACTGAAATGGATAAAGACAATATGGTCCATATATACCATGGGATACCATTTAGCTAAAAACAATAAAGAAGAATCAAATACCATCATTTGTTTCAACATAGATGGATTGGGAGATCATCTGTTAAATAATATGAGCTGGACACAGACAAACAAGTGTTAGATGCCCTCATTCACTGGAATCTAAGGAAGTGACTTGGGCAAAAGTTGAGAGTAGAATGTTGACTTCCAGAGGCTGGACAAGAAGGGCAGGTAAGAAAAGGATCAACAGTTCTCACTAGATCACAGGTGGACAAGAGTAATGACCACACAGCATGGTGACTGCAGATGACAACGATGAACCAGGCATTTCCAGAGAGAGAGAGAGAGAGAGAGAGAGAGAGAGAGAAACTTGGTCATCCATGTATGCACATGTGGAGGCCAGAGGTTGACTTTGGGTATCTCTTATTGCTTGCAACATTATTTTTAAACATGATTTTAAATTTGTTCTTCGAGATCTTCATATAAGGTCTCTTACTAAATTTATAGCTCATTGTTGTGGCTAGAACGGCAAAACAAAGAATTCCCATGATAGGCCTGTTCACTTCCCTCCTCAGCCTCTGGGGTTAAAGGCATATGCCACCATGCCTGCCTTTCCCTGAATGCTAGGAATCTGAACTCTGATCCTCATGCTTGTGTGACAAGCACTTTACCCACTAGCTATTTTCCAGCCCCAAATTTTGATTAAAAAATCGTAAAGGAATAATAGTTTGGGGAAGCAAACATATTTAGCCTAATTTGCAGACCCATAATACATACATATACATAGAAAAGCCACACAACACTCCATTAATGGATACCTTTTAAGCCTTAATGTATCAGTTAAAAGCAAATTCAATTGAAAAACTTTAAAGCAAATTCAACTGAAAAAGATTTTAAAAGAGGCAAAGTAACTTGCCTAGGACTACACAGCTAGTTAGTGGAACAACAAAGTTTGAAAGCAGTTTGATTTCAAAGTCTAGTATTTCACTGTGTGTCACTCTATTTCTTGGTAACATTCAGAACCAAGTACAAATGTGTCATTCAATGCAGGTTAGCAATTCAGATGAACACAGTGTTTTGTGTGTGTGTGTGTGTGTGTGTGTGTGTGTGTGTGTGTGTGTGTATGGGTGGGTGGGTTTGTTTGTTTTTGTGTTTTTTGCGACTGGGTTTCTTTGTGTAGCTCTGGCTGTTATGGAACTCGCTCTGTGGACCAGGCTGGCCGTGAACTCAGAGATCTGTCTGTCTCTGCCTCCCAAGTGCTGAGATTAAAGGCATGCACCACCACCACACTCTTAGCATCCTTTTAAACTAGGAGATTGGCAGATAATTGGGTCTTCCAGGGAAGTTATCAAGGAGGTTGGTTCTAAAGTTATTTTATATTCTTTGACAGTTATCATACATGTATATAAAGAATTTTAGTCCTTTTCATCCCCATTTCCCTATCTCATCCCCTCCTTTTTCTACTAAACCCTTCTTTCTTCTTCCCAACAAACCCCCTCCTACTTTCATGATGTGTGTGTGTGTGTGTGTGTGTGTGTGTGTGTGTGTGTGTGAGTGAGAGAGAGAGAGAGAGAGAGAGAGAGAGAGAGAGTTGTGAGTCTGCATGCATGTACATGAGTGTGTGTGTGTGTGTGTGTGTTAACTGGGGTTGCTTAACTGCGCATAGATGAGAGGTTATTTACTGAACTACGGACAACATAACAGTGGCTACACCACTGAAGAAAATATCTTTCTACCATTAAGTCTCAGTAGTCCTTCAAGGAGGGATAGAGCCTATGAGCCTTTCCATTTCCTATGATGAAATATTCATCAACTCAATCTATGCCACTCTTATAGAGATAACCACAGCTGCAGTGAGTTCATGATGGCAATAGCTACGCCATGTTCAGAAGACATGTATCCTCCCTGACCTGTGGCTCTGACATTCTTCCCATCTCCTTCTACTGCAATATTCCCTGGGTCCTGGGAAGGGGTGGTGTGGTAGTGGCAGGTCACAAAGATTACTTGCTTGGGCTTGAGCATTCCAGTAAGTTATTCTCTGGATTTGGGGCAGCTGTGAGTCTGTACTTAGGCTGGTTGTATTATAATAGCTCATACAAAATTCATCCAGTATCTGCACCAAGGAGTCCCAGCCTGTTGGTGGAAGTTGGGAGGTTTGAACAAGATGGTGGGGTAAGGCTAAGACTTCAGATTCTTCTTAATTTGTTTAGACCTGAAGTACAAGTGTGAACTGATGCTTTGTGAGGGTGTAATAATCCAGACAAGTCAAGTCAACAGCAGCATCAAACACATACTCCACAGTCCCATCACTGGTCCTTCCCCTTGTGAGGGTGGACCTGGGAATGTGTAATAATCCAGCCTAGTCAAGGCAACACAGCAGCGTCAACCAGGTACTTTACAGTCTCATCACAGCTTCGTCACCTGCATTGTAACTAAGCACTGATGACTGGCTGCCATAAAAAGCAGGGCTAGTTTGGAGGAGTTAAACCAGATGTTGATGTTTCAGGAGAGGGTAAATCCAGGAAAAACTAAGAGAAGGTCAGGAAAATGGCTTATTGCCTTTCCTGGAGTCAAGGCTTTTCATTGGGTAGTCCAAGTGAGGAGATAATTACTGGGCTCCAACCCCATGTTCATTCTCCCTTCCCCCATCATGCCATATTTCTTCTCTCCAATAGATCCTGTATTTTTTTCTGGTAACCACTCCACTGCAGATCCATGTGCTCCAAGGGCTATTGACCTCCTCTCTGGCTCCAGCAAACATACCCTGACTATCTTCAAACTGACATAATTACAGCCATCTCATCCTCCTGATGAAGTGAATGGGCTAGAACAGACCTGTGTCATTTGCATGGAGCTCTGAGAAATGATGAACTATGAAGATGAGCATCTAGATCCTAAGCAGGAACAAGAGACACAGCTCTTTCTGCCTCTGACAGTGTTTAACATCAAAGTGACAGCTAGGATGATCTTGGACATTCGACAGTGCCAAGGACAGCAGAGAAGAAAAAGAAAGCAGTGTTTTTGATGACATTGCAGAGCCATGTACTTAACAGCTCTTGAAGCCTCTATCTGACTCCCTCTGCTCCTTTGGATGTGTTAGATAATAGGTTTCATTATTCAAAGCAGATTGAAGCCAGCTCTGACATTCAAAGTTATAACACACATGGATTCATGCTCATGTGCAGCCGTCTGTCGGTATAAATGTGAGGCAAACAGCAGAGGTCAAATTGCTTCTAGGAAAGGTAGTGGTGCTGCCATAAGCCAAAATGAAGCAGGAATTCAGGATCTGCTCCAGCATCAGAGAACTAGTAAGCCTATCGCTTTCGTACTCAAAGTACGAACCAGGAAGCATCAGCATCATCAGCCTTGAGTGTGAGCTTATTAGTAAAGCAATACTGGAAGCTTCTCTCTAGCTGAAGGCATGAAAACTACATCTTAACAGGGCTGGCATGCATATCTTGCACACATTAACAGCAAAGAAGCGTTTTCCTAGCACAATTAGACCCTGGCAGTGCAATGAGGACAAGGGGCTCAGCAATACATTCCCAGGTGCCTCCCGGGGCTCTATCCACTTTGCTCAGATTTCTTCTCCTCTCCATCCTCAGTTCTTGTGGGAGGGCCTTAGAAACCCTTGGCACACTCTGGTTGTTTTCCCTTTGACTCTGAAACCATGTAGGAATTGGAGAATAGTCACGGGAGGCTCAAGTGTCTTCATTTTCCACCTTATTTAGACAGGGTATCTTGTCTTTAACAGGGTATCTGGCCACAGGCTTCTGGGATTATCTCTTTATCTCCCATTTTGCCATAAGCATGCCTGGGTTGCAAGATGTGCCACTCTACATCTTGTTTGTACTTGGACTCTAGAGGTCTAAACTTCGGTCCTCATGCTTGATGAGGCAGAGCTGTTACTGGCTTTAATTAAGCAGAGGCAACCTTACATCCTAAATCTAGTCATTATTTGAGAGTTCAACATGTGGTAAGAAAAACCAGACTGGAGGGACAGCGTGACTCACGGCTCTTAGTCTAGCATAGTATGTGTATAGTAGGCTTTCAGGGCTGGACACATAATTTGTAAGGCTTGGTGCAAAATGAAATGCAAGTCTTCACTTAAAATGAATTATGTAAGTGTATTTTTTAAGTATTTGGAATCCCAGGGTTTGGGGTGGGGGCAGAGACTTGGGATTTGGACTCCTTGGCCAGCCAGACTAACCTACTTGGCAAGCACCAGGACAAATGGGAGATTTTGTTACTAAAAACAATGTAGACAGCACCTGAGGAACACCAGAGGTTGTGCTCCAGTCTTTACACACACAAATGCACCCCTTTTCACACACACCTCTGCACATGCACACACACACAACACAAAATAAAAGCAGAACTTAGAACTTTATCTTTAATATGCTATGCTGGGTCTAGTACGTATGTGTAGATGCCCATGAATGCTCCTGAGTAGGAGTGCATATGCACCATGTGGCATTCGTAGGTCAGAGAAAAAACTCAGTCACCTTCATTTTCTACCTTGGTTAGACAGGGTATCTTCTTGTTCAACAGGGTATCTGGCCAGGAAACTTCTGGGGTTTACTGTCTCTCTAGCTCCCACTTTGTCATAAACAAGCCTGGATTGCAGGATGTGCCACACCACATCCTGTTTGTTCTTGGACTCTGGGGGCCTAAACTTCAGTTCTCATTCGGGCATGTCATATGCTTTATCCACTAATCCATATCCTCAGCCCTGACTTAGACTTTTAAGAAGATAATTGTAGCGCATTAAACCACACATGGGGCACCTCTAAGTATGGGCTTTTTCATAACTTCCCAGGCTCTTGTGACCCCCAGTCAGTTCATCTCTTAAAAGGAGCAGAACAGAGAAAAGGATAATTGTGTCTAGTTTAAGAAAACTTCCTCATTAAAAGAAGTCATCACTGATCCAAGTCTTAGACTGATGAATGGTCGCAGTCAGCAGTGAAGCCACCACACTGAATATTCATTTACTTCATTCAAATTCTACCACAGGTGAGGTTGACTGACAGTTTTAAAGATGCAAATTAGAACAAAAGGAATCTTAAGCTCAACATGCTTAGGTAGGCAAACAAACACTGTAGGTGTGTAAGGGGGACAAAGATTGTTGTGGTAGACAGATCCAAATGTGTTGCTTATTAGATACAAAAATCTGTCTTTCACAGGTCATTAATATTTTTTCTAATTAGTCTTAATTTTACTAATTTATAAATGATAACTGGATATAGTCTGACTTACGCTGCCAATAGCTAGTTTCTAGTTGGACATTATTTTGCCCATGTGGACAAAATAAGGCTTTTTTGCCCATGTGGCTATTTTCTCCTGGATGAACTTTGACCCTTACTCTTCCTTTTCTGCATCCAATTTTCTCAAAATACCTAATTCTGTTCCATTGCCAAGGGCAAGCAGACAAAACACAGCAGCCCGTTCTCCTGGTGTTTTTAGGGGATGCTTAGCGAGTTCTGTCTAAGAGACCCAGATTATATGGGAGGGAATGGGTAAAGCTGCATCCACTATCAGGCTCAAATTAAAAAGTGGCAGCTCATTTCAGAGCTTGCAGAACCCAGCAACAGTGAGCCACCTTCACATCTGTAGGCATCAAGTCAACTTACCTTTGCAGAAGACTCTCGTGAGGCTACATCTGAGCAGTGAAGCTGATTGATTATCTAGATCTGCCCTGAATGTGGAGTTTGACAATTCCTAAAGCCCCTGCCACTACCATTTTTGGAAAACATAAAAGCTATGTCACTGATGAAGAAGTAGTTGTTATTCTTGACAGTCGGAGTAGATAATCCCAATTATCATTACTACCCCAGAGGGCAGCAGAGCATGACGAGATGGAGACAACATGTCAGTAGGCTCTGCTTCTATTTGAACCCCTGTGTTGCTGAGATGTGTGAACCTAACATGAACCAGAAGAGCCCTGGGAAACTTCATATTGACTGGTCAATATCAAGAAAGGAGTACACTTAGTCTTTACCACACAATAGTGAAGCACAAACTTACTTTAACCTGACATTCTCTTAAATACATGACATTCACATGTTCAAGATCTAAGCTCTTCCGAGAAAGCACTTTCATGAGGCAAAAAATGATAACTTTGAATAATCAAGAATGGGACAGTTGAGGCATCTTGTTTTACAAATCATTTTTACTCACAATGGGTACACTCAGGCTTTGAAAAGGGTGTCCAGATCCACACACTCCTTTGGACAAGATCCAATTGGCATCAGAAGCAGGGCATCTGCACAAATCACTCCATGATTTGGTATGGGGAGGGAGTCTCTGACACCTCTATTTTAAAGGGTACCAGTGACACAGATCCAAGGCCATGCTTTGCAAGAAGCTGGGCACACAGCCTGCCTCCTCTAGCTCCATTGCAAGCCTGGAAGCAAGCCTGTCTATGCTTTTGTGAATCTGAACCTACATCAGGTCTAGCCAACTCAATCAGTGGGGAAACACAAATGGCCACTTCATTTTTATTCAGCTGACCAGAGGCTCAAAGTGAAGAGCTTCGTGGGATGGCATGCCAGAGAAGGTCCTAGAAGCAGAACTTCCTTAGAGAAGACTTGTCCTGCTCCTAGTCATGTGGCTTCTCATGGCCCGATGGTTCCTTTCTGAAGAAAGACAGGAGCTCTAGCTATGGTACAGCTCTCATCACTGAATGCCCTTCTACAGACAGCTAAGCAAACATCAGAAACTGAATAAACAGGTAGATGAATCTAAAGGGCTGTGAATTCTGATCAAGGTGAAACTGCGCTCCATTGGCTGTAGAACTGACTTTGGAGCTGTCTGTCAGGCTTGGGATATTTGATAATTGCCTGTGCTTTAAAGTGCTCTAGAAGGCTTAGTGGCATAGTACTGACAACTGCTCACTCTGTAGCCAGAATCTCTGTGTTGATGCTCTGTTTTCAGCCATGTTGTAGTGTTCATGTTTTGAACAAATAACTTCCTGTCTCTGGGCCTCAGTTTTCACATCAATAAAATGTGATAAAGCATCTCCTACATCATAATTACTAGGTCATTGAGTAAAGTATTGCTGAGACATTTATATTAGGACCTGAGAATCTGCTCTTTCATTCTGTCTCTAAGGAAAGTGACCACAGCTAGCATCCATCTCCTGTGGAAATGATACCAGTGCTCCTTTAGAAGATGAAAACAAAGTCACCATCTGACTACTTACACCTCAGCCCCGATGCTGGCACTTAGGATCCTATTCTGAGTGTAGGCTGGGGTGGAAAGATGTTATGACAGTCAAATAGTTACATTGCACTCTTGTGAGCTGGGCATTGTGGCAGTGCCTTGGCACTCAGCAAACAAGAGGGGCAGGGCTCTTTTCTGCATTTTATCTGGGCCTTGAAGGGTGTAAGAAAATTAGATGAAGACAATTGGACAAACAAAAATCTTGGTAAGGAGATAACATGAGGATGGCAGCCATGAGAAGATAGATAGTTGACTCTAGAACAGTGGTTCTCACCTCTCCTAGTGCTGTGACCCTTTAATGCACTTCCTCATGTTGTCGTGACATCAACTCTAAACTTATGTCATTACCTCTTCATAACTGTAATTTTGCTACTGTTATGAATTGCACTGTAAATATCTAATGTGCAGGATATCTCATATATGACCCCTGTGAAAAGGTTGCTCAACCTCCAAAAGGGTTGAGACCCACAGGTTGAGAACCACTGCTCTGGACAGTTTTTGTTTATGGAAGCCTAGAGATGACTGTGGACTCAGACAAGAGTGAGAAATGCATAGGTATACACACAAAGGGACAGACAGACAGACAGACACATACAGACACAGACAGGAGCCTGGGAATGTTGACAGCTTAGAATCGATTTCAGGATCCCAGGGGTGCCATTGGGTCCAGTTCTATGGTGTGGATGACAGAAATAGAAAGATGCATTTTTAAGAGAGAACAGACCGTACTTGGTGACTTATCACATGGGGGAGAGGAAGAAAATGTGCTTCATTGCCCTAACTAGCTGAGTTAATTAAAGCAGTATCTTGGCTTTAGACTCTCTAGGCTTCCTTAGTTTAAAGATAAGCAAAGATAAAGTAGGTCTTATTTAAAATGCCACCTTGAAGATGAGTAGCAAGATTGGAACTGTCACCATAGGGTATACACGTACAATCAGCCATGAACTCTTCACAAAAGCCATAGGGTCTGACTCTGAGCCATTTAACTGAACAGAGCTCAATAGTTGTTGGCTTTCCTCTCTCTCCTACTGGACTATGCCTCATTTGGACCCCGTGGGACATCTTTTCTTGTGAAGTTTTGCTAACGTGCAGAACAAGGCCACACACATTAAGCAACTTCCAGAAGAGGATACTTGGAGCACCATGGGATTCCTTGGAGAATTTGCTTTGTAGTAATGGAACAAAATATGTTTGCTTGCTGCAAGTAAGTGCGATCATGTAAGCTGCACGGTGACTCTGTCCCAGAGCTGCAGGCAGCTTCGGCATAAACCAAGCAGCAGTGAGTAAATGAGGCCCTGTCCTTACACAAGATGGATGCTCAGGGGCTAACCAACAACAACAGTGCTGCTGGGCTCAGTTGCCAACTTCCAGGGCTCCGAACTCCAGCATCATCAGAGCTAGTCTTGTCATCTTACAGGTGAAGAAAGTAAGCCTGTGAAAAGAGGAGTGGGAAGAAGACATACGAAGGGCACCCTTCTCCCAGAGCCTCTACCCGGCTTCCTAGGACCACAGACTTGGGCCAACCAGAGCCAAGCATGTGGGTGACACCTTTGTGTTGTGCATGTGGGCCAGAGCTAAGCAAAATTTGGCTGATGTGCTGACCTCCGAGATCCTAGTGGTAGCCAGCCAACTCACTTCACTGTGGCCAAGAGATGATGGGAAACTATTGGAAAGTACCTTGAAGGGGGATTTACGTTTTCTTCTTGGGAGACAGGTTTTCCTTGCAGTGGCTGGATTTCTGCCTCAACCTAACAGTGGATTTTTCTGATATAAATTGCTAGCCACCATGCAAATGGCATCAAAACATCAAAGCCAAGACAGATAAGGTGGGCATCTCTGTGGGCCAGGAGCTAAGCTAAGCTCTTCACACAAGTTGACTCATTGTTTCCCCACTAACACTTCTGTGCTGACATGAGTATTTCCAGGTTGACTTTTGAAACCAAGAAAACATAAAGTGGTGCTGGAGAGAGTTAAGCTGGTTGGGTAGCACATTAAGTGGGGTCAGACTGAAAGCCAAGCATTCCAGCTCCAAACAGGGCAGCAAGGGTGGAGACCACAGAACAGCAGCACAGGCAGGGAGTGGCTGCACAATGCAAACCAGGTCAGAGAATAGAGGAAAAGCCAGAAGAGAGAAAAGACAGGGATGCTTGGCATAGTGGAGAAGAAGGGGGTGGGGTAGAGGCTGCAAGGCTAACACAGCTCTGGAAAAGGTGCTGCCAACAATTGCTGTCATCTCAAAGGCTCTCCAAACACAGACAGCAAAACAGGCAAGCTCAAGAGCTCAGGGAGGTGATGAATGGTGAGATGGAGCTCCATGAGCAAGGGATCATGACAAGGGACAACAGCCACAGCAGGACTGGCACCGGAAGGTAGCCTAAGGGGATGTCTTGCAGTATACACAAGTCAGAGATGATGGGAGCTAGGGTTCGGTCACATCCCAGTTTTGCCATTCCCTATCTGTGCAAGGAACCTTAAGCCTCCACTTAGTTATCAAAGCAGATGAAAAACAGCCCTCGTAGAGTTATGATGAGAAATGGGTAAACCACATGGGTGCAGATGTTCACAAAGGGCCTGGTGCACTGACAAAAGCTATTACTACCACCCTTGAGTAGGAGTGATCTCTGGATGAGGCAATTTCACTCTCAGGGAGGCTACTCCTTGCCCCCCCTTCAAGGACATGGGAATTATAGGTGGAGTTCGACGGTATTGCTTTTTTTTTTTCCTGCTCAGCTAATGAATTCATGAAGAGAGCCAGAAACATAGCACACAGGTAAAAGGGAATGCTCTGAGTTGTGTTCTTATTTACTTCTAGATAAACAGCATAAATGCTGTTATAAATAAAGTTGGAGGGAGCTGCATATATTTACACATTCCTAAAATGTGCACTCTATTGTAGTTGTGGAGAAAGGAGCATCTGTTAAGAATATTAATATCAAGAGTGGGGTTAAGGCACTGGAGAGGTGACTCAGTGGTTAAGAGCACTTGCTACTCTGGCAGAGGACCCTGGGTTCAGTTCTTAGCACCCACTAGGCAGATCACAACTCCGGTTCCCAGGGAACATGTACTTGGTGCACATACATGCAGAAAAAACACACATGCCCCCAAAATAAAAATAAATCTTAAAAGAAAAGTGGAGTTAAGCCTTAATAACTATAATAAAACTATTGATATATCATCAGGCACTGAAAGACTTTTCAAACACACAGTAAAAATGACTTTACTTTTCATGTTAAATAAAGGTCAGCTAATGACTATATCTCTTATGAAATGCTATAAAATAAAAATTCTATTACAACCAAAACAAGAAGATGTGCCCAATAGTTGTTAAATCCATGACAAGAGAATTGCAGCAAATACTGAGAAAGACATCACAAAATTTATCTGAAGCACGTTCCATGCTTTGTTAAAGTTTATGTCAGCACACAATGCCATAGCAACCTATATGGTAAAAATCTGAGAGACTGTGAACTCAGCTGACTAAAAGAACATAGACAGCCTTGGGGATGGTTCCCTTACTCTACCACCAAAGGCAGCTGTCTTTTCATAAGTTCTAATGAGAAAATTTAAAGAAACAGAGGAAGAGCCACAGTGGTCATGAGCAACCCTGGAGGGGGTCACTCATAGCTGCAAAGAGCCGTTCCTCTCACCAATCCCACAGGAAAATCAAGGTCTACCATGCATGGACATAATCGACACAAATGCACTAAGGATGCTGAAATATAAGAAAACAGTGTTTTGGGCGTTGGCACAGAGAAATTGTAAAGTATTCTGGTTAATGCCCCACATCCCTAGGCCAGTAGTGACCAAGGATGGTATTCTCATTGGGAAGAAATATACCTCATGTCTATACCTCAGCCACAGAGGCACTTGTGGTGTAGAGTGGCTGTTATGAGGGTCTCCTCAAATGGCTTTCAACCAATGGGCAAACGTTCCCTTCCTTCTGAAAACTTTCCATGTTAGTTGTCCTGTTGAGATTCTGATGACATTTGTTTAGAGGGGAAGGCGATCAAAGCAAGAGCTTTTTAATGGGGAATTAAGGTATGGATGGGAACTAAAAGGTTCTGCATGCATGTGAGGGTTACCCCCAGAGCCTGCTTAGACACCCAGCCAGAAACAATGTAGGTGGCAGGAGTCAGGAGCTCAGGCACAGTGGGACTAAGCTAGTAAGAAAGAGTTTACTAAGTACATGTTCTAGCAGCACCTGAGAGAGAGCTCAGTGAAAGCTGCCAGAATCAGAATAGGGATAGATCTACATAGCATGAGTGACAGCATCCATGATCACAGGAGCTGTGACTCGATGAACACAGTGGGACAGAAGGTATGCTCTGCTCTACCCATGGGATGACTTTTAGTAACTTGTCTCGCCCTCAGCATCCTGGATTTCAGAAGCCCTTTAAGAACGCTGTCCATTACTTCCTTCCCAGCTCTCACTCACAGTCATTGAGTTATCTGAACTAATCTAGTGGCCATGTCACAAAAACACCAAACTCCCGAGGGGCGCCCCATGATGCTTGTTCGTCATACATACCAAGTACCTAATACCTAACCCTTTTTAGAACTTTAGCAGACACTTGCTGGCAATCTTGTGAGTTTGGGACAGATAGCAAGCTAAGAAAAGAATTAGTGTGTGTGTGTGTGTGTGTGTGTGTGTGTGTGTGTGTGTGTGAATCAGTGTGTGTGTGTGTGTGTGTGTGTGTGTGTGTGTGTGTGTGTGTGTGTATGAACATGTTTCCACTTGCCTAGAGGCATAAAGCCAGTGAATCATAGTGCCAGGGTCTGTCTAATTTCCAAGCCTGTGCCCTTAGCTGCTGTACCATGTAAGTAATTGAAGAGAACTAGAGAAGTTAGCACAAAGGAGGCTGGGAAAGGAGCAACTCCTGCCTGCAGTCTGGTGCAATTTCCTGTGGGATATAAATGCATTTGACAGCATTGGTCTGCACACAGCTGGGTAGACAGGAGGTGGAGAACAGGGCAGCTAAAGGTACAGCAGGGATCTCAGCCAATGACATACAGGGGAGGACACATGGGTTTTGATGGAAATACTTGTGGAGAAAAATAAAATAGGGGGGGTCAGTCTCTGTTGACAGCAAGAAATCTTAAGCGACTCTATCTGATCTGGTTAAGGGACAGAGGTGCAGTGATAAAAGCCATGTTCTAACCAATTTATCATCAAAATGACCACCAAAGGATTCAAGGACTTCAAAGCCATTTAAAAACAAGAACACAAGAAAAGTTCATGCATATGAAATCTCTCTTATCTTCATCTCTTTCTCACCTGTCATCACAACTCTGAAAATTTCCAGTGCCAGAAACATTTGAGCTAGAAAAAGTTTATTCAATGGCTGAACTTGACCCTTCAGACCTTGTCATCGATGATGCCAAAGAGTGGCTGGGGAGGGGATACCACAGTCTTTTACAATTTCTACCAGTTTTCCCACAAATAGACATAAAATTTAAATATAATGGTGGTATCTATTATCAAATATAAATGGAAGACAAACCCTCCAGAAAGAAAGGAGAAAGAGAGAGAGAGAGAGCCCGCGCCATGATGCCATCTGCAGCTGCTGAGGTCTACCCTACATCAAAAGTAATTGTTTAAAGATGCAAATGAGATCATGACCTTCTCCTTAAGCTCTGCCAGTGGCTTTCCATTGCCTCAGAATAAATTCCAGATCCATCCCCACTGCTCGCCAACTCTGGCCTGACCTCAATCTTCCAGCCTGCCTCTCCCTGTCCTGACTGGCTTCCCTTTCTGCTCATTGATTTTCCTGAGTCCCTGGTCCCTCGTGTCTGCTGTTCTCAATTCTGAAATAGTCTCTTCCTGGATCTTCATGGGTCATGACATGGAGACATCTCAGCTGGGGCACATCTGCCCAGGCGTCCCAGTGATTCTGCCTTGGGTTTTATGGATTTTTGTTTGCATCACCTGAAGTTAAGTTTTCATATACTTGTTTTGCTAAGCTGTCTCCTTGTTGTTAATCTTGTGTGTCCATGTGTCCTAGACATCTCTCATCTAGACTTGTGGCTACTGCACAGCACTCAATTGTCACCAAGATACTTCCAATGTACCTAAGTCAAAAGCTGATCAAGAGTATGAAATGATCCATTTTGGATGTGTGCGTATGCATAGGTTCATGTGTGTGGCTGTACTATCTGTTCATGTGTGTGGAGGCTAGAGATCAATCCTGGGTATCATTTCTTATATACCATTCACTTTGTTTTATGATAACAGGTGCTCTCACTGCCCTGGTGCTCAACACTTCAGTTAAGCTGGAGCCCCAGGGATTTGCATGTTTTACACTGGGAGTACAAGCACAGTCTTTTATCTGGGTCCTGGGGATCGAGCCCTGGTCTTCATATTTGTGTGGTGAGCACTTTCCTGACTAAACTATCACACAGGCCCCACTGAGCTCCATTCTTGAGTGAGTCACACTGAATTGTGTTTCCATGAAGGAGATGGCAAGAGCCCAGTCAGGAGAAGAAATCCAGTTTGAATAATTGGATCTGGCATTCTGAATGAGTAGATTAGACTGAATCCTCTCTACCTCTAATCTGAAGGTGGATTCAGAACTATATTGGGCTTTGTAACCAGGCCAAGGTACAATTTATTTGAGCACACTTTCAACTGTATTTGAAACTGTCTCACTAAACACCTATTATTAGTAATAACATTTTTACCCTGCTTAGCAATGTTATATATAGTTTCCCTGAATCTAATAAATAATTCAACACAATAGGAAGGTGCACACTCCTTGGTATCCACAAATGGTCTGTTTGTAGGCCGGAGAGATAGGGGAAGTGGGAAAAGGTTGATAGTAACAAGGGCTCATTAAAGACCTTAAAACCAGTTACATCTTAAGAGTTATTAATACCAAACCCGAGCCCTTAATGGAAAACAAAGCTTCCAAGATATGGTAGAAAATAATATCCCCAGGTTATATTTTATCTCTATAAAATTTCATGTTTTAAAATACTTTCCATATATTTTATACTTTACTCTGAATGACCAGGTGGCCAAGTTAGGGATGCTCAAAATATTCATCATGATACAGAAGAGAACACAGAGATGTGGCAACATGCCCAAGATGCACAGGCAGCAGAGGGAAGGACCATCAATAGACTCAGCTTCATGCCATAACTAATGAGCAGCAATGCTAGGAGAGAGTAGTTTTTAATTTAAACAAAATTCTCTTTCTCTTCCCACAGCAAATGGCTTTTCTAAACCCACTGGGCAAAGCCAGGAGCAGAACATGATATAGAGCTCTCACTCCTTCACCATGATAAGTCACTGAGCAAGACTCTAGAATTCATATTGTAATACACGACTTAGTGACATGAGCAAATTTTAACTTCATCACAAATTAAGCTCCTGATAACCATCTAAGTGTCTCATGACAGGGGAACAATGATATAACTTATCTGTCAGTGACATAACTTAACAAAAACCAACAAGAACAATGCTTTTGGAAACTACATCAAGATCATGTGTGGACCATATAATAATAATAATAATAATAATAATAATAATAATAATAATAATAAATAATGATACATGCTAAATATTGAATTAATCTAATCCTTGTAATAATTTTTCAGATAGAGATTATCTTGGGCAGAAGAAG
Organism: Cricetulus griseus; assembly: GCF_003668045.3. Lineage (NCBI taxonomy): Eukaryota > Metazoa > Chordata > Mammalia > Rodentia > Cricetidae > Cricetulus > Cricetulus griseus. The sequence continues at coordinate 46,967,136 of NC_048595.1, forward strand.
AAACCATGACACGGAGAGGTTAAATAATTTGAAAAAGGACTGTTCCTTTGAAGAGGCAGACGGGTCTTTGCCCCTCTCTCTTTTTCTCCTTCTCTCTCTCTCTCTCTCTCTCTCTCTCTCTCTCTCTCTCTCTCTTTCTCTCCCCTCTCTCCCTTCCCTTACAATCTTCCCTTTCCCCAATAAAACTGCCCCCCCACAAAATAACTTGAAAAACTTCACACAAATGTGGAGAACTGAGAATGCGAATTTGAGAAGTCACTTCCAGAACTCATGGTCTTCACAAATGTACATTGCCTAGAATAGAGGTTATAATCAAATTGATAGAGAAAAAAGTCATATGTGTACGCATGCACATACATGTATGCATATGAAGGTATGTACATACATGTATATTTATTGAGTATGTACATAGTATGTTAGGTACTGGCTGAGCACAGATTATATAGCATCCCATTCAATTTTCCCAAAAGTTTTATGCAGTTGGCTTATTTTTATCATTTTTCAGATATAATCATTGAGAGTTGAGGAATTTCAGCTTGTGTGTCTCCAGAGCCTAGTGATTTCAATGTTGTCTTTGTTCAAATTTACAAACAGTGAAAATTTATTACTCAAAACCAGAGAAAGACTATTTGAAGCATTGGGCAGACATGGGTGAGACAGTCCTGTGTGCTGCTAGGACCAGAGTGTGGTCCTCAGCCTGAAGAATCCTCCATGGCAGAGGGCACATTGGGGCTGCAGAGAGGACACAATCCAGGACACGACTTGACATTGCAAAACCCTACAGGAGCCTCTGAAGGCCCAGCAGAGTCTCATTGGTTTGGTCTTGTCTCTCTAAGTAAAGTATACTTTCTGACTTGATTCTGGAAATTTTCATGTTAATTGACCACACCCACGAATTTCATATTCATAATAAAAAAAAAACGCTCTCTTCCCAAGGTCACGGACTTGAGGTTTAACAGAGGTTGGTCTGACCAAAGTCAGCAGCCTGCAGCATGCTTTGTGGCCTTGGTAGCGAGAAAAGGAACCTCTCTATCAGTAAGGAGTAGAGGACTCTTGTATACAAAGAGGACACTTTGGTGTGATCTTGACTGATCAGCACTGACTTGGAATTGTTTCTATAAAGGGAAGTGGAGAACAAAGTAGGTAAAGAAAGAAAATAACAAAGGGTTTTGTGTTGTGCAGGCAGAGCAGTGAGGAGGAAAGACAGCGTGTGCCGGGCAGCTTCACACAGCACTTTATCTCACAAGCAACGGAACTAATAAAGGAAGGTAACCATCTATGACAGGCTACACTGGAAGTGACATGGCTAAGTCTGGTCAGATGAGTTAGTGGGGGAGATGGGACGTTTGGAGGGGTGATATCCAACTCTGAGCTTCCATTGGGAATGAGAGGGTGGGGACAGATATCAGGAAGGACTCCTGACACTCTCATGAGATTAGTTACCTGGTTTGGAGCTGCACCACCCATATTAGGGACATGAGACTCTAAGAGAGACGTGAAGGATAAAGTCACAGCATAAAAGCAGGAGCATCCCCTGCTTGGAAGGATTCGACCATTTCTTGCCATTGTTGCTGCAGTTAGTGGTATGTAATTCGAGGGGCAATCTTTCATCTCCTTTTCAGTAACTGAGAGCATTTGTGATGTGGGAATGCACAGCTAGACCACCCGCATTCTGGTTTTATTCATTCTATTTTTACTCTGGGAAACCGTCCATGGGAGGAAACACAAAGTGATAAGCCATGTGCCAGCTCCAACCAATTCTCGCACAAGTGCCCTGGAATAAGATGTCAAGATAGTTGCTGAAGCCCGAGAGAAAGACAGTTGGGATTGATTAACGATGTCGGCCATGGTCAAAAACAGAGCAGCCTATCATGTGGACATGGAGAATAAAGGATGATAGAGAATGCTAATAAATTAAAAGTGGGTAGGGAAAATGTGCAAGGCATGTCTGCCGAGGCAGCGCAGCAACCTTCTCCATGACAGGAACAGTGGCAAGAAGCAACATTAAGCCTCTGAAAATGAACTAGAAACCACAGGGGTAGAGCCCAGAGAAAACAGTGCATGCGTACCAGCCTCTTTGAGATATTTTCGTATTCATTATCTCACCGTGTTTGTGAAATGACTCTGGGAGTTGGGGACCAGTTCTGCTTCTACCTCATACATGAGGAAACTGAGGCCAGGCAGTTCCAGCACTCACTGAAGGTCACACAGCTGGTGGAGGTTCAAGGCCTGTCCTTCTTTTCACACTCACTGACAGCAGGTGCATAGGCTCACAGAGGAAAGAGCTATAAATGGTCACATTGTATGTGCACTCAGTAGAACGATGACCCTGGGGACACATTCATTTGTGTGTCTTTTGGCAGTCACCCAACCAGCCTCAGCACCTTTGAACGTGAAAGACACCATGGGTTCCCTGTCTTTGTCTATCCACATTTTTGGAATCATGACTAAAATGAACTTTCATTTATCTTCCAGAGAGAATAAAGACCCATGGAAAAGTTGCTGCATTTGGCGTTGGTTTCCTCAACTATAAAACGAGGCTGGACCAGTTTGGTTAACCTTCAAATGATGGTGTGCACTATCATATGTTCATGATAATAGCTCAAGCTTTCACAAGATGCCAGTGAAAACTGAGCTGTCCCACTAAGGGAGAAAGGGGCTTTTGTTCATGGTGAGAATCAGGTTTTCTATAAAATGTTTTGTAGAATGTAAGCTGTGAAAGTTTAGAGTCCCTGGGAAGAGTGACACCACAGTGTGACCCTTGTCACCATAAAATCCAGGGAAGACAATGAGAGCTACTGAAAGGAGCAGAGCACACTGCTAAATTAGGGGCCTTCTTCAAGCTGATGGCTGATGGCAAGGACCAGAGCTAGGTGATGAAACCAAATTTCTTAGTTGTAAGGAAATACCACACTGAGTCTAAACAGCCTGCTGCTTGCATGTCAGAGACCCAGACTTTCTAGTCATACCATTAGACACAGAAAGAGTTTCATGACTGGGAGTAAAAGCCCAGCTAAGGATGCTTGTAGTTGTTCTACTTAGCAAGCCATTTCGTCTCAATGGGTCCCAGTTTCTGTTTGAAATAAGGATGTTAACACTTATCTTTTTCCAACACAGAGAGGTTGTGAGATTGCAACATGTGTGAGAAGGTAGTATCTCACTAGGCAGCATGCCAGATTCCAGGTTTCTAAAGACAGTCACTGCATCTGGCTCCTGTCCCCTGTCATTTTTAGTGTAAGTATAGTACTTGAGACTAAAGGAGAAGATCCAAGTGGACCTGGAGAAATTTGGGGATGTATCATTCACCATTGAATGCACCATACCTTGAACAAGTTGCCTGGCAACTAGTATGCATCCAACATATAATTTTTAAATCATATGCCCATTTGAATTGATTGCTTTAAAAATAAAATATTTTTATTAATTCTTCAAGAACTTCATACATACACACAATGTATTTTGATCATATTCACTCTCTGCTCTTCCCCCTAACTCCTTCACATCCATTCCCAAATCCTCAGCCCCCCTCACAATATCATGGCCTCTTAAGCAAAAATGAAAATGTTTTTTTATAACTCAGTGAGTCCAAATCATGCTGTACATGTACACATTGATGTGGGGCCATCTCCTGGAGCATGGTAGACCTATCAAGGACCACACCCCTAAAGTAAACTGACTCCCCTTACCCTAGCACTTATAAACTCTCAACAGCTCCTCAGATAGGGGTAGTGGCTTCTCACCTCCTTCATTTATAAAAAGGTATTTAAGACACAGCTAAGAGCTCATCACTTGAAAAGCGATCCTGGTTCTGAAATAGCCTTATCATATATATAACCTCTCTTTGATGGATGTGCTCAAGCTTAGCATTATAGCTGAATGCTCAGCTCTGTAGGTTTGGAATGATGAACTAAGACAAGGACATGACATACATCCATTTACTTATTAAAAGTGTAGGAAGCCCAAGAGTCACCATGATCAGGCCTTCAGTGTGTTGGCCAGATGAGCTCAGCCTCCTAAGAATCCAACTGTCATAAATATGGAAATGATGATTGGATTGGTTTTGTTCAGGTCTTATACAGGTATCTCAGTCAGAGTTCTATTGCTGTGAAGAGGCACCATGATGATGGCAATGGTTATAAAAGAAAGCATTTAACTGGGGGTATGTTTATAGCTTCAGAGGGTCAGTCTGTTCTCATCGTGTGGGGGCAGTAGCTGAGAGCTACATCCTGATCTACCAGCAGAGAGAAAGATTGGGCCTGGCATGGTTTTGAAACCTCAAAGCCCACTCCTAGTAACACACTTCCTCCAACAAGGACACACCTCCTAATCCTTCTATTCCTTCCAAATTGTTCCACTCCCTGGTGACTGAGCATTCAAATATATGAGCCTATAAGGGCCACTATTATTTAAATCACAACAGGCAACCATAGCTGCTGTGAATCCATTAGTGTGTTGCTCTTGTCATGTCCAGAAGACACAATTTTGTTTTGGTAATCCCTAATCTCTGGATATTACAATTTTTTGTCTCCACTTCTGTGATATTCCTTGAACCTTGAAAGGAGGGGCGTGATAAAGATGTCTCACTTATGGCTTCATCCTCCAGACACTTATTCTCTGTACTTTTACTAGTTCTATATATAATCTTAAAGGATAAAAAATAGTTCTATAATAGGTTCTATAAGTGACAGGTACATAGATGCTTTTGTCTTCTAGTTCAGCAAAGATGCAAAACTAATCTGTGGCATGCATACAGAACAGAAGAGTGTTAAACAACAAGGGAGAATAGCAATGTGTTTGAGTTAATTGTGTGCCAGGCATACATGTTGAGGTTGGAGAAAGAAGAGTTTAGTCTCAGAATTCAACCTTGAAGCGAAAAAATGTGGGAGAATCCACTCATTCAGCAGTGGCAATGGGTTCTTAGAGCTGGATTCTTAGCTATATCTAGAGTGTGTTCTAGATATAGGACAGATCAATCATTTCATTCTGTCATGAGAAAACACAGCCTGGAATGTAAAGCGATTTCCTCAAGGCATCCAGCCAAGCAGTCCCAGCACTTAGATTCGCACTCAAGCATTACTTCTAGAACCATACTCTTTATATACAAAAGCCCAAACTATGGAAGTTCAGTGACCACATTGAACTCCTAAGATCAACAAATTCTCTATTCAGAAATAATCTGGCATCCGAAAAATCTCATTCTATGATGGTATTCTTGCAATCACCAGCACATTGCTCAAATGTATACTCATTGATATTCATCTATCCATTTTAAACTAGTTTCTATAATATCCAGGCTTGATCTTAAAGAATAGAAAAATGAAAAAGAACACAGGAAAGGAATGATAGAGGGGAAAGGAGAGAAGGGAAGTCACAAATATCAGGGAGATATCATTGTATTAATAAAACTGATTCCATGTGTAGTGTAGGTGTAGTATGATGTGTGTCTTTCCATTATGAATTCATTTACTTGGAGAGTATAACACTAATAATTCAAGCTCAGTGCATATATTCTCAAATAAACTATCTTGTTTAGCACTTTGTAACACTGTCTTATTTCCTATTTGTATCATGTTTGTAAGTTTTGTGTCTCTAGTGAGAACACAAATTTGAACTTTGATTCTTTTACATGCACCATGCACAGCACATAGCTATAAAAAGCTATTTATATCTAGTTTTGCTCATTTTTTTCAATGAATGAATGTATTAGGCCTCCAGTATGTATGAAAGCTACATAGGTGAACATGGTAGACCAGATGCCTGTCTTCAAGAGCTTACCTTCAAGCACTAACTTCAGCTTTGAGGACGCAGTGGACCAAGGTGTGTGTTTAGGATTTGGGGATAACAAGAAAAAGGGGAAATCCTTCCGAGGAGTGGAGGTTTTGCAGGACTCAGAAGAGAATTAATGATTCTACATGCTATGAGAAATGATTTTTGCAAAGGAGAGCTTGGATAGAGGAAAAGTTCTATTCTAAGTATTAGGAAGCATGTAGTATGATTATCAATGTTAGTGAAGCATTAGCTGAACCTGAAGAAGACAGCAGGCTAGAGCATGCAGGCTCATGTAGACTGAATTTAAAGAGAAACGGGAATGGAATGAATGGAAACTTAAAACAAGGAAGTAGCATGGCATAAGGTATTTAAATATAAATGTTGTTTTGTATATTATGTAAATATATAAGTGTATATTTATATAAAGGTATTTAAAGCATATTTAAATATAGAAAGATTCTAATATTCTACAGAGGCAATGAACTAAGGTTCAGATCCCAAGACTGGAGCCTGATCCCTCCCACAGCTATCATACTTCTTTAGTACCTGTTCCATTGGTGAGTAAGCTATGCTGCACCCACTGAAGTAAGTATGGCCAGTGCAAAGACAGGTTCTCCCCCAATACTTTTGCCCACACCTGCTTCCTTCTCAGGGGATCCTGCCCTCACCATGCTCCCCGTTCCTTCCTATCTATAACCACCTCTTCACACAGCCAATTCCTTCTCAGGGTTCTAAGAGAGAAGCTAAAATGCACCGCAACCCATTAAATCTTCTCTCCAACTCCTTTCTAGTCATTTCAATAAAATTTCTCCCTTTCTTCATTCCACTTGTAAGTTTATGCAATGACCTTTCAACCAGATGATGGTTCCTAAAGCAAAATGGAATTAAGAAAAGGTAAGCCACAAGAATGGAACTGAAAAGAACATAATTGGAAAACTGCAGTATTATCACAAGTCTCTATCTAAAGCTTTTTATGTAAAATAATTTCTGAAGATGCCTTCAAATTTTGTCTCTAGCTCCCCATTTGCTTCTAATTAAGTTTTCTTTGTTAATAATTGACCTAGATAGGTCACGTGGGAAGACTAACAGCAATATTCAAAAGCAATACTTGAGATCAGAAAAACATTGAATGCCATCACTCTCCTCTGCTACATCACTGTGCTAGGTGCCGAGTTCATGGCAAGTATTTGGTATTAAGTCTGAAGTTGGACTAGTCACTGTTGATGGACAAGTAGATGACTACCCAATCTTCTCAGAGATTTGAAGTTGCCCACTGGGATTGGATGAGCACTAAAGCATCTAACAGTGTCTTCCCAACTCACACCTGAAGATAGAGAGAAGTTACATAAACGATGGAGTGTGTATTAGAATCTCAGAGGCATGCTTAGAGTTATTAAAGTAACTTCACCATTTAAGGGAAGGGAATCAGCATTTGAGGCACTCACTCCAAAACCTCTGAGCTAACTACAAAATGAGCACTCTTGTTCAAAAGGCTTTGTTCCTTTTTTTTTTTTAAGTCACATCAAAGACTTTTCCAAATAGAAAATTCCATTTCCAGAGTTTACAGGTTTATTGCTGCAGCAGATGTTCAGCTAATCTCAAATTGGACAAAATCATATAAGTAATCATTTGAGGCATAAAAAGCACTAATAAGGAATGAAAAGGCAGGCTTCTGCCAGCACTCATATTTTCAGTAGAAAGAAACAGAATATGCAACTGTGGAAACAAAGGCTTGTTTTTCAGTGTGGCTAACATGCCTGCCCTGCTACAAAGTAAAAAAGAAAAAGTTCTTAGAGGCTGAAAATCATGAGTTTTGTTAAGTGGACTTGAATTCAAATTCCATTCTACAGTGGGCACTTTTTTCTGCCACAATGTATTATTTCTAATTTTTAAATCTGGAAAAAGTATTATAAAATATTCTATCAAGAATGCAGTTCTGCAGATATGCCTATGAGTAGTAAACAAATTAAAATCTATTAGTCACCTCAAATTGCAACTAAATCCTTAAAACCATTCTTTTTCCTTTTCAAAACTCTTATACAGAATAAAACCGCTGGCATGAGGGAAGTGATATTTTGAATATAGCAGCAGCTAAGAGCCTGAAGATAGAATCAAAACAGAGCACCAATTAGTTCTGTGTGGGACAAGAAATGTATTTAACAGCCAGCCTCAGGAATGAAAAGATTATATGGAACCCTAGCTTACTTTCAGTGATGTTAGGAAGTAACATTTAAGATTTTTAACAATAACATATGAAAGAATAGCCTTTGATTCGCTGCCCTCTCCACGCTGACCACATCTTAGCATCACCAGTGCATATACGCATGGCTATAGCTCCCTCTGCTTACCACCTCTTCCTTTGCTCCTATAGTGCCTCTGAGTATCATCGTGTAGTTTTCCTCAGCAAAGAAACAACTCTGTACCAACCACTGTCAAAAAATAAAGAATTCAAGAAGCAACAAATCAAGTCTCTTAAAGGATAATTCTTGCACGAGAATAACTGAAAGAGAGCCATGAGCCACACATTGCTGCTGAGCTGTGTAAGGATCCTTCAATTACGGTGCTGTCTCTCACCGTATTAGAACAAGAGGGAGGTGGTACCCTTCCTCATCTAAGACCAGGCCTTCCAAAGGCCTATATCCTGTTCCAAACAAACACAGAAGTTGAATCTGAACCATGAGCTATTCAGCTAAATATGTATTTATTCTTGCTTCCCGCGAAACAGAGGAGGACCTGAAAAGTTGCCCTTCCATGCTTTCTCAAAGCAGCAGACAAGAAACACTGCAGCAACATAGCAATGTGCACGCACGCGCACACAGAAAAGTATGAGCCTCAGCCTCTCCTCTCTAGAACTGTGTTTATGTGCATGACTGCACATGCATGTGAGGCCATGCCTATGTGGCACACAGGAACTGGTTGAGAACAGACCATGTGCATGCTTGCTGCTGCAGTCTCATAGTGCACACTGGCATTTCAGCAGACAGATGCCATGGCAGTATTTTGTGCACATTTTTTGGGGGGAACTCTTAGTTTTCCAAGGTTACTGTGGTATGTGCAACAACCTGACTTTATCTAGAGGTGAGTTCAGTGGACATAACTGCCACATCACATCTTCAGAGTAAGAGAAATTTAGAGGAGGGATTCTGGGATGCAGCATCAGAAATCTACACAGACATTGCTAAAAAGACTGGCAGTGTGGTTGGAAGGCCACTGACAGGCAAATAGATTTCTGGTAAAGGCTCCTACCTGTTTTTCCAAGGTCACTGAACAATTAAACAGGTGACCATTTAAATAGGAATTACTGATAGAAAGCATTTATTAGTTGCACATGAAATTTGAAAGCAGGGTGCACATCTAATTGTGCCCCCAAAGGTTCAATCGAAACAACTGTAACCATAGTGTCACCTCTGATGCCTACCAGTGTGAAGATAACAACCTCCATGAGATCAATTTGGCAAGCTAGCAACGGTGCTACTTCAGCACCAACACCAGTCTTTGTTAGAGTTCCCATTTCAGTTTCTGCAGCACAGATAAGCTTATCTCAGAGCTTTGAGCTGGCTTTCTGGATGGCACAGCAGACCTTATTACCAGGAGAACTGCTAATGAGCATCAGGAAATGCTACCAGCTCCAGAGAACTCGTGGGATAGTTTCAAGGCGAGAAGTAAAAGGACAGACCCTCAAATTCCCCATGGAAGGCTAGACATGAATCCATATGTGTTCTGATGTATTTTAACATATTCTACATAAAATTTAGCTGAAAAAAACATAGTACTTCTATAGACAAGATGGTTTTTTTCTGATGAAGATAAGTAATAATGGGCTTTGAATCAAAAACTACATAAGTTATACTCTTTCTGTTTGCCTTGCCTTGTTATTCAAAGATTAAATTCATTTTGAATTAGTTAAAACTGATTTAATCTTAGTCTGAACAATATCACTTAGCTCTCTGAAAAGGAGACCAGGCTCTAAACAGAATGATTTCCTACCTCCTTTTAAGGATACTTCCCCAAAACTGTGGGTTTCTACCCCAGAATACTTCACTCCCTCAAATCACATTAATGACATGACATGAAGAGAGAGAGAGAGAGAGAGAGAGAGAGAGAGAGAGAGAGAGAGAGAGAAAGAGAGAGTTCATTTCTGGCACATGAGTACAGCCTACATTGCAGGTTTTGTTGAAACCATCTACCATTTTCCTTTTATTCCAGTTTAGTACATTTCTAAGGCCCACTGACCATTGACAACTGGTAGGATAGACCTTGGCTTAAAAGGTGGCCTCTCTGCCATTTCAATGCTGATTTGAAACCCATTATGCACTGAATTCTGTATCATAAAATCCAACTTGGGTACTACATTTCTGCCTGTCATCTTAGGGAAGGCCAGGAGTTTTGCACCATCTGGTAATGTGGAAACAGAAAATCGGAGCCAGTATAGAGCTCCCTGCTTCTTCTCTGACCAATTTGTTGCTTTCCTGTGGCAATGTTGGCTGGCTCTCACCATCTCAAGCTGGAAAGGGCAAGTTAGTAGAAAAATGAGTAGTTTAAATAGCATCTTCCAGGGAAAGTCCCTTCTCACACTTAATGTTAAATTCAGTAAGATAATCGCCAAATAATCATTTGATGTTTAGCTAAGAGCCATCTCCTTTCTAAACCGGTATGACCCCGGTTAAGGGGCCAAGAGGCCCAGGTATTTTTCTTAGAGCTTTCATTCTGCTGCAATGACAGCCCCCATAAAACTCCAGTTTACGAACCTAATTTGTTGCACCCCTCACTCCAACATTATAATGTAAGCTCCAGTGACCAAAATATCTTCTAAGATATGTAAACAGTTCACTGAAAAAGACAGCATGTTAGGAACTCTGCCGATGACCTCTCCCGTCAAATGTCAATTTCTGAAAACAAGTTTCCTTGGCAAAGATTTAACCAGCGGGCTTTCAGGAACCTAACACAAAAAAACCTTATCTTTTCTCCTAACTTGTTTGGTCTGCGAGCTTCTTTCTAGCTGTCTCAGTTTCTGACAAACACTTAGGCTTTTCTCTTTCAAAGGGACTGGGAGCTGAGGAGGATCTGAGCTAGGCAGAAACCCTGTGGTTTGATTCCATTAGTCTAAGCCACGGCCGGTTGCGAGCAAGCTGCCTTATCTGCTAGCAAAAACCCTGACAGCCAGGTTCTAGACACAGACACTAGCTGCATGCATTCTTCCATACTGGTCTACCCAAATCTTGGCCGGAGCCAGCCAACCACAACAGAGGGAATCCTACCTTCCATCATGGTGGCAGAATTGCATTCCTTAATTTCCAAGGAGTCAGAAAAAACACAGGAGGATACGCTTCCAGGTCCCAGCTAAGTCCTCACAATGCCGCTGTTGAGGTCTGCTCTGCTTGCTGCCAAGCCAAAGGAGACAAGTGTTAACCCGAAAGACAGGCCATGGATGCTGCTTCACCTACAAGCTCCCATGAAGATGCTGAGAGAGAAAGGCAGAGGAACAGCAAGCCGGCGAGCTGCACCGCCTGCACTGCCTCGGCCAATCCCTTCAGCTCTGGACCGCGTCACATGGTAGCCAGCCTGCATCTCCTGACACAATACCCCCGGAGAGCGCACGGAACCCATTTCCCGTCCCCATTCCTCGCCACCACCCCCGCCTCCCCCCCCCTCCGCCGCCCGCAACCCTCTCCTCTCCAAAAACACAGCCCCTTCCCCACCTGGTGACGCACTTCCCCCGCCCCTCCTCGTGGTCCTCGCAAGCCTATTGCGGCTCCCAGGCGCCCGATGATCTGAGCTGCCACCGTGACTGGGGACGCCAGCGAGAAAGGAGCCCAGGAAGCTGAGCTGCCCAGGGGATTTTTCCCTTTTCTCTTTTATTTATTTTTAAAGAAAAAAAAATCTTCTCAGTAATTCCAGGTCTTGGCAACACACTTACACACTTTTATATTTCCATTCCAACCCCATTTTAACCTGAAGGAATTTCAAATGTCAGCACCTGGCTTCTGGGCACATCTGTCATCTGTGGATCTGTAGCTCGCTCTCTCTCTCTCCTCTCTCTCTCTCTCTCTCTCTCTCTCTCTCTCTCTCTCTCTCTCCTGTCTCTCTATCTCTCTGTCTCTGTGTGTCTCTCCCTCTCATTCACGAGAGAAAAATCAATTCGCTGACGTCACATCATAAACAACCATCCCCCAAAGGATGATGCAGAAAAAAAAAAAAAATCATCCCAGCTGCCTTGAAAAGAGGCAGGAAATTAATTGCGCATGACATGCCCAAGGGCTGGGAACTGTCATTAAAACAAAGAAACAAAAGAACCCACCCGATCCGGGCTCTGGAATCAAACCGGCGATGCTCCAGCTCATTTCTGGGGCGAGAGGCGGGAGAGGAGGCTGAAGGCAGAAGCCTAAGCCCCGGCCGCCTCCGGCGTGTGCGCGCTGTCTCCTCCCACGCACAGGCTCTGCAGCCGCGACCACGGGCAGCGAGTCCCACCGCCACCCCCGCTGCCACCGCGTCCTCCCGCCTAGTTGGGCCGCCGCCCGACACAGGTGGAGAGCCTCTTTCGCAGCCTCGGCCACAGCCGCCAACTGCAGCCCCTGCAGCAGGGCACGTTTTACAAGAGACGCGCCTCCTACGATCTTGAGTCGCCTCGGAGCCCAGCCATTTACCCGGGGGAAATCCAGCGGGAGGCAACCTGGAACGGTTGCGCTGGAGGGATGGGCGGAGCCCGGGCTTGGCAACTTGCTGGGATGGGATCTGCTTGCACCAGAAAGGTTCAGTCAGACACAGGTCTGGTTGAGTTGAGGGTCTGTCACCTGAGTGCTCACAAGAGACCTAGGAGTCCTTCAAAGGGACTCCTGAGCCCGTTGTCCTGCGACCCTGAGCCAGACAGTCAAGCACAAATAAATGGAACCGAGTAGGGAGGCCTAGGAGAAGGGAGAGAGGAAATGATGAAGGGAGATGGGAGGCTAGAGAAAGGTCTCTTTAAAATGGGGAAGAATAGCAGAATCGGGGCTATGAAAATTCCCTTATTGAAGATCCGGTCTGAGTGTCTAACAACAGAGCTGTTCGTTTATAACACCCTCACTTAATATTATCCAGATCTCGACATTTCCGGATTTCTTCCAGAAGGAATATGAGATACTGGTGGCCATGAAATAATAAAGAGCACAGCTAAGGAGGCCAAGCAAGATGCAAATTAGTCAAAATCGAAAAGCAACTCAGTTCCTTAGCAACTTACAAGATTTTCTTAATTAAAGAAAATCTCATCGTTTCCCCCTCAAGGACACACGTTTCAATGGCCTCTGCATTTCAAAATTAAAGTCTCTGGAGAGACACTCTTGCTTGAGGCTTTTCCCTATGTCTACGAGGAAGTAGAGTTTTAAAAGGAAAAGATTACAAAATAAAACATGTCTTAAGGACAACTTGATCTGCTCTAAACTGCTGGGAGTTATTGCATAAAGGGAGTGTGTGTGTGTGTGTGTGTGTGTGATTAGCAAATTATTTTAATGATGATTAAGAACGTGGTGTCAAACAGTATGATATGGAATTGTGTCTCTTTTTCATTGAGATCTGAAACCCTAAATCAGTCATTGAGATCTTGAAACTCAGGGCTTTGGTTTCTTACCTATAAAATGGAGATTACAATAATACCAAGTTCCCAAGCCTATAAACCAGCTGTCTCAACCTGTGAGTTGAGACCCCTTTGTGGGTGAGTGTTCCTTTCACAGGGGTAGCCTAAGGCCATTGGAAAAGACGGATATTCACATTTATGATTCATAGCAATAGCAAAATTACAATTATGAAGTAGCAATGAAAATGATTTTATGGTTGGGTGCCACCACCAAGTAAGTTAGTGTTGTGTCTGGGTCCTTGCCTTGTTAAGTCCTCCATGTTAGCTTTGCAGAATTAGTGTAATTGACACTGAAGGGCTGGCACATGCATCAGAGAAGGTTGCAGCCAGAGAACTGTAGGCACAGACAGCCATGTGCATGAGAACAGCAGTGAAAGACTAGGTGAGACAGAGGGTCAGTTTGTTGGAGATGTTTTAAAGCTGCTGAAGACAAAGTCGAAGCAAACACGATTAATTGGGGGAAATCCGAAAATGATGGAATGTTAGGATAGTTCACGAAAAGAAATGGAATGAACTTGGGGTGGAAGTTATAAAACAGATAAGGAGCTCTGAGTGGGGAAGGTTGAGTCTGGAGGTGAGTGGAAGCAGGACATGCAGGAGGTGGAGAGAAGCTTCAGACAAAGGAGGTGTTTGTCAGCCTTTGCTCCCAGCCCTAGCTCTAGTGAACTGAGCGGACCTCTCACATTCGCTGCAGTTCACGCCAGTTTGGTTTTAGGATTGCAGCAAGCCTAATATCTAGAAATCAAGCTCATAGATTCTTGATTGGAATATATTTGAAAGTTTTAACGCACATAGAAACATTGTAAATATTTATGGGGCACAATGTCATAGATAAGTGCCTATGTAGCATGTTTAATGATTAGATCAAGGTAATTCACACATCTCCCACCTCCAGAAATCTGTGTGTGAGTGTGACATTAAAAATCTTTCCTACTAGCTGTTTAGAAGTAAATGATTATGATCAAACATAGTGGCTCCACTGCACCATAGACTGTTAAAAGTTACTGTTATCCAGCTGCTTCCCCACACACCTGTTAACCATCTTCCCTTCACCCATTCATTCCCTTACAGTTACCAGCTGCCAACAATACTGCCCTACTCTCTATATCAGTCAAACTAAACGTTTAGCTTCCACATTTTATGAGAATATGTGATTATTTATCTTTCTGTACATGCCTGGCTTATGTCACTTAACCTAATGTCCTACAAGCTCATGTATGTTGCACTGAGTAGCTGAATGATGCACTGTCTGTATATGTATGACATTTTCCTCATCTGTTCATTTTGTTGATGGACTCTTAGGCTGATTCCACATGTCTCTTTAACATACTACTTTCCTTCTTTTTGGATGAATACCCAGAAGCACAACTACCAGGTCATACGGTAGCCCTCTATCAAGTTGTGAAAGCTTTCTATTGTTTTTATAATTGCATTTCTACTAACATTGCGCAAGAGTTCTTCCTCTGCACTTCATCAGCATCTGTTATGTTTTTGTCTCATTGTTAATAGACAGTTTTAAGTGGTAATTACTGGCATTGGGCATCTTTCATATATTTTCTGGTTATTTATACAGCATCTTTTAATAGATGTTGATTTAGAACTTTTGACCAATAGTTGTTAAGTTCATAGGAAAAACAAAATTTTAGCTACAATGGCCCTAGAAGGACCAACAAAAAGAGGTCAGTTAAGACCCGAGGCCAGATACATCTCTCCACAGCTTTCTCAGCTGCTTGCATTTTGCCCTTTAAAAAAATAATCCTAGTATCAACTATAGGAACATCCAAGGAAAAGCATTTCACTTCACATTAAAAATGTACTCAAATACATTGCAGAAAAGATCAAATATCTTGATTTTATTTCTCCATATATTTTTTAGAGAAGCATGGTTTTGCTCAAGAACATAAGCAGCATCTTAGATTATACCCAAATTTTCTCACTTTGGGGGAGAGCTCTCCTTGATGACAAGACCTAAAGAAGAATTTCTTGTTGCTGAAATAATGGGATGTTTCTTACAAGGCTGAAATTGCAGCCAAAAGATCTTGGAAAAGACAGGCTCAATTTCTGACTAGCATCAGAGCACAAACATCGCAAATATTGTCTAGGAGCCCTGTCCAGGATGATAAAGACAGACCCATGTCACACACACTAGGGTCATAGAATATGTTTTGAGCTAATCAAAGACCAAAAACCTAGGTGCTGATGTCACTAGCATCGCATTATGTTTCCGAAATATGGTTTGTATTGAGGTGATGCTTCGTTAGTTATCTG
The DNA here is from genome assembly GCF_003668045.3 of Cricetulus griseus. Classification (NCBI taxonomy): domain Eukaryota; kingdom Metazoa; phylum Chordata; class Mammalia; order Rodentia; family Cricetidae; genus Cricetulus; species Cricetulus griseus. Next base: position 46,982,782 of record NC_048595.1, read on the forward strand.
TGATTTAGAATCAGATTTTAGCTGGGTGTGATAGCCATGTCTTTGATTCTAGTACTCCAGAGGCAGAGAAAGTGGAGCTGTGAGTTCATGGCCAGCCTGGGCTACATAGCAAGTTCAAGGCCAGTCAGGGGTACACAGTAAGATCCTGTCTCAAAATGAATGAATGAATGAATGAATGAATGAATGAATGAATAAATGAAGAGAAGTCAGATGCCTATCATGTTCTCACAAGTTGGGCTTCTTTATTCCTTTTTTAGTGTTTTAGGAGATTATCTGTTCCTACTTAAAGAAAGAAAGAAAGAAAGAAAGAAAGAAAGAAAGAGGAAAGAAAGAAAGGAAGGAAGGAAGAAAGAGGATTGGAGAGATAGCTCTGTGTTAGGAGCAATGACTGCTCTTCCAGAGGACCCAGGTTCAATTCCCAACACCCACATGACAGCTCACAACTTTCTGTAGCTTTGGGATCCAACACCCTCAGACAGACAAACACAGAGGCAAAAGATCAATGAAATAAAATATTTTTAAAAAGTATTTTAAGAAGGAAAAGGAAAAAAAAGAATGAGAATTGAGTCAGGAAGAAGGAGGAGAAAGTTTTAAATTGTGTATCTGTCTACATGTACATATGTCCAAGGCAGCCATCATGGCAGGACATTTGGCTCTTTCCATCTTACATTTTCCTTGGAGCCTGTCAATGATGGTAAAAGGGAAATGTTGCCCAAGCACTAGGGTCCTCAGTCTCGCCTGAAGAGTCTGAGTTCTATAAGTCACGACAGTGAGAGTGAGAGATTCTTACTGTCTACATTGGGGTGAAAGTGGGTGAGTTTTTGTGGAGATCCTGCTGGGTTTTGTTTAACAGATCCATATCCATATACAAATACGTAAAACACCTCTGTGCGTATGTGTACATACATGTATGCATATACTATACTTGGTTGAAAATGAAACAATTAACAACTTGAAATATTAATGAAATAGACAAAAGGAATTTCTCTGCCTAGCTTACAAACTGCAGGAAGAACAGCTGAGGGGAAGGTGGAATCAGGACATGTCATGACTGCTACTAGAATTAAGTGCTAAAGGACCAAATTTATCTTTAAAAAGTATCTATTTTTAAAATTTTATAGAGTTTTCAGACTACAGAAGCAGTAAAGGAATGACTCAGATCTCTCTCTCCCTCTCTCACTCCTCTCTCTTTCCAGTATATCCTCTGTTCATAGTACTTTTTCTCCATGTGATCAGGGTCTAACTATTATCTATTGACTCCCCAATATCTCCATCCAGGGAAGGGCTCTCATTGACTTGGCTTGAATCATTATTCACTATCTGGACCAACCCTTGAGGTCATGTGAATTGGTGAAACTTCATGGTGAATTTATGGAAGACAACCACTACCTTTAGCTTATTCACACATCCAATATTGAGACTAAACTTGGGGAAGGTGGAGTAAGGCAAGTTTAGATAACAAACAATCCTGAACAACATGAAACCCTTATATTACAGGAGTGTCAAATAAGGTGTCAAAGGAAGGATGGGCATTATTTCCAAAAGAGATGTGAAGGAACATCTATGTAACAAAGCAATCTGTCCCACAGGCGTTGCCCAGTGTATCAAATACAAAAGGACTCAGGCACAGAGCCACACAGAAATGATATGCACAGTCACACTCAGCAGGCAGAGAGAAAGCTGAACTTTTCCATGGAGGTACACTTCCTACTTGCTGGCCACCTCGTCTAAAGACATGGCATGCTCAATGGAACATCCCTGTCCAGAGACCAGGAATATATACCTATGTGAGTGCTCAATAAATTTATACTAACTACTTGTACTGCTTAATAAAGACTTGTATTAGAAAAGACATGCATATATGTGGAGTATGAGCAGTTTCGAGGGAGGAAAGTAAACAACTATGGTACACCAAAGTAGAGGAAATGACCTGACAACAAAGGAAACTGGAAACGTAATTCATAAAAATCAATTTTTCACTTTTGATATAGTTCCAAGGATACAGCAACTGCTGTATTCACAATAGCCAGAAATTGGAAAGAACTTAAATGTCCATTAGCAGGTGATTGGATAAGGAAAATGTTACACATTTGCACCATGGAATATTATTTGGCTGTTAAAAATGAAATCATAAAATTCATAGGTAAATGGATGAAGCTAGAAAAAAATAATCCTGCGTAAGGTAACCCAGACCCCAAAAAGACAAATATAGTATGTATTACCTTATATGTGAATGTTAGCTTTTAAGCCTTTAATAGGCATTACAATCTGTATAACAACAGAGATTAAATGCAGAGTTAGGGACTAGGGAAGAAGGGAGGGGCATCAAGGAAGAGGAAACAGAATGTAGTTACGGAGATGCAGAGAGAATGGAGAGGGAGGGAAAAGAGGATAAATGAGGGAACAGAGCAAGAGACAGCTAACAATAATAGACATTTGAGGGGTCATTTAGAAACCTACTACAGTAGAAAATTCTTAAAAATACATACATATATGAAAGAAATCTAAATGGAGTCACCAAATAAGAGGGGAGACAAAGCAGCAACTAGATATCTTTCACTATCAAGTGACTTCCGGTGCCAGAAATGGATTATATCTAATTGAGTTGTTGGCCAAAGGGGACCCATGGAAACTCCTTTCAGGATTTCCAAGGCTTTTTATTGCTTTCCACTGATGGTAAGTCCCTATTGCTGAAGAAACACATATCTCACTAAACATGGAGAAGTCAAACTGTGTCTTCACCTCTACTAACTAGTCTTCATGGTACTAGTCTGCATGGTACATGCAAAGTACTTTGCATGCTACCAGAGGAAGGAAGTAGCCATAAGCTAGCTAGAAACCCTGTGATTTACAATGGTGACTGGCCTCCATGATAGACCAGTGCAATGGTGGCACAAACGTATGAGTAAACAACCACTATCTGATTGGACTTAAGGCCATCCCATGAGATGCAACCCATGCCTGACACTGCTAGGGTGGCCAAGAATCTGAGACTAGATAGGTCATGGGAATAGGGGAAAACCAAATACTATTGTTATGTTAAAGGAACACAGCAATAAAATGACTCCTAATGACATTCTTCTATCCTGGTAGATCTGAGAATTAGGTTCTACCTGCAGTATCTGGGAAGTAATACAGAGACCCACCACTGGACAATGTGCAGAGAGTAAGGGACTTTGGGACACTCAGTACTAAATGGAATTTTTTTTCATGAAACTCCTTCCCTTGGGTCTCAGAAAACTGAGGAAGAGATGACAGAAAGAAGAGCCAAAGGGGACAGATGCAACCAAAGAAACAGAGACACAACAGGGCTATTGCACATATGAACTGTGGCAGCATACACAAAGCCTGCATAGGTCCAAGTCAGATATTATCCCAATGCTGAGAGGGGGAAGTGGACTTGAGCTCTTATCCCTAAACAAAAAGCTATCTATAATTGAAAACTGCTTGTAAAGGAAAATTAGTTTTTTTTTTTTCCAATGTTACTCCCTGAGTAACAAATTTTACTTAAGGGCAGATTCCATGCTCAGCAGGTAGATGACAGGTTTTTTTGTTTGTTTGTTTTGTGTGTGTCTCATATTGCTTTGTTTGGGCATATAGAAACCCTGTGATTTACAATGATATATATATAGATACATATATATATATATATATATATATATATGTATCTATATATATATATATATCGTTTTTATGGTTTCTGATTTTGTGTTTTTCTGTCTTTGTATGTTTCTTGTGATTTTCCTTTTAAAATTTTGGCTTGTCTGTCCTCTAGAGAGAGACATGAATTTGGATATATGGAGATGTGGGGAGGAGGGAAGGATCTGGGAGGAGCTGAGGGATCCGTGATCAGAATGTATTGAGTAAAAAATGTATTTAAAACAGTAAAAACCCAAACAAACAGCAAAAGTAGACTGCTGCAATAAGCATAACAAGATCCAAAAAGAACTGATGTAAGTAGTTCACCATACTTGTTAAACACTTAAATACTGTAGCTATAAGCAGTGATTTGACATATCCTGCCAGGATTGAACACCAGTAGTGCCAGTGTACTTAGAGCATAGAGCCCCTGCAACAGCATGGTTGCTATGACACTCAGGGTTGCCACTGCTCTGAATGATGGACTCGGATGTGACTTTATCAGTTCAAGAATTTAGAAGACAGAAAAATCTTAAAACCTTACTTTGTAAATTATGAACAGTGACAAAATTGATAAAAGTAGATCATAACTTTACTTGCTTATGAATACTGATGCAAAAATTTTAAATAAGTTATCAGTTAACATAATACATAAAACATGGCATAATGTATCACAAGGTATTCTATTCTATTCTATGAGTAGTAAAACTAACTCAGCATTATCTACTAGTGCAATTAACAATATTAAACCACTTGTTCTGGCTTCATTACTGCTGCTGTTGTAAAACATCCTATGAAATGCGACTTAGGGAAGAAACTGCTTATTGGGCTTTCAGTTTAAGGTGATGGTCCATTATTGTGGGGACATCAACAGGGGCTTTAAGTCTCACAGCCATGGTCCAAAGCAGAGCAAGGATAAACCCACAGACCCTTTCTTGTTTGCTCCCAGAATCCTTTTCTTCTCTTATACTGTTCACCACACACACACACACACACACACACACACACACACACACACAAATGCACACATCCACACACACACATCCACACATGCACGCAGGAACACATATACACACACAGACACACACAAGCAGACACATCTACACATGCACACACCACACACACAAACACACACATCCACACTTGCACACAGGAACGCACACACAAACACACACATCCACACATGCATACAGGCACACACATAGACACAGAGACACACACAAGCAGACACATACACACACAGAGACACACCCTGAAGAATAGTGTAACTCATAGTGGACTGGGTATTTCTATATCAGATAACAGTCAATACAATCCCCACAGACACACCCACAGGCCAAATCAATATACTACTTTCCCATGTGATTCTAGGCTGTGTCAAGTTGACAAAACTGACCATCATGCTACCAAAAAGAAAGTCATATGCTATTATCTCCACAGATTTTGCAAAAGTATTTCCTAAGTTTTTACTATGGCACTTATTAGATATGTTAACATTATAACAACAACAAAAAACATTTTAAAATTTTTCTGAGGATGGTAGGATACACACGTCTCTAACAAAAAAATCTTACATTCTGTCAAGTGGAGACAAAATAATTTATTTTTCACTGTCAATAACAGAAGTTATGAATAAGACTTAAATATCCTTTCTCATTATTAATTAAAATGTGATACTCTTCTATGGATACCAGCCCCAAAACCGAAAAGAAAAAGAAATAAAATGCTGTTAGAGACAGCATTTGCTCCTCACACTGTTTTCTCTGTCTGGGTGCCTAGGAAGGCTGTATCTGCCTGCATATGGAGAAATGTGACTGAGTCACAGACAACAGAATTTTCCAGACATGGCTGTCACAAATATCCTGCAGAACCTCCATATTTTCTTCCCACTTGCAAAGGAGACCTGCTCTTGATCACAGGAAGTTAACACATAGCTCTTCTTATTTTGCCTTTGGACAGAGGCCTGTCTGGTCTTCATTAGGCTACAAGCACGAGCAAGCTTAAGAGTTCACTGTGACTGCCTGTAGGCACCATGTTACATGTACACCTGATGTACAGTCCATGTCATTGCTGTTGCCAAATGCCACATGCTGAGTAGTTTACAAACTGACTTCTTACAGCTTGAAAGGCTGAAATTTCAAAATCAAAGTGCCAGGAGTGTGCCTGGAGAGAGCTTTCTGTTTTGCTCATAGATAGTGCCATTCCACGTGTCCTCAAATTGTGGAAGGGATGAGTAAATACAGAGTGCCATTTCACATGTCTTCACAATGTGGAGGGGCTGAGGTCCTAGTCCTTTTCATGAGTTCTTTATTGCAAGGTATGAGCATACTCTTTGCAAATTAATTAATTCAGTGTATGTTCTAAGCAGAGCTAGAGGAGCGTGTTGCGAACTAGGGCCTTCACGTGAGAAGCCACTGACAAGCAAGGACTAACTTCATTCTAGATCTAGAAGTTCCCTGTACAATATGGCAGTCTGTAGGCTGCGTGGAAAGTGCCTAATCTGAAAAGAGATGAAAATATAAAATACACTCTGGGTTTGGTGAGAGTACAAAGCCAAGAGGATATAAAATGTCTTATTACTTTATGCTTATCATATGTAGAAATAGCAATGTTTCCCTACATTTGGTAAAGTAAGTATATTAATTTATTTTAAAATTTATTATTACTATTTATTATTATTATTATTATTATTATTATTATTATTATTATGTGTACACATGTGTGAGAGTGGGGAAATGGGTCAGGAGAGGGTGAGGGTAGTGAGTACGATCAACGTACACAATACATTTGAACAAATATGCCATTATGAAACCCATTGCTTTGTATAGTGAATAGACACTTAAAACTGTAGGATAAGCAACACTAGTTGAATGATATGTAAAGACAGGGAGAAAATACAGTAAAATGCCAGGAACTATAGTATAGATATAAAATTGTGGCAATAATGAAAGCAAACAAGAATGACCTCTGCAAGCCTGTGGCATAAAGTTTTGTGAACACAAGGATGGAAAAAGCCGAGCCCTTCAGGAAGCTTGCAGCATAGGAGGTAAATGAGCAAGTAAACTGGCAGGGTGGACTGACTGCAGATGTTCCAAGTTACGGCATCTCAGTGGATGAAGGAGGGACACACAGCAGCCTTTCCAGCAGAATTAAAGCTTGAGCCGCCCTTTTTAGCACAAGGGATGTAGATACTCTTTAAATATTCTTACAGTGGTTTATTTTTATTTTATTTTTATTTTTGGAAACAGAATAACTGTTGCCTAAATTGACCTGCAACTTGCAGTCCTCCCACTGCCTCAGCCTCCAGAGTCTGGGATTGCAGGAGCATTCCACTGTGCTCAACTCTTTTAGGTCTGTCCTTATTCAGCTCTACTCCCGTTCTCATTCTCATTTCTCTCTCCAATTTTAACTTCTCCTCTAATAACCCCATTTGAGCACCTGTGCAGTGGAAAGTAGAAGAAACACCCATCGCCACACACTTGCCTAATGTCAATGCTGATTTCCCTTTGATTTTCTCCCTTCCCCTAAAACCAGCCTATGGGTAATCACTTGTCATTTCTGAACTCTCCCTTTTGATCCACCCTCAGCTGGCCAAATAAAGGGACAGATGCCATTTTATTTCCCACCTTAGCTTCCATGCCATTCATTCTCTGCCAATCAAAAGTATTCCTGAGGCCCGCCCGTCTGCTTTCGTCATGCTGGTATTTCCCCCCCTGCCTTTCACCACGTCCACTCAGACTTTCCTCTGTGACCTCAGCAGCTAGCTCATAGTCCTCTCCACTGCCCTACCTCCCCTTTCTCCAGTGACTTAAGAATCTCTTCTGTAATCAGGACATCTACCTTACAGCTCCTTGGCTTTCTCAGTGCCAATGACCTTACATGTCTTAGCTATCAAATAGATAAACACTGTTTGAACCTTGTCTTTGTTTGTATTCAATATTTCACACCATGCATTTCCTAGTTTGTTTACCAACCCTTCTCTGGTCCACACAAACCATGTTTTAGTGCTAACATATTTTAGAAGTTTTTTTTTCTTCAGATTTTGATCTTGAGTCATTTTCTTTGTATCTCACAGGTTCTTCCCTATAGTCGCCTCTCCAAGTCTTAGAAGCTGATCCTTACAAAGGTGAGGTAAGAGGGAGCAGCATTTCCCTCTTATGTAATTATCTCTAACCTTTCCTTCAAGAGCTCAATAGACTTCTTGCTAGTTGTTTTCTTATAACATTTACCTAACCTGGTTGGAAGCACATGCACCCTTTCTTCTCTTAGGTCTTATTGGATTAACTGTATCAGTTTTTTTTTTTTTTAATATACACCCTTTATCGGTGACCTCCAGAGAAAAAGAACCAAATATGCTAAGATATAGGCACAAAGATCTACACAGATGTAGATAGAGAGATGGAGCATGAGGCATAACTCTGCAGGTAGAGAAGTCCAATGACCTACAACCTGTAATCTAGAGGCCCCAAAAGCTGGTGGTATAGTTTTGATATAAGCCCTAAGGCCAAAAGACAAGAAGGTCAGTATCCAATGGCAGCAGAACATTGAAGTCCCACTTGAGTAAAGAGAGAAAAATGAACCCTCTTTCTGCCTTTTAGTTGTATTTAGGCCCTCAAGGGATTTTAATACCACCTTCCCACAGTGTGAGGAAGTGTCTGTTTTTACTCTGATTCAAATGCCAGTGTCCTCTAGAAAGATTCCTACCATTAACATACCCAGAAATAATGTTTTACCAACTGTCTGAGTGTAATTTAACCTAGTTAAGTTGACCCAGAAAATTAACCATTACACAGCCTAAGTCATCTCTTGATTATTCCATGCCCATTAGTCATTGTTTACTTGACTACCTGAGGGAAAAGGATCCTTATACCCAGCTTGAATTTCTTGATTGTCAGAGAAGAATTTTTTTTTTTTTTTTTTTTTTTTGGCCAGGTCGGGTCATGGCGTATTATACAAAGGATTACTGATTCAACCAGGGTTAGGAGAGACTTTCTCTTGGTTAGTCACTGTGACTAAAGAGGTACAGTCAGCATTGGTAGAGCAATGTTGTGAAGTGTTTACCAGAGAAGGCCACTCAAACATGCCTCAAGACAATAGAAAGTCTTTATTATTAGGCCAGTGACGCCACTGGGTGTTCAGAATCCATGTGCAGTCCAGAGTCTTTCTCAGGATGAGCTTTTAAGCATGAAAACCACATCCTGAGTTGACACACCCCAGTTAGCAAGAACACTTGTCCAAAAGTGGAACTACAGAAACCAAAACAGAAGCTTAATACAACTAGAGACTTCATCAGAACTATGACTTTGGCAGATTGAGTCTTTGTTCTCGTTTTTGGCAGGTGCTGCTGCCTACATCTGGGTTCCAAGGCCTGAATGGTAACTCCATCATGGCATCAGTTGTGCTAAGGTCTAGGGGCCTGTTTTATGACAGAAACCTTTTCTCCATGAAGGTAAGTAATGAAAAAGAAATTTGTAAGCTTTGCAACTCTGATGGAAAGATATCCTGGCAGTTGGGAACCAAGGAATACCACAGAGTTATTGTGAATGTAACAGCTCTGCTTCAGGGGAAAGTTTCCCTCAGTGAAAGTGTTACACCTCTACTCAGGTAGGGAAGGGTTTCCCCAGGGAAGTTACAACTCTGCTCTGCTCCAGAGAAGCATTACAGCTCTGCTCTGCTAGGGGAAAGTTTCTCCAGTGAAAGTGTTACAGCTCTGCTATGCTTTGGCTTCTGCAAAAGTTATCACAGTTAGGCTCTGCTCTGATGAAAGTGTCACACCACACAACAAACCTCACTCAAGAAATTTGTTGGGAAGGAAGAATCCAGAAGGGTGGCTGCCTCTAGGGTGGAAAGCAGCAGCAAACTGAACATGGTACAAAGCTTATATAGAGTTTCTTGGGAGAGGAGGGCAGAGCTTTCCAGGGTGGCTTGAGATTGGTGGAATTTTGTGGCATGATTCTGGGGCAAGCTCAGGGATTGGTGGGATTTTGTACTCAAGCCCTGGTCCTGGGATCAAGACAGGGTGCAGGGTGTTTTTCTCCTCTGGCCCTTTTTACCCTACAAAAATCTATAAGAAAGGACCATACATTCCATTTTTTAGTTATTTCCTATACAAACAACATAATATTAGATATTACATATATTTATATGTTCAGTAATTATTTATAAACAGATAGGCTGTGCTTTATTTTGTTATATAAATACAGTAAAAGTTTCTTTTTTAAATCATGTTTATCATGGTACTCTATGAATTTTGTTCTTGTTTTCCCCAACAACAGCCCCACCCATTTGGGTCTGGCTTTTGAGATTCAGTGAAAGGGGTAATTTTGTGGGATTATTTATATTCCTACTGGGATTTTCCCCCAGCCTTTTTTGGGGAAATTGAGCAGAAGTCTTTATGCTTCCTTAAATGTCCTCTGCTTGGAAAAGCCTGTGTGCAGGAGATAATGAAACTGTCATGGAGAGAAGCAGCCAGCTTTACTGACAGGTGCCTGTTTTTTTCTATTGCTCTTGGTTAGAGGACTGAAGTCCACTTGTGCAATTGTAATGAAATACCACAAGTATAATTTATAACAACAGAAATCTATTTCTCACAGTTGGAGTCTGAGGAGTCCAGGACCAATGGTAGGCTTGGTGTCTGCCAAGGGCTGCTATGTTTCTAAGATGACCTCATATTGCTGTTTCCTTTAGAAGGGGCCATTATAGGATGGAAGAGAATGAAGGGTAAATGGTTCAAATTCTTTGTGAAGCCCTTTTAAAGAGCTTAACCTTATTATGAGGGAGGAGTCGTAAGATATAATCTTTCTCAATACTATTGCTCTAGAAAATTAAATCTCAACATGGATTTTCCAAGGCATATATACATTGAAACTGTACCGATTGACAATATGTTCCCAAATGTTGCTAAAATAAACTTAGGCTGTTTATCTGTCACTTTCAAAGGAATACTAAATAAATCAGCCCACCCCTGGAAGTGCTGGAATCTAAAACTCAGTAACACTGGGACCTATAGACACACTCAAGAAACAAATGAAATACAGAACCTGAGACAAAGACAAAAACAGGAAGACATGAGTCAGACAGAACCAGAGGTGGGTCAGGGGGTGAGAATGGGACAGAAGCCACTCCAGATCACTTATTTTTGTTATTTGTTAAAGGTTGCTAACAAAGATGAGAATCCAGGGTCATTTTAGTTCAGTGACACTGGTGGGAGTTGATGGTGTAGCTCAGAGGTAGACAGTTCTTAGCATGTCTTCAAAGACTCTGAGTCTGCTCAGTAGCAATGCAAAACAAAATCCAAGAAACAAACAAACAAACAAACACACCAATCGTCAATAACACTCCCCTAAAAATATAGATATGAGTGAAATCACAGCAGTCAGGATTTCATTAGACAAAAGCATTCCTCTTGGAATCAGGTCTTAAAAGGTCCACCCCACCTTAAAATAGTATTTTTCACAAGTAGTCTCTGCTTTTTAAAAATAATGACCATTAAAACCTAAATTATATTCTAGATCCAAAAAATAAAAATTTCAAAAGGATAATTAAAGACAGTTCCGCAGCCAGTCATATTGGCTGAGGAACTTAGGCTGCACAGAAGTAACCCCAGAAGAAAAAGTTCCATGGCTCTTGACAAATTTAGTGTCACTGGGATGATGTGCTGGGGTTTATGTTAGGAGATAATCAGTCTGTGATGATAGACCTAGGAGGCACACACCATATCTAATTACTTAGCTGTGAAACAAAACAAACAAAAAAAAGCATTCTCACTCTGCATTTTCATTTTGAAAACATAATTTCATAAGCTTAATTTCCAAACTGGGTTTAAGCAGATCAGTGTCAGGCAGTCAGCTCTAGAATGTCAATATTTCATCAGTTCACCTTGTGATCACCATAGCTACCAAGGACGTTAGTGCTCTGACCTCTGGAAAGGAGGGGTGAAAGCTTGGGGTTGGAGCTTTAGTTAGTAAATCCTTTCCATTTAAAAGCCATAAGCTCCTTGTCCCTGTCAGCCAGCAGCCAGAAGGGGTCTTGTGGACAGATCCCATTAGAGGGGACACTGCTGGGAGCAGAGAGATGAGAAGAGCCTTGAGAGTGTGTGCTATAATTAAGTCTGACACACATATGCACTTGCTCAAGTACAGTATGTGGATGACGTACATACATGCAGATGCATTGATCAGCTGAAACTGAGCAGCCTTGCATACAACAGAGTGCAGTAACAAACAAACAAACAAACAAAAAATTAACCCTGAAACTGCTTCTCAGAAATTGTGTAATTGTGGCTCAGAAGAACAGGGATATCCAGTCCAAATCACAGCAGAACCTACCATCATTAATATGTGAATCATAGTTTTCGAGAGTTGTTCATGAAATGGATCAATGTATGGCCATGATGTAATAATAGTAATCATGCAACCTAGCCACTGAAAGTTAAAAGTTTGGGAGGGCTCAAGGGACACAAAAAGAGTTAAATGATTTACCACAAAACAGACACAACACAAAGCTCTCTAATCTTGCCGCTTGTGTAGTTGACAATCAAAAGGAATTATTGCATCTGTAAATAGGAGTAAGAGAAGAGTCTTGCTGAATAAATCAATTCCCTTTCAAGGTTGCTGGAAAAATAGTGACAGGGATGTAAATCCTATGAAATGGGAAATTTGGCACTTCTAATTGGATGTGCACACTGAACTGGAGGAATGGCCTGGGAATGAATATTTCTTTTGGTGATCTAAAGTAACACAGTGAGTGCTCATTTCATTACAGCATTTGCTGATTATGATTCAGGGTATTAGTTTCATATTGGTGATAAGTTTTGCCCTCATTGTAGTTCTGGAGTACAGTAGACGGGAGTGTATTTTCTATCTCCACTTAAATCCACCATTGTGATCTCTTTCATCTGCAACTAAGCCTCAGCTATGCCAATAGTGAACCTCACTTGAGGAATGCTGTAAAGAATGTTAGGAATTGTGTTCATTCCAAACAGCAGGTAAAGCTGTGGATATTAAATTTGTAGTAAGCACCAGAAGGGGAGCTTCTGGATTCCAGAGCTTCGCCTTCCATTTCTCTATACTTGATCTACCATTGGTAGTCTCACTGACATCTTCATATAGCCTGCTTTCCAGACACTTTGTTGTTGTTGTTGTTGTTTTTACCAGTTTCCCATATCCATTTTCTGTGTATAGGTTTGCATCACTGACCATAACTTGCACAGAGGCTGTGGGGATGGCAAATAAAGCAGCAGCAAATGACCACTCACTGTATTAGTCTGAACTGGCTCAAGATAACAGAACTTCCACATACATTACAGGGTATGTCTTGGTTTTATAAAGAAAATGGAGCTCAGGCAAATATGGAGAGAGCTGGAGAATGATAACTTGGATGTCTGAGACCAGAGAATTAGGAAACAGTTGCAGTGAGGAAACCCAGGGCCAAGGAAAGAAGGAATGCATTTAGGTGAAAGTTTTCAAACCAATGTAGTTGCTAGGTAAGAGCTTGTAAAACAGTATGGTGTCACTTAGCATAGGAGACAGCAATGGCATTCCAAAATCTCATTTATTTAACTCCTGTCTTCCAAACCTCACTTGAGAAATTCATAATGGACAACTCTAACCTAGGGCCATGCAGGAAGAGAGTTTCTAGGAACACATTTCTCTGGTCCAAGGGGGAATACCACGCTGCTGTCAAATTAACAGCAATCCAGCTCTCTTTGGAATTTTGGCCTTTACTCCATTTCTTTTTGATAATATTTAACTCAGGAATAACAATTAAGGAAATAACATCATGCTTTTCCTTCACACAGTACAGCCGACTTTTAACAGATTTAAACATCCTTTTCCCAGGGAAGGGACTCTAAGTCCCACACATTGTTTTAAATGTGTCTAGATAATTTCTATCCTTTTTAATCTATGTTATACTTTATATCTGTGAAATCTTTTGATACAAATATCAAATATGAGTAACATAATTATAATGTATTAGATGATGTGAAATGGGAGATAGGAAAAAGAAAAAATAGTCCACTAATGTATGGAAAAATAAACCAAAACAATAAAGAAAATGAGCACAGTATTATTTTGACACCTGGTGATTTGGTTATAGATTTTTTTATCTTTCTTACACTGTTCTTGCTTGCTTGTTGTCAGAAAGTGGTTCAGGTGCCTGAGCTCTTTGCCTAGAAAATATCCTTTCTGGAGGGCCCTGGTCCTCAGAAGTCCTGCCTGTATTAGATTTCTGTAGCTTTCCCTCATCTTTTGCTAGACAGAAAATTAAAAGTTATTCAATCAAATATTTAAAGTTCTAGTCCAAACTCTTTAACTCCCATTTTCAGTAGGAAACTAATTTCCTTCTACAATCATAATGACTCTCCTTATTTTACAGTTGATTTGGTGGCATGAGCTGCCCATAGTAGTCAGTTGGCAATGTAGTATTTTATTCATAGTAATTCCTGTTATATTCATGGAGTGAAGAGGCTTTGTGGCACATGAGTGTAATCACACTAGTTGGGAGGCAGGAAACTAAAACTTTGAGGCTGGTCTCAAAGACAGCAAGATTCTGTTTCAAGCAAGAAAGACAGATAGTCAGACAACCAGAAGCTTAGCCATCCATCAGCCAGCAAACAAACAAAAAGCAGTAAGAATGAGAATGACATTTTGAAAAAAGTATTTCTCTTATTTTTTGTCATACATGGGTACTGTATTTACATCACTTCCATCTCTCCTCTCCCCTTACAGTTCCTCCCATGTCCTCCAACTCCTCAAGCTCATGACTTCTTATTCTCAATTATCACACACATATTTATAAGTACAGCCTGCTGAATCCATTTTGTATTGCTCATATGTATATGTGCTTATGACTGATTACTTGGGATTGTGTAGTCTATTGCGGGGCTCTTCCCTGGAGAAGGCTGCTTCTCCCAGTATAATTTTTTAAATGGATTCTTACTTGTTTCATTTTAATGGATTCTTAGCTATTTTGTTTTCACACTGAGGTCCCCAAATCTGTGCATCTGTATATGGGTGAAATAATGTCTCAATAACAATAGACTAATTGATGATTCAGAGAACATGTGTCATCCTGATGTTGATAGTTTCTGTAAGCCTTGTGTTATCTAAAGGTTGTGCAAGGTGATAGCAGGGCAGCTGCTTAAGGATGATGGGAAATATGGCAGGCCAAGTGAACTCTGAGGGTATGACATTGATGCATGGTAAATTTGTTTTCTTGACTAAAGACAATATCTGTGTGGAACGATCACACTGAGAACAAGGAGTTCTGTGACTCCGCAGATGATGGCTCTAGCAGAACCACTCAAGTAAGAAAGAAAATTTATATGCATATACATAAGTGGTCGTTCCAGTAAGAACAAATTATGCTCCCCCCTCCGCCTCAAAATAGCTGGCTGGTCTTCCCTGGGAAACTGCTAATACTGGAAAAGTAAGTATTCATCTTTGCTTTCGTCCATTTTCTCTGCACCTTTACACACATCAGCTTGGACACACACATCCCAGGAAAGCTTTGTCATCCGCTGAGCCTGGTGAGTCTCAGTCCCTGACATAGCCACACCCATGTCAAACAATGCACATTCTCCAGGACTTCCCTCACTCAAGGCATTCTTGCTCCCTTCAATAAAATGTGACCAAAAGAAGGAGGAGGAGGAGGAGGAGGAGGAGGAGGAGGAGGAGGAGGAGGAGGAGGAGGAACAAAGAAAGAAAGAGAGAAAGAAAGGAAAAACAAAAGTCCAGGCCCAGACAGATTCACTGAAGAATTCTATAAGACTTTCAAAAGAGGAATTAACATCAAATTCTCCTCAAATTATTCTATATAAAGGAAAATAAATGAATGCTTCAAAATTCTATCTAGTACTTCTCTGCTATCAAAACCAGGTAAAGTAACAACAACATGGAAAATGATCAGCCTATTACTTTGATGCACATAGACATCAAAATTCTCAATAAAAAGCTTGCAAATCACATTTCAGACACACCAAAAAGATTATTTGCCATGATTATTATCATGTTGGCTTCATTTTTGATATTTAGGGTGATTTCACACAGATAAATCCATAAATATAATAATTGACACAGATGAGTCAAGAAATATAATAATCACATAAATGGATTCCAGGACAGTAATTACATTATTGTTTCAATAGATGCAGAAAAGGCTTTTGACAACTCCAGCATAACTTCATGATAAAATTCCCAGAGAGACCAGGAATGAAAGGAAGATCTTTTAACATAGCAAAGACTATCTACTACAAACCTATAGGCAACAACACTTGATAAATGGAGAAAAATATAAAACATTTCCACAAGATCAAAAACAACAATGATAAAATAACTATCCATTCTCTCTACTTCTATTTAATATAGCACTTGAAGTCTTATTTAGACCAATAGAAAGAGGAAAGGGGGATACAAACAGGAAGGGAAGAAGCTAAAAGTATCCTTATTTGTAGATGATGATATTTTACCTATATGTAAACAAGCCTAACAACTGCATCAGAAAACTAGAATTGGTAATTTCAGCACAGTGGCAAGATGCTAAAATGATACACATAATTCAGAAGCTGTCTTATATGATAGCGATGAATACCCCAAGAAATAAATCACGGGTACAATTCTGTTCACAGTAGCCTCAAAAAAGTATCTTGGAATAAACCCAACAGAGTAAGTGAAAGACTTATACAATAAATGCTTTAAAACACGAAAGTAAGAAAGAAAGATGCCAGAATATGACAAGACAACCCTTGCTCTTGGACTGAAGGTATTAATATTGTGAAAATGACCATTCTACCAAAAGACTCAATGCAATCTCATTCAAATTTCCAATGTAATTGTTCACTAGGGAAAAAATAATCCCCAAATTCATGTGGAAACACAAAAGATCCTAGGTAGCTCCATCAGTCTTGAGCAAGATGAGTAACATTGGAGGGACCACTATGCCTGATTTCAAGTTATACTACAGAGACATAGTAATAAAAGAGCACGGCACTGGTATAAAGACAAGCACATAGATCAAATGAATAGAATAGAGGACTGAGATATAAGCCTCCACATCTATACTCACCCCCCCTTTAAAAAAAAACAAAAATAGATACTGGAGAAGACTGCTTCTACAACAAAGCTGGTACAAACACTGGATGTTTATGTGTAGAAAAATAAAAACATATCCCTCCCTGTGTGCAAAATACAACTTCAAGTGGATTGAAGATCTCAACACAAGACCTGAAGTTATTAAACTGTTAGGAGAAAATTCTGGAAATCACTTCTTGATAAGGCCTCTGGTAAGGATGTCCTGAACAGGACTTCACTTGCTCAGAAACAGTGCCAACAAGTGACAAATGGGACATTGTGAAACTAAAATCTCTACACAGCAAATGAAGCAATTAGTTAGCTGAAGAGATATATGATAATGTAGAAAACCTTTGCCAAACTACATTTGGCAAATGATCAATATCTGGAATATACAAGGAACTTCAAAAACTAAATGCTAAGAGCCAGAGGGGTCAAGGATACCACAAGAACACTGCCCACAGAATCAACTAAGCAGGGCTCATAAGGCCTCACCAGAGACTGAACCAAACAATCAGGAAACCCAATTGGGTCTGATCTCACTGTATATGTTATGGTTGTGCAGGTTGGTGTTTTTCTGGGACTCTTAACAGTGGGAGCTGGGGCTGTCTCCGAAACTTTTGTCTGCTTTTGGGACCCTTTCCTCCCACTTGGTTGCCTCATTCAGCCCTGATATGAGAGTATGTTCCTCTACATACTGTAACTTGTTGTGCCATGTTTGCTTGACATCCCTAGGAGGCATGCTATTTACTAAAGTAAAATGGAGGAGGAGTAGATTTGGGGGAGAGCAGACAGGAGAGGAGGGAGGGGGAAACTGTGGTCAGGATGTTATCTATGAGAGAATGAATGAATGAATAAATAAGTAAATAAACAAAATGGAAAGAAAATTTAGGCAAAGGACAGAATAGAGTTTTCAAAAGACATAAGACATAAAAGTGGCCAGTAAGTATTCACACATTGACATAAATAGTAAACAATAATAAATGTGTTCAACATTCTAAGCCTTCAGAAAAACGCAAATTAAAACTAATTTGTTATTCTATTTCCCCTCAAATGGGACAGCTATCATTAAGAAAACAAATGAGAATGAATACCAGTGAGGGCAAAAGAAACGGGGAATGCCTATCCACTACTGAGTTAGATTGACTGTGTTCTCAGAACAGCACTGTGCAGCTTTGATACTGCCTGCTATTTACTTAATTCTTTCATGTCTCTGAAAGAATCCTACTAGGCTGTAAGTCTCAGGAGAGACTGCTGGTTTTGTTTGTTTATCCCTGCATCCTTTTGCTTATCATTACATCACAGTACCTGACACGCAATAGGTGCGCAGTAAATATTTGATGCAGGTGTCACTTGATAGCATCATACCAGAGCTTGCAAAGCAGAGAGCGGGATACACAGGAAAGCATGACACACACCAGCAGGACAGCTCTGTTCCAGTGCCACTTCAGAGACTGTCCTACTAGATGACCACCAACAGGCCATCTGAACGTCTGCCTTACTAGATAATGAAACAATTGTACCACAGAGAAAGCCCATCAAGGTTCTTAGTATAATTTCTCTGTGTGGTCAAATATTGTACATTTGGTTTTAACTTCGGTGACTGGCATTTTTCTCTAAGCAATAGCAATTAAAGTAAATAGGGCGATTCAGGAATTCTTCTTTGAATTCAAGGTTAGCAAAGTCTCCATTGTTTTATGCATGTGGCCAGTCTCAGGACCTGGCCTCCATTTTACCTCCATTCATGCCTCCATTTTTCCTCCAAGCTATTATGGTGGCAAAGGCCTCTGTTTAGAAACTCTGTACACAGAGTTATATTTTTATTCCTGAGTTTGTGCTTGCTGGTTACTTGATCTTGATAAAATAACCTCTGTCAGTTTCATATGCCTCTTCTACAAAACAAGAGTGAAAATAATTTCCCTATAGGATTACTTGAGGAATAAAACTAGATTATCTTTGTAAATTTGAAACTCTAGTGATAGAATAAACCGATCTGAATTTAAAATGAAGAATCTGAGACAATATGAAAAGTGTGTGTGTGTGTGTGTGTGTGTGTGTGCGTGCGTGCGTGCGTGCGTGCGAGAGAGAGAGAGAGAGAGAGAGAGAGAGAGAGAGAGAGAGAGGAGAGGGAGGCTGAAGCTCATGAAGTTGAAGCACCTGCTTCACTGTTCTGGGTAGATCCTTGGTTTATCTTACCTAGGTCCTGAGAAAAGGGTAAATGATAAATTATAAAACAGGATCATTCATTAAAGGAAAGCTATTCATCCAGTAGGCACACAGAGGCATAACCAGTTCACAGTGTGTGACAGGGGTGTTAATGACACTGGGCATCTTTCTTGTTATTTCTTTAAAAGGTTTTTAAGTTCAAGAGTAGGGGGTGGGGAGAGTGTTCCATCTTGAAAGCACTGAATACAACTCTCAACATTTTTATAGCATTGGATATATTGAAAATGTTTTTCAAAACATATTGAAAACATATTGGATATGTTTTCAGTTTAACTAAACAACTCACGTACCTAAAAACAAAACAAAACAACCCTCCGCAAAACACTCTTAACCCCATTTTCCAACTCGCACACATGAACTGGAAAATATTTTAAGGAAAAGCTTTTAAAAATTTCTATGATTTACAAAATATGTATATTTTAGGGTATTTTCTGATATGTACCCAAGGTTCTAGCAATGCCATGTAATACTACTATCAATGGTGCATTTTAGTTTTTTTCTATCTTGTGTATAAATGTGATGTTTGTACATGTTTTGGAATCCATTATGGTCATTCAAAACACACACAAGTGTGGTGATATATTGCTTATGACTTATTAAAGCTTGCCTGAAGATACAGGAAACAAAGCTAGCCACAATCCATAGAGCCAGGCAGTGATGATACATACCTTTAATCCCAGAAGCCCTGCTAGCTAGCCATAGATCCAGGCAGTGGTGGCACACAAGAGACAAGCAGATGAATCTCTGTTAGTTCAAGGCCACACTGAGCTACATGAAATTGATCTGTTCCTAAAGAGAAACATCTCACACAAAGGTAATCTCAGCACTTGGGATCACACACCTTTAATCCCAGCACTAGGGAGGTATAACAGGAAGAACCAAAGGGTCTCATTAGAGATTTACTCTCCAGCCACTCCAAGAAAAGGACATCCTTTTCAGTCTGAGGTGGAGGTAAGAGCTAGTGGCTGGCTGCTTTGCTTTTCTGATCTTCATCTTGAAACTTGAACTCCAATATCAGTCTCTGGGTTTACATTTTTCGTGTTACACATGTGTGACAATTGAGTCAGAACAGTAAGCATTACCATCTCCTTAACTATTATTTATATTTGCATGTTGGAAATTTTTAGATGTCTTGAAACACATCATAGACAATTTTACCTAATAATTATATGTAAATGGAGGCTTTTCTGTCCTGCCCCATCCAGCAGCTGTTTCCAAATAATCACTCAGAGCTTAATATTGCTTATAAATGCTTGGCCAATAGCTCAGGCTTGTTATTAACTATCTCTTACATTTAAATTAGCCCATTTCAATTAATCTATGTATTGCCATGTGGTCATGGCATTACTGGTCTGCTGGCATGTTGTTCCTCAGGTGGCTGAATGGCATCTCGAAGACTCCACCCTTCTTCTCCTGTATCTCTCTATGCTTGTATTTCCTGCCTGGCTCAATCTTGCCTTGCCATAGGCCAAAGCAGCTTTATTTATCAACCAATGAGAGCAACACATATTAAGAGCTTACAGAAAGACATCCCACAGCAATTATCCTATTGTTCTTCAGAAGAACTGGAGGTAATTACTCCCATTATTCATTGGTACCCTTATTAAACTTAACATCCCTCAGCTCCACCCTTCCTAGTCTTGAGTGAGCAGCATTCCACTCCATTCTTTTATAAGACCGTCTTATTTCCACACATGAGTAAAAGCATATGGCATTTGTCTTCGTGTGCCTGGCTTATTTCACATAACATAATGACTCCCATTTCCACCCATGTGGCTGCAAATGGCAAATTTTCATTCTTTCTGTGGTTGAGCAATGTTCCATTGTATAAATATACCCATTCTCTCTATCCATGCATTCCTGGAAAGACATCTTAGATGATTACATATTTTAGCTAGGAACACTGCTATAATAAATGTGGAGGTGAAGCATCCTCTTGATCCAGTGATTTCATTTCCCTTGGATACATCTCTTGTAGCAGAATTGCAGGTAGTCGGTGGTAGTCTGTAGCTTTTCTTGTTGAATTTCTGTAATGTTTTCAATATTGGCTATACTAGTTTATATTCCTATCAACAATATATAAGAGTTGCCTTCTCTCTGGGTACTTATGCTTTATTGTTTTGCCTTTTTGGTCACATCATTTCTAATCAGGATGGGATGATAGTTCACTGTGGTTTTGATTATATTGTTGCTGTCTACATACACAGAAGCTTATCTATTTTCTTCATCCATGTCTTCATATCTGGCTGAGGCAATGCACTTATGTATGACATAATTTAGCCCCCAACCCCCACCCCAGAATCATTTGCAGTGTTCACAGTCCTCTCATCACTGGCTGATGTCTAGCCTGATCTCTTTTCACACTGCACAGTCATCTTTTACTTTTAGATGCATGTGCTGCCTTGGGCAACCAGGGAAACAGCATGGTCATCTGGGGGCCCTAAAGAGATGTTTGAAGTTCTTTTGTTTTCACTCACTCACTCATTCATTCATTCATTTTTATTTTATGGATATTTTGTTTGCATGCATATCTGTGCCCCATGAGCAATCGGTGCTCATGAAGGCCAGAAGAGGGCATCGGATCTCCTGTGCCTGGAGTTACAAAAGGTGTTAAACTACCGTGTGGGTGCTGGGAACAGAATCCAGGTCCTCCGAAAGAGTAGCCTGAGCTCTTAGCCATTGGGCTGTCTCTCCAGCTCCTGTCGAGAGTTCTTGTTCAAGAATTTAAGGTAATGTCCTTCGTTGAGATGGAATACTGAGTGTATGAGTTTAAACAGGGAGAGAAAAAGGTGGGCAAGGAATTAAGTATGTACAAGCAAGAGACTATAAATAAATACTGTGATTTTTAAGCAGCAAAGACATAAGAAAAGATATTGTAGCATGGAGGGGTAGTTGTATCAGCTAATTTTATGTCAGCTTGACACAATCTAGAGTCATCTGAGAGGAGGGAACCTCAATTGAGAAAACATCTCCATAAGATTGACTGGAGGCAAGGCATTTTCCTAATTAAGAAATGATGGGTGGAGAGCTCATTCCATTGTGGGTGGGGCCACCCCTGGCCTGGTGGTTCTGGGTTCTATAAGAAAACAGGTTGAGCAAGCCATGAGGAGCAAGCCAGTAAGCAGCACTCTTCTATAGCTTCTGCTTTAGCTCCAGCCTCCAGGTTCCTGCCCTGCTTCCTGCTTCAGTTTCTGCCCCGACTTCCTTTGCTGGTGAGCTATGATGTGGAAGTGTAAGGTAAAGTAAACCCTTCCCAAGCTGTTTTTAGGCATGGAGCTCTCATCACATCAGTAGAAACCCTGAGTAGCATAAGTAGTGAAAAGGCAGAAGAGACTCACTGATTGTAGGTGCCGTGGGTCAAAAGCAATGAAGAACTCAAAATGAAACTAACATTTAAGGTAATTATAGCTGGGCTGCAATTAGTAAGGTCTAAAGGTGCCGGGCGTTGGTGGCGCATGCCTTTTATCCCAGCACTCGGGAGGCAGAGGCAGGCGGATCTCTGTGAGTTCCAGGCCAGTCTGGTCTCCAGAGAGAGTGCCAGGATAGGCTCCAAAGCTACACAGAGAACCCCTGTCTCGAACCCTCCACCCAAAAAGGTCTAAAGGTGATTTAGGGGATTTGGGTTGTTTTGTTTTCTTTTGGTTTGGTTTTGGGAAGTGTCACATGTGTCAAGGGCTGGATCATGCCAACCTTGAGCTCAACATTTAGCTTGTGGAGAGCTGGGACTGCAGGTGTGCACTCTGGGCTTGTTTGTTCTGCTTTGCAGCTCGTTTTTCTAACATGTGAAGTCTGAAGACATACCCGCACATCTTCTTAGGTGTCCTTTAGTATAATTGGCATTGTGCCCCATTTCTGCAAATTTTTATCCAATGTTAGACATGCTGAATTAGTATTCTGTAGCTAATGTACCTCAAATTATATTCTAAATGCATTATTTTGCAAAAGTGGAACACTGGCCCTGAAGGACCTTGGCGAACATACATTCACTCTCCCAGTTTGTAATAGAAGAGGTACAGAGCTAGCGTGAGCTAGCCCTGAGGTCACAGGAGTACTGCAGAAGAGCTGAGCTGGAACCCAAATTCTTTTTTGTTATTCTGGTGTACAGTCCACCCCACCCTCTCCCCCAAGCTGAGGACCGAACCCAGGGCCTTGGGCTTGCTAGGCAAATGTTTTACCACTGAGCAAACCCCTAAAGGTGTGTGTTCAACATCAATTTTTTTAAATTTGTTTTTTTTTTTTTTTTTTTTTTGGAGGTGAGGAGGTTTGAGACAGGGTTTATCTGTGTATCGCTGGCTGTCTTTGAACTCACTTTTTATGTCAGGCTGGCCTCATACTCAGAGATCCTCTTGCCTCTTCCTCCTGAGTGCTGGGATTAAAGGTGTACACCACCACCTCCTGGCCTGGGATCCAAATTACTAACAAGCCCTAATTTAAAGACCATGGTTGCCTTAGTTTAAAACCTTTCAAAGTATTTTTGTTAGGAAACATTTTAAATAGAGAAGCTTGGAGAGTTTAATATGTTGATGTGTTATGTTGACTTTAAGTATATATTTAGATATGAAAATGAAATATTATAGAGTTGAAATGCCTCCTCCAAGAATGCTCTCCAGTTTCACCACTCCTTTCTTCCTTAGGGATAATTATCTTGACAAATTGGTATTTTTTTTTCAAGAACTTCTGTAGGAGTCTGTCTAAAAGGAAATGAATTCTGAAACAATTGCATTTTTCTGTGAGTTTTAGTTCTTATTAAAATTTGTGGACCTTTAATGTTAAAAGTTAAATGCAAAAGAAGTTCATTTGCAGACCCCATTGCCTGGGGAAGAAAGAAAAGTGTCCTAAATGGATCCTTTCTAATGGATGCCCACATTGAAACTAAGATGTATGGAGTCAAGATAATTGTTTCACCAAGAAACAAGAACTGAATCTTGTTTTCCTAAGAGTAAAAATGGAGAGAAGTGCTTCTATGTAGGACTAGCTTTGTGTGCTGGGATCCTGCAGTCACAGTAAGTTACATAGCTCATGTGCCCCCATGGTTGGTTAAATTCTTTGCATGCATGTGCCGAACTTCTAAACAAGGGCATGCATCTTAATTCTGCTCTTCTCTTGCCAGCCATGCAGCTGGTTCTGGCCTCTAGGTGGCAGCCTTAGTAGACAATGGCTGTCAAACACTCTTTGCCCTCAGAGGGGCCCTTGTCTGCTTTTAATACTCAATCCAAATATTGTATGTAGGCATCTCGCTTTTATTTCTCAATACAGAGATAAAAAGTAGGGTTTTATAGGCTAGCTATTTCAAAAAGAAAATGGACATAAAAATACTACCAGGTGCTCTGCTAAGGAGAGAGCATCAGAATTTCTTTTGCTGATGAAACACCTAACCACAGACATGGGTCATCCCCATTTTATAGGCAAACTGAGAACCTTAAAGCTTAATTATAAGGGAAAACAACTGCTAAGAGGGTGAAATAGAATTTGAACTCAATTGTGTTTGTCTTCAGAGACCACATATGGGAGTTTGTCTGGAATCTAAGAGAAAAGTTCTAGAGAAAGCAGTGCAAAAACAACTGTGTAAAAATGAATTTTAAGCATCTGTCCATGTGCTAAGTCATGTCTCTCCACTGACACAAGGAAGACATTGCAGGTCTGAACTCATAGGTACCAAGCAGATGCAAGATGCCCATGTTGCTATCCATTTCCAATAAACAAGCATCTCAAGTTTTCCAGAAGCATCTAGATTTCTAGCATGCTGTCCCAGTTTCTTTTCAAGTTTTCTTTTGCATTTCATATTTCATGCAAATGAGCTTTGACTTTGGGATTTTAGAAACACAGTCCCCCTGAAAGGGAGATATACATTTAAACTGATATATTCCAACCTGAATCACAAGCAAATAACTTCACTGACAGCATTTCGAGAGTGTCAAGTCACACATGCCTCTGAAGTACCCACGTATATCCAACTGTTGGTAGAAGAGTTAAATGTTTATCATTGGTATAAAATGCAGCCTATGAAATCTGACATCCATTCAGAAAACACTTTTTAGGGACCATAGGTCTGTACTACATCCTAGACCAGGCTGACAGGCTCGAACTCACAGAGATCCACCTGCCTCTACTTCCCAAAAGTGGGACTAAAGGCATGTGCCACCACTGCCCAGTTCATCCTGGGCTCTTATAGGATTTTTAAGCATACTAAACATCATTTTAATATATATTAAATTTAATTTATGTATATATTATTGTATTGTAATTAATGTATGCATATTAATTAAATTTAATATATATATTTAACTTAAACCTACAAACTAATTTCTACTTAACTCTGAAGATTATTATTTCTGCTCAGTTTTGATCTTGAGGATTTCTGACTGTGAATCCATTTGGCTGGAAACGTATGTGTATTTTAGGAAACTGACTCTAACATGTTTTCTCCCATAAGGGGTCTATTTGTTCTCTCTATGTCTGTCAAACTACCAATATGGAGCTACATTTGTATCTTTTTATAATTTATTCTTTTAAATTTCATTTTAATTTAAACTGGATTCCAACCACAGTTCTCCCTCCAACCTCTCCTCCTCCCCCCACACATTTCCCCCAACAGGCCACCCCAAGTCCACTCCTCCTCACTGGTAAGGGCTCCCATGAGAAGTCAACATGTCTGGCACAATAGCTTGGGGCAGGGCCAGGTCCCTCCCCGCTGCATTAAGACTGAGAAAGGCATCCCACCATTGAGAATGGGCTCAAATGAACTAGCTCCTGTATGAGGTTTGCATCATGGTCCTACTGCCAGGGTCCCCTCAGATAGTCCAAACTTCACAACTGTCTCCCACATAAGGAGGGTCTAATTCTGTCCCCTGGAGTCTCCACAACTTCCTGTCTAGAGTCCATGAGTTTCCACGAGCTTGGTTTAGCTGGCTCTGTACATTTCTCCGTCATAATCTTGACTGCCCTTGCTCACATAGTCCCTCATCCCCCTCTTCTACTGAATTCCCAGACCTGGCTTGGATCTTGGCTGTGGATCTCTGGTTCCATCACTTACTGGATGAAGGCTCTATAATTATAGTTGGGGTATTCACCAATCTGGTTACAGGGGAAGGCCAGTTCGGGCATCCTCTCCACTATTGCTAGGAGTCTTAGCTGGGGTCATCCTTGTGGATTCCTGGGAATTACCCTCGCACCAGGTTTCTCCCTAACCTCATAGTGGCTCTCTCTATTAAGATATCTCTTTCATCGCTCTTCCACTGCATCCCTACCCCCCTCGACCATCCTAGTCCCTCATGTTCTCATCCCCCTCCCCTGTTCCTTACCACTCTCCATCCCCAATTTATCCAGTAGATCTCGTATAATTTCCATTCCCAGGGGGATACAGGTGTCCTCTTTCAGTCCTCCTTGTTACCTAGCTTCTCTGGAGCTGTGAACTGGTAGGCTGGTTATCCTTTGCTTACATCTAATATCCACTTATGAATGAATACATATTGTGTCTTTCTGAGTCTGGGTTCTCACTCAGGTAACCATCCATTTGCCTGCAAATTTCACGAGGTCATCATTTTTTAATGGCTGAGTAGTACTCCATAGTTTAAATGTACCACATTTTCCATATCCATTCTTTAGTTGAGGGACATCTGGTTTGTTTCCAGATTCTGGCTATCACAAATAATGCTATGAACATTGTTGAGCAATTGTCCTTGAGGTGTGATTGAGAGTTCTTTAGGTACAAGTCCAAAAGTGCTATCACTGGGTCTTGAGGTCCCAAGTTCCTTAGAAACCATCATACTAATTTCCAAAGTGGCTGTACAAGTTTTCACTTCCACCAGCAGTGGAGGAGTGTTACCTCTGACTCCACATTCTCTCCAACATAAGCTGTCCTCAGTATTTTTCGTCTTACACATTCTGACAGGTATAAGATGGTATCTCAGGGTCATTTTGATTTGTATTTCCTTGATGATTAAGGATGTTGAGAACTTCCTTAAATGTCTTTTGGCCATTTCAGATTCTTCTGTTGAGAATTCTGTTTAGCTCTGTACCCCATTTTTCAATTGGGTGATTTTGTATATTGATGGCTAGCTTCTTGAGTTCTTTATATATTTTGGAGATCAGCCCTCTGTCAGATGTGGGGTTGGTGAAGATCTTTTACCATTCTGTAGGCTGTTGCTTTGTCTTATTGACAGTGTCCTTTGCCTTACAGAAGCTTTTCAGTTTCAGGAGGTCCCATTTGTTGATTGTTGCTTTCAGTGTCTGTGCTCACTGGCTAAATGGGTGACTTCTTGTCCTATGCCATGTGACCTTGGGCTTGTGTTTCAGAATGCTCTGAGATCTGTTCTCTTTTGATATTTCCACTCATGGTCAATTTTGAGGAGGCAAATTCCTCTATTTCTTCCTCTATAGGGTACTTGCGTCCCCTACAGATGTATGTCTGGGATTCCAAATCTGAAAGGTCATTTCCAGATACCTCTATAGTCACATTTTAAGAATGGCCTCTGGTCTTCCAGGTGAAGGATGAAGAGCCAAAGACCTCCCACATTCTAATCAAGAGCTATTGGGCTTCTCTTGCTTGCTGGGATCGAAACCACACCCTCTTCTCTCATGGCTTATTTTGCTCAAATTCAGTTACCTCACAAACACTTTTATCAAGCCATTTTTGGTTCTATATTTTAGGTGATGTCCCCTGTGCTACTCAACATGTCTGTCATGTGAGAAGCAACTCTTCTGAAGGATAACTGTCACCTGGGCACATAATGCTTTTTTAAAAAAAATTCAAGGGTTTCTGAGTGTTAAGAAGAAAGCTCACCCGAGTGACAGAATCATGGATACTGTTCAGTTAGATGAGCAACTAAATGTAGGCTGTCCAGAGAAGTTGCTCTTCAGGCATCAGCTTCCACACTCAATTGCTTGCCATTGTGATTTCATTTTATTTGCTGTTTCTCTGTCTTTTAAATGTGGGTTTATTGTTTTTGTTTTGTTTGAGACAGGATTTCACTACCTAGTCCAAGCTAGCCTAAAGCTCACAATTGAACTACTTGAGCCCAAGTGCTGGGATTCTAAGCGTCTGCCACCATGCCCAGCATCAAATGTGTCTTGATTGGCTAATGGATTATGGTGGTTTCTGGTTTTCTTGTCAGTCAATGAAAATCATACTTCTAAGAAATAATAATAGTAATTATGGGAAAAGATAAATCATGGTTTGAGGAGGAAATAATGACTGCTAATGAATGTTACTTGGAATAACCGAGTTGTAACAGAACCTACAATAAAATTATATTATCCTTTTCTATATTAAAGCTTTAATCCTTGTAACAGGCATAAATTTGGTATAATAAATATAAGAAATAAATCCTTACTAAAATAGGTGACATCTGTGCAGTGTGCCCAGTGCTATACTGTTATTACCTAATTAAAAGGATGTCTCAAATTTGAACTACTGGTTCCAATTCTCTCTCTCCATCCCCCTCCTGTGTGTGTGTGTGTGTGTGTGTGTGTGTGTGTGTGTGTGTGTGTGTGTGTGTAGGCCAGAGGTTGACATCAGCTGTTTTCTTTCATCACTCTCCTCCTTAGCTTTTGAGACAGGACCTCTCATTGAAACCAAAACTCAGCAGCGACTCTGTGCTAGGGTTGCAGAGATGTCCAGTCAAGTCCAATTTTTATGTGGGTTCTGAGATTTGAACTCAGATTCTCATGATTGTTTGGTTGGTGGGCACTTTACTGATTAAATCATCTCCCTGGTCAGAAAACTCAATTCTTTTAGAAATTGGAATACATAGGAAATATATTTTTAACACTAGGTATATGGTACTATTAACAATGGTTTTATTTTAGTCTTGATATTAATGGTATATCAATCGATAAGTTTATAGAGCTTTATAGTTATATAGAGGCAGATTAGTCATTGATGTATATTAATGTTCATCTTCCATTTAAAAGTAATTATTTAGGTTGTGAGAATCAAGCATATTTATTGTGGTGTTCATGTTCATTTACTTTCACTTCTACAAAGCAATTATGGGCTCATTTACCTGTAGAAGGCTTCTTCAATAATTTTCTATTGAAAGAACATTTGTAAACACATATATGTTCTTTATGCACACACACACACACACACACACACACACACACACACACACACACTCATCCAGATACACACACATACAGACACACGAGAGAGAGAGAGAGAGAGAGAGAGAGAGAGAGAGAGAGAGAGAGGCTGAATTGGTGAATTATTAAGTGCATGTTTATTTTAAAATTTATTAACTATTGCTAACTAGTTCTCAGAAACTGTCCCATTCATTTACTCTCCCACAAGAGGCACATATATGCTCTTCCATGCCCACACCCTTCCTAGCATTCATTAGCACTAGATTTTTTTTTTAACATTTGCCTATGTAATTTGCATTGAGCCTCTCTTTGTGCGCTCACTTTGCAAAGGAATGTGCATACATTTTGTCCTTACAGTTATTTTGTTTTCCTTACTGAACTGTAATATTCATTGCTGCATTTTTCAGTTATACTTGCTGTAAATATTTGCCCTTGTGTAAATGTGTCTTTCCCCTCCGTTTCCTGTTGTCTTTTGTGTAACAATAAGTCTTCACTCCAGCTGCCTGAGCCCCGCTGCCATGTGGAACTCCCCCATCACTTTTGTGAACATACATGTTCAGATTTACTGTAGTTGAATTATTCCCATGCCTTCCTTTTTGCTGATCTTTTTGTGTGTCTCATTTATTGGCTCTCTACTGCCCCAGCACATGGTAGTATCCTATATTCTAGAGGCTAAATGTGATCTTGCTAGAGTTCAGGCTTTGTTCTATTTGGTAGAGATATATTTACAATTAAAATATTACAATTAATTCTTTGAGAATGCCATTCATTTTTACAATGTGATTTGATTTAATTCACCATCAGTCCCTCTCCTCCAGCTGCTCCCATATCCCCCTCCCAACTTCCCTCCCAACTTTGTGTATGTTCTCTTTTCAACCACCAAGTCCAATCCGTGCTGTGAGTATGTGTCTTGGGTATAAGACCATTCCCTGTATGTTGGGCAAGTACCCAGCTGCATCCCAGAAGGAAATCAACACTCCTTCCTAGTCAGCCATCAACTGCCAATAGCTCCTCAGCTAGGAGTGGAGCTTCGGGAAGCCCTCTCTAATCCATGTTGGAGTTTTTACTGGCTTGATATAATGTAGGTCTTGTACATGTAGCCACAGTCACTGTGAGTTCATGTATGCAATGGGACTATCATGTCCAGAAAGCACTGTCTTCCAGCAGTCCCCATCAATCTCTGGCTCTTATAATCTTCCGGTCCCATCTTTCCCAGTGGTCCCTGAACTTTAAAGGGAGGATGTGTGCTACAGAAATCCCATTTACACTGCTCATTTCATGGTCTCTTAGTCTGCAGTTAAACAGGCTGGGGGAATCTGCATTAAGCGCCATCTACTGGCAGTGACTGTTTTATGTTCATAAGAGGTAAGTAAGAATTGCATTTCAATTTTCCCAGGCAATTCACCTTGTCCCAACACTTTCACAATGTCATTTTCTGTCTGTCTTCTTTCAACTTTACTGAAACAAGGCATTATCTCTGTCCTTTCTATTTGATTCTAGTAGTCTACATCGCTGCTATGGTTTGGAGAAATGTTCTCAAAAGTCCTTGAGCTAACTTCTTGGCTTGGGTGCTACTCTTTGGAGCTATTGGAATCTTTAGGAGGAGAGTCCTAAGGAGAGGTCCTGAGGTTACAGGGTATGCCATCAAAGGGGGTTGTGAGACCCTGGTTTCTGGTTGCAATGTCAGCCATTTTTCTCTGTCACATGATCCACTATTGACATCCAACGCCCCATGGCAGAGGCCCCAAACCATGGAATCACTCAGTCCTAGACTAGACTCTCAAAACCTTTACTGATGCAGATTAATTATTTCAGGTATTTTGCATCAGCAGTGCAAAGCTAAACAACACAATCTTCTCACAAACTATCCTGTTTCAGTCAACGTAACTTAAAATAATAGACTAATACTCCTCTTAGACTATTTCTTTTTTAAAAGTTGTCTTGTGTGTTCATAACAAGCACTATGTATTCAGTGGCTCAAGCGACAGAAATTTATGTTCACACAGCTCTAGAGGCTGGAAGTCCGGCATGAAGCATTTGGCAGGCTTGTTCCCCTTTGATGTCATGAGGAACCTATCTGCTTCAGGTGCTCTTGTTTTAAAAATGACCATCTTCTCCCCAAAGTGTCTTCATGTCATTGTTTATCCTTAATTTCAAACTGTCCTTTCTTATGAAGGTGCATTGGCAGTTGAGTAGTGGCATGGAGAATAGAGGCATCATGATTACATTATGGATGGATCGAGGTGACAGAAAGACGAGACTTCCCTCTCCACCAAGACTACAGGCAGCAAGCAGCAAGCACAAGAAGAGATCTCCTTGAGAAGGTGGGTCTATGTAAACATAGACCAGAACCCAAGTGATCTGGAGCTCTTGAGTCTGTGTCCCCTGCTCATCAGCTCAGTTCTACCCTTGAGAGTGCTGCTCCCCTCTCAAAATAAACCACCCCTATTTCTATCACCATCCATGTGTCCCTGGTCCAATTCATTGTTCCAGGATACAAGAACCTGGCTATTTCTGTAGAGGTATTTCAGACATTGATCCACACTTACTAGAAACACTCGTCATGTTGGATCAGGTCGCTGCACAAATGATCTCATTTTACCTCTCCACTGACCCTTTCTCCAAAAGCACTAGCATTCTGAGGTGCAGATGTTAGAATTCAATGTAGAATCTTGAGCAGAATACCATATAGCCTAATACAGCATGTGCTGGAGTGTTTTGTGTCAAGTGGACACCAGCACAAGCCATCTGAGAAGAGGGAAGCTCAATCAAGAAAATGTTTCTATAAATCAGGTTATAGGCATGCCTATAAGGCATTCTCTTAATTAGTGATTGATGGGGGGAGGGCTCAGCCCACTGTGGGTGGTACTATCCTTGAGCAGGTGGTCCTGTGTTACATATGAAAGCAGGCTAAGCAAGCCATAATAAGCAAGCCAGTAGGCAGCACCCCTCCATGGCCTCTGCATCAGCTCCTGTCTTCAGATTCCTGCCCTGTTTGAGTTTCTGTCCTGACTTCCAACAGTGAGGAAAAGTGCTATGGAAGCATAAGCCAAACAAACCCTTTCCCCTCACAAGTTGCTTTGGTCCTGGTGTTTCCTCACAGCAATGATAACCCTAGGTAGGACATAGCCCATCAGGTTATATGGAAACCTTGGGTGGGATTTTACTATTCATCTTATTTGAGTAGAGGAGTTGAAAGGGATCTGCAATCCTGCCTTGAAATCTGTGAACATTTACTTAGATCTTTAAAGCCTCTCAACTGAAAGTCCATATTTTCTCATGAAAATCTTGCACGTATTTTGATAGATTTATTTTTAGATTGTTGATTTGAATGTGTCTATATGCAAATAATACTTTAAACTACATGCATATATATTTCTCATTTATGCATAATTTAATGTGTGTATGTATGTATGTATGTATGTA
The DNA here is from genome assembly GCF_003668045.3 of Cricetulus griseus. NCBI lineage: Eukaryota > Metazoa > Chordata > Mammalia > Rodentia > Cricetidae > Cricetulus > Cricetulus griseus. Next base: position 47,015,226 of record NC_048595.1, read on the forward strand.
TGTATGTATGTATGTATGTATTCATGTATGTGTGCGGGCGTGAAGTACACTCTATATGTGTGCAGGCGTGCAATACACTCTACTCCTGAACCTGTATATTTTTCCCCATCTCAGGGTAAGCATCTCACCCTGTGCAGCTATAAAAATCTCAGTGTAATTTTAGGTGTCTGAGCTAACACCTCAGTTGCTTCCCCTTCTGAAGTGCACATTTAAAATACTTGCGCTGTCTTCTAAACCCAATGCATAAATTTATTGATTCAGTTTGTGAAGTGGACTTTTTCATTCACAAGCAATCATAAATCTTGGAATATATACAATTCTCTATAAAAATTATCTCTGGATGATAGCCGTATCAAAGCAAGAGGCAAATGATTGTGGCTCAGGGAGCTCGTGCAGCCTGCAGCTCTCTAAGTCATGCTTGCCACATCTGAAACAATGTTCTAGCAAGACTCCACACTTCCTCACGTGAGGTCTGAGGAGCTGCTCATAAAGGATTCCTGCCAGGAGTCTGTGAGTGGTGAGGCATTGATCTGACAGTAAATGGGGATTTCAGTGACTAGTGAATATTCACAATATTCTAGGACTCTGGGCATTGTTTTCAGTATTTTACACATTTTTTCTCCTTTCAGTTCCCACCAACAGCCCCATGAAAGAGATACTACTATTTGTGCTTTGCATCTGAAGACATAAAAGTCCAAAAGACACATCTCCCAGGAAGGAGTGAAGTTGCTTCTCTAGGATATCTGATACCATTTTCTTTACGAAGACTTAAGCAATTACAAGTGTGTTTTTACATTGGAAGGAACTAGAATCTGGGGGAGGCTTTTCTGGTCTGTGCAGTGAGCAGGTGTTAAGACCATTGAATGGATATTTTGAAACAAATATGGCCGCTGTATGACACCTCTTGTCTTCTTACTGGTTCTCTGGCCATCTGCTTATTTGACATTGAACTCTTATTTCACAAGGTCACACATACTAATCGGCCTACGGATGCTGGCAGGAATGACAGTGGAGAGCAATGTTTGCCACTCACTATAGCTACTCTTCCAGATAACAGTCACACATCTGAATGTGGGCTCTCTTTCTATGATGCATCCCTGCTCAGTTCCACATTTGCTCCTTGCTGGCAAGAAATGGTTTTGTCCTCTCTGGCAATCTCAGAACTAGTAGAAATACCCTAATTATCTTCAACTTTTCCCAGGCAGCTGCCAGTCAGACTGAGAAAGGATCTCAGTCATCAAGACAAAGATGTTCTCTAAAACATTCTAAAACTGTTACCCTCTTCCTTGCCACCAAACATTCTAGAAACAGGCAGCTACTCTCACACACAGAATTTTACATTTATAATTACTTTTACTTACCCAAACACAATTTTTCTAGAAGTATACACAGCAATGGATGTCCCTATGGCATTTTCATACATGATCTATTTTGTTGGTGTGCGTTTTATCTTTCAGTTCCTACCACTCTCATCCCTCACCTCTCCCCACCCTCTGATCTTCCACTCAAAGTATTTTCTGGAAACTCGTCTTTCCTTAATTGTATTCTTGATGACATTATGTTTATAGTTATTTTATTAGCAGCACAGAGTTATTTTTTAGGTCCTTGTCAATATACCTAAAACTGAATAATAAATGTGAAACCTTGAAAGATGAAAGCAGTTTTCTGAATTGTTTATAAACATAGTTGGCTTGTAAACCTGTCCAAATTGATATAAAACACATCTAGTCTGAAAAACTCATAAATACGTTATACATCTTGATAAATGTTAAATATAAACACTAACATTGGATTGGCAGTGAATCTCATAGAATAAAGGCTATTTTTAAAAGCTAATATAAAAATCCACAGATGAGTATTAAATTCCATTAAAATGATTCAAGTATCTGTATCAATTCTATTACATGTTAAATTTTTAATTTTAAAAATTATTTTAACATAATTTTTATTGATTCTTTGGAAATTTCCCACCATGCACCCCTGTTGCATTCATTTCTCAGCCCTTCCATTTACTTTCCACCCTTGTAGCCTCCCCACAAAAAGAAAATTTTAAAAAAAGAAAAAGAAGAACATTTTGCTTCTCCATTTTTTCTACCTCTCCATTACATATTCATTTGTTGTAGTGGTCTTGGGAGCTTTGGTGCCATGCAGTAAACCCTTTGGTCCAAACAGTTTTACTGGCAAGTGTTCATTGTGTTATGTGTTGTTGGTCTGGTTTGAGACTTTTGACTCCTGGTACATCATCAACATGGACAGCCACCGAAACTTCTCTCCAATATCCTACTGTTGCCCTGAATCATGGTTCTGTGGCTATGGTTCTGCAGGGCCGGTCCCTTCATAAGCTCCATCAGGTCATAAATAGGATAGATGTTGGGGTGGGCCAACTCAAAGGCCTGGATGTGGGCCTGGGCAGTTGCTAAGTTGATCAGTCTGGACCTCCACAAGGAGTGACCCCTCAGGCAAGAATCAGGGCCAGATCTCTCAAGCCTAAGCCATTATGGCCAGCTCTCCTATGCACATAGTGATGGGTGGGACCAGCTCTCCAGAGCCCAACCTATGGAGACCAGCTCTCATATATACATGGTGATGGGTGGGACCAACTCTCCCGAGTGCAGGGCCAGTTCTCCCTTTGCTGTAGCCAGTGGGTAGGGTAGTTCTCCCAAGGCCATTGAAAGTCAAGGTTAGCTCTCCCATGCCAATGCCATTGGGGCCAATTTTCCCGGAGTAAGGGTGGGATGGTTTTCCTGCTGAGGTGGCCAGGTAGGGGGTCTGATCAGTTGTCTGGTGCCCAGGCCACTGGGGCCAGCTCTCCTACCCTCTCCACCCCCTCCCCCATGTCATGGACATTAACACAGACCCTGGCTGCAATAGAACCACAGACCTAGACATGGTCCTCAGCCACATCTTGGGCCTGGAGGTCACCATGGCCCTAGGTATCAGCACAGGCCACTCAGATTGGAATGGCCCCAATGGCAGTGTGGCCCGGGGACACTAACATGGACTCAGGTGGTGGCCTAGACCCTGGGCATCCTTAACAGCTTAAGGTGGTAACTTGAGCCACTGACATCAACACAGCCCCCAGCTGCAGTAGGTCCACTGACCCAGACATGGCCCCCTGTGGCAGCACAGGCCTGGATATCACACAGCCCAGGAGGCAGGGCAGAGCACTCAGAAAAGCCTGTTCCTCAAGACTTTTGCACCTTCACCTCAATTTCTCTCCTCAGTGCACAAACCACTCTGCTTCTCCTTTTCTCCCATTTCTCCACCACAGAGGCACCTACTCACTCAGGTGAGCCTGTCTAAAATTAAATTGTATTTGATGTGTGTAATTGTTTTATAGGTGCATCAAATGAATGCAGTTCTTGGGAAGTCCAGAAGAGGGCGATGGCTCCCCCAGAACTGGAATTAGAGATGTTCGAGAACTACCGTATAGGTGCTGGGACTTAAACCTAGGTCCTCTTTAACAAATGAGCCATCTCTCTAGTCTCCCCCAACCCCTGCAGCCATTTTTAAATTTGTGAAGCTTTAGGTTTGTCTTAGTTATTTTTCTATCGCTATGACAAAACACCATGATGAAGCCAACTTATAAAAGAAAACATTTAATGTGAGGCTCATGGTTCCAGAGGGTTAGAGTTCATGACCAGAATGGCAGAAATCAGGTGGGGAGGCATTGTGCTGGAGCAGTAGCTGGGAGCTTCTCTCTCTCTCTCTCTCTCTCTCTCTCTCTCTCTCTCTCTCTCTCTCTCTCTCTCTCGTTATTTTTTTTTCCGAGACAGGGTTCCTCTGTGCAGCTTGGAGCCTATCCTGGCACTCGCTCTGGAGACCAGCCTGGCCTCTAACTCACAGAGATCTGCCTGCCTCTGCCTACCGAGTGCTGGGATTAAATGTATGCACGTACCACCAACGCCAGCCTCTTTTTTTTTTTTAAGACTAGTTTTGTTGTGTGGCCCTGGGTGTCCTGAAACTCAGTCTATAGACCAGGTTGGCCTTGAACTCACAGAGATCCACCTGTCTCTGCCTCCCTAGTGCTGGGATTAAAGGCCCACACCACCACCGCTTGGTGGAGGGCTTATATCTTGAGACAACAACCACTGTGAGGCAGATAGCATGGGCTTTTGAAGCCTCAAAGCCTGCTCCCAGTGACACTCCTCCTCCAAGGCCACACCTCCTAATCATTCCTAAACAGTTTCACAACTTGGAGCCTATCATTCAAACATGGGGGAGAGAGGGGACATTCCCACCCAAACCACCATAAGGTTCTAAGAAGCCTTTCATGTAAATAATTAGATGGACTCGGGAGGAATCCTGTTGTACCAGTATCTAGTGGTTCTTGTGTGTGTGAGTTGTAGCCTAGATGATGTGTGGTCTATTATCAAACTGTTTAGTGACTGTGATGGTTTATATTGATCACTAGCTTGAGCAGACCTAGAATCACCTAGTGGAGAAGCCTCTGGATAAGCCTGTAAGAGACTTTCTAGGTGTAGTTAATTGAGACAGGAAGACCCGCCCTAATGTGGGTGGTACTTTTTCCATAGGCTGGTGTCCGGATTGCACAGAAAGGGGAAAGCAAGCACCAACCTCTTTTTCTGCTTCCTGACTGCAGACACAATGTGACCAGCTGCCTCACATTTCTTCCAACATGCTGTTGGACTGCACCCTCAAACTGTCAGCTAAAGTAAACCATTCCTTATATTGCTTTTGTTAGCTACTCAGTCACAGGAAAAGTAACTGATATGACACCCACCACTAGAGGCTCCTTAATGTCTGCTTCAATCTGTGCAAACACGACACACAGACTCCATCACTCTTGTAGCATGTTCTTGTGGGAAGTGTTCCTTTTCGTCACACCTACAGTGATACAATGACTTCTAAGGCATCCCAGGGCCATCTATAGCATAGAGAATTTCCCACGGCCATCTGAAATAATGTGATACTTACTTTTTGCTTGCTTGCTTGTTTAACAGACAAATAGCAATTACAGGAATTTCTTTGAGCACATGTGACCTCTCAGGACACTGACTTTAGGAACAAGTGCCAACAGAGGTAGGGTATCTGGAAATCAGTTCATTTTAAAGTGGCCATTGCTTGAGTTCTCCTCGGAATTTTGTTTTGTTTTGCAAGACAGGGTTTCTCTGTATAACAGCCCTGTCTATCCTGGAACTCCATCTGTAGACCAGGTTGATTGTGAACTCACAGAGATCCACCTGCCTTTGCCTCCCTAGTGCTGGGATTAAAAATGTGCACCATCACCACCCAGCTTCCTCAGAATATTTTTGTTATGTACATACAGGGATGCATATACTTTCAAGACTGTTGCTATATGCAATATAAAATGAGGAATCACTGAAAACTCAATAAAGCAGTGGTTTTTTCACTTCAAGTTTGGGGAAGGTATTTAGTTGGAGAAGAGAAAGCTCAGTAGACAGAACATAAAATGGAGGAATTGGCACTGGAGGCTAAAGAAACTCAGCAGAGTAAGTATGGACCACAAAAGGAAGCAAGGTGGGGAAGAGTTTCTAACTGTTGTGGAGACTCTGGACCACAGCTTATCACTGAGTACTTACTGTCTCCTTGGTGATTTAGATTCACTCAGATACTAGGCCCTGTATGTAAAGAACCACAGGGAAGGATGGATAGAAGATACAGTCACATATTGTTTAGTAACAGGATGCATTCTGAGAAACATGTCCTTAAGTGACTTGTCATGAGAACATCATAGAGTCTGCTTATGTAAACTGAGATGGCCAGGTGATAAAATATCTCTGAGTCACTGGCATTGACCTCAATGTTGTTACATGGTGTAAATCTTAATGTGACATATGAGAAATTACACCAAGAGGTTTTGGGTTTTTTGTTATTGATTGTTCTTTTTTAGATCTGCGGTAATCTCCACTCAAACGCAAACTGTCAAGACATGATGAATTTGTTATTTGTTAGAGTTGTATACATTTTGGAAAGAGGTAAAATAAATCATCTCCTATACACAAATCATTGTGGTAAACTGGGCTGTGGCAAATATTGAGACCATGCTCTTTGTGAGCACCATATCCTTTCAAAGTTATATCTGTCTGATTTCTGGAACCTCAAATGAAATCAGCCTCTGACCACCCCCCTTTTGTACTTACTTGTTTACAGTTCATTTCTTCTATACTTTAACTGGCTAGTGATACCATCTTCTCTTTTGGAGTTGTACGCTGGTATTCATTATGTACTTTCAGTATTTAGCTTCACCGGTGTTTTGCTGGTAGTTCCTATGAGTTAGAGATTTTCAAAAATAGGACTTAAGTCTCGAGCTTCTCCTCTGAGTGTCCAATGCAGGACCACACACAGTGAACTCAATCAACGTTTTCCTGTAGATTCTATTATCTCTTGGTGGTCTTCCCTGTCTTTCTGATGTCCAAGTTCTTTATGTATAATATTTTCCTCATGTCAACAAACGTGGAATTATCTGGTAAACATGAGGTTCTCCTTTTTTTTCAGTATCATTGAAAATAGGGTGCCTGCACTATTACTCTATAAACTTTACCTTTGGCTGCAAACTGAACACCGCTTTATAAGCTCAAAGGTGAAAAAAGTCAGAAAGACAGGCCGTGTTTAAGTGATAACATGCAAAGCACAATTTAAATAAATTACCTACCCTGTCACATGCAAAGCTGAGAAAACAAAACACAGGCACTAGAAGTCTTAGGTCCTAACAATCCTATCTTGGTGTCTTTCCTAATCCTCCGCAATATTCAGATCCTTGATATTTTCAGGCAACTCAGACTATGGAGACTCACAAACTTTTTTAATCTTTCTAGAGAAGTGTATGGGTGCCACCAAAATCAGATTAAGGGAATGAGAGACTTGCCTCCTTTTACAATGGATAACTCCATCTATGGAATTATTTTCAGTTGCAGGAAGGATGTTTGGCAAGAAGAGTGACCCTCAAAGCCTTGGCTACAGTTAGGTGAAGTCAAGACCTCTTTGAGCTCTATGTAATGAGGCTATGGTAGCTCCATAGCCTCCTAGTCCAGGGGAAACATTGCTTGCATAGATACAGAATCCAATAATGGCCTGCAAGAAGAGTGTGGCCCTGTGCCTAGAGTAAGGTTACAAAAAGTGGTAGCAACTTGGTTTTTGGGACTCCTGGTCTAGGGATGGTCAGCTGAGTTTTGGATGCGCAGTTGGGGAAAGACATGAACATTACCAGCTTCCTGGGCTGTGAGGCCCAAGTCCTTCTCTTCCACATGTTACATCTGAGGAGGTTTTGATTGACACATTTATTTCTCCTTTCAGTCCTGGGTACATCCCAGGCCCCTAAATCTGGTGAACCCACATACTTAGGTTTGGTGAGTGGCTAGCAAACAGAACACTGGCTATTTCAACATAGCAGCAGCATTGAGGGTAGGTGTGAGTTCTGCAGGATCCTTCTTTAGTGAATTTGGGAACTATCGGCTTGGAGCACAGCCCTCAAGTAGAAGGAACCTGGATCCTCACTTGGGAGGAGTCTTAGTTCAGTAAGGCCACTATAGTTAACTAATAAACTGGTGGCTCATGACAGACTTTTGTGTTTCATAGTTCTGGGGTTCACAGTTCAAGACTTAAGCAATACCAGAGTCAAGCTCTAGTGAAGACCATCTTCAAGGCTGCAGACTTTCGACTGCTTGTATTTTCATATCTTTTGTAATCTCATTCATGAGAGCCTTAACTTCATCACCTATCTCACAATTCTACTTCTCAATGCCTGCATAGGAGGGTAGACTGTCAACATGGGGATTCAGGAGAAATGTTCAGTCCATAGTAGAAAAGGGACAGCTGTTTAACTCATAGGAGATTCAGTGGATGAGAAATAAATTTATATTTGTAAGATTTCTGGGCTATTCATTGCAAAAACATAGCCAGTCACATTCTAATACTGGCTGTTTCTATTTGGCCATTCTATTTAGTGTATAGCCTGTGGCCACACAAAGTTCCCTTTTTTCTTGAGTCATCTGGAAAGGAGGAACCACACACTAGTGAATTTTCAATTTCCCCTTTGAACAAACACCCCTGTGGTCACCCCTCCATTATAATCTGATGGCCTTTGGGAAGGTCCTGTGAAATGTTTGCTCAGCCTTGGAAATGCAGAAGAGTGTGACTAATTTGAAAACACATCTCTCGTCAGCATACGGATTACCTGCTCTAAGACGTTAACCAAAGTTTTGAAGTCAGCTCATTCTCTCTTCTAGTTTCCTATGCTTTGTGCTGGTAGCGGTGTTGGGAAGGAGGCCTGGATCCTGCTTTAACCAGTTTTCATCCATCCCTGCTCATTCAGTCTTTGCAGTCTACCACTGGTTTGCATGAAGGTATGTGTGTATGGGGGGGCAGAGAAATGGGGTGGCAATGTTTATTTGTCTATGTTGCTTTATGCCTTGTGGGCATACAGCCAGTGATGTAATTGCCACAGCTAGATGAACCTAATAAATAATCAGAGCTAATGCTCTCTTGGCATGCTTTTGTAGACTCTCCAAAGGTACTGACTTTACTCTCTTCCATTTATTCTGACCAATGAGGATGCATCTTTTTCATTGTGGTAAGATTTGTAATTTTTTTAAGCTTCCAGATATTCTCTTGTTCCCCCAGGTAGTTTTTTTTTTATATAGGACTCAGAAAACTCCACACTGATGCCTTCTGATGTGGTCCACAGATGGCCTGTAGGAAAGATCTCCTACCATTTGTTTCTCTAGAATGGAGGTCTACCCCAATGCTCTGGTACTCTTCTGGTTCTGGGCCTCTAATTAGCTGACTTCTTTCTGTCCCTGTTCTGAGACTTCAGCTCTCATTTCTTGTTTACTTCCATAGACGCTAACCTGTGTGACAACACCCTACTTCAGAGCATACGTAACTGTGCTCTGAGAGCTGCTTTTGAAGATCTTCTCAAGAGACCTGAAGTGAGAAGATTGTAACTCTTCTTTGCTCCAACACTAGGTGTGGGTGCCGAGACAATGCATCCCTAAATTTCTCTCCTGCTCCACTTTTCTACTTGATTTTGTTTTTAGTCATTAATCCGGTTGAGGGTTTAAGATGTCTGTACTAGTTTCTCGGGGGTCATTTGTTAAAAAATTAAATTGGTATAGTAGGAGCCCCAGAAGATGTCAAGCTGTCTCAGGCTCAGTTTGGCATCCTGATGTATGTATATTTTAGTGGATACAAGTTAAGGCAAGCAATCCCCATTTTTATATCCCATTTGTCTGCATTAGGGGTTTTAACTGCTGTGAAAACCCTTATAAAGAGCACATTTAAATGGGGTGGCTTGCTTGCAGTTTCAGAGATTCAGTCCGTTATCATGATGGGGAGCATGGCAAAATGCAGGCAGGCATAGTGCTGGAGTAGTAGCTGAGAGTTCTACAACTTACAGGCAACAGAAAGTCGACTCTGGGCAGTATCCTGAGCATAGGAAACCTCAAAGCCCATCCCCACAGTGGCACACTTACTCCAATAAAGCCACACCCACTCCAACAAAGCCACACCTACTAATAGTTCCACTTCCTGTAAGATTATGGGGGGGGGCAATTACATTCAAACTACCATACCATGTATGACATGCATTTTAAATATATATTAAGTTCATTGTTCCTAGCTAAAATAGCTTATAGATGCATTGAGAGTTTTATTATGCTTATCAGATATGGTATACCAAATGAATTAATGCTTTTGAGAAGAGTGAAATATGTGGATTTGCTTATTTCAGTGGCAAATGGTTCCAAATGACTGCATTTCAATGACATCACAAGAAGGAATGAAAGAAAATTGGATATTGATATTAAAGAACATATGCCATTTGGGGAAAATGAGATCTTTTTATACATTTGAAGTGTTTTCTTGAGAGGAAGGGTGAAGCTTATTTTGTGCTGGGAGCAGATCAGAAGCCATCTCTGTAGGATCCAGTTCATTATGAGCTCTCTGATGGGTAGAAGTGTGCCAGAGACCAGTTTGCCATTTACCAGGCTCATGGCTCCTTATTAGTGATACATGGTTTAATATATTGCTTCCTTTCCCAGGCAGTCTGGCTGATTGAGTTCCAACTAAAGGACTATAATATTTATTGCTTTCAGGCTTGGGCCATTTTATTTGTAGTCCTTTCTCTCCTTATTGTACTGATGGTAACAGTAGCGTTGGAAGCTACCTGCCAAGCATAGAAGGAGCTTACATCCTGGTTCAGTGCTTAGCAGAGACTAGATTTATTTACCTAACTAGATTTATTTGATAGTATATCAGTTGCTTTTCTCATTTCTCTGGCAAAATATCAAACAAGAAGCCATCTAAGGAAGGAAGAGTTTACTCTGCTTTGCTCAAGGGGATTCATCCCATCATGGCAGGCAAGGCATGGGAGGAGAAGGGGGATGGCTGGTCACGTTGCATCCATAGTCAGGAAGCAGGAAATGGGGCTGAGCCCTCAGTGACCCACCTCCACCATTCATAGGCCTCCAGAACTGGTTTTTTAGAGGAATGTGGAAAAATTTGCAGCTGAGAGCCAAAGAAACCATACAATGCCAGTGTTTCTACATTCCTCCTGGGAACCAGTTCCAAAGGAAAAACGAGTTTTCTTCTGGCTTAGAACTTGATACATACATTCCATCCTGGTGGGGTTGGCAAGGCAGAAGGAACAGAAGGCCTGCTGATCATGGGCTGCATTTGCAACAAGGAAGTAGAGAGTAAGCAGGAAATGAAGGCAAGCTATAAACCCACCAGGCCTGCACCCACGACCCATTTTTTTCCAATGAAGCTTTACATCCTAATGCTTCTAGAACTTTCCCAAACACTGTTCTGAGCTGGGGACCAGGTTTTAGAACACCTGAGCCTATGTGGGACATTTTACATTCATTCCATAGCTAGATTGTCTGTTACAGACACTGGCTGTCCTGACAAATATAAACACACTTGAAAATAGAAAGGACTTCGCTGGATATGCCTTTAAGGGATTATTTTAATCCCTTAGGGATGATTTAATACTTTATACAAAGGTTAAATTGCACTGTTGTTGTTGTTGACTTTTCCTCTACTCCAGTGGTTCTTAGTCAGTGGGTCATGGACTCTTTGGCAGACCTCTATCTCCCAAAATATTTACTTTATGATTCATTACAGTAGCAAAATTACAGTTAATAGTAACAAAAATAATTTTATGGTTGGAGAGACACCGAAACATGAGTAATTGTATTAAAGGGTGGCAGCATTAGGATGGTTGAGGACCGTTGCTCTACTGCAGCTTTTTAATTTTCCTTGCCCAGCTATCTTTTTTAGTTGACTATACTTAGATATTCATCTTATAGTTGAGAGCTTATTTTCCTTTAACAGACCTCAAGTCTCTCTTCCAGTTTTCTGTTAGGAAAATGCCATGAGTATTTTAGACAAGCAAGGTTGTTAACTATGTTTAAAATAACAGTAAAGACCAAGTGATTATATTTCACAATAGATACCATAGCTGTACGTATAGAGAACAAAACCCTTAGAATTAAATTCACAAAGAATTGGTGATAGTTAATACTGTGTTCTTAGATTGCTGTTGCTGTTTAATGGATTTTTCTTTACATTTTCTATATTCTATCTAAGCAAAAAGAAAACAAATCCTCAATAATTTAAAAATTAGAACATATATACACTTTAAGCTAAGATCCTCTGTATTCATATATGAAATAAGAAAGTGGGCTTCACACTGTGCATCTTGTCATGCCCATGAATTGTACACTCATATGATGTGGTTGCCCTTACATGGTCTATAGTTAAGTGATAGACTTTGCCCTAGCTACATTCCTATTTTTTGTATTTATCACATGCTCTCCATTTCTCATTGCTGTATAAAAAGGCAAAACAAGGAAGCAGCTGCTTTTAGAGTAGATGTTAGAAGCATTTATCTCATTTTTATGGCTCATTTCATTAAGCAGCTGTTTTTACATACCACCTATTGTGACCTGACTTGAACCTTTGATTAAAACAATTATGTACAATTGCAAGTCTTAAATAAAGCTTTTGGAGCCAACAATTCGACGGGGTGGGGTATTGATTTTTACTCCCCACTGAATTAGAATTGGGTCACTCTTTTTATTATTCTCCTTTGTTGTATCATTCCCTGACTCCTAATTTACTTTTGAATTACCACCCTGCTTGCTCATTCTTCCCTTAAAATGTGTCACTGTCATTTTATATAGTTGTCAGAGGGCATTTCTCTGTTATATTTACTTCCTTCCTTAAGAAAGCAATTTAGAAATCTTCTCATGGGGAGAGAGAAAATAACTATAGAATGATTAGATAGCTGTTGAGTCAGGCTAGTGGGCTGAAGGGCTGAGTGTTAAGATGCACAATTTGGACATCCCAATACTGTTACCTGGAGAGCTACTTGAACCTTGTCTAAACTGAGCCCTGACAGCATCATATCAACTATTCATGAGGGAACACTGCCATCCCCTCCTTCACACATTTGCGTAGATGGAATTTAATGGTTTAGGTCATAAGTGTTCAGGAGTATCAGCAATGAAATGACTTGAGCAATTGCCAGAGAATCCAAGACTCAGAAAAAGGATCTCATAGAATCCCTGGACCCAGATTGTCAGTGAGTCCATTAGGTTCTCAGAAATGATTGACAGTACTTGCAGGGGACTCAAAGGGGCCTTCCTGGATTACATGAATCCACAAGGAAGTGCCAAATGACAGTCACACTTAACAGCCTTTTACCCACCCAAACCAGGAAGTAGGCTTGACAGCATAAGAAGGTAAAGTATTTAATGTAGATGATGATAATGGTGACAAAAACTTCTCTCTGCAGAGAAAAATTGGAAGTAAGTAATATTTTTCTTACAGATAAGAAAACTAAAGTACAAACAAATTAAATCACTTGTCCAATGTTAAATATCTGCTTTAATATTTAATATTAGAGTTTAAAGTGGGGACATGTTTGATACTGGAGTCATGAATATGTACAAATATCTTATAATTATTTACATAAATTACCTTTAATTTCCATAATAACATCACTAGGCAGGCATATCTACTTCATAGTGAAGAATTTTAGCCTCAGTTTTAGTGATGTACCCATGGTCACTAAGGATGATGATTGACTGGTCATGGTGTCCACTCGACTGGATTAACAGATGCCTAGGACTGGTGAAAACAGTTGATGATCTCCCTGAGAAGATTGGCATATGGAACATCTGACCTTAGAAGGTGAGGTATCATCCAAGAGGCCGGGAGCTGGGGTAGAAAGAGATTGAAAGAGGACGAAGGACTCACTAAAAGGAAGTCCCTTTTATTTTCTGAGCAAGTGTACCCATTATTGTCGCCATTGTTCTTAGACACCCAACTCCAGTGCTTAATGCCAGCTTCCATGGTCTTTCAACGTGGTCCCAATGCTAATCGCCCTCATGAAAGCCAATACCTCTGAGGCATCCAGCTATCCAGCTTCTCGGATTGGATAATTACTGAGTTGTTGGATGTCTTGCTTGCAGACAACCATTATTGGACTACTCATTTCCTGTCTTGTAATCCAATTTTACAATATCCTCCTCTGAATATATTATAACATGTTTTGTTTCATTATATATTGTAGATCTATTTTACTTTTAGTTATATGTATTGGCTTCTGGCCTTAGCACATATTCATACACAAGTGCATACATACCTGTAGGTATCATGTGCATATGTCCATGTGTACACACACAGAGACACATGCAGACACACACTCACACACATATATCCCCCCTCCCCACATACACATGGAAGAAAAGGTGAGGTACTGGAACAGTTTTTTCAGGTTCATAAACCTTGGAAACTGCCAGTTATATGCAGGGAGGAAGTGTCTGCTAGTCTAAAGGCCCTTGTCTGTCCTATGATTTATGCTGATGATTGGCTGATACTGGGCTACACAGCTTATGAGCTTATGTTTTGCAAAGGGCTTTTACTTGACTTCTGAGGGAGCTGAGAAGCTGGAGCTGTGCTCAGCCATGGTTTTCCAGTGTTGCCACTTTGCAGGTGTTCTCTCACAGCCCTCACGAGTTCCTGAAACTCTTTCTCCTTTTCTATTTGGAGTATTCTAATATCTCTTATACTATTTTCTTAGCCCAGGTCCCAAGGGAGTAGTTTCTAGTCTTTGATATTATCTAAAAATCAATCTCCTTTATATTTCCAGTATTTTGTAATAAAAAGTTAACTTTTCCTACTGATCATGACTGCAACATATGCAACAATTGATTCTAACTCATGAAATATTCAGTTATATTTGTGATTCAACCTTTTAAATGTAAGAGTTGAAAATTACTAGAACCCAGGCATGGTGGCACCTGCCTTTAATCCTAGTATCTAGAAAACCAAAAACCAAGAAGAAGAGGAAGAGGAAGGAGGAGGAGGATGAGGAGGATGAGGAGGAGATCATTACAAAAACATCTTGGTTACCACACACACACACACACACACACACACACACACACACACACACACACACACACACACACATCACTATATAGCCTTGTCTGGCCTGGAACTCCCTATGTAGACCAAGTTGGACTTGAGCCCACAGAGATTGCACCAGCCTTTGCTGGGACCTAAAGGTATATGTGAGACACCATACAAAGCTTTTGGTTACTTTAAATTTTTTATACTTATTGTAGAAATATTTTAAATAGGACATACAAGAAAAAGAAATAAAACTCTACAACCTTTCCAGAAGCAAGTATTGATAAAATACAAATGTCTACATATGTTTATTTAACTAAAAGAAATTCTGTTAAAACTGGGTTCATTCGCTATGTCTATAACTCCTGTTCTGGAGTCTGAAGAGGGAGGTGTTTGAAGGCAGAGCCTAAAACAAACAAATACTATTTGGCTTACAGAACAGGAGAAAACGTTCGCTAGCTTTACATCTGACCAAGAATTAATATCCAGAACACTCAAAGAACTAAAATACAACAAACAACAGCAGAACTAAGCAACAAGAAAACAAACAACTCAATTTTAAAAATGGGCTAGACTTGTGTGACTGAGTTGGGCGACTACTGCTCTAAGGGCGTAGGCTTCCTGTCTCCTTCCCTAGTCCAGTCCCTCCCATGCTTCTCTCATCACCTTGTTTCCACTGTGATAGATCACTGGGCCACTGATGAGACCAGTGAAACAGTATCTTCAAAGTATGATTGTATAGTTATTATTCTGTGATGATGTCAATAACTAACATCATCTCTTAAGGTTAACTAAGAATGAATTAAAAATAAAAATGTGCTTATGTCTTAGTTTTCCCCTTCAAGTGTCACTTTGAAATGTTCTTAATTTTTTACATGAATATTTAGTTACTGAGGGCCAATATCTATTGATACATAAATATATATAAAGAATTCATTTTCTTTTGGATGGTTATTAACTTGTTTTGCTTCTTCAGTGATCAAATATCTTTTATTAAATCTAATACTCAATTATGGGCTAGAGAATTGAATAGTGTCCTTAAGAAAGACAAGTAGATGATAAATATTTTTTAAAGTGTTCAAAATCCTTAGTCATCAGGGTAATGCAAATTAAAACTTGGAGATCCTATCTCACCTCAGTCAGATGGCTATTGTGAAGAAAACCAATGACTTTGGAGAGGATGTGGGGAAACATGGACACACTTATTCACTACTGGTGGGAGTGTAAACTGGTACAGCTACTATGGAAATCAGTGTGGAGGTTTATCAAAACTAAGAACTAAATTACCACAAGATTTTTTTATTTGCCAGTTTTTTTTTAAAAAAATAAGGCTTATGAACATCTAAAATATGCTCACTTTACCCAATTATTGCCATTCAGAGACTTCATCAGAGAAACTTCCTTTTGCAATGACTTGGGTAAAAGGTGTGTTAAGAACATTTGAATGTTGAGATCATATTACACCTATAGAATATAGAAACAGACCTTTCAGGTGTTTTCAGCTCATAAGATTTTCCATGTTATTTATGGAAAAGGGTTTTAAATTGTTGCTGAGAGAGTTTTTCTGTGGAAGTACTAGTTTTTAAGTAATTTCTTAGTTTGTGCTTACCTATGCACACATTTTTATGGTCAGAACACAACATGAGAAGTGAATGCTTTGGTGACTTTTCATTGTGTGAACATCATAAAGCATGTTTACATAAACCTAGATTTCATGGTTGTATGATCATCCCAGACTGAAATGTGATTCATCAGCTATGTGGTGTCATTTGATATAATCAAGGGATGAGATAGGAGATGCTGCTGCCCAATCAACACAGATTTCTATCTTTATGCTAAACATTATTCATTACTTGTCTGCCTTTTGACTGACATCAAGTATAATAAACATATTTCATAAATAAAAGTAAATGCTATTACAACAAAATTATAGCATAATGAATACAAAAGACAAGAATTTAGTCAATTATTAGCATTATCAAGCACTATGTGTTACACACTGGTGTGTGCGCTATGGTTTTATCTGAAGGGCAGTGCAGGAGGTTTGTTTACAGCAACATCATCATAAGTATATGAGTAAGATGTTGGGCAATGGTGTTGCCATGACTACAGTGTCATTAGGTGATGTGTATTTCCCAGCTCCATTGTAGTCTTAAGGGACTAGAATCACATGCAGGCTTTTATTGACCAAAATGACACTGTGTGGTGAAAGACTGTGTGAGCATGTACAAACAGACATGAGTGCTTTTATGGATATGTTGTTGTACACAATTCTAATACCTTTTAAAAGACAAATCCTTCAAACCAAGATAATAGAGTTAGAGGGTAGTAATAATTCTGAGTTGTGGTATTGTTTGCCAAAGTTTAGTTACACCATTCTATTTGTTTAGAAGACAATCTCTACTCTTCCATAAACGTTAGAAATCTTGACAAATTGACATACTAAGACAGGAATCTCTTGCCCTCAGTCATTTTTAACATGTTTTTCTTACCAGCTCATAAGATATTGTCTTGTATTAAATAAACTTTAATATAACACTATATATATGTGTGTATATATATAATTATATATTCATTATGCTTAATTTTTAAATTAGTTATTTTATTTGATTATGGAATTGTTTTTCATGTTTAGGAGTTTACATTTTTCATGACTAAGTCTATAAAATCTTGTATTTGGTGTCAATAGATTTTCCTAAAGGCATTCATATCATCTTTTATATTTTAAGGTCTTGTCTATATTTTAGAAATTCTTTGGGGAGTCTGATGGCTCCTTATAATATTAAAAGTATGCACCTATTCTTGTGTTTATCAAAATGTTACTGGTTCCTGGCATGGTGGCAGGCACCTTTAATCTAAGCACTCAGAAGGCAAAGGCATGTAGATCCATGTGTGTTCAGGACCAGCCAGCACTAGTAAATCTCTGTCTCAGATTTGTTTTCAATGAAAATTTGGAATGGCATTGCCAGTATTCTTTCAAGACAAAGTGGAAGAGATGGTTTTGAAGGTTCTTGGTTCTTCAGGTAACTCCATTAATTAACAGATCACTGTGGTTCCCAAAATGTTTCAGTATGGAAGAAAAATAACAGTTAGATGTAGCTTAAACAATAATGGATCCATTATTTAGCCAGGCACGTGAAAGTAGGGACTTGCCTGGCTTGGCAGCCAGTGAGATCCCGCCCTACTAAAGAGTTCAGGAATCTTCTTCCTTAGGCATCCTTCCTCCTGTCTGAAGCAGTCTTAAGTTTCACATAGTCACACAGAGAAACAAAGGGAACAAAGACTCTTCCTCATCAAATCAGGAAGTGGAGAAGCAAACTGTTGCTCAGTCCATTGGCCAGAATTGCATAACATACCACGAATAACTGATCCTTGGTGAAGGCAACAGAATGACCGTATTCTAGATAAACTGCATTAATTGCTAGTTGCTTGCTGGGAATGGGGAATGTTTGATATCTGTTCTGGTAAAATACATATCAGATAATTCATTTACAAGATAAAAACTTTGTTTGAGGCAACAATTTGAGCTCCCAGTCTGGGTGAAACTTGCTTTTAAGTCCCTGGTGTGGATGGAGGTACCACAAAGCATTGACTAGAAACGCCGATGAAGCAAACTATTTACGTCATGAGCAGGAAGCACCAGAGGCAAAAGGGAAGTGCTGGGCATTGCAGTCACATTGGCCTGATGGCTGTAAGGACCTCAGGACCTCCCACAAGCCCTTACCTTTCAAAACTTCCACCACCTCCCAATCATGTGAATCTGGCAGCCCAAGCAAAATGTGTGGCAACCATTCAGCAGCAACCATGTCTCTGCTTTTAGGACTTCCGCCTTCTTTCTCACACGCCCATCTTCTGAGCTGCTTTCCAAACAGCAGATCTGCCTCAAACAATCAAGTCATTTCCCTATTTATTTAGAGAGAATACAGCTGCATTTGCAATTAGTAGAAAGCAGAGGCACTCTTAAAAGGATGTAAAAGGCTGTGCTTGGCGGTGCTGTCCCCCTCTGCCACCTACATGGTAGCTGGCTCTAATATCTGCTCTGAGGAAGGGTCCTCTGCTATAGTTTTGAGACCTTGTGTCCTTCTAGGTCCATATGTCCTGGGCTCAGTTCCCTGAGTGACACTGTTGGGAGACCCTCTGGGGGAGAATTTTAGGTGATCGGAAATAAGCCTTTGAAGGATTTGTGGGATCTTTTTTATTTGCTCCTTGGATACAAGGCAAGTAGTTTGTTTTCTTGCCACATTCTGACTACCATTTTTATCTAGTACTTGTTAGAGAGCTATAAACATCAGTGAGTTTGCTATGGCAATGTTAACCCAATGAAAGACTGACAGGGAGAAATAGACTGGAGAGGAGAGGTGGCTCTGAAGGTTTGCTGTGATGGTGAAGGAGATATGAGATACGAGAGGGATGAGGCTTTGAAAATTCTACACTGAATTTCAAATATGAACTTGTGCTTTGCAACCTCATAGTAACAAAGATTTTATTAGACTTTTATATTAAGATGTATGTGAAACAGTAATGCAGGATGTTCAATTCATTCACAAGGAAGACATTGATTCTTTTCTGAAAGTAGTTTTATTTTATTTTATTTTGGCTTTTCAAGACAGGGTTTCTCTGTGCAGCCCTTGCTGTCCTGGAACTTGCTCTGTAGACCAGGCTGGCCTAGAACTCAGAGATCCACCTGCCTCTGCCTCCTGAGTTCTGAGATAAGTGTATGTCACCACTGCCTGACATTGAGAAGCTTTTTAAAGTTTCTTTTCCAACTTTTGTCTTAGCCACTCCTGTTTATTGCTTATAGAAACCACTTGAAAGTGCTCTCATTCTCTTTCTCCCTTTTGATGTTTAAGTTGTTTACTTTCTAGTTGAATTTTGTTTTCTTTTATATTATACATAGAGCAAATGATTTATACAAATTACATGTTTTTTCATTATACATATTTTATGTGAAACATAGTTTTATTGTTATCATCTTCTACATCCGTGGTTCTCAACCTATGAGTTGTGACCCCTTTGGCAGCCCTCTATCTACAAAACTATTTACAATATGATCATAATAGTATCAGAATTACAGTTATGAAGTAGCAGCAATAGTAATTTTATGTTTTGGGGGGGTCACCACAACGTGTATTAAAGGGTTGCAGCATTAGGAAGGTTGAGAACCACTGGTCTACACGAAAGAACTCATTTCCAAAGAGATTAAGTAACGTGTTCATGGTGACACAGTGATCAGGGCTCTGACAAGTTCTGAGTGACTCTACAACTACAGTCTGTCCCATTATTTCTGCTGAAAGGAAACCATCGATCAGAGCAGCTACCAAGTATCACCTTCATATATGATGGAGGATGTTTGCCCATTCTCTCACAATGCCATCCTCACCACTCAAGACATGGAAAGCAATAAGGATGTGGATGTAATGATGAGCCAGCTCCAGTTCCTGCCTTCACAGGCCCTCAGAGACCCCTTAGGAGTCAAGCAATTTTATCTGGTCTTCATTGTATTTGGCTATGAGAAGGGTATGATTGAAAATAACCAGGTTACCAGGGGACATGATATCTAATCTCTGCATGGAAACATGAACAGTAGTGGCAATGGGCAATTTGGAAGCAAGAATAACCTATGTCAAAGACAGATCCTGGAGAAGCTGGACCCAGCAGTGGAAGCAGCTTCATGGAGAGAAAGAAAGTAAGGTTGGAGAGGTGAAGGCTCTGGATTGAAAGCAACAGAGGAACAAGGTATTGGGTTACCCTGAAGACAAGAATATACCCTTGGGGGCTTATTAATTGCTGTCCTTGAGTGAATGGCTAGCTGAGATTGTGAGTGTCTAGAAAACACAATTACACTGGATAGGATTTGCTTTGGTTTTGTTTTGTTTTTGTTTGTTTGTTTACCTTTTTAAGGCTGCTATGTCTCTACTGGTTTGTTTGTTTGTTTGTTTGAGTAAATAACACACATACAAGGTTATTAATCCTAGTGTTTATTTCACTCTATTACATTCTTATGGTAGACAAACTTGATGCCAGAGTGGCCCTGACCCTTCTGAGTTTTGTTTCTATCTTATCCTTGGGCCATGAGAAGATTTGGTCCTCCTTGACCCTGAAAATGAGCCCCACCCCACCTTTCCCAAGCCTGATGCTCTGATCATAGCACTGGAACTGGTAAAGGAAATTGAGTTTCATAGTCAGCAAATGGCAGCTAACGTCAAAGCAAGCAAATGTGGAGACCCTGGCCTCCAGACTCCACTCCATTCATTCTGGTCATTATGATGTCTGTGTCTGGAAATCAGAAGGGACCAGAGAAGTGATTTTTTTTAATGTGGTGCATTACCTTGGTCATTACATTATCTATAAACTATAACTGTTAATTAGTGTTGTTATTGAAAGTCCTCAAGGCTGGAAGAGAATGTATAAGTCAAGAGTGAATATGTGAGAAATCTGGGCCTTGATGGCTTATTTCCTTTTGTGCTTGCTCCTACACTCTTGAAAATTCTGAAACCTAAGTACCATCTAATTAAAACTCACCTTTGCCTTTCTCTCTGTTTTCTATCTGTGGTGTGGTTCTTAATGAGACTCTGGACAAATTAGTGTGAAAGGCAAAGTAGGTGACACAACGGGACAATTGTTACTATGAGCTAGGAAGGCACTGACCAGAATGGAGAACAGAAAGCCAGAGCGGTCCATTCTCCTCCTTGGGCATTGTCCTCTCCCTCACTGCCTCTTTCATCTAGTGTGGGTGTTAAAAATCTCCCAAAAGCCCATATGCTACTTAAAGACTGAGCCACAGGAGGTGGGTGTTGGAGATGAGAATCCATTGAGGTCACTGAGGTCAGCTTTTGAGGGGGATTGTGAGACTGTTTCCTTCGGGTCACTCTGTTTTGCTTCCTGGCCCTGGGTTGAGCATGTGGCTCTTAATTCCTGCTTCTGGAGGGTTCTCATTGAGCTGTCTTCACTGTTCACTCCAAAAAAGAGGAGGACTGTGTTTCACCAGGGACCAAACATTTACAGAAGGACAGTCAACACATCTCTGCTTATACTGGAGGGAGGCGAAGTACTACAGGGGCTTCATTTAGCTAAGATGGACAGCTAAGTGGACCTTGTGCAGCCACATGCTCCAAGCCTCATGGTCGCCTCTGTTATGACTTTTCTCACCCATGATGAGATCAACACACGGTTTCGTATGTTTTTCCATCTTCCACATTGTTGTTCCTAGTGCATGGGACAGTTCCTTGTACTGGGCAACATTTAAGAATGGACACAGAATAAGTCTTTTAAATGTGTACTTTGAGAGAATGAAAGTTTCCCATTTGTTCCCAAAGGGCCCTGTTCCAAGGGCTTTCAGAGGCAGTGAAGGGTTGTCTGGGCAGTTAGAGCTCTGCTAGGATATTTTGGTGTGTGTAGCCATGTGTGCCTGCATGTACACACACACACACACACACACACACACACACACACACACACACACACACGTGTATCTCTCTCTCTCTCTCTCTCTCTCTCTGTGTGTGTGTGTGTGGTGTGTGTGTGTGTGTGTGTGTGTGTGGTATGTGTTGTATGGAACATAAATTGTCTTTTATAGGATCCTGTAAGATAAAAGAGTTCTGCATTGATCTCTACCCAGGAACTGTTCAAACTCAGTCATTTTCTCCTGTGCCTTCTGCTTTCTTCCTCCTTCTTTCTCTTCCTTCCTCTTATTCCTCCTCCTCTTCTGCCTTACTTCTTCACTTGCTTCCCTCCTCCTTTCTTCTCTTCTCACCATTCTTTCCCTTCTCCCTCTCCCCCCTTTCTCTTTCCTTCCACCATGTAGATTCTGGATATCAAACTCAAATCATCAGGCTTGTATAGCAATGCTTTTATTCACTGAGCCACCCTGTCAGTCCTCAAAGTAGATACCTTTCAAAAGTCCTTTGATGGTTGGGTTTCAGGCTCTTGGTTTTACTTGGTTTGAGTGTATACAGTGACTACCAGATAAATTTACCCAAGTCCTAAGTTAGTCATACTCAAGAATACTTTGAAAACTTGATAGCTGATCCACATGTATTTATTATTTAACTGTATTTTATTCTTATGCTTTTAAAAGAAACATCTTTTACTATAAACATAATAGCCACCTTTGAAATTTTGCTGTGTGCCATGTACTCAATTCTAAACTGAACAGTTTTGGTATTTTAAAATGCTCTTGATTCAGCCAATGAGGTTGACATTATACTATTTTATAAATAGAAAAACTGAGTCTCAAAGGGATAACTAACATAACCCCCCAAATCTCACATTTGGTAAGCACCAAAGCCACGATGTAGAACAGGTACTTTTAAACTTCAAATCACTGTTATTGTCTGCCTACCACAGAGTGGCCCTTGGCTGCTGTAAACTCAGACCTGTGTGGTTAGTTAGCCTGACACATGCTGGGTCTTCCAAAGTTTTGCCTGAGTTATGTAGCTGCCCCTCTCCATGTGACTGTGGCTTCTCCTATACTTCTCTGCTGAACTCTCCAGTTATTCCTAAGAACAGCCAGCAGGATAGTCCCAGTATGCACTTCAGATTGGTTACCTCTTTCTCTCTGATGATGTATCCTGGGATCTTGTTCAACCCACTAATCAGAACTTTGTCAATTCTCCTGTGGGCTGGAATTTTATTTGAATTTTCTTCCTGCACATTAGTTCCTTTTTCAAGTTCTGTTGATAACCCAGGGTTCCTTAGTTCCCTATTAATGTCTGTTTATGACCCTCTCCTACTAAGTTCCCAACATATCCTCTGCCCTAACATGCTTGAGAAATAGCAGCAACTTTCTGTAATTTATCTCTGAGACTTGTGGCAGCAGAGGTTTTCCTCCTGTATCTTAAATTTATTTCTCTCTTATGATGTTTTGGTGAGTCTTATTAACAATTGTTCACTTAAGAACTGAGCAGAACAGCTGCTGCTGATTGCAGCACACTTAAAGATAGCAGCTGTGTCAGGTGGTTCAATCTCTAATTCCACACAAATAAACCAACAGAGTTCTGCTGACTATCTGATAGAACTGGGTAGCTATCATGCAAACATTCCAGTCAACTACCTCTTTTGACCTTTACCTTTTCTGCTCATACTTGCTCACCCAGGTAAATCTACTCAATATTTTCTTTGTATAGTCATGTTGGTCCTGTCTTAATGATTTATTCTAGTAGACCCATGCTTAAGAGAGCTTAGTCTCTCTCCTTCTGTTTCTCTGTTTTTGTCTGCCCCCTCCTTGCTCCACATGACTGACCATTGCCTGAACATCTCTTATCCAAACAACTCCATCTGACAAAGTGAAAGAGCAGTAGCAATTGTCTTCTGGTATTACCATTTTCTAAACAAGCAGCTAACCTTTCTCCTTTTGTTTTATTGCTTGCAAAGACATTGATTAGTAACAAAATTTCTTTAAAGTCTGTGATGGTTTGAATAAGAATGGTCCCCCACAGCTACATATGTTTGAATGCTTAGTCATCAGGGAGTTTGAAAAGATTAGAAGGATTATGAGGTGTGGCTTTGTTGGAGAAAATGTATCACTGGGAGTGGGCTTTGAGGTTTCCAAAACCTAAGCCAAGCTTAGAGTCTCACTTTTTGCCTGCAGATCAGGACATATCTCTCAGCTACTTCTTCAGCAGCATGCCTGCCTGCATGCTGCCATATTCCCAAATGCCATGCTTTCTACCATGATGATAATGAACTAAACCTCTGAAACTGTAAGCAAGCCTCTAATTAAATCCATTCCTTTAATAAGCCATGGTCATAGTGTCTCTTCATAGTAATAGGATAGTGACTAAGACAAGGTCACAAAGTACTAAACAAACCCTGTATTTTAATAAAATACCACAAATGGAATTAACTTGGTTTATAATCTAACTTCTATGTCAGAGATTAAGGTCTATAGAAAGCTGAAGAGGCAAGCAGTCAGTGATAAACATTTACGAGGGTAACCAAAGAAACAGGCTGGTATCAAAAGTTTATGTTGTAGTTTTATGTTTGTCCCTAGACTTTATAATGTTGGCATTTCCTTTGCATTTTTGTCTAATCTAAACTTCTAGAAACTTGGCCCACATTAATCATTAGGACATGCATTGGTGATACATTACAACCTTATTTTAATGTTTTGTTTAGAAATAGATGCTAACTTATTGGATCTTCTTTCATCAGATAGTTTATTTCTACACCTTCCAAAACAAATAAACAAAGCATCATGTCATCAAGATCACTGATCTAGTTTCTTGATGATCCGTGTTTATTTCCCTTTATTGTATAGTCACATCATAAAGTTTCACTTGTTCTTACTAGTTCTTGCCTCATCTGGGGTAGGTGAAATTGGAGGAGGCCTAATTATCAGGTTTGGAAAAGTTATGGGGAGGGGTGTGTGGGACAGCATGATGGTATCACAGATAATGAGTGACAGGTTCCAAAAGGAAAAGTGGGTTGGGCTGATTTCCCAAATTCTGCTCATCAGTTCTGTCTTGGTTTTTCATTTACTAAGAAAATATACTTTTGACTTTCTATAAAATAAACATGCTGGCAGAGTATCACAGAGAAACATTTGATCTACTCCTCTAACCCTGTTTATGAAGTTTGGTTGACAAATACAAGTGTGTATACTAGGGCTGTGGAAATAGCTCAGACTATAAAGTGCTTGCTCCTTAAGGATGAGGGCCCGAGTTTCTATCCCTGGCTCCCACATTAAAGGTGGGCACCTGGAATACAATCCCTGGGGATGAGGAGACAGGAGGATTCCAGCCACTTGCTGCCTAGTTAGTCTTACCCAGTCTGTGAGCTCCAAGTTCAATAAGGAGGTGACCAACAAGGAAAACATATGACACCCTCTGGTCTCCATCTACATTGACACACAGAGAGAGAGAAAGAGAGAGAGAG
Organism: Cricetulus griseus; assembly: GCF_003668045.3. Classification (NCBI taxonomy): domain Eukaryota; kingdom Metazoa; phylum Chordata; class Mammalia; order Rodentia; family Cricetidae; genus Cricetulus; species Cricetulus griseus. The sequence goes on from NC_048595.1 coordinate 47,040,504, forward strand.
AGAGAGAGAGAGAGAGAGAGAGAGAGAGAGAGAGAGAGAGCATAACATACACACACATATACAACATATAATTTTTAAAAGTATGTACTAAGTGTGCAATGTGATGATGTGATGTACATATACATTGAGAAGTGACCAGAGTTGAGTTAATAAACACATTACCTTTTACATGATAGAACATGTAAAATTTACTCTTCTAGCAAACTTCATGTATAAAATACGCTATTATTCAGAATAATCACCATGTCTATATTAACTAGCCAGAACTTAATTCATCTTATGACTGGAATTTTATACCCTCTGACCACCATTCTTGGTGATGAAAAAGACTCTTGGTTATACCATCTTCCTGAAAAGAGAAGAAAACAATTGTGTGATGGAGAAATTTGGTTCACCTAGTTCATCCAACCAAATTATTAAGGGGTATCTGACTTTATCTAGAGAAACTGGGTCTGGAGGACTTTTAATGGAAAACAAAAGCAAAAAAAAAAAAAAAATCCAGACTGTCTCATTGAAAGAGGATCTAGTTACCAGCAGAAGATGCTCAAACCTACTGATTCAAGACAATATCTACCTTGGAAGGTTTGATTCCATTGCATTCATTTAGTTATCCATCCAGATGTATTCAGTATTATGCGGCATGTGTGAAATATGATGGCAAAGAGGAAGTGTTCTCAGGCTGATTACAATCTAGGGGATCTTTCATTTGTCACAGATATGCAAATAGACTATGCAATGATATGCAAACAAGAGAGCTTTATCTCACACTGCTTCTGCGCTGGCAGTCTGAGCCCTCTCTTACTCGGCGTGGGTTGAGAACTTCTTCTCTTCTGATGATTAAGGACCTTTGAGAAACATTTTCCAGGCTGTTGCTGATTTTTCCCTTGTGTGGGAAAGAAAGGCTCAACTGTTGCATGGGGAACCTATTGCCATAAAAACATTCTTGCAACTTGTAATAAATGGGATTAACTAAATTTTTTAGTGTGTGCCCTAGTTTTGAAGTTGCAATTCTGTTACTCATCCATTCCACTAACTGAGATGATCCTAGAAATGGCATCAGATGAAAAGGCGACGGGTATCTCAGTACAGATGATGGCAGTGTCCCTCTAGTATGCAAGGGTTCCACAACACATTCAACAGAAGTATTACAGATCTGGGTGGCTTTTGTGATTTCCTGTGGAAGCCTGTGGTGTTGTAACTGAGATTCAGTCAACTGCATTATACTAATGTTAGCAGTGTTCCTTTTTTATTAAGAATCCCAAGTATTGCTGGTTAAACTATGAGAGTTTCCTGAGCATTCTGGACCACTGTAGAATGGTGCTTAGAAAATCTGTCTTTACTGTGCTGGGAACCCGGATGAAAAAGCTAAACAACTTGAGTTGCATTCATTGAAATATGCTATTCAACTGAAAGCAAATGTCCAGTGGAGTTACTGTGTCATTTTCTTTGTGATATATTGTCAACAGAAGCACTGCAAATAGGGTACACACCAAGTGAACCTGGATAGAAAGTTTTACAACTGGGAGAATGTTGCAAGTTTCTCCGAAGAAATGAAGGTTCAGGCTTGGGAAACATGGAGAACTTGAAGGCAGAGGTGTCACAAAGAACCAACTCCTGGTTTTACTTCTAAAGGCTGAATAAAGACCACAGAAATTCTGGGAGCCTCATGAGCGATCTGATATTGGAAAATAAACGAAGAATTCTTCGTATGTCAAATGAGCATTCCTACAAAACACTATTTCCTACAGACTGAGACAGTCCAGATTAACTTAGGATGCCATTTCAGACCATTTGCTGACATGAGTTCTGTCACTCCGGGAAATCAACCTGCTTTATGAACAGAGGATTAACAAGGTCACAGCTGACTATGTAAACCACTGCTATAAACTCCAGTCAGTAAATTTAAGGAATACACTATTTTGTCTAAACATAGTCCTATCACTTTAAAAACAGAAATAATACTTTTCTTATTGTGAACTTTTGGATGAGTAAGCAAGACTTTGTATGTCATCAGGCTTTTACAATGCTGAACATATAGAAAGCACTCATCTTAATAATAATCCCTTCTGATTTTATGAGTTCATTTAAATTCTGGGAGTGGTATAGAGAATAGTCTTCTTTGGTAGTCTGGTGATAGTTCTTATGCATGCTATCCTCCTGCCAAACACACCACGTATTGCCTTGAGTGTTCTATATTCAAAGATGTGACCAGAAGTTCTGAAGTCAATGTGAAGAAAACTCAGGTAATGCTTAATATTTTCACTATGGTGTCATAAATGAGCTCAATTGAAAATGATCAGATTTGCTTTGTCTTCAGTACTGGAAATGCAATAACACTACACTGTCTACTTGGGTATTTGGGTTTACGTTTTGGCTTTGCTACAAAGTTTTACATAGGGCCTATGCACAATTCTGCAAGAAGAGTGAACCAATTAGCTTACTGCATTCCTAACTTCCTTCTGCATGTATGAACTGCAAACCTGCAGTAGGGCTGAACTTGCCTTAGGCACTTCGTTTATACTTAGATTCTCCTCTCAAGGTCTTAGATTTCTTATCATTGAAAAAGAAATAAATGCTAATTAGGCAATCTTTAAAAGCCCTTCCTATCTTAAAGTTAACAGGGTTATAAACATTGCCACCACTACTTTCCCAGAATAAAGAACAAATACTTCAAATTTAATTCTAAAGAGCTTTTTTTTTGTTTGTTTTGTTTCAGAGCTGTGGGAATACAGCAATGGAACACACACATTGGGAACTAATATGGGAAAATAAATATTATTAACTAAAGGTAGAAAAATTCCAAACCTGTGTTGGGAGCCAAATCTCAGGGCTTGGCATGAGATCCTAGGCCATGCTTGGCATGCCACATAATTAACCTTTACATAGCAGCTCCTTAGAACCTCAGATCAAGAAAAGAAACAACTTGACCCAGTCCTCCACCCTCAGGCTCAGTCACCTAGGCAACCCCTTCCTGGACCTCTTACTTATGAACACTTTACCCTGCCAAACATCCTATTTGTGACTTCCTAATATCCTGCCTATACTAACACCTGCCTCACAAACAACCCATTCTGCCCCTCCCCATATCCTGACTATATAAGCTAGCCTGAGAAAAGTAAAGTTTGCCACTTGATCAGAATCCTATCTTGTGGTCGTTCTTTCTGTGTCTCTTGTCTCCATTCCCTATTCCTGACTCTCTTGCCCCAGGTTGACGTCCTGCAGGTGGGGACAAACCTGGGTTACATCAACAGTTTTGGCCACGTATGTGTCAGGAATTTAAAAAGGGAGACTGAAAAGAGAAGCACAGGTATAAGAGAGTGCAGACAGACCATGGGGAAAGGAATTCAGTCACGCGAGTGCGTGTGTGCGTGTGCGTGCGTGTGTGTGTGTGTGTGCGTGTGTGTGTGCGTGTGTGTGTGTGTACAACACTTAGGGATCAAGTGTTCAGTGTGCTGGGAGTTCCAGGTGTTGGTGAAGCAGGGTGGGGCATGAAATTAGAGAAGTAGGAGAGGATCAGACTTTGAGGTTGAATGTGAGTCTAAGGAAAGAGTGTCTAAGCATATTGCCTTTCTTTTTTTCCATTTCCTAAAAACATGCATGGGGTTTGTAGTCACATGGGGGACTAGGCAAACATCACTTTCTCAGTGATTTCCTTCCATCAATATGAGCTGTGAACCTGCCTTAGGGCACATCTTGTGTTAGGTTCAACATTCAGAGCTTCTCTTGAGTGTGCAGGGCACCTCTCATCTGCAAGAATGTGATCCAGACTCTGCTGAACACAACTGTTGCCTACTTTCCTGTAAAGATAATCCTGCTTAGTCTGTCTGATTGGGCAGGTAGCCCAGGTAAGATCACATGGTCCCATTTATAGGAACCTCCCGTAGGCAAGACCGGCTGCCTCATCTCTGTTTCTGAGAATGTCTGTTTTCTAATTGTGTCTTCCCTTAGCCAGGCTGGTAAAATGGAAGACTAATAAACCAAGACTAACCAAACAATTTTTTTCTTTTCTTTCTTTCTCACTCCCTTTCCTTCCTTCCTTCTTATGTGTATAGGAGGTATGCAGGCCACTACCATCGTCCTCTGTTTCAGTTCCCTTGTTTCATCATATGGATCCATGGAACAGAACTTACCTCTACCCACTGAGCCATCTCACCAACCAATCCTCTAAGCTAGTTTCTTATGAAAAAAACAAAAACAAAAAACAAAATTGTCCCTCATTGTGGCCACCCCAATCATTCTGATTTGATTCTCTAGGATGCCCCTGTTGAGGGGGGAATAAGGCAACCAACCACTTCTTCACCACAAGTGGCCATGAGGAAGCTAACAGTCCCCTCTTGCAGGCTATTTCTCCCCACATCCGAGCACCTTCCATTTCTACTGACTTGAGATTTGTCAGTCCGGTGCCCATTGCCAAGAATTCAGGGAAGCTTCCAGAGGCCCAGGCTCTTGAAATCAGGAATCTTCTGAAGCATTCATTATCCTTCCAGTCTAAGTTTCAACTCTTAACTGTTTGCTTAGGTTCTTAGACTGTTTTGAAAATCCACGATGTTTAAAACTACCACTGTGCCTTTTAGAAGTCAGCAATGCTGAAGACAGTCCGGAGGCTCTGACTGAATTCCTTCATTGTTTAGTAGCTTAGTTGGGATAAAAAGATATGAAGGGTTTTTTCCAAGGTCACATACTTGATACTGGGTACTAGAACTGTATCAGTGAAGATGCATCCAGTTAGAAGAAACAGGAAACACTTATTCTAAAGCATATCCCAAAATAACAGAATGCATTGTCTCATACAACAGCAATTCCAGAGCTGGGCCAGGCCAGGCACAGCCAAGAGCAACTCTTGTTTTATTCAATTGCCAAATGTCAACTTTAGACTTGGGCTTCATCTTCAATGCTGTACATATGCCTGGCCACTGAAGCTGTGGAATAATGGTGATGATGATGATGCTGACAAAATGATTTCTTAGTGTTTTATTGCAAATTAATATTATTTCCTTCAATTATGGACTAGAAGTTATATTCTTTGCCATAACATTCAACCACATCACCTCTATGTTCAATCAGGGATCAAACAAATTACCGGGAAAGTACATGTGAATACTGACTGGTTTAAACCTGGGTATCTGACCAAAGCACTGGATAAGGATTACTATGATTGACTATGGATTTAAAATACACTTATAGAATATAGATGGGGCCAGTTATTCTGAGTCATAACTATTGGAGAATGGTAAGGATGTAGCATACTTAGGAAAGAGGGAAAATTTAATGGATACTGCATAAGCAATAAACAGAACCAGTGGTGAGCTGAGGACACCTTATATTTCAGTTCTGTGTTCTAGGACGACTGATTGCTATGAGTGGGGAGAAATATACTCTGGAACAATAGAGTGCTTAAAAGAGTACCACACTCAAAATAGATACATGATTTTCTTCATTGCACAGGATTGCTGGGGCAATCCAAACAACTCCGGAGAGACAGTGCCATCTGCCATGACATTACAGGTGGATAAAGCAACACATCTTATCTTGTGAAGTTGCCAGGGCAACGAAGTCCAATTGTGATAGTAGGGTAAGGTGGCAGCATATAAAGTGGCATTTCCCCCACTGTGAAAAGCAATTTAGACTGAAACAGAAGTTGCTAGATAATATTTCAGATTACATGAGATAGACTAACCACAGAAAAAGTGAAATTCTGGTAGATTAATGTGTGTTTTTTCCACACTAAATTGTTACATAGAAGAACCTTCTATAGTGGGTATGAGATGTTCTCTAAATCTTGTCGCCTTCCTTTCAATAAAGCCTCAGATCTATTAGAGAATAAGGTTTTTTTTCCTCCATCAAATTCTGCCCATCTCTTCCTGCTCTTTTATGTTAACACTTCCTGTGCCCATGTTACACAGAGCCTAAGACAGACTGAATAAAAGCAAATACTAAGTTGTTTGAAGACTGAACTTTATTCATGCCTCCATTACCAAATATAACTTTGCATCTTTTTTTGTAGTGATATAACCAAGTGTGATAATACAATGAAGATAAAGCTTGCACAGCAGTGTGAGTTGTATTTAAGAAGTGTAACTTGCACTGCCTTTTTAATTAATGAGATGTGACTTGGTACAACTATTCTGCCTAAAGGACCAAACTCCCACTCAATGTCATCATCAAAAGTCCAACATTTTCCTGAGGATCAACACAAGCAATGCAGGAGATGTCTCGTTATCTAGTTCTTCAGAAAGCAAGAGTGATATATATATATATATATATATATATATATATATATATAGGGCACCATTCTAGATGCAAGGGTGGATATGAAAGATTACTATGTACAGATGTGGAGAAACACTATGGAACTCAATAGCTCTCATCCTGGTTTGGAGGGGAGACACAATGACAGAGGATGAGCTGGCAAAGTGCACAGTATCTCTGGAACAACTGAAAAGGTCAGAACTTATGGGAAGATGCTTTTAAAAAGTGGTTTCAAGGCTGCAGGGTGTTGGTGGCACACACCTTTAATCCCAGCACTCAGGAGGCATAGGCAGGTGGATCTCTGTGAGTTCGAGGCCAGCCTGGTCTCCTGAGAGAGTGCCAAGAGAGGCTCCAAAGCCACACAGAGAAACCCTGTCTCGAAAAATCAAAAAAATTGGTTTCATGGAATTTGAAAACAGATGGTGAAACAGAATGGAATGTATGTGGTTGAGAAGTGGATCCAGAAATGCTCAGTGGTGACAGCCTTCGGGTCACAGCCATGATGGACAAAGGAGCATATTGTTGCCAAGTGGGGCCAGTTCCCAGCTGTTGGGAGGCTCAGGTCACCTGCACTACTCCCACTTGCTTTATTGGGAGGAGGGAGGGTACTAGCAGGGTGCCTGGTGCAGAGGCTGGAGTAGTGGATAGCAGTCTAAATGAAGCTCCAGCAGGTCCTGGCCCCAGACACACTGCCCAATCATTGTCATCCTGACTCTGAGCAACAAGATATATGAGGTGAAAAATGGTTCATTTTCTGGGTTAAGTCTCCTTCAAAGATTTCCATGGTCTGTGCAGCCACCAGAGCCAGAGACTGTGTTGATGCACATGATCTGTGCTGTTGTTGGAAGCTATGTTGAGGTCTGTGGTCTAGGATGCCCACAGAGATTGTGTCCATGTTCTGTGCTGTGTCTGGAAACGATGCTGATGTCCACAATCTGTGCTTCTGCTGGAAACATTGTGGAAGTTCATGATCTGTGCTACCATGTAGAAGCTTCTTCTAAAGTGGTATAGACTATAGACTCACAACTGAGAATGGGGGACTTAGAAGACTTCCATGACAACCTCTCCCAACCTTCACTTAAAAAAGGAAATAGAAAAGAAACAGTCCAGAGAGAAAGCTATTAAAGAAAGTCCTTAAAAATTGTGATGCTGAAATGTAGCTCTTCACAGTTGATGGCTTCCAGTCTTCTTTAAGGAGCTGGCCATTGGGAGTTTGACCATGCTGCAATGAATATATGGCCACACAAATTGGATTTGGTGGTTTCTTCTCTTTTCATATTTTGGGGTTGGTGCAAGGGTGGAAGGATGAACCTGGGAGGAATGGGAAGCTGGTATGATTGGGGTGCACTGTATGAAATCCAAATAATTAATAAAATATTATTTTGGGGGAATTTTCCACTGTAGTAGGTTTCCAAATGGATTTACAAATGGCCCTTAGTGTTTTCCCTCCTCATATTCCATCTCTTGTCCCTCTCTTTTCTGCTCCTCTCCATTTAATCCACTCACTCCAGGCCTCCTACCCCCAGTGTCTATTCCCTTTCCTTGGAAGATCCTCCACTTCCCTTAGTATTTTGCTCTATATCTAACCTATGGAGTTATATAGATCATAACATGCCTATTGAAGGATTAAAAGCTGATATCCACATAAAACAAATGCATATCATATTTGTCTTTGGGGTCTGAGTTACCTCACTCAAAATGACTTTTTCCTAGCTCTATCCATTTACCGGTGACTATCACAATTCTATTTTATAACACCTGAATAATATTCTGTTATGTAAATGTACCACATTTTCCTTATTTATTCATCTGTTGATGGACATCTAGGTTGTTTCCAATTTCTGGCACTTATGAATAGGGCAGCAATGAACATGGATGAGCAAATGTCTCTGAAGTAGGATTTAGAGTTCTTTGAATATATGCCCAAGAGTGGTATAACTTGATTTTAGGTAAATCTACTCCCTGCTATCCGAGGAAACATCACACTGATTTCCATAGTGGTTGTACAAGTTTGCACTCCCAACAGCAGTGAATAAGTGTTCCCTTTTCTACACATCCTACCATGCATTAACTGTCATTTGTTTTATTTATCTTAGCCATTCTGACTATTGTAAGATGAAATCTCAAAGTTGTTTTGATTTGCATTTCCCTGATGACTAAGGATGTTAAGTATTTCTTTAAGTGTATCTCAGTCATTTGTGTTTCATATTTGAGAACTCTTTGTTTAGTTCTTTACCCCACTTTCAGAATTGTATTGTTTTCTTATTGTTCAATATTTTGAGTTCTTTTTTATATTTTAGGTATTAACACTCTATTGGATGTGTAATTGGCAAACATGCTTTCCCATTCTGTAGGCTGCCACTTTGTCAAATGATGGTGTCCTTTGCCATATAGAAACTTTTCAGATTCATGCAGTTCCATTTATTAATCATTGGTCATAGTTCCTATGCTATTGGAGTACTGTTTAGAAAGTCTTTCCCCATGCTTCTGAGTTCAAGGCTATTCCCCACTTTCTCTTCTATCAGATCCAGGATATCAAGCCTTGTTGAGGTTCTTGATCTATTTGGATTTGAGTTTTATGTAGGGTGACAAATATTAATCTATTTGAATTCTACATGTAGCTGTCCAATCTGACCAGCACCATTTGTTGAAGATGCTTTCTTTTTCCCAGTGTGTGTTTCTGGCTTCTTTGCCAAAAAAATCAGTTATCAATAGGTGTTGGACTTTATATCTAGGTCTTCAATTCATTTCCATTGATCAACATTTCTGTTTTTATGACAGTAACATGATGTTGTTATTACTATAACTCTGTAGTGCAACTTGAAATTGGTGATGGTAATACATCCAGCCATTCTTTTACTATTGAGGATTACCTTGGTGGTTTTTATTTGTGTGTGTGTGTGTGTGTGTGTGTGTGTGTGTGTGTGTGTGTGTGTATGAAGCTGAACATTTTCCTTTCAAAGAGGAATTGCATTGGAATTATGATGGGATTTTTCTTTGAAGCTGTATAATGCTTTTGGTAGGATGGCCATTTTCGCTATATTAATTCCACCAATCCATGAGTATGGGAGATCTGGTACCTCTTTCTATCTTCTGATGTCTTTTTCAATTTTGTCATCAGTGCCTTAAGGTTTTTATTGTACAAGTTTAACTTGCTTGGTTAGCATAATCCCAAGTTATTATTTTGAGGATATTTTGAAAAGTATTGCTTCCATGATTTCTTCCTCAGTCTGTTTGTCATTTGTATATGGGAAGGCTACTGATTTTTTTTTAAACACAAACTCTTGTTTAACTCTAAATCCCAAGGAACAAAACATTTAAACATTTTTCATGGATGATAATGTTAGATGAATTAAACTGGTGGTCACTGAGGTAAAAACAGAACTTTAGTCTCAAAAAAAAAAAAACTGATCATTGAAGAAGAGGACATGGAAAGATTACAAGAGCCCGATGAAGAGGAAGTTTGCTGTGAGATTGTAACTCCTAAGAATTTCAGAAAAGCTACATCCAAGAAGTCTCATCAACATGTCTGCCTAAAATATCTTGAACAAGGACAACACTGATAGTCATGCTAACATAGAAGGGGGAAATCTCACGAGGCCTCAGTTCTAGACAAAGAACCACAGGCAACTGGAGGATGCTGAGATGGGGAGAAATGTTCTCACCCAGGAAAGAGACCCAGTAAACACAGATACAAGTAACAGTATATAGTCTGAGCAAGTGTTATTTATGTAGTTATTAATATGTAAATTTAGTTGTATATTATCTATAATATATAAAATATATGCATATGTAATAGCAATTTTAAAAAGAGGTCATGAATTTGAGAGAAAGAGTAAGGTGGATCTGTGGGAGGAGTTGGAGAGAGGAAAGGGAAGGGAAAAATGATGTAAACTATGTTACAATTTCAAAAACATTATTTTAAAAAATCAACTGCCTCTAAAATATCTGTAATATAAAGATCTAAACCACCTCCTCACCTGCAAGAGACAAAGTAATAAATAGAATGAAATTCATAGACATTGGAAACTAACAGATAAAAATCAGTTAGCTAATATATTATCATAAATCCTATGAAGAAAATATGGACACCAGATATAAACAGTTTGGAATGACTGGGTAGAAAATTTGAAGGAAAAAATTACACAATTCAAAATACTAAATTAAAATCATGGTGACAGAGATGGTTAAAGATTGTAGTGAATTTCCCAGGATAGTTGATACACTGGAGGAAACAATCAGTGGACCTGAGGAAAATATCCCATCTGAAACACAAAGAGAAATCAACAAGGAATGACAAGTAATGTAGGAAGTGAAAGAATCGCATTCATGTATGTGGGTCTTGCCCAAGAGAAGGAAGAGTCAGGCCGAAGGCTAATAAGAACAATATGCAAAAGTGACAATTTCACTTTTGAAATTGTCTGGTGAAATTCACTAGTTGAAATTGGAGAACTCTATACTCCTCTCCCAGTAGTGATAGCACAAATAGATTTTGGATGCCAGTTGCCATAGAGAAGATATCAGCAACATAATCTACAAGACTGACCTTATCAGATTACTCTACTCAGTAACCTCAGAATGTGCATTATTTTCAAATGCAGCTATAAGCCAGCCAATATGGAACTTTTGGGAGCAGAACATGCAAAACACATCAACAAATTCAAATTAATTAAAACCATAGAAATGGCCATTTTCCCATTATGTTGAAATTGACGTAGAAATCAATAGGAAAATATTTCTATAACCTGGAAAAATGGAAATTAAATGTCACAGTTTTAAGCAATCTGTGGCTCAAGGAGCAAGAAACAATGCAGATGCAAAATGCTGAAATGTGAATGAAAATACAGATAACATATTTAGATTTATGTAGTACAGCTAAAATAATACTAGAGGGGAAATTTGAGCTATTAAATGTATATACATGGCTGGAAAAGTCTTTGGTCAATCACCTAAGATTCCAAAACTCCTAAGAAGAGAAGAGCACACAGAATCCAAAGACAATAGAAAGAAATAAAACACATGGGGTGAGAAGCAGTGAATCACAGACAAGTTAATAGAGGAAACTGTGGGGTGGAAAGCTGGTTGACAGAGATGACTCCTAATTACTTAGGCATATAACAAGGAAGCCACGCATGAATGATGCTGGCATCATCTCTGTATCTTACACAGATGTTAGATTAGATGATGAGGGGAGATGTGAGCAAATGACTATCAACAATGTACTTTACGCAAGCCGGTTGTTTCAGGCAAATGTTTGGATGAGTAACGACAAAGTGACGAAATAAAGGATGTTTTGTAGGAGATGAACTATTCTATGTCTTGGTTTAATCCACATCTTGATTATAATAGCTATACACTCCTGTGTGTGTTTGTCAAAACTCATAGGACTATACACTGCAAAGGCTGATTATTTTGGTGCTTATTACCTTCTGCATTTTAAGCTGGTGTGACTGTTTTTCAGTCATCTTCGACACATGTAATCATCATATCTAACCTTTGTACTTTTTCTGTAATTAAGTTATAAAAATACATTAGATATCAAAACATTTACTAAAATCATTTTATTGGATATAGGAAGAGGCTCTGCAGACATAATAATTTTATGCAATGTGGAATGTTGAACTTTCCCCTGGAGTAGATAAAGCACATTCTTATTAGAACTACTGGAGACTAAAAAGTAGGAATAATAGAGTTTAAATATATTATTGTTAATTTTGGGTTTTTTGAGATAGGGTTTCTCTGTGCAGCTTTGTCTGTCCTGGAACTCTCTCTATAGATGAGGCTAGCCTCAAACTCAGAGATCCACTTGCCTCTGACTCCTGAGTGCTTGGATTAAAGGTGTGCGCCACCACTGCCTGTCCTATTATTTTTAATCAAAATAGTTTTTAAATTACTGAATGTAAGAAATTTTAATGAGAAGAAGAAAACTCAGAAACCAAAGTCAGTCACACATCCCTTTTGGTTGGAATGCCCACTCCTGAGCGCCTTCCAAGGAGGCTTCTATTTTGAAGCAAAGACCACAAGACAAAGATGTGCTAACAAGTGTGTGCAACTTAGCCCTTATGGGTCTGATTCATGGTCAGATGCTACTGTTTGTGTTAAGCAAAGCTCAGACTCCCAGAAGGGAATGACTGAAAAGAATGGCTAAGCCTCATTTACACCTCGTCACAGTAGACTTGATGAAGCCTTGTGTGGGCTCATAGAAAATTAACTATTCAAAATTAAGAAATCAGGTTATACCATGTAACACACTATGTTTAATAGCTGAACATTCCTACTTTAAAAAGTTTCCAATTTTATTATTGCATGTGTATGAGTTTTTATGCCTACATGCATATATGTGTACTGCTTGGCTAACTGGTGCCTGCAGAGATCAGAAGAGGGTGTCAGATCCCCTGGGACTTGGGTTCCAGACAGTTGTGAGCTACCATGTGGTTCTAAGAATCAGATCTATGTCATCTGCAAGAGCAACAAATGCCTTTAAATGCTGATCCATCTCTCCAGCTCCCAGATCTTTATTTTGAATGAAACATCATCTTGTAGATATAACTTTCCATTCTTAGGCAGGCCCAGGGTCACTCAGCAATCTCAGAAAATACTCCCGAATTCTTTGCAATCTTCATGTTTTTCCCATGGCATGACATTCACTCTTCCTGCATACGTACTATCTGTGCCATTCATTTTATTTAGTTTATCTTATAATACTTCCTCAGATATCTGTATTTTCATGGTTTGTATATCATTGACACCCCCAACCTTCTAATTTCTACAGTTCATACATTTATGAAAGGGAGGACAAAGCTTCTGAGGGCAGTGCCTTTAAGATTTTAGTGTGTCTACTCCAACAAGAATGAGCCAGCACCCCAACCCCTTAATGTGCAGTGAAAAATGGACACACCTTCAAATTAGAAGAGTTTATTCCAGAGTCTGATTTCCAGGATAGCAGCCATTTTTATTCTGATAACCCTTGATCCACACCCCGCTAACAAATTAACAAATTGTCAGGCAAGTCTGCAAATTAAAGAAAATTTTATACTCTTATTACATATAAATTACAATTCCCCAATATATAATTCCTACAAATTAAAGTTATTCCTTATGGCATATATATTCAATATATATTTAATCTATGTGAGTAGGTATAGAAAATATTAGTTTCTTTTCCCCAAGAACAAAATATAATTTCTTTCTTAGGCTTACATTCCTGTAATAAAGGGCTCAATTCTGCCAATTTAGTTAACTTTGTCCTAAGAGGGTTTCTTAGGTGATAATGGTAAACACTTTACACTTCCCACCCAAGCTTTTCTTTATCTGATATAGCATTTCAGTTTCTGGGAAGCCCTTAACACCTCATGATAATGACATAATTGTGAACATGTCATAGTCCCCAGACACTCCTAATTCTACTGTCATTGGGGTCACCTTGCTCTCCTGGGAGCCTCTTGTAGGGAGAGATCCTGATTAAAGGGTACATATAGAAGGATGTAGATAAGAGTGAGGGGAGCCAGCAAGTGCTCTCTCTCTCTGGGTTGAGCCAGTACTGGGAAGCATTTTGGGTCAGAACAGCTTGGAGTACCAATCTGGTCACTGATTCCCTCGTGTGAGTATACTCCCAATAAATTACCAGTTAATAACCCATCTCTGGTTGCATTTGTATTCCTCAAAAGCCTCCTGCAGCATCTCCTCTCTACCCTTGTAACCACAAGGGTGTGGGAAATCACATGGGCACTTGCTTGTCCAGTACAAACAAAAAGCCTAGAAGAGGCCTCTATCATTCCAAAGGCCCATTTTTTTTTTTTAAAGTGTGTAATTACTCTCACCCATCACTTTGGAGTGGAACCCAGGGAGTGTAGGGATTGAACTTCACAGGTTGCAGTAAAGATTAAGACTGACTGCTACCTATTGTTGGTATTTAGAGCAGATTTTTGACACAGTTTGAGCTTGATATGAACATAATGTATTAATATTCAAACCCAAATTAGATCCTTTGTACTTTTATAGGAAATCATTACTAAGATTCAAAATTGTTCAGACATATTGAAGAGTAGAGACATTGTGTCAATTACCATTAATTGCTGTGATCGTTATGAGAATAGCACACTTGGGAAGGAAAGTCCAGAGAGCCAGGGTTCTCAGAGGCGTCCACCTCTGTTTCCCTCTCAGTGCTGGTCCCCACCAGTCTAAACTATGACATTGTTTCTTCATCTCTGTCTTGTATAGCCTGCTGCCAAGAACAAGGTGAGTGTCAAAACAAGCTCCCCTTACAGTCAGACGCAATGAGTCTTATCTGCTGTTACTGCTAGATTTAGATGAAGGATATTGTCTTAGGAACTCAGTTATTTGCTAACAGATTGGAGCAAGGGGATGAAGTATTTGACCAGACATCCTTCCCAAAGGATACACTTCTGTCTATGCTGTTTGCTTTCTGAATTAAAAACAGCAATTAAGGAAATGTTAATGCCTCAAGATGTAACTAACTAGTCCCTGCAGGTGTTAATAGTCCAGTGTGGTACATCTGGCCACTTTGAGTACTGGAGATATATATCTATATTTCTGAGACTTAAGAGGGCAATTGTTTGAGAACAGAATGTCTTTCTGTTTGGATAAACTCTGTGAGAAAGGACAGTCTCAGTGAAGTAAGAGCCCCTCTGGTCAGAAGTGTCCGACTCTGCTCTTGCTCATTCTGTTCCCCTTTCAAAGACTCAGTACTCTGTGTCATCACAGCTGGTACTTTCCTGCTCCCCTGTGGTACTCCACTCTAATTGATCTTTCCTCGGAATGATAAACCTGTGCAAAGAACCCGTAGCGTTGTGAATTTGAGAATGTTCAAAGTTTTAGTAAACAGTGGGAGGGGCAGACAGGAGCAAGACAGAATATGTGCTAAAATAATTCTTCCTTTACTTTGACACTAGTTCAAAACTGTGTCAACACCTCACCCAGGGAGACACATGTTATTCTTTTGGCATGCCTATTGCTCTTGTTCCAGGCACTGCCTTTGGCTTGTGTGGTTTGGGGTTAGGGTGAAGAGGGGTTTCTAAATGACTATAGCTTCTAACAGTAAAGATCAACATACACACACACACACACACACACACACACACACACACACACACACACACACATATTATATATATATTCTTGTAAGTGATACCATGGGGTGGATCATGAGCTGCCCTGGATACGGATACAGGCTGATAAGATGAAACCTCAGGTCACAGGGGTTGGAGGAAACCTCATTCTATTAGATCACAATCCCTTGAGTGGTGTGTTTCAACTTTAAACAAAGCTCACAATCTTCTTTGTGAGATTGTCAAGAAACCACAGTTTCACTGTTATGTGAGGACTAAGATTAAACTTTATGGATCTCAAGTGTAAGTCATAGCCATAGCAACTACTACTTTAACATTCTTGCTTGAAATACCTCTATAAGAAAGGAATATGCCTTTACATAGGCAATCTTCAGAGCAAGTGTTACTTGTGCTGTTGTTAATTCTTAGACAAAGAGAAACTTCAGATGGACTCTAAGGTGAAGCTTCCTTCCTCCTTTTTCTTTTTCACATTCCTTTAATTTTTCCTGTCTTTCTTTCTTGCCCCAAATTTCCTCTAGACTTTGGTCTCTTAATTGTTAAGGGTAGATGATGGCTGGAGATCCAACAAAAACTCCTTCATTGCTAAATAGAGGTGCAGACCTTGTCTACCTACAGATCTAAAGTCTTGACCTGCCTGATCAAAGGAGAGGACAGGAGACATTTCTAGATTGGAGAATGGAGGGTCTTCATTCATCATCCATCCATCCATCCATCCATCCATCCATCCATCCATCCATCCATTAGGACTCTCCTGATTCCTTTGGCTTCTCTTTTTGAAGCATCAGTGGTCTAGGGGAAGGTGATATTCAGTGAAATCCAAGAAAAAGGAACATCAATCATTCACCCCAAAAGACATGGGGAGATGAGAGAGCTCCACTGGTCACCCTGTGACTTCACTTTCATGGTATCCCACTATACTGCTCCATTCAGGCTCTGGTTCAACAGGAACTTGTTCAGGAAAAAAATATTAGGAGCCTAGGAAGAATCCAAAAGTTGTGTCTTTAAAACTTTTATTCCAACATTTGTGACAAGCTCACAGAAGCTGTATTATCGAGTCCCCACTAATCTGCTTTATAAAATGTATGTCGTACTTTTTTTATTAGATACATATTCTTCTAGGAATCAGTTCCAAACAGAGTCCTTGAGTGGTCACAGTTAACTGTTCCAAACCAAAATATGTAACGTGATTCTGATGAGACAATATAACTACAGTATAATTTCTTGACTTAAAAATATGAATTAATGAGCTGAAATAATTTTTTAAAATCATCTATGGGTAAAGCAGTTTTTAGGTGTCAATTGTATAGCAAGAAACTCAATTCTTGAAGCAACTATAGAGGCTGTTATTGTCCCTGCCTGAGTCACACTGAGACTATGTTTCTTGTCCCCAAACCACAAAGCTAAGAAATGAAAGAGCTAGACAATGAGAGATGAGATGGTGAGCATTGACCTTGTGAGTCCTTGTGATGTCTGTGTTTACATCCTGCTTATACATTCTGTATATGCATGCATAAATCCACATGGGCATTTCTATAGGATCACTGGGATTTTCTTTTCTTCAGGTGACAAATATTTTCTCTCCAAAGTTCTCATCCCTTGCTTCTTTCTCCTGATAAAAATCATACTCTACAGTGAGCCAGGCTCTGTAATTGTCCTTAGCCTCTTTCAGAAGATCTTAATCTCCTGAGTCTCTAATTTACAATGCATCCTAAAATGTGAATGGTTTCTATGGTGCCCCACTTTGATTGTCAGCACAGTTGGATTGAGAAATGCCCACAAGCATTAGTACCTTTGTTGAGGATATTAGTGAAGTCCACCTTTGGATATGTCTGGGAAGGCATTTCCAGAAAGAAGTGGTAAGACTCCCTCTGAATAGGGGTGACACTACCCCATAGGAAGGGGTATCTGACTGAATGAAAAGGGGGAATGCTGGCATTCCCTCTTTTCTGCTCCCTGATCTACTGAGATGTGAGCAAGCAGCCTCTTGTTGCCACACCTTCCTTGCCATGATGAACTGTAGTCTCTAAACTGTAAGTCAAAATATACCTTCCCTCCCTTAATTTGCTTCTTGTCAGGTATTTGATCACAAAAATGAGGAAGCCAACTAGCAATTCTTCTAGGAAGTTAATCACAGCCTCTGGAGATAACATATCCCTAAATGCATGCCACACAACCTTAAGAAAGGAACTTCAGTTATGATGACAATGCAACTACTTTCTGCCAAGTAGGTCTTATATCTCCCTTCTACTAAAAAGAAAGTTGTGGGAATATTTGAGGTCAAGTTAAAAGAACTATTCTCTAGAAAATCTGGCTTGCACATGAAGGGAAAGGAATAGAGAAGACAGCAACAGATACTTTTTGATTAGACGGGTAGTCTTAGGAACCACAGTGCATGTCTTCTTAACCTTTAGCATGAGGCTGGAATAGACTTAAATGTTATCACTTGCATCATTAAGAAATGGGTAGTTACAAGCCAGTGTTCCCTGAGTCAGATGTTTCACTAGATAGTAAGTATAATTTGAGATACAAAACAATGACACTATGCTCCTTGGATTCTTTGTTTAAATGACAAATTTTGGTTTAGACCTACATGATCTTTTTCTCTCCCTTTATATTTGTTAGCATTTACTCTTTTTTCTATAGAAACAATTTCTCTACACTAGGCACACACTATGCCCTTTCACACATCTTTATAAAAGGCCTGGAGGGTTAATATTCTTGCCCTCACTTATTGACAGAAAAGAACTGCTCAGGCAGAGCCAGCAGATTTCTTGAGATTACACAGCTAATTAGTAGCTGAGTCAAGATATAAACCCAAAGCCCTAGATTGCATAGTGTCTGAGTATCCATACTTCCCTGTGCCCTTGTTCGTAAAGATAGTTGTTGCAAATGTAATTGGTTGAAATGTGTTTATAATAGAGTAAGGTAGAGCCAGGCGTTGGTGACGCACATGCCTTTAATCCCAGCACTCAGGAGGCAGAGGCAGGCGGATCTCTGTGAGTTCGAGGCCAGCCTGGTCTCCAGAGCGAGTGCCAGGATAGGTTCCAAAGCTACACAGAGAAACCCTGTCTCGAAAAACCAAAAAAAAAAAAAAAATAGAGTAAGGTAGAGCCAACATGGTTCCTTCACTTTAAGAGGAGCTTAGGCAAGGAGACAAGCTGTCTTAGTTAGGGTTTCTATTGCTGTGAAGAAGCACATGACCACAGCAACTCTTACGAAAGAAAATGTTTAATTGGGGTGGCTCACTTACAATTCAGAAATTCAGTCCATTACTATTATGGTGGGACATGGCAGCATGCAAGCAGACAAGGTGCTGGCAACAGGAAGTGGACTGGCTTGAGCATATATGAGATCTCAAAGCCCACCTCCAGTGACACACCTCCACCAACAAGACCATAGCTCCCACTAGTGCACTCCATTTGGGGGTCATTTTCTTTCAAAGCACCACACAAACTCATTGGAAGAAAGCCACATGTTGGTGGGGCAGAGGTCAGAGTGATGGGAATTTCCAGTAATACCAGAAATCAGGGAAAGAACACAGAATGTGTTCTCCCCTATTGCTGACAGGGAGACTATGGCCTGCTCACATCTTCACTTGGGGCTTCTATCCTCAATGAGATACCATAACTTTCTACCATTTTTTTTGAGACAGGGTTTCTCTGTGTAACTTTGTAGACCAGGCTGGCCTTGAACTCACAGAGATCTACTTGTCTCTGCCTCCCAAGTGCTGGGATTAAAAGTGTGTGCTACTACTGCCCTGCTAACTTTCTACCATTTGAAACTATCCAGTTTGTGGTGTTCTGTTACAGTACCTTTAAGAAACTGTTGAAGCTCAGGATTTATTGCCCCTAACATTACTCACGGACATATTATTAGGGGTTTATTTTCGGAAATTATAGACATAGTGGTTATAAGATGATTCCCCATCTAAAAGGGAGATTTTACAGTTACAGGTGCCAATGCACTGCTCCTCAGAGAGTGTTTCTCACTCTAGGAGCTCTTATCTGCCAACAGGCCAACCTTTATTCTCCATGTCTTTGCTCATCTCACCTCCCAGTGTGCTTCCAACCTGATCCCACCACCTCCAGAGCCGGCCTGCCCAGTGAATCTGGCTTCTCCTGAGTCTCATGCTAATATGGGACTCCCGAGCATATAATTAATTTTGTATTTCTTCTTTTCACCTGTTTCATGTTTATTTAATTCATAACTCAGCTAAAGATTCTAAAAAGGCACATGAAGCTTACATTAGCCCATAATTCTACACAATGTATACTATCATCTGTTCATGTAGAGCTTTGAAAACAAAGACTAAAATGTACTAGGAACTCGTAATCCTATATTCTAACCCCCCCACTATAGGGTGTATATTTTTACATTTCCTTTGCCCTCTCCAAAGGCTAGTCTAACAACTTCTACCTTTTAAACATATCCAAAGATCCCACTTGCATTTTATCTTCCTCTGTTGCTTATTTAGCTCTCCATTTTGTGGGATCTGCTTTACCATCGTGAAAAACACCTGTCAAACTTGAGTTCCACTTTCACTGCCCTCACCATTGCCATCACCATTGCCATTGCCATCATGATGCCAGCTTATTGTTGAGCAGTCACCTCCATAATCTCTATGTCATAAGGTCTCTGCACTTATGCACCAACTTCTACGGGTGTGACTAGCTATGCTCACATTTGTTCCTACCAGCTATGTCTCTTAATTATATGTTCATATGTATGATTGTTGGGGTCCAGAATGCCCAAAGCATGAAATGCAACTTCAAAGCATGCACTTTGACATAACGAGTGCTTTCAGTAAAGACTAATGAAGGTCTCTCTGACCCCCTAACTTTCCTGTCCCTCCCTGAGAGGGCACTGAATCAGAAGAAGGAGCCCTCTCTAAAGGTCTGTCCAAAGATACCTCTCTGTGAAGGAGCTGCATGCCCTTAATAAAACCCCTCTTCAGCATCTTGCCCATCAGAGGGATGTTATAAAAACTTCAGTTGTGCTGCGCATTCCTTCTTTGAGTCTCATAATTTGCATACTATCATGAATAATTCACATACTCTAGTGGCAATATATTCTACAGACTCTATTATTGCATCTCTGGAGGGTCCAGGGAGAGCCTTACTCATCCCTATACCAGTTGGGCTTCATGGGAGGTAGTTCCTTCAAGCTCTGGTTTCCAATTCTCTAATTGTGTCTTCAGCTCTGTTACACTTATCATCTCGCTCACTTATCACAATTTGCATGTATTTGTAATCTCTAAGTTTCATTTACTTCTTTCTAAAATTTGCCTTGGCAGCTTTTGTATACTCTTGTTTGTTTTCATGCTGGTTTGTATCTACTCTTTTCTATCTTTTAGCCTTTTACACATGACTTTTATTTATTTATTTATTTATTTATTTATTTATTTATTTATTTATTTATTTGTTATGTTAAGACAGGGTTTCTCTGTGTAGCCTTGACTGTCCAGGAAATTGAACTGTAGATCAGGCTAGCCTTAAACTCACAGAGATCCGCTTGGCCCTCCTCAAGTTCTAGGATTAAAGGCGTGCACCACCACTGCCCAGCTACTTTTGAATTCTTAATCAGGTCATTCTAATATCTGTAGTTTTGGAAATTGTCTAGATTTTTCATTTGTTTCTTTTCTCTCACTTATCCTTGTGTTTGTTTATTTGCTTTAAGTTGTTAACTATATTATTGAATGGAACATGTAATGATATAAGACCCACGCTGGGTGCCAACTGCAGTGGCATTAGTATTTCCTTCCAGGCAATCCAGATCTCCCAGGATCACTCCTTACTACTGCTCCTGATTTAGCCATTAGTCTGTTACCTTCACTATTTAGTTGATAGATTTCATATATTTTCCTTCATTTCCATAAATGCATCAATGCATTAAAATCCTGTCTATTATATCAACATAGCTAATCATCTGATAGTATTTTATCTGGAGGTTCCTGTAGAGTAACTGCTATACCATTTTCCAAGAAGTTGTAATCTATACTCCTTTGACAAGCTAAAGGCTAAGAATTTTGGTAGTCTAGAATTCTAAGGAATTTTACCTCTATTTTCCAGAAGGGTAACCACATCTCTCTATACTCTGCTTTTCCAGTAAGAGAAGTGAGGGATAGAGGGATAAAATAATTCTTCCATGTTACTTAGCAATTGAAAAACAAAGAAATGATTAGGACGTTGTACTGGAAGCTAAGACATTCTTTAGTCTTAGCTGTTAGGTTTTGAATGAGAGTGAGAAACAAATCTAAATGCACTAGCAAAGAGAAAGCTGACCTAACAGCTGGCTTCTTGGCAAGTACATGTCACCTTGGATGTCAGGCAAGAGTGCCATCTCCATATTTTAGGTACAAACTGTGATCCTATTCATCTCCAGTTTGGTAGGCACCTACAAAGTAGAATTACAATAAACAGGAAGACAACAAAATTGAATTATTTCTTTTTTCTTTTTCTTTCTTTTTTTTAGTTTTTTTTTTTTCCTTCGAGACAGTGTTTCTCTGTGGCTTTGGAGGCTTGCCCTGGAACTAGCTCTTGTAGACCAGGCTGGTCTCGAACTCACAGAGATCCACCCGCCTCAGCCTCCCGAGTGCTAGGACTAAAGGCGTGTGCCACCAACGTCCGGCTCAAAATTGAATTATTAATCCAGTGTTTGTTTTTTTTTTTTGAGTCTTGGACATATGATGTCTCTTCAGATATCACAGTATGTACCTTTTAATTACAGGATGTTTTCTTCAACAGTACATAATGGCATATGCCTATAATCCTAGGATTGAGAGGCTAAGGCAGGATGGTTGCAAGTTGGAGTTCATCTTGGGTTGCATGAGTTCAGCACCAGCCTGAACCCCATACCAACACCTGACTCAAAAACTCCAAATCTGGGAATGCAGCCCAGTGGCAGAGTACTTGCCTAGCATGCTCAAAGTCATAAATTCAATCCATACATAAATTCAATTCAAGCCAGATAAAGGGAAAACAAAAAGAAAAGAAAAAAGTGAAGAGTTGATGCAAATGACCCAGAGCTAGCACTTGGGGATTTTCATTCTCAGACTGCTGTCAACTGGGTGTTTATCATCCAGGAAGAGTTTGCAAAGCCCCTTCACTCCCCAGAAATATCCACACGGGAAGTAGGATTTAGGTCTGTGTTTTTTAGACCCTGAGATGATGAGGCCGCTTTGCATTGTAGATGAAGGAATGAGAGGGATCTGTATTCTTGGTTTGAAGACAGTGTTACTTTCTTGTAATACCCGAGGAGCAGAGAAGATCGTTATGAATTCAGCACACAGGCTTTTAGAATTAATGTTTGCTACACTGCCTATCAAGGCACTTAAATAAACATATAGTGGTTAGATTAAAAATAAACACAGTATACAAGAACTTTTTTTTTTTTTTTAGATTTAGGTGCAATATTGCTTGTCGGCCACAGGATGGTGGTATAAAACCACTCATGTATGCAAAAACATGGCTTCCTTGCTTTCTGGCCTGCTAAGGAGATGACTCTTTCCACCACGTTGTTAGTTCTTAAAAACCACCTCCGTCTGGGTGCTACACAGCTTCCTTTTTTTCTGAGAAAAGCTAGATCCATTTTCAAAGGTGATGATTATTCCAGCGACTCCTCTCCTAAAGTTAGATCCTCACTGAGATGGTGTCTGCAGCTCTGACACTAGGAAGGCAGCTTCTGTAGAAGCTTTTGATGTTTTGATCAGGGGTGGCAGTAGAGATTAATTAATAGAAACAAAGGAAACCAATGACTCTGAGATTTCGGTCCCTTCTTAATAAATCCCTGTATGATTTTCCTTGAGTAGAAATATTCAACCTGGTTGTGTTACTATTTGTCAATAACACAAGGAATCATCAGAGACCATTCTAGCCACCAAGGTGTGTGGTTGTTGTTGTTGGTGGTGGTCATGGTCATGGTGGTGGTGGTGGTGGTGTGTGTGTATGTGTGGTGTATGTGTGTGAGTATTGTATTGTGTATATGTGTGGGAGAATGGTGTGTATGATGTACAGATATGGTGTATATGTCTGGGTGTGAGTATGGTGTGATGTGTGATTATGGTATGTATATATATGTGTATATATACATATATATTATGTTGTGGTATGCATATGTATGTGTGGGGGTATAAAGATGTGTTTTATGAGTACAATATGTGAATATTGTATTGTGTATGTATGGGGGGGATGTGAGTATAAGTGTGATGTGTGTGATGTGTATGTGTGTATGTGGTGTATGTGTGTATGTGTGTGCGGTGTGTGAGTGTTGAATGTGTATGGGTTTGTATATGTGTACGAGGGATGAGAGCATGGTGTGTGTGTGTGTGTGTGTGTGTGTGTGTGTGTGTGTGTGTTAGTGTTTGGATGATCTGTATGTGAAAGCAGGACTGCCTCTTCCAATTATTTCAAGCAATTCAGCTCCATGGTGTCTGTTCTGGTTTTCTTCTTGGGAATGTAACCCCTCAGTAGAAGAAAACTAAACAAGCTACACAGTTTAGTTATCCTGGTGCTCCTTCCAGCACTTACTTTCTTAGTTCTAGGTCTCCTAGTTTTCTTGTCTACTCATGTGCATACTATGAAGCTGTGGGGTTCTAGACCATCCTGAAATCAGCACTCTGTAGATCCTTGCTTACCTAGAGCCCCTCTTTTTTCCTTCCTACCTTCCTTCCTTCCTTCCTTCCTTTTTTATTTTTTTGGTACTGTCTTCTTGCTGTTACTCTCAACTCTGGCTTCCTGACCCAAATTATGTCACCATACCAGAAAAGGGCTTCTAGAGAAGGGCTGGAGAGACCCAGAGACAACATGGAAATGAAAGTAATTGTGTATTTTTTAAAAGCTCCCTTCTTATAATGAGCTAGAGGAAGAATGCATGCAGATACGGAATGTCAAGGTTCTCAAGTGAGAAAGCATCAACTTAGGGCAGGCTGTGCACAGAGACAGGAACAAAATGCACAGAGAAGGGAGTTGAGGGCAAGTGTGATGGAAGTGATGATGGAAAATATGTAACAAGTGTGTTCTGAGAGTCCATTGTGTGCTGACTCTGGGGACATAGAGAGCTCTGCAATAAAGTCTCAGCAGATGAGAAGGTATATAATTGGAGGGCTACTAGGTGCTTTGAGAGTAGACAGGATAAGATGCTAAGAGAATTCCCAAGAAGCCTAATGTCAGCTGGTTTGAAAGGCTTCCTGGAGGTATTAACCTGACCCAGGGACCAGGGCTACAGTAACTCTTGTTTGGATTTTGTCAGAAATGCTTATGCCCCACCAACAGCCCATTTTCACAACTTATCTTTGCCTCTAGTTCTATAACAAGACTTAAGGTTCATTGGGAGCCCAGCAGTAAGATACAGAGTGTGAGCAATGAAGAGATGCACTATACCCCTAAATAAATTGAGTTTTCTAATGAACAGAAACAGGCATTTGGAGAATATGTGTGCATGTGGATTTTAAGGGCGTGGAATGATGGAAGAAACACAAAACTGAATCACTTTATTTATACGGGTCCACAAGGCAGAGATTTTGGCAGCTCACAAAGTTTTAAAAGGTACTGAGAGTTTATGTGACTGGTTGGCTAAAGTCTGTATCAAAAGATGGCCTACTTGAAAGAATTGAATATGCCTAATATCTCTTGGCTTAAAGTTGTTCGTGGGATTCAAAAGATCAGAAGCTTTAGAATGGTGGAGTGGACTTGCTATGTGAAACTTATCTTCCACAGTAGGAGGGTCCAAAAGATGCTTCTTCAATAATACTACAGAAAGCAGATTTATGGGCTGGGAGATGGGTCAGTTGGGAAATCGCTTGCCGTTAAAGCATGAAGAGCTGTATTTAATCACCAGAACTATTTTAAGCATGTCATGGTGCACACTTTTAATCTCAGCATTGGGGAAGCAGAGACAGACAGATTGCAAAGGTGTATTGGCCAACCAGCCTATTCTAATTAATGAGTTCTAGGTCGACCAAGAGACTTTCTCTTAAAAAACAAGCTTGATGGTACTGGAGGAATAACACATGAGGTTGACATCTAGCTTGTATACACGTGTGTGTGTGTGTGTGTGTGTGTGTGTGTGTGTGTGTGTGTGTGTGTGTGTGTGTGTGCATGCCATGTTATATGTCAAACTTTTCCTGGGGGAGACACAGCATACATGTCTACTCATCACAGATAGGCAGCCCATGACAAACAAAAGTATTGGTACCACCAAAGTTAAACTTGGTTAACCAATGAATTTTATTGGTGCTATTTATAGGAATATGAATGAGGGATTACTTACAGGAGCAGAAATGACTCAAAAACAGCTGCATCATCAAAGCCTAGTGATGTTACCCAGAATGGGTGCATCTCAGGAAAGCTGGGAATCTGGAACACACTGCTCAGGCTACAGGCAGATCAACTGTTGGAGAATATTTTTTCCAAGTGATTCAGCTGGTCAAAACCTCTTCCAGGCAGCTTGGCTAGTTTCTGCTTCTTCTGGGCAGCTGCTCTGGTCTGAGTCTTCTTTGCAGCTTGGCTTGTCTGAGATGGACTCTCAGCAGCTTACTCTTGGAAGGAAGGGCCTAGTGAATCTGTTCAGTTTCAGGAATTTCCTGAGACATTTTTAGTTATTTGCTTTAAAGAGCTTTCCTGAGAGATAGAATGTTTCAATCTTGGAGAAAACCAGAAAACAGTTAAAACACACACACACACACACACACACACACACACACACACACACACACACACACACACACGGGCTGGGGGGAATGAGGGAGAGAGATAAAAAAGAAAAGGAATTGAAAATTTTATTACATGAACAGTGTTAAAATTTTAAAAAGAAGTAAACTCATAAGATGAGCACCAGGATATCTGAAAAGCTAGTTATTTCTTTTCTATAATATGCCAGATTTTCTAGTGGGGACTGGAGATGCTTATTTGGATAATTTAAATACCATGGGGCTATTAGGAGCCTAGATGAGCAAGGGTAAAGTGGCAGTGCAGAACCACAAAGGCAAAGTAAAGCAACAGACAACACAGGTAAAGCACGTTCATAATGGTCTGACATGTGTACACCTTTGGCACTAATTAGTCATGGTGTTCCCAGAAATGAAGTAGGTAGGAAGCCTCTTAAGTTAGTTCTTGCTTGATCTATATAAACAGAAAAATTCCAGAATGGCAAATGCTACCTTGAATTATACCCACAGAAAATCACAGCCCCTCAACTAATTTCCAGATCTGAGTTAGTTTACAGGCTCAGAATCATTTGAATGAAGAGCTGGGCATGTCTCCTTGAAAGGGGGCCTTGCTACAATTGCTATAAGTTTTGCTGCTAACTTTTTAAACCAAAGAGCCATACAGCCTTTTTCTAGGATAACTGTACATGTGGAAAAGGAATAAGACTGTTAAATAAAACCTGTTAAACATGAGGTCTGCATTGGCATTGATTCTGGGATACCCTAAAAAGCACTGTGGTCTTCCAGTTAAGAACTTACAGAGATCAGATGATGTTCAATGGAGCTTCAGCCAAAATCTGAGTCATGGGGGTCCAGCGAGTCCCCAGACTCATCTTGTGGTTATTTCTCCAGTCTAGAATGCATACTTGTGACAGATATTGGCAGAAGATAAACATTGGCTCACTGACCTGTGGAATAAGGATTGAAAGTCAATGGAAGCCATTAGAACTACCTCTTGCATGAAAGACAGTGAACCCAAGCCAATATCACGTACCTAGAGGGATTCCAGACATTAGTGCTACTAACAAACACTTGAAACATGTAGGGATGGTGATTTCCACTGTACCTCCTTTCACCTTTCCTGTTTGGCCTGTGTGGAAGACAAATATATCATGAAGAATGACAGTTGATTATCAGGTAATGACTGACAGCAGCTGCTGTACCAGATGTAGTTTCCTTACTTGAGCAGATTATCATGTCTCCTAGTACCTTGGATGCCACTATTGATCTTTCAAATACATTTCTCTCTGTTGGGAGCCAAAGATCTCAGGGCTTGTCATGAGATCCTATGCCATGCTTGGCCGGCCACATAGTTGTATATTAACCTTTACATAGCATCTCCTTAGAACCTCAGCTTAAGAAAATAAACAACTTGACCCAGTCCTCCATCCACAGGCTTAGTCAACTAGGCACCCCTTCCTGTACCTCTTACTCATAAACTCTTTACCCTGCCAAACATCCTCTTTGTGGCTTCTTAATATCCTGCCTACACTAACATCTGGCTCACAAACAACCCATTCTACCCCTCCTCATATCCTGCTCTGCCGACTATATAAGCTAGCCTGAGAAAAAAATAAAGTTTGCCACTTGATTAGAATCCTGTCTTGTGGTCGTTCTTTCTGTGTCTTTTGTCTCCATTCCCTATCCCTGACTCTCTTGCCCCAGGTTGACGTCCTGCAGATCGGGACACTCTCCACACCTGTCCATAAGGACCACCAAGCAATTTTCTTTCTTTTAGCAAAGTCAGAAGTACATCTTTATTATTTTACCTTGAGGTGACATTAATTCCCCAGTCCAGTGTTATAAATCAGTTCACAGAAATCTTGAGAGCTTTTCTTTTCCACATAGTATCACAGTAGTCCATTATACTGTTTACATTATGCTGACTGGACCAAATGAATTGGAGTTAGCAACCACTCTGGACTGCTTGCTAATTGAAGAGTGATATATAATTCCATCCAAAATTCAAGAGCCTTCTACCTTATTAATATTTCTAGATATCCAGTAATATGAGTATATGAGGTGAAAAATATATTGTTACTATTGTCTGCTCCCACCACTAAGAAAGAAAAGCAATGTTTAATGGGCCTGCTTAGATTTTAGAGGCAGCACATTCCCCACTTGGATGTGTTATTCTGGCTACATGACTTGGAAAGTTGCTAGTTTTCAGTATGCTCAGAACAGGAGAAGGCTTGTCAACAGGCTCAGGATACCATGCAGAATGCTCTGCCATTCTGGTCACATGAGCCAACAGACCCAATGGTACTTGAGCTATTAGTGAAGACAAAGATGCTGTTTGGATGCAATGGCAGGGCCCTGTATGTGAATCAAGGTGAAAGCCCTTGGTGTTTTGGATAAGATCCTGCTGTCATCTGCAGACAACTATTCTACATTTCAGAGATGACCCTTATTGTCTATTAGGCCTTAGTGGATACTAGAGGCTTGGTGATGGGCCAACAAAGTATTATTTAACCTGAACTGCTGTACATGAACAGCACAAATAAGTTACATGGAAACGTTTCTCTGGTGCCTGTGTATCCTATTCCTCTTGAAGTGTCTTCTACCCACAAGCATGTACCTATGGCCTCACTGGATGTGCCCTATAAATTGACTAAAGAAGAGAATACTAAGGTAAAATTTACTAATGATTCTACATGATACACAGATACAATCCATAAGTGGACTTGTGGAGTCCACTGAAGGACAATGTTGAAAGGAAATCTTCACAGTGAGCAGAACTCTGAGCAATATGAATGATCATGCGTTTTGAAGAAAAAAAATCAGCCAGGTGTGTGATTGTATGCTGACTGCATACAATCATGGGCAGTATAGCCAATGAATTTCGAAGCCAAGAACTCTGAAAGAGAATGATTGGAAAATTGGTGAGAAAGACATTTGTGGAAAGGATATATGGAGGGATGTATTCAAATGGGTAGATGTGAAGAAGGTTGTATCTCCTGTAAATGCTCATCAAAAGCTAACCTCAACAAAACAGGAGTTAAATAATCAAGTAAATACAATGAATAGCCCATTCTGTGGATATAGTCAACTTTTTTCCCCAGGCATCCCTGTCATTGTTCAATGTGACCATGAACAAAATGGCCATGGTAGCAGGGAGATAATTCCATTCATAATTATCATTAAAGATACTTTGTAATAAATCTTGATAAACAAATCAGTTACCTTCATATTGAAAAATTCAAAACTTAGAAAGAAATTGGAGAAGATACAATAAAATGTAAATACATCCCATACTCAGGGATTGGAAAATAAATAATGGGAAAATGGCCATTCTGCCAAAAGCAATATATGGATTCAACAACAACAAAAATCTTATCAGAATTCAAAAGGCAACATGTATCCCAAACAATCCTAACCAAAAAGAATAATATTAGAGATATTATCAAGGCTGCTTTCAAGTCATTCTACAGAACTATATTAATAAAAAACAGCATGGCACTTACACAAAAACAAGCATTTAGATTAATGAAACAGAATAGAGCAACAAGATAAAGCCCTGTAGCTACACCTGCCAAAGATTGGACAAAAGACAGGCTCTTTAATAAGTGTGTTTGGAAAACTGGGTATGTTCAGGCAGAAGAATGCAACTAGATCCTCATCTCTCTCCTTGTATGAAATTAGCTGTTGGGGCTGGAGAATTGGCTCAGTGGTTAAGATAATGCTCTGCTCTTACTGGGTAGCTGAGTTTGTTTCCCGGAACTTGTGTTGATTACTCACAACTGCCTGTGACTCCACCTCCAGGAGATGTACATGTACACACGTAGATATCCACACATTAAAAACAACAAAAATAAAGTAAATCTTAAATAAATAAGAGTCAATTTCAAATGGATCAAAGATTTAGTGTATGATCTTAAACTATGGGGGGGGATTAAACATTTTAAGATACAGACATAGGCAAGAACTTTTTGAAAAGTCACAAGTACTCAGGAAACAGGGCCTGATAAAACTTAAATGTAGAAAAGGGCCTTATAAAGTCAAATGTAAAAGCTTGGTACAGCATAGAAAACAGCTAATTAGGCAAATATGTAGTTCCTAAGAATGGGAGAAAAATCTTATATAGCTGTATATATGACAGACACTTAATATCTAGAATATGAAAATAACTCATGACAGGAGCAGATGGTTCTTAAAAGACAAAACACAAATGACTAAAAAAGCATGAGACAACGTTTAACCTCACTAGCCATTATAGAAACACAAACTAAATCTACATTGATAATCTGTTGGTAATCAATCAGAAAGTAACAAATGCTGGAAAGGGTATGGGCAGACTAACCACTACAGAAATCATTATGGAGGTTGGTTCCTCAAAAAAAAGTGTAAAATGGAAGTACCATATGACTGCTTGTGGGTATTTATCCAAAAGATTCTAAGTCAATGCATCACAGAGATAATTGCACATAATTGCTTACTGTAACAGTATTCACAACAACTAGGTTGTAGACCATTCTAATGCAGAATGCATTTTAAGTGGCATATAATGCAGTGGTTTTAATGAGAATGGCTCCTATATATTTGAATGCTTAGTCACCAGGAAATGGAACTACTTAAAAGGATTAGAAGGATTAGGAGATGCGGCCTTATTGGAGGTAGTATGTAACTTGGGATGGGCTTTGAGGTTTTAAAGCCCATGGCAGGCTCAGTCTCTCTTGCTGCCTGCTGCCTGGGGATTAGGACATAGCTCTTAGCTGCTATCCAGTACCAGTGTGCCTCCATGCTCTCTGCCATGATGATAATGGACTATAAGCCTCTGAAACTGTCATTAGAGTCACTTGTCTGAGCATGAGAGGGGGATTATTTATAGAAACATGGCTACTTTTCAGTGGGACTGCCAGCTCCTCTCTCATCCACAATTAAATATTGAACTTTTTCCTAATAATACCAATGTTTCAATTTTAAAGGCAATAACTAATGAGTATTTGACTTAAGCAATTGCATTTTTATCCACAAAGCACTTGTTCAGAATTTTACTAGTATAACTGAAAATTGGGGATTTTTCTGACATTGCTCTTCTTATGTACTTCTGACCTGTGCCTTCTTCCTGGGTCCAGATCACTAGGTTGTCTTGATATATTCGTGTCCATATGATCATCTAGTGCCTCAGTTTCCCATCTGCAAAACAGAGATAATGATTTTATACTAAAGAGCCTCATTCAGACTCAATATATATTCCCTAAATAAACTAATGAGCTGGTTTCGCTAACACTAAAGTGCTATCAGAGATCACATCAATGCCCATAATCTTGCAGGGACTCTAAACACTACAGAGGATGTAAACTATTTCCTGACTTGAACTGTAAAAACATGCTTCCTCATTTCAATAGAAGTGACACATTAATGGTGAGTCAATGCCATGGAAGTGTGTATTTCTTAGCACTAAAATATTTGTTTCAATGGTTTTTTCCTGCCTTTTAGAGTTAGAAAGAATTCCAGAAACCGTCTAGTTGCTACTTCTCTGGGACATTGGAACACAGTGAAGCCTTGGTGATACAACTTCTCACTTAAACTTAGCAGGGCGAACGTCGGCAATGTTGGTCTTTCCCCTTTCCAACCACTACTACCAGTAGAATTCACGGCACTCGGTTAAGCCCCTGTAAAAAACAAGAGAATTCTCACACTCCATTGAAACTGCTGCTGCTGAGACAAGGTAACGTGTGAATCCGTTGTAAAAATTACTAGAGTGGTTTGGAGCCATAATGATAAAGTAGTATGGCTACCTGAATAGCTTAATCACCAACTGCTTGAATCATCATGAAGTGCAAACAAACAAACAAACAAACAAGCCAACAAACCAAACCGAAGAGGTCAGGTATATCAGAGAGTATGGGAAGGCTTATTTAATGTTGGAGGTGAGACATTAATGCCAAAAGGAAGGACGATTTTGAAATCCAAGGAAATAGTTGGGCAGGAAGTAGTGAATGAGCTGATAAGATGTTCAGTTGTTGTGGGAGAGACTAATAGTAGTCAAGCTTGTCACAAATTGCAACATCCTGAGTCAGGGGCAGGGAGATGGAATTTGTTGAATATAGTTCTTTTTTATTCTTTTAAGAAAGACCCTGCTATGCAGCCCTGATTGTGTAGTCTGTGGTGAGATCACAGGCTTGTGCCACTATGCTCCATTTCAGAATATGGAAAATTAAGACAAGTGGCAAGGGAGAAGAAGAAGGTCACAGGGTTACTGAGGTGTCATTAAAGCTTCCAAGTGCTGTGTGACAGGCTTCTAACTGGAGTGTGGTTTCTAACACTCAATGGAAGTCCTTCCAGCCTTTTGCTTGCCTACTATGAGAATTATCCATTCCTGGTCATGCCCATAACTGCCCAACATCTCCTCTGAGCTCCATGAAGACTCACAATTCAGAACCAGAACATTAGAAGGAAAGGAGACTACAACAGGATCCCGTCGCCACTGCTGTCATTTGGGGGCATTGATGCTTTCTGGGAGAATGTGGAGAATGTTTCGTGCGCAGTGTGGGCAGTTTGTCAGCATTCCTGGTCTCCTCCTGCTGCATGTAGTAAACTGCTCCTCTGAGGTGGTATCCAAAACGTCTCTATAGATCATCAAATGCTCCCAGACTGAGAGAGAGAGGGGCAGGGGGAAAGAGAGAGGGGTAGTGAGAGGAGGGAGAGGGGAACGGAAGGGGGAGATAGGGGTTAGAGAGAGGGAAAGGAAGAGAGAGAGAGAGAGAGAGCCACTGCCCTAGGACACTGCACTCTACTCAACATATTGCATCTGCAGAAAACGAAGGGTAGGAAGAAAATTGCAGAGGATTTAAGAGTATTAGGGGAAAAAATCTCGTGGAAAAAATCATTATACTTATAGGGAAAATAAAAGTGCAATTTTTAAAAAAAATATGGTAAACATCCCATTTATATTAAAGTTCTAAATACAATCACTTCAAAATTCAAATGAGAATGTCACGTGTCATCATCTACTGAGGAGTCTTTACCAACAAATACAATGCTTTACGTGGCTATCTACAACACTGGCCAAGACTTTTGATGACGATGTCCTCAAATCCTTAATGGAACTGAGCAGCAAGGACTTTCACAGACACAAGCACGAAATTTTAAAAATTAAGTCATTGTATAAAACCGTTAGAAAAATTTGAAGCTGCATAGGCAAATAGAGCAACCCTTTCTAAGGCTACCCCAAACAACATTTCTTTACTTATTTTTATTAAGTGTGTGTGTGTGTGTGTGTGTGTGTGTGTGTGTGTGTGTGTGTGTGTGTGTGTAGGTACAAGAAGAAGCCAAAAGGGGTAAGAACCTAGAATTGGAGTCGTAGATGGTTGTGAGCTGATGGAGAACTTAAGCTGGGAACTGAACTGGTATCCTGTAGAAGAGCAGCAAGTACCCTTTACCACTCTGCCATCTCTCCAGCTCTCAGTGTTAAGTTTTATGAGAATGATTAAGGTTTTGAAATACAAGCTTCTGCATGTCACATCTTAACATAATGAGGCTCTAAAGTATATATTGTATATCCATATGCCTTGTAAAGTCATTTGCCCAGCAGCTAGCCACTAAATGGACTTCTTGCTCATCACTACAGATAGACAGAACACCTGGTGTAAGTAAAGCTAGAAATCCTGGACCTGTATTTACTTATGGGAAGATCTAC
Organism: Cricetulus griseus; assembly: GCF_003668045.3. Taxonomy (NCBI): domain Eukaryota; kingdom Metazoa; phylum Chordata; class Mammalia; order Rodentia; family Cricetidae; genus Cricetulus; species Cricetulus griseus. Next base: position 47,074,186 of record NC_048595.1, read on the forward strand.
AGCCCCCACCGTGTTTCTTCACTCACTCATCCCTGGTTGGCTGTGCCCTAGGCTGAATTGGTTCCATTGATCTTCAGAACTACCTAGGCTGCTTGGCAAAGCATTCTTCAGCTGACCAATAACACACAGACACAGCAGAGTGCCTCTTGATGACACTCAGAGCCTTGTCCTGGAGAAATGTGTGCAATGTGCCCTTTGCCCAGTGCCTTCTCCCAGGATTTCAAGGTGGCCTTTGAATTCCTACACTGCCCATGATCTCCCCAAGAAATCTGTGATGAGGATCCCCACGAGCAGTGTCACATTCCAAATGCCAAGGGGCCCAGTGCTTCATAGTGCCCATGCCATCTGCCGTACTCCAGTCTATGTAGGATGGGAAGGTCCGCCTGAGAAAACTCTGCCTAGCTCTGGGTGAGCTTCCTGCAGCGTAGAGAGGGATGTGACTTACCTCAGGTCACACACCAAATTAGAGACAGAGCTAGGGACAAGACCTAACTCTTGTATATGTATCTCCTGGTACCACACCCCTGTGGAGCCTGCATGTCTTGCCTTTATTTTCCTTTCCCATCTTCCTTCCTCCCATTGACGCACTCATCACAGATCGCTCATGTGCCTCGCCTATTAGTCAGGAACATTGACTTGTACGGCACCAAGTCTAAGCAGGGCAGTGTTTCTTACACTTTGAGTCCGTAAGAATGGAACTGTAAAAATAGACACATTTTACTGCTGTGTATTTGTGGAGAGAGTGGAAGCAGGAAGACAGAAGAGTAAGGGTTTATGAAAGGAAGCATGAGGCGGGATTTCTATTGTGTGCCATCTAATTGCTTGGTCTGAGGTCAATGCAGTATGCTAAATCTCAGTGGTCTTGAAGGAGCAATAGAGACCAAATGACTACAAATATGTGAGTCTGAAATAACAGATTATCTATGGAAAGTAAAGATGACCTCATAGCTAAAAGGGATTTGCAAGGGATTTCCAAAGTCTAGTCGCATGGGAGTCTTGCTGACAGTCTTGCTGAACTCACCTAAGCAAAATAATTCTAAGTCAGCTGGTTAGATCTGAACACTGACTGGGTTGAGTTTAATAAGCACCTGGATTATCTCTTTGAGGAAACACTGAAACAGGAACAAGACATCATGGCTTGGGTTTTATGATGTAAACATTGCCAAAGGCTTCAAGGAAACAGCCATTTTACATTTATGTGTGTGTGTGTGTGTGTGTGTGTGTGTGTGTATGAGGGAGGGAGGGAGGGAGAGAGAGAGAGAGAGAGAGAGAGAGAGAGAGAGAGAGAGAGAGAGAGAGAGAGAGAGAGAAAGAGAGAGAGAGAACAATGGCATATGGAGGTCAGGGGCTAGTTTGTATGGGTTGGTTCTCTTCTTCCATCATGCAGTTCCAGGGATTGAACTCAGGCCACCATGCTTGGCTGTAGGTTCCTTTACTAGTTGAACACTCTCTCCAGCTCTGAATTTTTTAATTAAAAAGTTCTGATGTATTGCTGGGCGTTGGTGGCGCACGCCTTTAATCCCAGCACTCAGGAGGCAGAGGCAGGTGGATCTCTGTGAGTTCGAGGCCAGCCTGGTCTCTAGAGCGAGTGCCAGGATAGGCTCCAAAGCTACACAGGGAAACCCTGTCTCGAAAAACCAAAAAAAAAAAAAAAAAAAGTTCTGATGTATTTAGGGCTACTACTATTTAGTTAGTCTATACCGTAAATTTTTTCCTGATGGGTTAGAAAGATGGATCCGCAGTTAAGGGTACATGCTGCTCTTCCAGAGGACTCCAGTTCAGTTCCCAGCACCAGACCAGGAGACTCACAACCACCTACAACTCCAGCTTCAGGCGATCAGACATTCTCTTCTGGCCTCTGCACCTATATGCACATGTGGCATGTATACATTTGCACTCACACAAATATATATGGTTAAGAGCATGTGCTATGCTTCCAGAGAACCCATTTGGTTCCCAGTACCCATGTTGGGCCAATCACAACCATCGTAACTCTGTCTCCAGGTCCTCCAACTTGACCTCTGTGGGCACTATCAGGTATATACCTCCCAACCCACAACACACAGAGTTTAAAAATAAAGCTTTAAATTATTTCCTAAACCCAAACAAGCAAGGAAAGCCCTCCCCTTATTCTACTCTTCTCCTCTTATTCATATGTGTTCTGAAGGCCGAAGGCACTGGTCCATTTGTCTTTAAATGAACACAGAGCATTTGTATAAAGCCCTTGCCATGAATGAATATGCAGGCCACAGGCTTGCCCTGCTTTGTAGCAACCCCACTGGAAACAATTCTGCTAGATGCCACTCTCTGCTTGTCAGAAACAATTAGTTGGAGAACAGCACAGAGGCAGTGAGCTGCTGACAAGCTTTCTGAATTAAGGCTGTGGTCAGCACCACTGCAGGAGCATGGCCCCAGCATATGGCACAGGCTGAATTACAGTAAAGTCTAGAAATGAGCATACAAACTTATTTCTACTCTGAGTTACTCCTGTTCAGAGGCTCCAGGGAGCCAGTCATGGACACATACATTCCCAGTGGGGTCTCTGCTAGTATCTCTACTTTGGCAGGAAAACAAGGTCTGATTAGCTCCTAGCTCAAATCTGACAGTCTTATGTTATACATGTGTTGTGTGTGTGCACGTGTGAACATGTATGTGATTTCAACCATATAACTCATATAGAAAGAGAATATTCAAATTGCCTGAAATCCACATGAAATTATATGGTATATTCCCAAATCTACTTCCTTGCTTGTGCCCCATGCAATCATTGTGAGGAAGGCATTTTGAGGAAATATTTAGAGATTTAAGGTGTTGTGTGACTTTAAGTGGGTTATATTGTCTGAACTCCATTTTTTCTCTTTTTTAACCTATAAAATAACAGTTTAGTCACATAGCAATGGTATTTTATAATGAACTTATCCCAAATCATAAATCTAGAAAAATATCTGAACCTAGATCTTCATTCTCTGACCTCATTAAACAAACTTTTGGATAACATTGTCAAAGAGGGTGACACCAGTTGTCGTTGAGGACCCCCAAATATGGTTCTATGTGTCTGAGGTAATAAGTTCCACAAACACTCTATACATTGCTATGCATTTGAAAAGCCAGGGCAGATTTTATGAATTGACCCCTCCATGTGGTCACATGTTAGGGTTCTGCTGTCTTGACTGAAGACATTCCCATAAAGCTATGCGCCAAGGGTCTCAGAGTCCTGATGTGATGAGAGTTTCAAGTATTGGCATCAGCCTCCCTATAGATGGTCCAGCTGTGCTTTAGCAGGTAACATTAGTCTGCTAAAGTTCTAAGGTGTTCACATCTGGATCCAAAAGCCCTTGAGTCTATCTGCCTCCCCTCCTTGATAGTAAATGGAATAGAACCTTCTTTGAAATATCCACCAGATGTAAAACTTGCACAAAATAGCAGTCAGCCTAGCTGTGAATTGGAAGGTCTCACCCTAGTTCTAGGTATCAGGTGACCTTGGGAAAGTCATGTTGCCCTGTGAACCCCAGTCTCCACACCTTCCAAGCAGATACAGCCAATCAACTTATCTCTACGTCAAGTTTCAACTGGTCTTGATAACCATCTGGAGGGCCTGCTTAACTGTGTTCTGATAGGAGTCATGGTCATGGCCATCTTGATTTGGTGGTTGACACAGCCATGGAGCACAAGATCTGAATTCAAGGGAGTACTCTAAGTGATTTTTCCAGGGATGGTCTGTGTCAATGGTGTCAGAAATACTGCAGGGCAGAGGGCACTTCTAACTCAGGCCATGTAGATATTTTTCTCTAGGGAACCAGTCACATAAAAAAATGGGTAGTTATGCAGGCAAAACCTCTCTCTGGTCTAATGGTTCTTTGCCAGGCCAACTTTATGTGCAGGTGATGGCAATGGCTTCTAATTTGAATCACCTCCTCCATTATTCTACCCTTCACTCTCACCTATTATAGTCTGTCCTCCATTATTCTGTCCTTCATTTCTACCCACTAAAATCCATCTATAGTCTTCCTAAGATCCTCAAACCCCAAGCAACCAACTGGAGGCTACTAGTTGTCTGGGAGATTTATTAAGTACCCAACCCAACCCAACCCATTAAGTACCCAAATTCTTATCTTTCATGGTCATCCACACCAACTTTCTGCCCCATGGGCGGTGTAGTGGTCTTCACCACAACACGTGTTGCTCCTAGAGCGTCCTCTTCCCAGTACGCTTCCCTCCTGCTCTCCACCTGCACATGCTATGGAAATTCTGTTGATTTTTGAAGCCTAGGTATTGAGCCACCTTCTTTATAATAGTCTTTTTCAGTAGCCTTCTTACTTTGAGCAGACTATTACTCCATCAACTGTAGCCCAGCACTGCAATGTGGATTTCTCTCTTCCGACTTCATGGTGTGCTTATCATTGTCTCCTCACTCACGTCAGGTGGCACCTGGTGGTGACTCATGGTGGTGCATTTCTGTGTTCTCCACAAGGCTCAAAACAGAGGAGGAACTCTCTTCAGGTGTTCTGTAGTCTTTACTCACAGAAGCCCTGACTGGGTAAACAAGAAATCCAGAATGTCTGGGCTAATTAACTCCTGACATTCTTCTCTGTTTGCAAAATAGAAGAATAAAAACAGGATACTCCACATCCCAGGATGTTATAAGAAACATTTTTAAATGAATAGTTGTTGACTAAGAAACAAGATGCACAGGTGCACCTGCCGGCTTAGATTAAGAAAACTTCCTTTAAATTATCTGGCAGGCTTTCTTCCTTCTGTGAAGGGTTTCCTGACAAACATCCTCAAAAAGACTTCTCATTAATAAATTGAGTGGATGGTACAAAGAATCGGACACTCTGTCAAGTGCCTCATGTATATTGTTTCATCTAATTTTCACAGACACCTTACAGAAGAGTCACTATTAATCTTGTCTTATAGATGAGGAAATTGAATTGAAGAGATGAAATACTTTAGCAAAATTGCCACCTGGTGTGAAGTCAGAGCATGTATGGTCTCATTACAAACCTCCTTTGCTAGTATGCCTAGTATCCCAGGAGGTTTTAGTTATTGCCTGCAAGCCAGTAGTCTAAGGAGACTAAATTCTTGAAAGGGGACATTGAATGGCTTTTCATATTTGTATCCTCAGTGTCTGGTAAATACCTAGATGTTCCTTGAAGGCTGAATGAATGTAAACTGGAAGGAGAGAAATAAAGCACAGACTGTGATATGTCCTAGGTTGGGTCATGGTGAGAAAGAGGCGGAGAATAGAGTGAGCCCTTTAGTTGCTATCAGGGAAGCTGAGCAGAAGAGGTTTACTGTAAGGTAGTAATGACACATCTCCTCAGCATCCCCTATTGTACCCACAACCTGTACAAGCCTCTCATCAGAAACCAATAGAGCAGATACAACATAGGGTTAGACCACTTGCTGGCTGCAATCACCTACATCTGCCTTGATCACTGTAAGAAGAAAGGGAATTTACTGAGGATCCATGGGAGCTCACAGCATTTCTATAGAAGCAGATTTAGAAACCACACAACCCCCTGTGGATGCAGTGACAGTGATATAGAACAAGAGACTAGGAAAACAGCAGTCGAGACTCCTACTTAACAGCCTGCATGAGACGGACCACACATTGAGGATTCCTAGAATAAGGAAGCTCAGAGTATGAAGTATGCAGAATTCATAGTGACAGGCAAGAAAGGGGTCAGGAATACTATGGTTTCAGAGAGTTATTAAAAAAGAAAGAAAGAAAAAAACCCAAGTTGGCTTGGCCTGAAGAAGCATGAGACATGTACTTTTAAAAGAAAGATTTGGCCAGGCAATGGTGATGCATGCCTTTAACCCCAGGACTCAGGAGACAGAGGCATGTGGGATCTCTGTGAGTTTGAGGCCAGCCTGGTTTACAGAGTGAGTTCCAGGAGAGCCAGGACTGTTACACAGAGAAACCCTGTCTCGAAAAACGAAACAAAAAAAGGAAGAAAGAAACATCTGAATCACTAAAGGTATAGAAATTGCTAACTTAAATCTACTGATACCTTCCAGAAACATCACATTTTCCCTGGAGTAAAAAACAAACCCTAGGAACACAATCACTATTGAGAATGAGTTCATTGCATCCTGGGGAAGGAGAGGTATTTCCAGCCATTGATCAGTTATTTTTCAACATTTATTAAGAACGTTAACAAGTTTTCATTGTGTTTGTTTTACACATAGAAAACAAGAGAGATGGGAGGAGAAAAGGAGGAGGGAAAGGAGGAGAAGGAAGAAGAAGGGAAGGAAGAGGAGACTCTAATTGCTATCTGGTTCCAAGTAGGAACCAGAAAGCCCTCTGTCCAAATTACTGTCCAAAAAAGAAAACAACTCCAAGAACTTCGGAAATGTCCCAAACCCCGGCTTCTGGTTTGTGCATGACTCTCCCTCCAGGTGCACACTACCTCCCTGGGATGTGCAGATGAATCTTGCCTTGTCATTGGGAGATTTACCCCAGGCTTTAGGGACAGTGCAGTGGGATGTGAGGGAGGAGGAGGTGCTGACCACAACAGAAGGACCGGTGTGATTCCTGTATGTACATTCTGTGTGCTTCACACTAATGCTTGAGTCAGGCGCTGAATTCCAAGGGCAGACAGCATACATGAAGGACAGTGTGAATGGAGAGCTGGCCTCCTTCAAATTCCAGCTGTATGCTTAAGGTTCTTAGACATCAGCCAAGTGTCTTGAGTCCCCTGGCGCCTCAACTGCCTATACTGAGGGAAGCTATCAGCTGTTCTGAGTTTCATGAAGCATGAATGAGAGCATGCATGGGAAAAGATAATTTTCTTTTTGTAAATAGGAATCAGTGAGACTTTTATTTCACTTCATGGAAGGAAGTTGGCACGCAGCTCATGGCTATGTTTCATGTTAATCAGCTTTGTGTCCTCAAATTCTGGCCTACTGCCTAGGTTACTAGAGCTCAGCAAATGTTTATTGATGAAGAAATGACAGCGGGTTGTAATCTTTGCCTGGAATTCCTTTGATATTTGATTCCAAGAATCGGAAATTACATCTGAAGTCAACAGCTCCATGCTTCTGCATCTGGCCATACAGGAGAGGCCATTCAGTGTGGTAAGACTGCTGCTCCAATGACCAGGTCAAAGAACCTCACTGCTGATCAATAGAGTCAGCAGCACCAATGGGATGCAAGGCAGAGCTCGTCTGGTCCATCTTTAGGTAAGACAAGTTACTTTCAAAACAGGCCATTGTAAGACCTCTCACCCCTGAAATAATTTTACCATCTGTATCTGCCTGTTGGCTTATGGGAAACATCTCTTTAAGCAACACTGCTTTGCTTAACAAATGAACAGATTTTTGTAAAGACCACAGGTTCCTAAGCTAGTTGTTTGTATTTTTATGTAAATCTATATAATGATTGACTCTGGCATATTCCAAACAGATTAGAGACATAACTCACGGATGAGGGGGTTCCTGTGTGAGTGTGAATCCCAGAGAAGTGCCATTCAATCTGGGGTTAAAGCTTTCCTAGATGACAAGTCTAGTTGGATCTCTGTCAGAGAGGCCTCAGTTGCTGCTTACAATTTTTCCCACTCTTGTTTTCTCCCTGAATAGACAGTCAGGTAGAGAAGAAATTATTGGCTCAAGAGAGTCTTGACACACAGATAAGACACTTTCAGTGATGCGATGGAGTCTCTGTCCTTGTGAGATAACCATAGCCCATCATCTTGGACATGTCTGTGAAATGAGGGTAGAAACAACTTGCTTCTCATTCTTGATCAAAATTTGTTCCTTGGCAAACCTGAGATTGATAGCATATGTTTGGAGGGGATTTGAAAATAATTCAAATACATGGTTTACACTCCAACTTCTTCCCTTGTCAAGCAATGTACTTGGATTATCAACAGCATTTTCTAATATTTTGGAGTACTGTTCACTCTTTCAAAGGTACTTATTTCAAATGACGACACATGCTTCCTCTTCTAACCCTTAATAATCTCAGGTCACCTGCATTGTTCTAATTTCTACTAATTAATATCTGCTATATTGTCACCAAAGCCAAAGGTGTCTCAGTGGAGTCATGTTGAAGGCCAATGGAGGGGATGGAAGAAGAGGTTGAAGCCTGGCCAGGTGCCATGTTTGTGGGCTACAGTCATCACAGTGGTTTTGTCTCTCAGGAGAATAGTAAGGCACAAGAACTGGATGTGTCTGATTAGAGAATATGATAGTAGCATCTGAGAGAAGGAGGGAGATTAGCATCACAAGTCATTTTGGGAGCAATGGGGCAGTCCCAAACAACTTGAAAACATCCCTGGGTGGGCCGGAACTATAAGTCTACACACTGATGCTGTCTACGTGAGCCCCTGAGCTCTCAGCATGGTGTATGATTGACTCCTTGGAATGTGACCAGATCATGTCCTCTCACTCACTCTCAAAAGATAAGACAGGGGAAGCAATGATGGTGGGTGAGTGGGTGGGTGTTGACATATTGCCTTCCCAGTATGGTCAGAGGGACTAGTAGAATGGTTAGGGGATGTTATTTTTTTGCAGGAAAGACGTGGCATTATCTCAGAACCATCTGGTTGCAGTACGAATGAGAAGGGAAAGGAGGTTGTGAGCACTGGTCACGTAGCCTTGCGTTGCTATTTGCAAACACCAACAATCAAGCCATTTCCTGCCAGAAGGTCAGGGAATAGCTTAGTTTCAGGAAAGAATGGAGCTTCAAGGAACAAGAGCAAGAACCTTCAGAAGCTAGTGGGGCCACTCAACAAGAAAACTTTGAAACACTGAGATGTGTGGAACTTCTTGGAACATAGGAACAGTCTCTGGACGCAGTGAAAGTGTGCATGATCCTCCAATCGAATCTTTCTACACGAGACAGATCTGGATTCGGCTGAGCTGATGCCAAGAGTCAGGCTCAGATGACATCTGTGGCTTCTGTGGCTCATGCTCCACCCATGCCTCTTTTTAAATCCACATTGATGATGATGGAAGGGTTGGATTAGCCCGCAATTTTAAGGTATTTGCAATCTTCCACACAAAATACAGATTTGTGGCTACTCCTGAAGTGAGGAAGGGCCATCTGGGTTGATGTGCTCACACAGCAACATCTGGCTGCAGCTGAGCAGCTGCTGTTTCCAGAAGCAACCACATTCTGCTGGCCCACATTCCTCACGGACCACTTCACTCAGTCTCTGTGAGCCTCATGTTTGTGGCTGCTACTCCAGAACACAACAGCAAAGCAGGCTGGCTGGCACGCACGTGTCTCAAATGCAGCTTCATCCCAGAACCTTCCTGCAGAGTGCTGGCAGCACGTAGGCCTTTAATACATATTTGTTTAATAACAGGGAGGGAGGGAACACAACTCTGTCGAAGTAGAGCAGATCTGTGTTTAAACCCAAGCTGTTTGATCTTAGGGGAAGTTATTGAATTGTCTAAGCCTCTGTTTTCCTCATTCGTAAAGCCAGGATAAAAACACTCATCCTCTTGGGCAGTTCCAGAGAATAACATGGCCACCACATAATGGACCCCCATATGCACATATTGAAAGACTGAAAGCATGGTTATTCAAATGGTTGTATTCTATGGACCTCTGACTGGAATAAATGCACACTATTTTAATCAAATCAACAAGAAAAGTGAGGTGAGCTAGAAAGTAATCCTACACTGTGATAGGTAAAGGCAGTTGTATCACAGTAAGGGCTCAGTGGGCAGTGAACAGGGTTCTCCCCTCAGGGTAGCAGCATGGTTTCCAGCAGTAGAGAGGAGGCTGCTGGGGAAACTATAGGTTAGGCAGACCTTAGAGACAAACACATTTAACATGTTTGGAGCACTTTGCTAGGCTCCTAAAGTTATCAGGGACCTCAACTGTCTTCATCAGAAAAGAGAAAAATGATGATGCTTATGGTGTGGGTTCCAACCGATAATATACAAATCAAATATACACATGCAACATGCCTGCCACATTGGCCAGACAAAAGGATGCTCAACAAGTGGTGTGTGGATTGCTAAGAGGGGGAAGACATTGAAGCCTGCTGTCCTGAGCACAGCACTCTTCATTCTGTCCCCTTGTTATACAGCTTCCAGGCTATCTGCTTTCTTTTAGGATCCCTTTCCTGGAAAGTGAGTGAGTTGCTGGAACTGGAGATCCTGGTGTGTGGTACCCAAAGTCCTATCAGTGTCCCAGTGGCTGATAGTGTTAGCTGCTGATGGCCCATTGCCATATTCCTCTTTAGAATTCCCCTCTCTCAACCAAAGATAGATGCCTATCCAAGGTGATACATACCTGCTCCCTGGAGGCAGGTCTACACATAGATTCAAGGAGCAGAGGGATTAATTGGGGACAATCTAAAGGTCCATCCTAAGTCCAGAGGTCCCTAGGGGATGAGTTGAAACATGTCTCACTACTGTCTACCTGTCTTTCTGCCCGTCCTGTTTCTTTTACTCTTTTAGCTGTCCCAGTATGCTTGCCAGGAGTCCCCTGGGCACGAGTCTTCCTCTCAGTGTCTGTTTCTAGGCAACTTGACCAAGGCTTCTGCAAGCCTTTCGATTTTTGTCTTTCTGAGCTCAAAATTTGTTTGGCTTGCTGTATTTGGTTTGAATTATAAGGAATTGGCACCCATAATCAAAAAAGGTCAAATATTTCTTCCCGTGACACCCTTCACATATCCTCTCCTGAGAATTCTTGTGTGAGGACCATGAAACTACAGTAGATTAAGAGAAATATTTTCTAGAAGGACACAAAGCAAATGTCATACCTCGTTCTGAGGAGATAAAGGAGCATGAAGCAGTACACAGTCCTGTCTTCCATGCCTTTTGGGAGTACACCTAGCAATCTGGATGGGAATCCTGTCTCAAGGACACAAGTGCAAGGCCCACGAGGCTCCTTCCCCACACAGCAGTTGTCAGACCTTTGGAGGTTCAGGCCTATGGAGGCTCCTTCCCCACATAGCAGCATGCAGGCCCATGAAGACTCCTTCTCTACAGAGCAATATGCAGGCCCACAGAGACTCCTTCCCCACACAGCAGTGGGAAGGCCTATGGAGGCTTCTTTTTTTCTCCAGCAAGAGAAATAGACTTGGGTGGCTGCTGCTTCTGTCCCAGGAAGAGGAAACTGTCAAATCATTTGGGACAGGACATCAGGTGTCTTTATACCAGGTCTGGCGAAGGGAGCCCATCTTTTCCTATAGAGATGTAGATGTCTTGGCTATTGCAGGAAGACTCCAGATGTCCTTTCAGAAGTGGGGAAGTGTGCTCAGCTCCTCTGAGTGGGGTTGAAGCCCTTTCAAAATGCAGTGTGGGAGAAGGAGCTGCAGCGGGTGTTTGCACATGCTGTCCTTAGGGACCCAGACACACAAAGTCCTATGAATCTGCAGTCTGCTTCACAGCTGAAAGTGCAGAGCCAGGAAGCTAAATTTGCCTTTCAAGGGTGTGGGGGGAGGCACTGTTGTCCGGATTCAGGGGAGGCCTCGACATGGCTGTGGGCTGGGAATCTGAAGATGAGTGGTTCCTTTTGTATTACAATGTTTCTAAGAGATTCTTAAGGGTCCCAAGGCATTCAAGAGGTAAATTTTCTTCTGGTAGGAAAACTGACTCCCCTGGATGAAGTATTTCAGATTTTGAATCTATATTCTCTCCTTTGTCAAGTCCCCAGTTGTGAGGACCTGGTGAGATGGCAAATGCAGAGCCCACCCTTCAGCATACTATGCCCTCTAGTGACTGCACTTTTTGTCCCCACTCTGCACCCCTCCAGGGTGACTGGCCTTGAGAGGACGATAAAGGAGCCCAGCAGTTTTGAGCACCCTACAACACAAAGCCACTGAGGCTTGGAGTTGTTACTGGGAACAGACTGGACCACGTTGTGTGTAAGTCTGAATTACTATCGCAGATAGAAAAGGTACTTCATATGAGCGTCCTTCCTTCCCAGAGGCATCCAGGTCACACTAGAAGGAACTAGTGGAGCCTGTTTCTCTCTTTGGTTTGCCTTTATTGCAGTAAATTGTGGCTCACTGAATGGGTAGCATGTGCTGTCCCATATACTGAGCATGTGCTCCCCATGCTCAGTAATGAGAGAGGCAGCTCCATCACATGGGATGAGACTTTTGTGGAATGGGATGGTAGAAGAGTAAAAGAAAAGCACAGCATAAGCAGACTGGGGAATGGGGATATACTCTGGTAACCTTGATACTTGGTGGGTAGAGGCTGGAGTTTGAGGCCACCCTAGCCTTCATTAGGACCTCCTATCCAAACACACACACACACACACACACACACACACACACACACACACACACACACACACACACACACACATACTCACTCACACACACACACACACACACATACACACACACACCACACAGAGAGAGAGAGAGAGAGAGAGAGAGAGAGAGAGAGAGAGAAAGAGAGAGAGAGAGAACAGAAGATGGTACTCAAAAAGTGTCTAGGAAATGCTTTTCATGTTGAAGTGAACAAGAATCAACCCCAGAACACATTAGTGTCCTTCCAAACTAACTCCTTGTAAAGGTTTGCATTTTATTGTGAATCACCTTCCTTGCCTTCTCTGTCTGTAAGCCAGAGTTTCTCCATGTCAAAGAAAACAGTCTTGGCCTTTAACATTTTTCTTGATTTGAGGGAATCACCTCCTGAATTAATCTTTTCAGTCAACAAATGCCTCTAAGTTGGCCTCAGGATTACTGAAGAAAAAAAAATCCGGTATTGCTCCTGGAGGTGGACCTCTTCCTCAGGATTTCCAGAAGCTTCCTTGGGGATTTCCCTCCAGACATGCTCTCCTTCTGTGGGACAGGCTGGGCCTGCCAGGCTTTTTTTTTTTTTTTCTCTAGAAAGACCCTTGAAAACGGGGATTGCCTTCCTTTCTTTCTTTTCCCCTTCTCCCCTCTCTCCTTTCCTTCCTCCTGTCTCATTTCCTCTCATGTTCCCCTCCCCATCCCCTTCTCTCTTCCTTTTTTGTGTTTTCCCTCTCTGAAGCACAACAACAACAATTGCAACAACAACAAAAGCCCTTACCAGATAGAAGGCTGAAGCATGAGGATTGTGAGTTCACAGCCAGCTAGAACTATAGATGTAGCAAGCTCTCATCTCAGAAAACAAAATAAGAACAAACTATCTCAGATCTAGTTTTACCACTCTAACATTTATGTGTTTGGGCAAGTTGTTCAATATCTCCAGGCCTCAGATTCTATCTCTTAAAATATTTGAAATGACTTTTAGCTTTTCTTTCAAGGTAAAATCAAACTTAACACTAATACCAGCAACAATAGATAAGACCTTAGCCACCAGAGTCAGTCACGAAGCAGGGTGAAGCCCATGTCACCCAATTCAGCACCATTTAGGCCAGAAAAACCACTTAACTTAACTCCATCGCTCCCAGTTTGAGCTCAGTTATAAATACAATACAAGAGGCTTCTTGGTTTCCAATCTTTTCTTTAAAAATGTATTGCAAAAGTTGTGGCTAAGAATATGACATTAAGACAGACAGACTTAATCTTTGTACACTAGAACAATGGGAGTTTTTTGTTTGTTTGCTTGCTTGTTTTTGATTGTCGAGACAGGGTTTCTCTGTGTAGTTTTGTAGACCAGGCTGGTCTAGAACTCACAGAGTTCCACCTGCTTCTGCCTCCCAAGTTCTGGGATTAAAGGCATGCCCCACCACTACCCAGAACAATGGGAGGTTTTTTCAAAGTACTCAAATGGGTGGTGTATGTTGTAACTAAATAAAAGCTGAATCTCTGAGGATGGGTCAAGATAGAATGTGTTTCAGAGTTCTCCTGATTATTCTAACGACTGGCCAGGACAGATGATCACTATGCTACATCATGAGCCCATGATCTAGGGCTGACTAATGAACCATGAATGGATTCAGGTAAGAGATTGCCAGAGTCAGATGATGACTCTGAAGTCTTATCATTCATCTATACTTCCCTAAGTCACAGCTGACAGATGTGCCTCAAAAATCTAAACACACTATTTTTATCCTGTTCCTGATCAAGGCTGTCTAGTGACCCTATCAGACAGAGAGCCCTAGCAATGACTCTTTCCATGACTAAATGCTTAAGTGCATTCTCTAGGGTTTGGCCCAGCATAATAGTATGAGGTTAGCATTTCTGAAGCCCAGCATTTTTGGAAAATGAGAAACTGCCTCTTTTCAGTTTTCTCAAATTTTACTCTATACTCTATGAAGAATATTTTGCTTTAAAAAGCTCCTCATATATATAAGCTTTTCTTTTCACCCTTTGATCTGTATTTTACATGTATTTGGGATTCAATATGAATTGATTAATTCTTAATGCTTAATGCCCCCCTCAAATCATTACTTATGTCAGTTTATATTTGTGGACTATTGACTCAGTCATCTCTTTAATAAATGCTTGATGGATATCAAACTCTGTGCCAAAACCACTCCCAAAGAAGTTCTAACATGTAATAAAACCCTGGGGGTAGTTGGGCCCAAGGGCTCACTTTTTGCTCTCTCTGAAGCAATCCTCTCTCACTTCTCAGCATCCAAGCCCTTCTCTCTCCACCACTGTGAAGGAGGGTCTCTTCCTTCCCTTTGCAGGAGTCCCAGGTGGCCAGCTCCAACACTTGTGTCTAATTCTGAGTCTGCTTCTGTAGCTGTAGTTGACATCACTTCATGCAGTGAGGGATCCCTACAGACAGCCCACTTGTCAAAACTGATAAATGAATGTGGAGCCCAAGCCTGCCCTCCTAGTTGCTTCAGTAAAGGTCTGTTGCACAGCAGCCAAGGGCCACAGCCAACTTGTGTTCTCCAAAACATTGCTCAGAGCCCTGGAAGCCTGATTCAACACAGCCTACGTGCTGCCTGGCAGGTCCTTGTACTAAGAGTTTCTATAGTACACAAAAACCAATGAAATAGCTGTGTGAGAAGGCGAAGTAGTTGGCCTTTCTCTTTTTTCCTTCCTGCTCATTCTAAGATTTTTCCAATTTTAAATATTCTGTGATTGTGTGCCCCCAATATTTCCTTTACATATGGAGGAAGTACCTTACTATGGAGCCTATTATTTGATAGATGGCTAAATGTTCAACCTTCTATACTTGCTATGAGATGCCTGAATGCATGAAGGTGGCACGGTAGGTCTCTTATGAAGCTTTGGAAGCTGAGATGCTGAATCAATAGGTAAAATGCCCACATTCCCACCGATACCAAGTGGCCAAGTTGTGATTTAAATGCTCAGGCAGATGTCCAGAAAGCATTCAACAGCTCAAGAGAGCCAGCCCGCTGTAGCATGGCTGAGGCCTGCCTCACTGATAAAGACCAATGCTCATCATTGTGGATTCAGGTTGACGTATGGCATAGCATCCTCAACATTCTCACATCCTCAGCATTGTCACATAGGCTCAGCTGACAAGTGGGGAACTGATTTATACAACCTGAAATAGGATGGGTGTGATTGTATTACCCACAACCTCAAAAAAAAAATCTCCACCTTCTCTAAGGAGAAAAAACAATTTACTACTATTCTGCCTTCTTCACCTCTTTGTTATTTTTCTGTGCTCCTGGCCATAGCTCCTGGGGTCACATAGTTGAATGTGGGGCTCCTGAAATTTTAGGTAATAGTAAAATGTTTCCAAACATGCTGTGACCAAACATTAACTCAAAACCAGGCATATAATGAATGTGAGGTGGTTTCTGGCACCTTCCCCTGACCACATTGCAGTGTGTGACGTCATTGTAGGATTTTGAGTACACAAGACATATGCACTTTACTCCGACCACACCACGTGATGTTAATGATGGCTGCCTTAAACTCCTCAACACAGAGACCATTGTACAAATGTGAATTGTACTGTTTTCAACCCAGATCCAAAGTTCTCTGCTCCTCTAGAAACTCAATGATGTAATTAAGGAAAGCAAACACTTTTAATATTCTGCTGCCATCGTCCTTCAATACGGGAGCACTAAGCTAGTATTTCTTTGATTGTTTTAGAACACTTAGCTTTGAAAATTACTTTGTGAGTTGTCAGCTTGAGTTTCCTGGAAAGTGCTTCAATCATTTTATTTTTGTTTTGTTTTGTTTTGTTTTTGTTTTGTTTTTGGGGCGGGGTTGGGATTAGGACAGAATTAGCCATAATTCCTGCAATAACCCTAAACAGACTTCTGCCATTTTCTTCGACATGGTATTCTCAGTATTTATTATAAAAATCAGAGTATCTATCAACTGTGAAAAGCATTTGGAGATTCTCAGTATTCTGCAGTGTCAAACATTCTGCCAAGATTTAATTCTTTATGTAAAAACAAATAAGTGCATCTATGTCAATATATAAACTTGCTTTCAGTTTTAATACATTATATATAATAAAGAATTGTTTGGCAATAGTTTTTCACAATTTATTGTTACTAAATGCTTGATCTGTGTGCTTATATACCTGTATATACATGTGTGCATACTATGTACCTAGATAGACATTGTATATTATAGACCTATATATATAGTTGGGGTTACAAATGTAAGGGATTTAAGAAGCCCTTGTCTAAACACATGGAAACCCCTTCAGTTCCTCAGATTGTCTGTGTCTCCTCTCCCACAGGTCTTCGTACGTGCTGTTCTTGTACTATTCACCCTGCCTTTCTTCACATGGTCAACTTCTGTGAAGATCAGAGCCCCGCCTGCCCCTTTAAACAGCATGGAAAGTTGCTAAATGGTACTTCCATTGTTTGTGAACAGGCATTCATTGATTATTTAACCAATTCCATTGTTCTCCCATGTAATTTCCTCATCTCAGTTCTTGAACACAGTAGGCAGAGCGTGAACAAACACACAGATCCATTATCTGATAAATAAAATGTTACAGGAGTCTATTAAATTACCTGCCTGCTCTATGTTTTAAGCATTTTAAGTAGGAGACTGTGTCAGCAAATAACGTTTTCTGTTAATTGAGGCAGTGCCTGTGAGAAAGGAGTCACCTTCTCCCTGATGATGCTTTGCTACAGGCAAGAACAGGGGCAGGGACACAGGTCACACATGTTTTGAGGGTGGGTTGCCACTGCCGCTCTTTTTCCAGCATGGTGGGGAGAGAGGGTCAGTCCCAGCATCAAGCTGGGCCTTACAGTCCAGCTCTAGTCCTTTATCATGGTTCAATAGCATCATTGGACCTTACTTCTCTGTTGCTCAGTGCCCTCATATAGTCTTCAAAATCTTCAGTCCCAGGAACACTGGCAGTTCTCGAAGAAAACCTTCTCTGATGTTGTCCTTTTGATCCTCAGCATCAAGCTGCCCTAGAAAAGAGAAGTTTCTGCTAAGTTGACCTCAGGACACTGGCTGAGCACTCCCAGCCCTAACCACAATGTGCCTCAGCCCTTTTCAGAGCTTTGTGAGGTGATCAATCTCTCCAGTAGCCATCTACCACAGAATCTGAATTACTGTTTGAGAAGTCCCTTCCTTCCTTCCTTCCTTCCTTCCTTCCTTCCTTCCTTCCTTCCTTCCTTCCTTCCTTCCTTCCTTCCTCCCTTCCTTCTTTCTGGGCATACTGCATAGCTAACAGGCCAACAGTACGTTTCTAGAATCAAGTTTTATAATCAGTCTCTGACACTGGAACAGTCAGTATACTGTTCTAAGTAATTCCCTCATTTTGACCCATTTAACACTCACAAGTGCTCCATGATGCAAATACTAGTATGATTACGGTTGGTTTTGTTGTTTGTTTGTTTTGTTGTTAGAGAAAACTGAGATTCAGAGAGATTCGGTTATCTGTCCAAAGTCACCCAGCAATGGCTTCACAGTATGCTGTGTATGACTCCCCAAGTGTTGTCTCTCAAGGCATTGCAGGCAGTGAAAAGAGCCTCGGCTTTTAAAGGAGAAAAAGTTCTAGTTCTACATTCATGGGATGGTATTGGCCAACTTGGTTCTCACTTCTCTACAATGGGGACAGTATGTTCCATCAGGATAAGAGCCAAGTGAAGTGAAGAATTTAAAACTCCCGTCCTTCCCTCTCTCCTTATGCCAGCCTCTATTCAAGACAATTACGCTTAAGTAATTTCTCTTCTTTTCATTGAAGTAATCTTTGAGTTTTCTTATCCACAGCCTGGGCAGGGGAAAGAGCACATTGGCTTTTGGCCAGTTCTTCTCAAACAAAAATGATTGATACTGTGCCCACATAACCCTGGAAACTCCCAGAGGGGTAGCTGCATAGGCTCTGACCCAGACGAGATTTCCCCTGAATTCTACAGAGTTTCAACACACCCGAGGCTCTTCAAGAGTGGGATAAGCTTCCAGAAACAGAAGCTGGCTTGGGGGAGGACAGCTCTACTCATTGAAAGGGGAGCCCATCTTGGAGAACAAACAGCTCCTGGCTCCTCGATGTCACGTAAGAACTCCCACTGCACCCCACAACCCGGCACCACCGAGTGTGTCAGTTTCCAAATAAAAGCTTCTCTAACACTGTCCTTTGGATCCTCTGAGTCACTTCAGAAAAGAGAAGTTTCTGAAAAATTGGCCTCAGGACGCTGGCTGAGCACTCCCAGCCCGAGCCACACTGTGCCTCTGTCCTAGTTAGAAAGACACAATGGCTTCTCTCTTTCGTGTTATTGAGAATATGCATCATAATAACACAGGTAGGATGCCTAGAATGAGGACCAGCCTTCAGTAGCACCATAACACAGGTAGGATGCCTAGGATGAGGACCAGCCTTCAGTAGCCTTCCTTATGATAGTCATGATGGTAGTGGCCCTACTAGCCCAGGAAGCGGGCCATGTGCACAAGACCACACAGTCACAAAGTTGAGAGAGAGTAAGAACTGAAGCAAGTGCCTAGGGACTCCCAGGCACATTGCCATCACACAGAGACCTCTTGGATCCACCAAGTCTGAGCCTTTGTGAACCTTTGTTCCTTGCTGCATGTGCTGAAAGGAATCACGTGAGGATCTGTAGTAGGACAAAGCCCCCTAGGGGTGTGGAATATAGCAAGCATAGTGGTAGTGCTTGCCTAGTGCCCAGTGTGAGGCCCCAGGGTTAAAAGCCAGTGCTGAAAAAAAGGTGCTCCCCCATTTTCTTCCTCACTCTAGCAGGTTTTCAGGGACCCCAGAAGCTTCCTCCACATTACCCGCTGGAAACTCCTCATAGGGCACATGCAGACTCTTGTCCTTAATGCTCTAGCCTGAGTGCCCTCTTTTCTAGTCAGTGAGTCTGGATCTGAGATATCACTGTCACAAGGGTGCTAGTGACCTATAGCTGTCTGGAACTCAGACATGGCACATGTAGTTATGTCCTAGGCTGGGTCAGCATGGCCAGTTGAAGGAGGACTGTGTTCCAGGGCTGTGTGACTGAGGGGGTGGGAGCCCTGTTCCCATGGTAGCAGGTGTGCAGGGGCAGTGGCACGAACAGCTTGTAGCTATCTGTGCTGAGGAGGGCAGTAGCCCAGGGAAGCCTGGCTCATGGAACAGGGAAGGACCCAAAAGGGGTTCAGAGGGAAATAGAATTATTTTTCTGCATCAGATCATCCTGAGACCTTGTTCAAGAGCCTGAGCACCTCTATTGTATCTTCTCGGTGACCAAGAGATACCGTGGGTGCTGGGGCAAGTAGAGAGTACATCTATTCATGTAAATAGATGAACTCAGTAAGGGAGCATTCACTTAGTTCTTTCCTCCCACAAACAACGGATCTGGGTCCCGAGAGGATGCAACCATGTCCTAAAATTAGCAGTACTAATTCAGTATTAACACATGTCTTGTGCACAATGCCATCTTATCTTCTCAGGAGCCCTACTAGACAGAGGCTACTACTCTCTACTTTGTCCATGCAAGGAAACTAAGGCTCAGGAAGAATTAGTGACTTATCTATCACCACTGCAGGAAAGATGTGAACACAGGCTCTGTCTTTCATGCTCAACTGCCACCCACCCCTATCTGTGGTCCATGACTTGCGCTGGCAACTCTCAGCTAAACAGCTGTGGACCAGGCTTGCTTTCAGCATCTCTGGAGGTTTTGATAATGGATGAAAATGCTTTCTGAACAAATCCTACCACTTCCTCTCCTGGCTTGCCACTGCTTCACCCCTTCCTCTGCAATAACAGAGCTGCAGGATGTCCTCTTTGAGTCACAGAAGTAGCGCATGTGCAGAAAAGCCAGGAAGCATAAACTAGCAGGCTTGGCCCTACTAGCATGGTTTTATCTTGGGACTGGGGACCCTGCTGTCTGAGTGGTGCCTCTGCTGGGCCAGTTTGCACACTTTTTGGTAATGATTGCTTTTTGTCTGCCGGTTCCCACCCTCCACTTGACTCCCATGGTTCTCCTTGTCACAGACTTGGTGACCTTTTACAATCAAGGTCGATCAGCCATCATCTCCTACCTCCTGACACCCAAAACTGTTGGTCATGGTCATTTCATCACACTGTATCCAAGCTTTGAGACTTTTCCTTCAGCATCCCCTTTTCCCTCCTCTTGAGAGAAGATACTTTCTGTCCTTCTGGATCAGTGCTACCACATGCCATGGCGCTGCTATTTGAATTGTGTTTATTGAAGGACTCCCAATCTTTCTACCACTATATATTTCAGGGGTTAGAGGATCTGAGCATGTACCCAAGAGCTCACATATGTGACATGAGGCAGGGAGAATTTGCTGATTCCCCTTTAACTATATACATAAAGCCTGT
Source organism: Cricetulus griseus (assembly GCF_003668045.3). NCBI lineage: Eukaryota > Metazoa > Chordata > Mammalia > Rodentia > Cricetidae > Cricetulus > Cricetulus griseus. The sequence continues at coordinate 47,094,781 of NC_048595.1, forward strand.
TGAGCCCCAGACAGTGGAGCCTGGAATCCACTCAAGGGCCTAGGCAGGTGAGGGCTGGTCTCCCAGTCAACAGAAAAGAGGTTTGGCCTGTGCTTTCTGTCTTGAGGCTTGCTCACAATGTATTGGAAAATTTGAATTGGCCATCCATGATCCCCCAAGGCACTGGGTGCTATTTTAAAAATAGCTTTGTTAATTTGAGAAATGGAATTCTATTTTTGTACAGCTTGTTTTTATAAGGCTCATAATTTTCATACATAATTAGGCATTTGTATTTCTTTTCAAATAAACCATCTATTCATTAGCATCATTAATTTTAGTGACCATATCATCTTCTTCATACTGTTTTATTTTATGAATCAAAATGAACCATTATAAGTTTGTTGAGAAGTCAATTATCCAAGTCTGAGAATGGCTTATGTTTTATATACATGGCTTGCTTTTTCTACATTAATTGTGTCCTTTAATGTTGCTTATGGTGAATTTTGACAACAAGACTTTAATGAAGAAAAGTATTGATTAATCTTTTCCATTGTAGTCTCTTTATTTAAAAAATTAATTTGTTCTCTCTGTGTGTATTCATGTATGTGGGTGCATACTTGCTACAGCATGTGTATGGAGAACAGACCACACTTTCTGGGAGCTGATTCACTCCTTCCTCTATGCCCACCCTGAGGATTGAACTCGGCCAGGTTTCTTTACCTGCTGAGCTATCTCTCCTGCTCTCTTTATTTTTAAGTTTAGAAAAAGATCTGCCCTATGTCTTTATCATTCATTTCTGTCTTAGACTTTTTAGCCAATTCAAGTGTGAGTAACATAGAATATATCAGAGAACTTTCTCTAATAATTTATTAGCCCTAGATTGATCAAACTCATCAAGCCTTGCTTACAAAAATGGCTCACATATTAACATCTTATGTATGGGGAGGTCAGTTTATAAGCTTTTGATTCTATTTCCTGTGTCATAGCCTAAAATATCACCTGTTTCCTGAAAACCAAAGCATATAAAATCTTTAATTATCTGGAATTTTTATGTACTTTTTCTTTTAAAAATTCTTTAGCTACTTTCAGAATTTTTAAAATAAAACTAGGCCCAGTGTTTTACTAAACTATTATTCCTCATCAGTGATAGTTTGATAGATCATATCAAATTTTATAAATTTCATTTCACTGATCTGTCTTGTTTATTCAGTTTCTCACATTAGCACACAACACCATGTAAATCACAATTCTTGCTTCTTGGGACTTGGTAAAGTTCCCAAACTGCATTCCTTCCCACTTGTCACCCACCCTATCCTCGGGTATCACTCACACACTTGTCTCATGCTTATCCTATGCCCCAGGCTGTGTTAGGCAGAGGGGCTCAGCAAATTTCACTTTCCGTTCGCCTTTTAGAATTAATCTGTCCTCAGAGTCCTCTAGCTCCTCCAAGCTAGTGAGGAGTGCACACTTGTGTGTGTGTGTGTGTGTGTGTGTGTGTGTGTGTGTGTGTGTGTGTGTGTGTGTGTTGTGTGTGTGTCTGTGTGTGTGTGTGTATCTGTGTGTGTGTGTGTGTGTGTGTGTGTGTGTGTGTGTGTGTGTGTCTGTATCTGTGCGTGCTAATAACATTTTCTGGCAGCCTCCAGTGCTCATTTGGAGACTTCCTGAATTTGGCAGCATGACTTCCATTTTAATTAGCTTCTCAGGAGGCGTTTACACAATTCATAAGATACATAAGCCTGTACTGGAAGGGAGAATCCAAGCTCAGAGGAGCCTTGAGTACAGCTCCCTGGAGCAGCATTTCTGAGAAACCTGTTGGAAGGGTGCTAGAGAAATGCAACTGGGATGAGGTCATCTCTACTATGGACTGGAAACCCAGCTTTTGCTGGAATTCAATGAAATATGGAGCTGGGGGTGGGGGACAGTAATACGAATTCCTTCTTTATCAAAAAAATGACTGTTTACTATTATCATCTTGTGTTAATTTCGAATTGATGCATTGTATTAAGCTATTGTCTTGATTACTAATTTAGGGGGTGTTCTCTTAACTTTGATATTTGATACTAAAGTATTTTGCTTTTCCCAATGTGTTCCTGATGTTGTTGAAAATGTCCTCCTAGTAGGTTGAGTTTTGCACTCCCCTCCCCCCAAGCTCCAAAAATGGACCCATGTCCTAGACTTTAGAGTCTGTGAATGTTAACTGTTTTTTTTAAAGAAAAGTCTTGGGACTTTCCCTTGATCAGATTTCTACCTTTCCCCCAAAAGCACCCCCTTTCTGGTAATCTCTTTCAGTACTTACCCCCTCTACTAACCCCCCCAGCCTGACCCCTTAAGTTCTTTTCCCCACACACCCCCAGTCCACCCAAGAGATCTCTTCTATTTCCCCTTCCCAGGGAGATCCATGCATCCCCCTTGGGACCTCCTTGATACCTAGCCTCTCTGAGTCTATTGTAGCATGGTTAGCCTTTACTTTATAGTTAATATTCAATTGTGAGTGTGCACATACCATGCTTGTCTTTCTGGGTCTGGGTTATCTCACTCAGAATGATTTTTCTGGTTCCCTCTATTTGCCTTCAAATTTCATAATGTTATTGCTTTTTTAAACATTGATTAATACTCCATTGTGTAAATGTACCACATTTTCTTTATCCATTCTTCAGTTGAGGGGCATCTAGGTTATTTCCAGGTTCTGGTTATAACAAATAAAGCTGCTATGAACATAGTTGAGCAAGTGTCCTTATGATATGATTTCTTATCCTTTGGGAATATGCCCAGGAATGTTATTTCTGGGTCTTGGGGTAGATTGGTTCCCAATTTTCTGAGAAACTATCATATTGTTTTCTAAAGTGGATGTACCAGTTTGCACTTTCCACAAACAATGGAGAAGTGTTCCCCTTGCTCTACATCCTCTCCAGATTAAGCTGTCATTTGTGTTTTTGATCGTAGTCATTCTGACAGGTCTCAGATGGAATCTCAGAGTCATTTGTATTTGCATTTCCCTGATGACTAATGATGTGGAACATTTCTTTAAGTGTTTCTCTGATTTTGAGATTCTTCTATTGAGAATTCTCTGTTTAGGTCTGTATCCCATTTTTCAATTGGGTTATTTGGTATTTGATGTCTAGTTTCTTGATTTTTTTAAAATATATTTTTGAGATCAGCCTTAGTCAGAGTGGGGTTGGTGAAGATCTTTTCCTATTCTGTAGGCTGCTGTTTTGTCCTATTGATGGTGTCCTTTTCCTTATAGAATCTTTTCAGTTTTATGAGGTCTATTTATTAATTGTTGATCTTAGTGTCTCTGCTACTGGTTCTATTGAGAAAGTTGTCTCCAATGCCAATGTGTTCAAGGCTATTCTCCACTTTCTCTTCTATCAGGTCCAGTGCAACTTGATTTATGTTGAGTTCTTTGCTCCCATGAATCTACAAGGATGACCTCAGCTAAGACTCGTAGCAACAGTGAATACATAGCCTCAACTGGCCATTTCCTGTGATCATATTGTTGACTATTCCAATTGTCATCAGAGAGCTTTTATCCAGTAACTGATAGAAACAGATGCAAAAACCCACAGCTGAACTTTGGGCTGAGCTCAGGGAATCTTGCTGAAGAGAGGGAGAAGGGATTGTAGGAGCCAGAGTGGTGAAAAACATCACAAGAAAACCCACAAAAACAACTAACCAGGCTCATAGGAACTCACAGAGTCTGAACCAACAACCTGGGAGCCTGCATTGGACCAACTTAAGCCCTCTACATATGTCTGACACTTTTGTAGACTGGTCTATTTGTAGGACTCCTAACAATGGAAGCAAGGGCTATCTCTAATGCTTTGGCTGGCTCTTGGGAACCTATTCTGCATACTGGATTGCTTTGCCCAGCCTAAATACCATGGGGGGTACTTAAGTCTTACTGCAACTGGATGTGCCATGCTTTGATACCCATGGGAGGCTGGCTCCTTTCTGAACAGAAACAGAGGAGTAGTGGGTTGAAATAGGTGCAGAGGGGAAGTGGGGGAGGGAATGAGAGGAGAGGAGGGAGAGAAAACTGTTGTTCAGATTTTAAATAAACTAAAATAAAAAAGTTTTTGCAGATATGGTTAAGGATCACAAAATTAGATCACTCTGGATAACTGAATCAGCCCCAGATACAGTGGCAAGCATCCTCAATAGAGGCAGAAGAGGAAAAATCACAGACATACAGTGGAGAGGAGAACCCACACAGAAGAGTAGGCACACAGAGAGCTGTGCAGCCACAAGGGAAGTAATGTGAAGGATAAGGAGTAAGAAGGGACAGCGAAGCATATGTCTTCTGGAACCTTGGAGAGGAAGGCACGGTCCACCAATACCTGGAGCTTGAGCTTCTGGTTTCCAGGACCAGGCAGAACACATTTCTGTTGGTGTAAACAATTGATTTACTTGTTAGGATGCTTTCATTCACTTACTACAGCCTCGAAGGTAGTTATACAAATGTTTGGTGCTCCAAAATGTCAAACTGTGCTCCAAGGGGGGAAAAACAAGATTTTTTTCTGGTGTGTGTGTTTACTTACCAGTTATTATGAAGTATTTTTATATGCTCTCCCCTCCACCCATGATAAGCAGCACGTGATGCACACAGAACACTAGCCATATCCCTTCTAGTTCTTGAAGGAGACATAGCAAGTCCTCTTCCCTATGACTTCTAAATACCCAGTTTATCCCTAGCCAGGTACTTCATCCACTGAGTTATAAAACAAGCTTTGATTCCCTTCTGCTTGTCCCAGGATGATTAACTAAAGCTACTTGAAGTCAAAGATAGGGTCTCTAAATCAATTTTCCCAGTACCATGTATGTATCAAAAGAATCAATTAAGCTACTTTTCTTGTAGTGGAACCCAAATGACATTTTGAAAAAATACAGTCTAGAGCTTCCAATTTTTGAGGTGTTGTCCACAGGCTTGGCTATTCTAACTTCAAAAATATAGCAAGCAGAAATTCCCCAAAGACCAAAACCAATCTAAACAAAACCCAAAATACAAAGATGGCACCGTGTGATAGTCAATTAAGCATGTGCATTCTGAGCCCAAATCTGTGGCTTTGTGACCTGACTCTATTTTAGCTTGTAACACAGTATTCTACTCTGTAAAACAGGACTCAGAGTGGGGCAGGCTTAGATGGGCTGTTACTTGAAGGGTCCAGTAAATAACAGTAGGTATTATCTTTGCTCTTTGATTACACAACTCCAAATGACAGGCTATCCATTTGTGCCCTTTTAAATATACTGCTAGAAAAAGAGGAAGAAATGGAATAGAGTAGGAACCTATTAACTTCAAGCTGAAAAGATGTTGAAAGTTTCCTGCCCCAAATGATGACCCTGCTGTTTCCATTGTTTTGAGAATATTTTTCCTTTCCACACATATAATGGAAAGCCTTACGACAGGGTGCTTTCCTTCCCACAGGATCGTCATTTTCCTTTAACATATACTATCAATTCCATGCCATATTGTTTTTTATTCCCATTTAAAGCAGGTTAGCATTTAAAGAGATTTATTAAATGAAAAAAAGTACATATTTAATGGTGTCACCAGCTATGCTTGGCTCTCTTCATTCCTTGATGGTTCATGTTTCCATCTTGCTTGGTTTCATTAACAGTTCCTAAGATGTAGCTCCTTCAGACATGTGCACTTTTAACCTTTCCTGAGTTTCAAACCATCTTTGCTCATTGAGTTCTGGAAAGAGTTTTCACTTATTTGGCAGTTCTTATTTGACAGTCTTCCTTGCCTCCCCAGAACTATAAAGACATTGTTCCATTGTCTTCCTGATTCCATTCATTATTCTGGACAAGAAATCTGTTCACATATTTATCTTTGCTGCTCTCTGTAAACACAAGGATTTCCTTCCTCTGGCTCTTTGGGTGTTTTTCCCCTTTATTGCTAGCTTTAAGCAATTTGATTATGATATACTTTGTGGATTTTTCTTCAAGAGTCTTGTGGTTGGACTTCACTACATCTCTTCAATTTGTGGTTTTATGGTTTTCATCACATTCAGAAAATTTCTGTCATTATTTTTACAGATTTCTAATGTATTAGCTATGTAATAGCAATGCACTGATTTGTTACAGTTCTATTCCTTAGACTTTAGGAAGGTTGTTAGGTAAAGCCAACTTCAGAGTCACCATCTATGCCTTGTGAGCCCTTGGAACACTATGGTCACAAAATGACTGGTTAGTCCTTTTTGCTTGTTTCTAAAATTCTCTTCTCTGGTATTCTGTCTTGAATTTTGTTGGGAATATGATGGCTGATATTGATTGTCAACTTCATAGGATCTAGAATCACTTGGAAAACAAGCCTATGGGCCTGCCTGTAAGGGACTATCAAGTTTAGGTTAGCCTTTGAATTTTCCTGTAAGGGATTATCTAGGTTAGGTTTTTTAAGGTGAAGAGACCCATCTAAAGAATGAGTGAATATAAAAAAGAAAGCAAGTTGAAACTGTCACCAGTCACCTCAGGCCCCTAATATCTTGACTTCCCCATCATGATGGGCACTATCCTAAAACTATGAGCCAAAGTAAATTCTTCCTTCATCAAGATGAGTTTGTCAGGCATGCTGTTGCCTCAAGGAGACAAGTGACTCAATGTAAATCACTGACCTTCTTTACTATAACATCTAATCTGCTAATCCTATTTGATATACTTTGAACATCATCTTCATCTCTAACATCCTGAATCCATAGAATGCAGCATGTACTGTATTCCTCTATGCTCCTTCTAACATTTTTGGGTTCAGGGTTCATTTTTCTGCTTGAGTTTTCTCCTTTCTTTGGAATGTGCCCTCTTCTTGTCAGTATGGTAACTTCTCATGTGTCCGTATTACGAGTTTTACTGTCTTTAATACCAAGAACTTGGTTTCAATAAATGTTCCCAGGGTTGATTTTTGTCACATAGTTGAGTTACTGGAGAACAGTTCCATCTTTCTGAGTCTTGCTTTTGAGATTTTCGTGTAGTATTGTAGTGGTACAAGTTGTTTTTAGCAAAATCTCAATCATTCAGTGTTTGCTGATTAAGCTTTGGGAGCCAGATGCTGTTGTGAAAACCTGCTAGCTCAGAGAGGAATAAGAAAACACACAGCTGACCTTCCTCCTCAGCCAATGTCCCTGTAAATCTCTCTTGAACAAAAACCCCTCCAACTCAGTGCCCCCCTTCTACTTCCTGTGCATCTCTCTATCTGTCCTCCTGACTCCCTCTTTCTCTCTATGGTTTCTTTTTTTCTTATTCACTTCCTGTCATCTGATTGCTTGCTCTGCTTCTTGACTTATGGTTGGGTTTATTTAATCTTGCTTATGATAAGCAGAAGCTCTTGGATCTTGGATTAAAGGTATGTTTTAGGGCTGAGCCACACAACTAGAAACAGTATTTTTTTTTTCAGTAAATAGCACAATCTCATGGTTCATAGCATGATCAAATATCCTGCAATAGGTGGGCAGTCCAGCACTGACTATTACTTACTTGAGTTCCCTAATGGATGATCCATAATTATGATGCTTTCTGGCTGGTAAATGTGGGCATTGGTACCAGTCCTATGTGGGCTCTATGTTCCTGTCTTCTCTAGCAGTTCTCACTCTGCTATTAGGAGTGTTTTCACATTTAATGTGATGACTGGCAGTCTGTTGTGGACTTCAGAGGGTTGGGTCCTTTAAAGTTCTCTTTGTGTTCAGCTCCCTCAGAGGCGAGAACTCTAGCCACATGACTCTCCCCTGACTCCTGCAACTCAGCAAGTCAGTTGGGCTCTGCTTGGGTTAGCACTCTTTCTGTACCATGTCTTGAAATTCTTGAGACAGTGAACTGGGAGAAACATGAAGCCCACTTTACTTGTATGCCTGTGTCTCAGGGATCACCTTCTTTCATTGGCTTAGGTCTATCATTACACAGCATGATTGGCCAAGTTTCATTTCTTTGGTTTCAGGCAGAACAATATGTCTAGGGGTTACTATTTTACAATGACTAGAAATGGAAGTTCAAGGCAGCTGTTCACACATCCTGTGTTCTGGACTCATTGCTAGGATTTTATTCAAAATCAGAACTGTATACTCTTGGTCACAAACCAGAGCTCCGTCCTTGCTCTTCAAAGTTGTATTAGTTATTTTGGTGTCACTGTGACTAAGATACATGACAGAGAAACTGAAGGAAGGAAGATTTATTCTGGATTAGTATTGCCAACATGAGAGCTGAACATCATGAAGGGCCAAAACAGAAAAAGGGACATTTGGGTTCTGGGCTGTATTTTCCCTTTCCTATTTTCATTCCTTCTGTACTATATCCCATGACTCCCACCTTCAGGGTAGATATTTGCCGCTCAGATACTCTCTGAAAGGCCCTCACAGTTCTCCTCCCTCTCCTAGGCCAGTGGTCTTCAAGCTTCCTAATCCTGTGACCTTTTGATACAGTTCCTCATGTTGTGGTGGCTCCCAACCATAAAATTATTTTTGCTGCTACTTAGTAACTGTAATTTTGCCATTGTTATGAATTGCAATGCAAACATCTGTGTTTTCCAATGGTCTTATGCAACTCAAAATGGTCATTCAATTCCCAAAGAGGCTGTGACCCACAGGTTGAGAACCACTGTCCTAGACAATTCTAAATGTAGTCAAGTTGATAGTAAAGATAACAATTATAAAATAATGTGAGGTATGCTAGCAGCAGCAACAGCATTGTCCTTAGTAGAAGAAGTGCAGAATATTGGGTGTCTTCCCACATGAGCTAATACCAAAGCTGCCCTTTAAAAAAATCCTCTGTTAGTTTGTGTGCATGTTCAGGTTTAAGCAACACCACATTGGCTACATTCAAAGTTCTCTTCCAGTTCTAAATTCTTTTTTTGTTGTTTTGTTTTTCGAGACAGGGTTTCTCTGTGTAGCTTTGGAGCCTATCCTGGCACTCACTCTGGAGACCAGGCTGGCCTCGAACTCACAGAGATCGGCCTGCCTCTGCCTCCCGAGTGCTGGGATTAAAGGAGCGTGCCACCAATGCCCGACCCAGTTCTAAATTCTTAAGCTCCCATAAATGGATCACATTAAGATCTCTAAGATTATGGGACATTGTGGAAAAGTCACAATGCATTAAACATAAGGTTCTGAAGCAGATTATCACAAAAGAATCCACTATCTTTGCCCAAAGAGAAAAATTAAAATAGCTAACATTGAGTTTAAAAAGACAACTACTTTATCTATTGATATTTATTTTGTTAGTTCTCTCTTTCTCTCATGTTTGTATACTGAAGATATAGATGGTACTTGGTTGGTATCAGATACTTGGTAAACCATTTTTAACTGACTAGTCAATAGACTAGTTTGATGCACTATCAAACTTGGAATCTGTAGGCCTCTGAGAAGGATCGGTTAGACATACAGATCTTTAAAAATGCAAGCTATTTTGACCAAGTGGAGCTGGTTCAGATGACCTAAACAGCACAATTCAGGAGAACTTGGTAGAGAAAGTCTACTCAATATTCCAATAGGCATTTTTCCTAACAGTGTTGGCGGTAACTCAGGAAAATGCAATTCCATGTAATTACAGCCACAGAGGGGGTTTGAGGAGGAAATAGCAGTCAGATTTGGATTACTGTCCCAGATGGGTACTGACAGCAGCTCAATAGATGAAGGCAGGAGCATCGCTTAGAAGTTCAGTGGACTGAATCCCCAGGTACTTCAACAATCATGCGGAACCTCATTTCTTTCAGTTGAGCTGGTAGGATGCTTATGGTATTTGAGATGGTATGGGTGATGCTCTTGGAGTTAGGACTCATATCTTGCATTTGTGGAGTCTTTGATATTTACACATGTGATTCCTGTGAATGAATACTTCATAGACTCTTCCAGTGTTCCAGGATTTCTGGAAGACAGATGATAAGTCATGGAACTCCATGTTGAGAGTCTCTGAAATGTTTGAGTTTTAAACTCATAGGAAACTAGAAGAGACAGAATCATTTTCTCATAGTAAATATGAAAGTTTGGGACCCTCGAATAAAAGTCAAAGGTCACTTTTTGATAAGCATAGTAAAAGAAAGTATAACAAATGGGAATGATCTGGGCAAGCTAAAAACTGCCAGAGAGGATATTCAAATATTTTGACGATAGCCAAGCTAAATACTACCTCCCACATGTTAGACCCTTCCCCCACAAATACAAAGGGAAAAAACGAAAACACAATTAAGAACAAAGGAGTTTTGTAACTTGGGCTAGCAGCTGAGAGGCAACACAGTTAACAGACTAACCTTTAGCTGTAACTCTTCTGTGGATCAGAGAGGAAGAACTTTGTGAAGAGTAAATGTCATTATGATTTCATAAGGAGAAACATGTCAAAGCAACAGAAACTCCCAAACATCCAGCTCTCCTTATCATGCTGAAATTCCCCCCTTACCATCTGCCTCAAGCGTAAAGGCTTCCTTCTTAGGCTCAGAAGTCACCATATCTCAAAGAAACTTACTCTATTTGGGGGCAACAAGAAATGTCCTGTTTTCATTCTAAGTCCAGTCAAGTCTATTGGTGGTTCCTCTTAGCCTGTATCCCACTAGTAGTGTGATCAAAAACAGATGCATAGTCTGCAGACATACAAGTTCATTACCAATTGGAAGTGGAGTTATCACACCACAGTGTGATTCATTTTCCTTCAACATACCAATGATGTGTCTTCTTAGCATTCTCTAACATATTTTAAGTTGATTTTAGGAAGTATTCCTCTTGATTTAAAGAAATGCCAAAAGGAAGCTAATGTTTCTTTTTTTAAAGGACCATACAAGCTATCATGTCCTTCATGTCCCCTCTAGTGAACCTACAAATCCACTCAGACCTTGGTGTATAGAAGATTCCACCCATGGAGCGAGGAGGAGGCTCAAGAGACTCAGGAAATATACCTCACAAATCCAAGTCCTAACTATCAAGATTCACAAGGTCCTCTACCAAGGTTATAGACTCAGTAAACAATTGCCTAGAGACTAGATTGCCAATCTGTTGAGCTGCCTGCATGTCACACAGAGAGCTCCAGGCTTGCAGCTTCCTGCTAGGGTGGGCTTTTCTGTGATGTAGTTGTAGACTCTTGTAAGTCTCCCAAGAAACTCACAGGTTTGTCAAATTGCACATTAGTAAAATTGTTGTGTTGGTGCATTCCCTATTTGAGCTGGTGAGATGTGTGTGTGTGTGTGTGTGTGTGTGTGTGTGTGTGTGTGCGCGCGCGCGCGCGCGCTTGCACACGCGTTGTCTTCTCTTTGGGAAAAGTCTTATAGAGCAGACCTGTGTGTCTCCCTCCTTTTCTGTTGAAAAAAAAATGACCTCTTTAAATATGTATATAACATTTAAATTAATTCTTTGAGAATTTCATATGCTATATTTGTAAGTATTGCAGCTCAGATGAAAAGATATTCTGTCAGGCAAGAGCCAAGGAAAAACCACAAAGTCACTGTAATCCTAGCAGCTTACAGCTCTGCTCCCCAATGCAAACCATTCTGCTCGAGCAGGGGAGGGTTTCCCCAGCTAAGTTGTTATAGCTCTATTCTGGAGACATGTTATAGCTCTGCTCAGGTCCTCCAGAGTGTTGCAACTCTGCTCCTTTAGGGGAAAATTTCCCCAACTAAAGTGTTACAGCTCTGCTCTGCTCTGCTCTAGCCAAAGTGTCACACCACACAAGAAACCTCACTCAAGAGATTTATTGGGAAGGAAAAATGCAGGAAGGTACCTGCCTCTAGGGTGAGAAGCAGCAGCAAACTGAACAGGGTATAGAGCTTATATAGAGTTTCTTGGGGAGGAGGGCAGAGCTTTCCAACGTGGCTTGAGAGAGGTGGAATTTTGTGGCATGATTCTGGGGCAAGCTCAGGGATTGGTGTGATTTAAGCCCCAGTCCTGGGGCTTAAATCATGATCAGATTAAGTGAGTTCCTTAAATCATGATCAGAGTGATTTTTCTTGGCTCAGGTTTAGGTCTAGTCAGGAGCTGGGTGTTTTTTCCTTGGTCTTTTTCACCCTAAAGTATTTCCCCCCCACACACATATACTTTTCCAGCCCTCCCAACTTTATGCCCCCTTGTAAAAGAATCACCCACATAATCCAATTATGCTGACCACATGTACTCTTTGGTACGGGCCTATCCACTGGAGTGTGGTTAACCTATCAGTGGCCATGCCCTCAAAAAGACTCTCTCTGTTCCTTATAAAATGTCTTCTAAGGATCCTTTCTTCATTAGTGCTCTATACCACTCCTCTTCCACCTTTCTGGGCAGACATTATTAGTAACTGGGTTACTGGTATTTTTGGTTTTCTTTTCTTAGCAGTAGCAGGATAATGTCCATTATTTTTAATAACATGCTTAAGTAGTTCTTATATTTGAAGCTGCCTCCTCTAGTTATCTCTCCACCTCAAGTTCTTCATAGCTTCTTTTTCAATGTGGTTAGCCTCTTCCCTCTTATGTCTACTTAACTCTTTGCTCACCGAGAATTAGCCACTGGGCCATCACTTGAAAAGGCTCTAACTTCACCAGTGGTTCTCAAGGAGATGTCCTTATGGATCCAGCGGAGATTTCCCATCCTCTGTTGTGCAGTCTGGTATGCTATTGCAGACAATTTCTTTCTTAAACTATTTCTTCCTTCAGCGATGGCACACACCTTTAATCCCAAGACTAGGGAGGCAGGCAGATCTCTGAGTTCAAGGCCAGCCTGGTCTACAGAGTGAGTTCCAGGCTACCCAACCTCTGCAGACTCAGAGTTCTCCCAGTTAAATTCCTATTAGAATGGTTTCTCTTTCTCTTTTATAGAAGTATGGCTTTGTATTACATATTACATACCAGAGTAGCTCAAAGTCCCTTACTACTACTCTTCTCGCTATACTATCTTTCCCTAGAATATTCCCTGGGGTGCTGGGTAACATGAGAATTGCTACAGAAAGCACACGAGAACTACACTAGTGGAACACCTAACTTTTTGTGGGAGAGGAAATTGGAGAGTCTCTCTCATAGGAGGTCAGGGTTCTACTGTAGGTAGAAATTAGAAAACTTCAATAATGTATTTGATCACAAAATAACAGAATAACTTAATGGTCAATCCTATTCCCTACCCTATTTTTTCAGCCATACACTCCTTCATTTGGGTAGCCTATGGCTTTAGGTTCCGTGTGTGTGTGTGTGTGTGTGTGTGTGTGTGTGTGTGTGTGCGCTCTGCCTGGCATGTAAGTGTACCATGTACATGTCTGGTGCCTGAAGAGTTCAGAAGAGGGTATTAGGTTCTCAAGAACTGAAGCTACTGTTGGTTGTGAGCCATGGTTTAGATAAGGGAATTGAATGCGGGTCCTCTATAAGAGCAACAATTGTGCAAAACTGCGGACCCATCTCTCTGAGATGGGTCTCACAATCTGACTTGTTATGAGAAATGCTCTCAGAGTACTCCTCCCTAGCCTCTATAGAGTTAGGTGCTTTCATGTGGCCCTCTACAATAGCACTTCTGGTACTGTTGCTAATTTTTTTGTGTTTGCACACCTATTTCCCGTTATCTTTCAGTTCACGAGATGCAGAACAGGAATGTGTGTTACCATATTATCTATATTAGAGGCCTGTTTGGGCTCAGAAAACCATACTCCAAAGTGAGGACCCGAGAATTGAACTTCATACCTGAGTTTAATTCACCACCTTTTTCTCCAAATACGTCCTCCCGTTCCAGGCATCCTTAGAAACTGGAATTCCTCTTGCCATTGTGAGCCATGAAAACCAGAATACATTTTCCTAAGGTCAGCCATAAAAAATATGCTACTCTTATTTTCTTTATCATGTTGTGGAAAAACACCAAACATTTTTCGCTCTTCCTGGATTGTAGGTCAGAAGACTCAACTCCAGAAAGGAATGTGGACTCAGAAAAGAGTAATTCTGCAGATTGGTTGATTTCAGCTGATAGAAGAAGCCTAACAGACAAGGATTCATTTGATCAATTATTACTGAGTCATACTATTTGAGAGATGGTATCGATTATGACCCTTAATGATGGGTGTGAAAAAGTTCATCTCCCTTTCTAACTCTGTAGACTTAAGTATGTGTTTGCTGATATATTCAATGATAGGTGCTGAAGATCCAGGGAGAATTAGTAGACTGGCTCTTCTGTATTCCTTCCCTGCTCTATTGTACTGTGTATAAAGCTACATACTTGATAGAGGAGAACAGTTTCCTTAGCATGAAGGAGCTAAGGCATTACCTAAGAATGCACAGCCGTGTTTACCTGTTAGATGAGCTTAATAGAGCAAAAAGTTGGGAGAGCCACTCTGTCATATAAGTGGTTTCATGTCTCTAGACACACAATTTCCCAGGATGTGAAAAGGATTTGCCAATGTTTTTTTTAATTATTATAATTTGGGACCTTTGAGAGTTGAAAGAGAGCACATATAAATAATAATCCTAGGAGTGTGTGATAGGCAAACACTCTTATACTCTCCAAAGTCAAGCACTAAAGATTGCCAAACATAACATCATTAATACCCCAAATTCTGAATAGATTATTAACATGTAGCCAGGGAAGGAAGTAATGAACAGAAGTTTGCATGCAAACTGTTAGAAGATAGCACCAAGGAGTGGATGTTTTAGAGTTGTTATAATTACATTTCAGTAAAGTTTTGAACTTATTTTTCCTGTTAGGCTGTTGGCCAGTTCTAACTAATGATGGTGTACCTGGCTTAACTTACAGTTTACTCAATTCCCTTGCCTACAGAGCACTGATTAAGAGATCAGTGGTGATCTGGAAGATAGAAGTAACAACAACTCCATTCCTTGTCCTGTCCTGATCATCACTTTTATTCACAATGTAAATGGAAATATTTAGTACTTTATTATCAAAAATGAAGCTCACAAATGCTAAGGAGGGCATGGCATCTGAATTATCAGAATCACAATCCAAAATAATTTTAGGCTAAAACAAATAATGATTGGAAGTATAAAGATATTTTCCCGTGTCTGTTATCTTATTTAGCCATGAGAGTGGGGTATTAAAATAAGCTTTATTGGCTACATGGTTGGAATATGCCAGAAGCTTTACTTAAATACCCTGTCATTCTAAATAATCTATAGATAGCATGGATTTCATTTATAGAAAAGAAAACTGAAGACCCATCAGGCAAGGACCTTTCATGAGTTTACAAAAGTGGGAATTCATGCTGGGCTTTTGAATGAAATGTAGTAGGGAAGTATAAATTTTGCAACAAGTTTCAGAAACTCAATTGAAGATGGATGGAGACAGTTTAGCCCATTGAAAAAGATGTGGAAAGCTTTGCTGGCCTGTGTGAACCTTGTAACCCTGTAGGTGAGTCACTG
The DNA here is from genome assembly GCF_003668045.3 of Cricetulus griseus. Classification (NCBI taxonomy): domain Eukaryota; kingdom Metazoa; phylum Chordata; class Mammalia; order Rodentia; family Cricetidae; genus Cricetulus; species Cricetulus griseus. Next base: position 47,110,049 of record NC_048595.1, read on the forward strand.
AGGCCCCCCAAATGAACACTATCTCAGCTGTGACACAGTGTCAGCAACAAAGACAGTTAAGAGTCACACTACTCTTCAGTGAACAATATATACTCTTGGTTCTGCAACTCTCATTCTGTTAGTGTGGGTAAGCCCAACATGAATTGATTAGCATTGTTGAGGTAAGCCACATGAAAAATGGATGAAGAAGCCACATCTTGGAAAGCATGCTACCTCTCCTTATGTGAAATTGGCGTTCATTCATACACACAGTGGCTCAGACATTATTCTATCATTTGATTCTCTTGATAATCACATGACAAAGACATTGTTATCATTAACTCTGTTCTACTTGTGAGGAAACTGAGGCACTGAGGTCCTATAGCAGTTCCAACGGCTTAGAGAAACATTGAAAATCTTATTTCCAACTTGAACAGAAAATTAGAATAGGAATTACATGCTGGGATGGTTATTTTCAATTGTCACCTGGGAAGCATCTCAATGAGGAATTGTCTAGAGTAGATTGGCCTGTCTAGATCAGGTTGGTCTGTATAGATCAGATTGGCCTGTGGGTATGTCTGATTGTCTCTATTACATTAATTAATTTTGGAAGACCCAGTATAAAAGTGGTGATAGCAGTCCCCTAGTTTGGATCCTGGATTTTGTGAAAACAGGGAAGTAAATGGAATACAAATACATATTTGTTTTCTCTTTGCTCTTGACTATGGATACAACTAACTGTTTCAAGTTCCTGCTCTCTTGATTTCCCCATGGTAATGGACTATAACCTGGACTTTTGGGCTGTCTTTGTCCAGTGTTTTATCATAGCATTAGAATACAGCCAATATTTGGGTACAGATGGAAAGGAAGAATTCAGTGAAGGTGCTATAGGACTACAGCTTGATTCCATCATAGAAACCTAAAAATGTAAGATATTAAAAAAAAAAAGAATGATGGCCGGCGTTGGTGGTGCACGCCCTTTAATCCCAGCACTCGGGAGGCAGAGGCAGGTGGATCTCTGTGAGTTCGAGGCCAACCTAGTCTCCAGATGAGTGCCAGGATAGGCTTCAAAGCTACACAGAGAAACCCTGTCTCAAAAACAAAAGAATGATGGTGAGTTCTTTACCACTGGATGCTTTTGATCAGGCATGTTTTGGGATGTATTCAATGGTGTTGGAAGAGACAGATATTATGATTTACACATCTGGCCCCAATCCCATGTGCCTATCAGTATCTGTTAAAGCATCTTTCCTCTTGGAATCAGGAAACACATGTAGAAAGGTTATATTAACTGGCATTTGAGTTCATGAACTCTCCCCAAGCTAATCAAAACATAGTTTTGGTTTGTGCTTGTCAAAGTCAGAGGTGATTTTTTTCAAATACATTTTAATATTTATCCCTCAATCTCTAAGTATATAATGTATCCAGATGCAAGTTTTGTTGATAACCCAATGTATATAATCTTCTATCTGACCCTACCTGCATCTGTCTATGTTAATTTAATTTAATTGTGAGAAAATTCAGGGTCAGCAATATTAGGACACATATGCCCGTGGCTAGGGAGGCCAAGGAAAAGGCTGTGAACATAGGTTTTCAAACCCTTAGTGTATTGTATTCTTTACCCCCAAGAAATCCAAGGAGATGGGTATGCTTTAAAAGCTATTTCAATGAAAGCTGTTTCTCTATCATGAAATTGTGAAATTGGTTCGATAAACGTCACTGAGCACTCCATCTTTTTCCAAGTGTTCAGGGTTTGGTGAGGAAATGGATCTGAGAAAAGGTAATTGTAACTGAGAGAAATTGAAAGCTGGAGAGTCTACAATGGACATTCCCCACATCTGCCTATTAGCTAGTCTCTTACAGTTATCAATATCAAGATTTTCTCAACAAATTTGTGATGCCAGGTATATGAGAACAGAGGAGTGAGCACCTCAAAACTTGCCCTCTAAACTTGCCATTGGTTTAGACATCTAAATTCTGGTCTGTCTGTTCTTGAAATGTCTGTATAGGAAATTAATGAAACTGTGGAGTCCCAGTTGGCCAAGCAGTGATGTGTGGGGCTAGAGAGATGGCTCTACTGTTAAGACCCTTGGCTGCTCTTCTAGAAGGCCTGAGTCTAGTTCTTAACACTCAACATGATGACCCACAACTGTCTATAACTCCAGTCCCAGAGTACCTGATGCTTGCCTTCTTCTGGCCTCTGGGCACCAGATATGTATCTAGTGTACAAACATATGTGCAGATAAAACATTAATACACATAATATATAAATAAATAAAATTTAAAACAAAAAGTAATTGAGTGGGAAGTCAGTGGGAAAATAAAAGTAGGACACAACCAAAATTAATGCTGGAAAGTCATCACACTGAGCACACCATGCTAGGGTCATGAAGGGTTCACATGAATATTGATAGCTCTAGCCCAACAAGGTTTGGGGACTGCAGCAATGGCTCCCTGCACTATCCCTACATTACTATCCCCTGGGGAAAATTAAGAGAGTCTGGTGTGTAGATCTCTAGTAAAGACAAGTTAAGGGTCCTGAGGAGAACAGGGCTCCGATAGTATTAAAAACATGTACATTTTCCATGTTATGGACTCCCTCAGTAGAAAACAGGATAGACAATGTTTATAACTATAGTAATAAATAATGAGTAATAATTTTTATATAAACTCTTCCAACGAATTCACTTTTGTCATTGTATCAGATGGTAATGTTCATTCAGAAACTGGGTGGTGGAGAAGTTCTGGCTAGAACCAACAGGCAAGCATTTGAGTTTCTAGAGAAATTAGACCATTTCCTCTTACTCAAGAAATTCTTCTAGAGCACATTCTTTACTGGATCACAGCCCACTTCTCTGTGACTAAGTTAGTAAGAACCACTCACTGACTATTTGCCACCTCTACACACACACACACACACACACACACACACACACACACACACACACACACGCATGCACACACATGTGCACATACATGTATACACATGTACACACATACACAAGGTACATACACACACACACACACACACACACACACACACACACACACACACTCACAATTGACTTATTTTTAGATGATGACTTTAAGACTTCATAACATTTAAACACTTCTTTCCAAAACAAACAACACAACTCTATCAGCAAAAGACCAGACAAACTACTGGGGTGTGCGAGCATCTCTGTGTGCTCTGAGGGTTATGGTCTCAGGTGACTCTTTTGGAATCACCTCAGATTCCTTGTGTGTTAAATGAATCAACAGGTTTCCTTGCATTAAGCTAATGTACTACGATTCTGAGTTACTGGTCTAGCAGACTCAGCCTAGCTGAGTGTGCCTTTTATTATTTATCTATTTAACATGTTAAACTCTTCAGAATTCTAAAGAGGGAGAAGGAAATGGTTCAAGATGAAAAAGGTGGTTTTGTTTGTTAGCCTCCACCACCCTCCTTCCTGTGTCAAGGAACTGTGTGGACATTGGCTAAGAAGGAAGTGCTGTTTGAGCCTTAGGACTTTTTGGATACAGAGAATCTGAAACTTCAGTCATGATTTGGATGAGCAAAGTGGCTTGCTTTTTGTGATGCCAAGAAGAAGAAGAAAAAGGAAACTTGCTTTAATGTTTTAGAACATGGAAAGAACAGGCCTACAATCTAATCTATTCATGCTTTTGTTTATTCAGCTCATATAAAAGTCTCTTAAGAATGCATTTGAGCACAATATATAATAGTATTAATATTATAACATACATTGTGAGAAACTTTTGAAAACAATATGATGTCTATCCAGAACAACGCAGTGTTAACAGACATACAAACCCATTGGTCATGCACATTTGTGCCATTTTCTTTAACTATTGTCATAATGCTGAACTGAAGCATGACACATATTTTACAAACTGAAACTGACACCAGGAAGAGGCCTAACAAGTGTTATCAGAAGCTTCACATTTGTATAATTTATGACATCAGTTCACATTCTATGATAAAAATTCACATTGTCTTGTTTCCTTTCATGATGAATTTGAACATGACTCCCCTGCTTTCGAGCAGTATGGAGGCTAGCTCTTCCAAGTCAGTAGTTTGGGAACACTCAGTATCATCTATGAGCAAATGTAGTGTTGTTTTTAGAACCAAAGCCACAAATAGAGCATGGCCCAGTGACAACCCAACTCGTGCATATAGAGACTTGGATAGAACATGGGTATAAACTACATCCCAGTGCTCCCAGCCCCTATCAAACGATACAAAATAAACCTCAGTATAAACCATTTAGTATCTAATATGAGAATCCTGTTTTCAAAACCAGCTCATCAAAGGGTTGGGCAGAATGAGGGACTCAGAATAAGAAAGGGCAGACCTTTGGAACAACGGCCATTCCTGTCCTCATTGCTATTGGGGCTTCATGTCTCTTTTAAGCAACATTTGGATTATATAATACATAATACAAAACATTACAAGAAAAGGTTGCAACTCTTAGGCAGAGTTTTCTACACAAATGTAACACCACCATTGGCAGGCAATGTTAGATATATAAATTAATAACTTACAAAACATTACAATATGTACATTATGTAATAAATACATGGTTATAAACAGGAGTAGAGAGAAGTGTTAGTGCAGGAAGGCAGTGCAAGACAAAGACGGCAGCATTAAGCTGAAAGTAATATGCTTGAGTGAAGAGAGGTGACAGAAAAGATAGCGTGCAACTCACAGAGGCAAGGAGGCTGGGATACAGCGGCACACATGGCCTTATGTGACTCCATAGACTGATGGCAAACACCACGGCTTCCCCTGCCCCCAGACCCCCTCGTTTGTTCAGCTTTCTCAATCAGTTGAAAGCAAAGCAGAGAAGTTTCATGGGGGGAAATTGCTCAAAGAAGGCAAACATTTAAGTTGAAGGGGCCACTATGGAGTCAGACTGGACAAAGAGAAGGAAGTAGCATGTGGTTAGAAGGGCTTCTGTCCTGTCTGCTTGCAAAAGTCAACTGGAGTAAAGCCAAAGATATTGCCCAAGAAAAGGGAGGCTGTTTTCTTTCCTTTTTGTTTTTGTTTTTCCAGAAAGACTCAAAAAATGTTTGTGTCAAATTTCAACATATGTCTGTGTAGAAGTTGGTACTAAACTCTAGATAGTCAACAGGCATCTCGAAGACACGAAAACGTTTTACAAAAAAGGCACACAGGTTGTCAGACAACAGGGTGGGTGAGACTTGGAAATGAAGTTGTTAGTGAGTTCAGTCACCTGTTAGGACAGCTTCCCAACACCTAGTGCAGAGCAATCTCTCAGCTTTGTATCCTCTGTTTTCAAGCCATTGAGCTGTGATGGGAACTGGCTCTACTACCACATACAGCTGCGGGCCTCCGCCAAGCTGGCTGGCAAGGCAAGGCAGCACGGAACGGCTATTTGCTTCACGGCCTTGCATTCTGGCTCCAAACTCAAGTAACTGGAAAGGCCAGGTGGCCTTTGTCCTGTGCAGGCCTTGGCCATGGTAGGCTGGCCCTACCACTTCGCTGGCATGCTTGTCAAGGGTAGAATGTTCATTACCACACAGAAGGAGATTATGTGTCGATTGGGGACTTGTCTTCTGTTGCAATGTCTATGTCAGTGTCTTCCAGGGAATCCCTGCTCTCTGGATCGATCACACAAAGTGTCTTTGTGCTGCTGAAGTAGTTGTGGCCTTCTCCTTCCTTTTCTGGACCCTCAGAATCCTCTTCTTCAAGGGTCAGTTCAAATTGAAACTTCTCCATAAGTCCCTGGCAGTCTCTGCTCCTCTCATCCAGGGGTGGGGAGGGGCTCTGGGGTATCATGCTCTGGTACCAGTTCCTGTTATCTTCTAGTGTGTCCAGAATGTCTTGAGCATCAGGCTGAACCAGATCTGCCCAGGTCTCCCACAGTGGATGGACAATGTAGTCAATGAAACCAACCTGGAGGAAAAGAGGACCACACATCTGTTAACTGCATTGGCCCTTGAGAACCAAGCACATGGTCTTACTTTCTAGGTAAAGAAAGAAGACTAACCCAAGGGGACCGATAGTAAGAAAATTCATTTATTTAAGCCCTTGCTATATGGTAGGTTCTGTACTGTATACAAAATAGGCAAACACCTCTCAATCCTGCAAAGTATTGTTTCCCACTGTTTACAAAGGAGGAAACTGAGAGTCACAGAGACTAAACATGGTACAGAGGTCATGTAGCTCATAAGTGGTTGATGTGGGACTTGGTCTCCACTTTGTCTGATTCCAAAGCCTGTGTTCATCTCACCATGATATACTGTTTTTCCTTTCATGTCTGCCAGCTAAGTCTGAATGTAACTTGGAATGACTTTGTCACTACTTGGATTCTGTGAGTCATTTTCTGAAGGAAGCCCCAAATCTGAAGTGTTCTGATTCAACATTCTCTCCCTGATAACTCTAAAATATGCTGCTGCACCAAAATGACAGAAGCCAGCCCTCCACTATTCTGGAACTTCTTAACCCTTCATTTTGTAGAGGACCATTTAAAACAAGATAACAACAATAGTAATAATAAAAAACTTGAAAACAATTCAAACCCTCAACAAACAAGTATCTCCTCTGTGGGTATGGCTGCTATTGTTTAGGATCCATAGTGCACACAGTCATTTCCATCAGTAGAAAGAAGGAAAATAAAAACAATTAAGCAGTTCCTTTTGCCCATATGCAAGAGCATAAATCCAAGGCCATGGCTTTGCCGTGGTTTATGCAGGAGCTATGCATCCTGTAGGAGCTAGCTAAGTGGCCTTACACTGACCTCCCTGTCAGACAAACAGGAAACATTGGGGATTGGGGCAGGTAGAGAGAGAATTGGCACCATTGAATTAGGGGAATGGAATTCCCCTGTCATGGTGGGTGTGGGGCTGGAAAGATGTCAAGTTGGGATCAAGAGGGAGATGAGCTAGGGTCTCTTTTGGGACATCACTTTACTATCTTTTCCCTTTACTGGAAAGCTTCCTCTGTCAATATTCTGGTATATGGCCAGCATTTAATATATTCAAATTGTACATACAAGAACTTGGGTCATATGTGAGGTTCTGCCCCATCCCATGTGTACACATGGGTATGTATATGTGTGTTTATGTGTGTGTGGGTATGTGTATGCACGTGTGTGTATGAGGGGTATGTGTATGTGCATGTGTGTGTGTATCTACATGTGTTTGGGGATATGTATATGAATGTGTTTGTGTGTGTGTGTGTGTGTGTGTGTGTGTGTGTGTGTGTGTGTGTATGCACTGTATGCCTTTTAATGGTTCTTGCCTAACATAATGAGCAAGACTCATAAACTCAGGGCACCTCTGATCTGCTTTGCTTACAAGAATTTGGCTGGATGATTCAGATATTAATTTGCTCCCACCCACTCCTTTTTTCTACCTTATCTCTTCATATATGGTTTAATGAATTTTAGAGGCCATTTTCAAAGTGTTTTCCAGGGACTAGAAACAAGCTCACAGCAATGGATGAACAGGAATAACATAGCTCAGTGCAGCCATTTCCTTTCTTTGTTTGCTTTGCTTCAGACTTTCATGAAAGGTCATCCCTAGTTGTTTATTCCTTGGGTTCTGGGATGAGTAGCCTCGCCAAATCCTAAGGACTTCTAGTTAGTAGTTTTCTTGCCAGATCGAGCAAAATTTAGCAGAGCCCAGGAATGAAGCAGCCTCTGGACGATGACATGGTACTTGGGGAGACCTGTCCACATGATGCAGAGAGCAACTGGGTCACTAAGAAATTCACAAACTGAACCAAAAGGACAGTTGTTTGTTTTGCTTTATCTGGAAAGATATTTGTAGTTTCATTGCAAAGATAGAGCTTTTTATCTTCTTTGGTAATGGTGACACTGTCTGTCTAAGGAGAGAGCTACAGAAGGGAGAGCACAGATGAGGAGTTGAATTCCTGGATGGACAGGGGATTAGGAGAAATCTAGGCAATGGGATGCAGGGTACAGGTATTCATGTGTCCACTGGCTCTGATAAGATCACAGACAACTGTAAAGTTTGCTTAATCCCCCACCACTGAGACCATGCATGGAGAAGACAAATGATGAATATAATGGAATGAAATGTGCAATTGCCTACTATTAGACACACACACACACACACACACACACACACACACACACACACACACACACAAGCTAACAGAAAGGAGCTCTCCAGTTGTACCATTGGTAGAGCTCAAAAAAAAAAATTGAAAAAAAATATCAGTATAGACACCTGGGATTTTTCCACTGATGCTGTGTGTTTATCACACATGGGGCTAATCTCCATTCCTCTCTCCCGTTCTTTGTCTCCCTGTTGGAAAAACTCCTCCATGATGCGATCAGTCCATTGCCGATACAATTCCAAGGACTTCGTGGGGTTGCTCAGGTCTGCACAGTGTACCATGTTGCGAAGGACCTGAAATGATCAAGTTTTGGAAAATTCTATAAAACTAAGCATAAATACCACCAGAACATCTTATCCCTCTCACTCCAGTACACTTTGTACCAAGAACATTTTAGTCCACTATAATTACGGTCCACCCATCAAAAGAGCAGTATTTCAATGGTGCTGGCCACGGTTGGATATTTACCATTAGAGCCCCAAAAGGAAGCATGTATATTTTCCTAGACTGACAGTTTTTGAGTTTAAAAACTGGAAGGCATATTCGAAGTCAAATTGTGTTAACATTTCTTTCCTCAGTTTGGAAAGAATGCAAAGAATGACCCAAAGTAATTGCTTCTAGATTTTCCATGTGTGGAAAAAGACCGGCTGATGACAATTTGTTTAGCCAAAACAGACCTAACAAACTTCCAGTTGATGGGATTTATATTCAGCTGTGAGCTTTGGGGACCAATAGTCATATATATCCTCTTACAAACAGACATTGCAACTCAATTTTAGAACTAAGCAATTCAATGAGTATAGCATTGTTTTTTTTCATAAATTAAAAGTTAAACTCTATTTTTTAACTAGTTTTAAAAAGTATGCCAAAAATATAGCAGTATCCTAGGTCATGCATCTAACCAAATTTCCATTTTCTTTTTCTAAATACTGCTTGCTTTTGTTTAGTTTCAATTTTTTGTTAAACATCAGGTACCTGTATCCGGTCTGTATAGTTGTCCAGAAGGAGAACACCCGAGCTTGTCACCTTTTTGGTTTCTACCATGGTTTTGAGGTCTGCCAGCAGGCTCATATGTTTAGACATATCAGTTGCTAACACCTTGGGTAAAGACAGAATTAAAACTCTTGGTCAAGTCAGTCTGAGAGAAAAACGGCAAACATAAGTGATGAATGCAGGCTAACATCTCACCATGTCAATCACCATTTTTCTGAGTGTCTGGCGTTGCTTCTTGGTAAGATTCTGGAAGATGTCGCAGTGTTCCTCTTGTAGCAGTTTGAATCCCACGGCAAGGTGGTGGTTTTCCAGCACAGATTCATCATTATACATCAAAGCAAGTTCTGAATCTAATAAAGAAAAATGATGAAAATAAATTGTATAATCCAAACACTGGTATTACTTCAATGTGAAATTAGATCTAGTTCTTTTTAAATTATTTCAAGAGCTATCTATCATCTGTAGGTCATTACATACCAGGGAAGCAGAGCAAAAAGCAATTCTAAGACATATTACTACATGAGTTTTCTCTTTCATTAAAATTCAGTCTTAAAGCACCTTTTCTCTTTAATATGAGATGAAGAATTTGACATCAGATAAACTGTATTTTCATTTCAGCTTACAATTTCCTTTAAGTCCTCATGAATTTTGTGTTTTGAAAAGAAATGAGATGAAAATGCTGTGGAGCATTATCAAATGCATTAAGATTCCCAAACTATACTCATTTTCATACAAGCTCCCAACATCTGACAATTGTGAGTTTGGATTTCCAGAAAAGATAATGTGTTGGTATAAAATCTTATTTTACCCCAATAATGTAGCTTTTGAATGTTTCTATAAATATGACAACTAAGCATGAACATTTTTCTCAACAATGTTGATACTGGGTTGATATTGTCTTCTGGGTTTCTATAGCAGAAACTGTAATACCTAGGCATCCAAACTACAACTTCCACTCTGTTCTTTCTATATTTTGTCTGACACAGTTTTGTACCTAGGAATATGTCCATGAGACTCATTAAATTGTGTTTTATCTTAACCAAGAATAATAGCCAAGTGATGTAGCACATTCCTATTGTACACTAGTGGTCTCTCTTTTATAGACCATAGCTTTCTCTGAAGTCATTAAAGTGCCCTTGTTCTGCTAACCCTGGAGTCATGGGCATAAGTTTACAAACATGCTTTCTATGTGTCAGTACTGTAGGTACTTGTGAAACAAATCATCAGCATGCTAAATTGACTAAACTAACCCATGCAAAGAAGCAGGTACCCAAAATTTATTTGTTGATTTTTTTTTCAATAGAAGAATAGGATGTTAAAAATGAAAAAGAAAACCAATGTGTCCCAAGCTTGGGATACTCAGATATTTTGAACATCAAGACAAGGATGGATAACAGAAGACCTCTTCTAGTAGGAAGCTCAGACAGCACTTTTATAACCAGTATGATCAAAAGAAAATGTACTTGGGCTTTCATCACACAGATATGGAGCATTAGCTGAGACAATGAATGAATTTTCAATAGCACAAAAATGAAATGGTTTGAACATGATAAAGCCCTGGTGATATCGACAGATCCCGAGGCTAGTCAAACTAAGTTCTACCCTTGGCTGCACACCAGTCTGTAGTCAAAGAAGTGCACATGTAAGAGAATGTGTGGACCTTTTAATGACCCTTCCCCATGAACTGTAGAGACCTACTCCAGTGTTCCTCGGGGATTGTTATTTGTATATGAAGACTGCCATGCTCAGGCCCAGCATCTCTGCCTGACTTTAGGATAGAGGGGCACTTATGGCTTACTATGTTATATTTGTGTTAACTTCAAAGAAAATTAAGAGTCACTGTTCCCAAGCTTTCCTAGTCTTGGTTGGCAACTCCAACTCTGTTATTCTTTCTTTCCATATTGTATTTTTCCAAACTTTTGAGCTCTTTATAAATGGCTTGCTCCTGACCCTCTCCGAGTTCTCCATGCACCTCCAACACTGTGTTGACAAGCTAGACACAGTATCCAGGAAAGGCTTGAGCAATTTTCATGGAATGGAAGGATTACCTCATTATTGCCTTTGCTATTACCCACAGTGAAAACATTAGGAGGAAAACACTGAAGTGAATCACAGAATGATCTGGAATGACTATGCAGTGGTGAACTCACTTGTGTTGATGAGAAACTGATTGGAGACTCCGGGATGATCAACATCGTGGATGGCAGCTGCAAAAATGGCAGCGAGGATTTCCAGGTCTGTGAAGACAGCCTGTGGGTTCAAAAGAACCGGTTAACTATCCACTATTCAATACACTTGCCTCACTCTTTAGTTTCACCTGCTTCAAGTGCCACATTTCACTCTTGTTGGGAGAGGCACTGCTGGCTTATATCGTACCTCAGGATGTTGATTTAATTAAGCATAAGACTCTCTTATCTCCACATAACATCTGATGTGAGAGGGATGATGTCCAGGACTCATCCCATATTGATCCCATACAGGCTGGGTTTGGTAAATCATTAGCGGCAATTTTGATGGTATGGTATGGTGTGTGTGTGTGTGTGTGTGTGTGTGTGTGTGTGTGTGTGTGTGTGTGTGTGTGCCTGTAGTCGGTGTCTTGGATTTATGGCAGTATGGTGGTTATGTAACAGTCAAAGAAGGAAGTCACTCTGGTTCTGGGAAGGTGACAGATAATAACCTTCATAGATAACAAAGCAACCAGGTATGGAAGAGGTTAAAGTCCAGCTTTGGAGGACAAGTGATAAATATTTATCAAAATTTATTTTATAGTGAGGTCACAAGGTGTCATGTATTGAGTATTTCATCTCTGTACCCACTACATGTTTAATACGGGCAAGAGTTGGAAACAGTTCTAAGAAATGAAGCCCAATGCCATACTACTTCACTCCTTCACACTGTCATGAAGGCCTCTCTGTCTTCCTCCTTCCCCATGTACAGTGATTTGAACCTAGTTCTTGTTCAGCATGCAATGCTGCTGGTTCTTAATCCTCTCTAAAGACATAAGTCTTCTGTTCATTCAAACGTTAGCCGGTGTCTAACTTTCCTCCAAAGACAAATCCTACTGCACACTAAGCATTCCATAAGTCTGCAACACTCATAGCTAATTTACAGCCAAACAATAGATGAATAGTGCTACCCTACTTCATGAGTGTAAACTCAATATATTTTCTCCCTTTAGGGGGATTAAACACCCTTAGCTCCATCTTATTTTGGCAAGCTGTCTTAGCTTTATTTTCTTGAATCACATGGAAGTCAAGCAAAGAGTTTAGTCTTTCTCCAACTCCCAAACTGAGTCTGCCAAGGTGCCTGGCTAAGGCTTGGCCAGCCCTTTCCTGCAGCAGGGATTACAGTTTGGAAGTACCCGCTTACTCACTGTTGCCATCTGCCCAGAGGTGGCATGGCTGGGCATATTACTAATTATAGTAGCTCATGAGAAGGCACGATCTAAAGGGTTAAGAGTCATAGTCATCTCCACAGAGGCTATAGGAACAGTTTCTCTTGGCTTCTATTTGTTAATCCATCTGCTTCTGATTCTCAGTTACTACTTTGAATTCCTAGGAAAAGGAGTCTTTCCATGTTTATCCCTAACAGAGACTATATAGAACATTTCATATTACATATACATTTTATCTTCCTTAAGGCCTGGGATGAGTACATGTTGAGCAATTCGGACAAGTGAATACGTGTGTGTGTGTGTGTGTGTGTGTGTGTGTGTGTGTGTGTGTGTGTGTGCTGTATGACAGACACTAAAGAAGATACCTTGCCATGCATTGTATCCCTTAGGAATATGATGAAAATAAATCATGGGTCCAATTCCTTGTCTGACAATTAAATAATCTTTAGTTGGCAAAGGTGGAAAAAGGAACATTACACTGATACTTCAAAATGAGGAAAGAAGATGTGTAAAAATGTTTATAACCAACCCAAACTGGTGAATTCCAAGGCCACCAAAGAAGCAGTTCCAGTACTAAGGGTCTGCATCCTTTTTATAAATGTACTGTACATTTATGATATTTTTAAAAAAACAGGATGGATACGTATGCAAAACAGATAGTAGCTACTCACATCCAATGCTGGTGTAGAAAGGAGAACATGGGTTGACTGGGCCACGTCAGCAGCATGCAGGCTGTTGTGATAAGCCACATCAGAATGGTAATGGTCTTCTAAAGTCATCATGTAGGTTACAAAGGTGTCAGATGAGATTTTGAAGGTCTTTAGTAGGTCTCTTTCCTATGTAGTAAAATGGATGAGGACATGAATAAGTGGATATCCAGAAATGGGAAGAAACTTGTCATAGAAATAGCCAGAGATATAAACTATAAAGAGCTGTGCTCCTGGATAACCAGTATTTGCTTTGGCTTCCTCACCTGGAATATGGCATACATGATGCACGTGAGAGGCCGATTGTGCGAGTACCCAGCCACGTTGAAAATGTTAAGGCCCCATTTGTTCAGGTCTTCCAGCTCCTACAATTAAAATTGGAGGAGTTTAAGAATAACATTTTTATTTATTAATGCTTTAAAATATTTTTAGAAGATTCCATTTGGGGGAAATTGGCTGCTGAGTCTTTTATGCATCTGTCTAGAGTGTCGGCTTGCATAAGAATCTGAGAATGGTAGGCTGGGTGTCGTCTATGCGGTAACTGCAGGTTTCTGCACACTCTTTCAAAACACCCAAGTGTTTTTGTATTTAATAATTAGTTGCTGACCTACATTTGTCAAACACCTGTCTTCTACTGATGCTGTTTCAAAGGCAGCTCAAATGAGCCCAGGCTGCTGGACCCGGTCCTCTGTCCTTCCTCCTGCTCCTCGATGCATAGCTGTGTTCAGGAAATTCTTTCACCCTTTTCTCATTATCCATGAAGTCAGGTCAGGGAGACTCAGCTGCCAGAGTGTGTAGAACTCAACCTTGACTTAGCATTAACTGCCTGGTATAGGTTATATCTTTGGGTGGATGGGCCACACACACACCTGAAAGGAACATCGTTCATACCTTTGCTGTGGGGTTATTCCTAAAGTTATCTGCTTGGGAGAGTGATTTTTTTCATTTTGAATAACTGCCCAGAGGATTGACCTGATGTTTAATCAATTTTTCTCTAATGGCAGTTTTCAGAAGGCCTCATGGAAGAAGTTTTGCTCAAAGGAAGCTTCAGTCATCCTTTGACCAGGCTGCAAGCATCTTAGCAACATCTGTGAAGCCTCCTACAGGAGGAATGAACATTTTCTGTTCCTTCCTCTGCTACTAGGTTTGGGCATAAAGGTCAGCTCTGTCACTGGCTCCTCATGTTATCATTAATCCTGTCAACCATGGCAGACATCCCCACTGGTGCCTGACATACTTTCTTCCACTGTTCTCTGGGATAATGCAGCCCAGCCTGCCAGCTTTTCCAGGGACTTTCTGTGTCTCCCACAACAGAATGCTGCATCCATAAGGAACTCTGCATTACTGAGCCTATACTCAGGACAAAGGAGCAGTCTTTTGGTAAGGAAGGACTTCAATCAGGTGCTCCATCAATGGACAAAGAGGCCATATCTGCTTCCTCATTATAAATCTCAACCAAAAAGCAAAACATGTGATCCCTCTTTTCTAAATGGTGGACAGGTTTGCATGTGGTGTGTGTGTGTGTGTGTGTGTGTGTGTGTGTGTGTGTATGTGCAGTGGACAGCTGAATGCACACATGCTCAACTCATGCAAACCTTGGCTAGATGATCTTCATTTTCTGTGTTGACTCCGAAGCGTGAGATGCTTGTGTTGTTCAGACTTGAGCTGTGCATCAGTTTCTTCACTCCACTTATCTGGGTCATGAGCTGCTGCTTCTTCTTCTTCTCCCTGTCCTTCTGGGTGGGAGATGGGATTTCCACATCATTCTGCTTGTCTGCAACAGAATGGTGAACATGCTTTTGAGCACACATGTGTCAGTGAACACACAGTAATAATTCAGAACAACCTGAACCATGTGTATTGGGGTTTCAATTTCATAAAGAACTCTTATAGCATGACCTGACTGGACCTGCAGACAGTCCTCTGAAGCAGGTGGGAAATATATGAGTTGTTTCATGTTCCTGCAGAAGTAAACTGAGGCCTAGGGGAGCAAGGAACTTATCTAAGAAATGGCAGAGATAAGGCCCTAGCCAGTTCTGTTTTCAGTATAATCCAGAATCACACTCATTTTTTCAAAGTGGAGCATCAATACTTATATACAGATTTTTCATTAAAGTGAGTATTCTATTTTTGTATATAAAATGTTCATCACTCGGGAGGCAGAGGCAGATAGATCTCTGTTAGTTCAAGGCCAGCCTAGTCTACAAAGCAAGTTCCAGGACAGCCAGAGCTATTACATAGAGAAAACCTGTCTCAAAAAGCCAAAAAACAGACAAACAAACAAACAAATAGTGTTCATTAATGGTTATAGTGGCCTGGGCTTGTAATCCCAGCACAGAGGAGGCAAAGGCAGGAGGACAAGGGTTCATAGACCTACTTAATAAATTTGAGGCTAGCCTAGGCTACATGAGACCCCATCTTAAAACAACAACAAAAAGTTCATTGTAAGAGACAGGCCAAGTTTAACTAAAGCAAACTATGTTCTGCTCTTTTTTTATATTTCTATTCTTTTTTCCTCTATAAAAATTCATATGTCTTCAACCAGACTCAGTTTAAATAATGATATATATGTTAGAAAATTAAATGGTTTCATAACCTTCAAATAATTACTTTAAAGCTTTGGTTCATTACCATTTGAGGTTTGGGAGAAGATTATGATTTGATTTCTTCATGTTTTTTGCCTATTATTTCTGTTTATAAATAATAAGGCCTCTCATCCATAATAGGCACTTTAGTTCATAATATGTTTATGTTTATTAACTACTGGTAATAATCTACTAGTTTTTTTTTAATTTACATGGCAACAGTAGAGCTATTATTAGTAAAATCGGTGTTTATCTACATGTAGAATCTTTCCTGTATATTGATATTAACGATCAAATGCTGTATCTCCCTTTGTAGGGAGATGTATCTTGGGTGCTTATGAGGACGCACCACCTCTGTCCTGCTACAGTGATGATGCCTGTGTGTGCACAAAGATAATGATTGGTTCCATCGCTGGTCCACTTCTTCCATGAACTAAATGGAGCCCATGGTTGCAATAGTTAACTCAGCTCTCAAAAGTGCTCACATTTTGTTTGTCACAGTGAACATCAGTATGGCAACAACATCTTCATTTGAAAATGGCATGCTTCCATATAGCATGCTGGGACATAGACAATTTACTTTTAGACTCCTGCAGATGATGGCATACTCCTGTGTCAGGATCATCTGTCTGCTTACAGGCCCTGGAGACACTCCATCATAGCAAGGCAAGATAGGGCCAGCTTCACCCACAGCTCACCACCTGGCTGTTGGGGAGCCTAGCATTTTCCCATCCCCAGCATCCCTTAAAGGCCTCTAGGTGCTCAAAAGCCTGTAACTTTTGATTAGAGAAGGAATTTTAGTCATTTCTGTTAGTTTAGAGGTTTCTAAACTATTGACTATCACATAACACTGAGGAAATTTGAAAAAAATATAGATTTATGGGCCTCACCCAGCTCTATTAAATCAATACTTAAAAAAAAATAATCCACTGCTGCCTCAATGATCAGACCTAGATTTGGGAACAAATAACAACCCCACACCCATTTCTCAGATGAAGTCAGCAAATTTCCAAACTCAAAGGACAGCCTAGTTAACAGATATTTATTCTGCAATTACTTTGTACACAGTGAGTGGGTTTAATAGCTCAGAGCTCAGGCCTTGGGGTTCCTGTTAAAAAATCTTTTTCCTCCTGCCACGCAGTGTCTGGTGTGGAAACTATATGTTATTTTAATTTTGAAATTCTTTTTCTCTCTATTACTTCATTGCTAATAACTACCACTATTTGCTAAAACTAATGGTCACAATACCTCTTGCTTTTCCCCAACTACCATTTTTCATGTTTGATGAAAAAGGGTTTAAGATTGCCCAGTGCCCCTGCAGATTTAAGCCTCTCTAGTGGGACCAGCAACTTTCCTGGTCTTGGTTAATTAAAGGCTCCCTGTAGCGGTGAGTAATTGAGCAGAACAACTGCTGTGTTTGGAACACAGTCATAAAGAAGAGCATTATTCACAGGGGTACCAGCAACATTCATGGGTGTCCCCTACAAAAGCACTGGAACAAGTGACAGGCTTTCCTATTCAGAATTTCCTCTGGTGGGTATTTAGCCAACATACTGTGGAAACAACCTGAAGCACAGACTCAAAAATGGCAAGAAACCCTCAGTGAATTAACACTTCTAGTGGTCAGAATATGATGGGGACACTGTTGGCTACTGCAAAACATGCATGCAAACAACCAAACAAAAAACAAATACGAAAAATGGCCTTGTCCAAATACTGTTTGTGCTACAATATAAAGTATTTTCTTTGCTATATCCCAGCATCCCGTGATCATGAAAATTCTGAAATGCTTTTTTTCTCAAACCTTAAAAGTTCTAGCTTTCTCGATGAGATGTTAAATAAATTTAAGAAGAAAGTGTTCTTTATCTGTAAAAATATTAAGTAGTTTTTCATGAAACACTAAAAAAAATCTTGTTTTAATGTTTGGTCTCCACCTATACGCTATTCGCTTCTCCTGAGATTAGATATTCTAAATTCCACTTTTCCCACCAACATGAAAGCCTATTATCATATAATAGCATTAATAGGTGCCAAGATTGGCCCATGGCTTGTTGCCTGGCTTTCTGCATCCCACCTGAACATTGTTCGTTCAGATGGGAAAACCCGACAGGTTTCACAGGTGATTCCTTCCTTTCAGATCAGTGGGTTTTAATAACCTCTGACTCTTCCTGAGATATTGTTTTTAAGTTTAACTTCAACTGACACAGTCAACTCATTTTGTTCTGTGATGATTGCCATGTTCAGAACAAAACCTTTTGTGTAACAAGAAACTGTTAATCCCTCATTTTTATTTCCAGCCATCCTGATTTCTAAAGAAAAAAAAAATCCAAAGTAGTATCCCTGTCACACCCTTAAACGGGAGTCTATTCCTTATGCTCTTAAGAATTTCTATTAGGGATGGCATCTGGTATCTACTTCTAAAGGCCTAGAGAGTTAGTTCTGGCTTAGCAAAAAAAAAAAGTGGCTTTGGGTTAGAGTCCTTCATTCTTCTTAACTTCAGTTCTGTTTCCTGTAAAATGAGGAACTTGTATCACGAGGCACTGAAAGTCTACTGTGGATATGACGGTTTATGAGGAGGCCTCATGGGTCTCCAGGGACTCTCTCTTCCCCCTAAGTCAGGGCCAAGAGTTCCATGCCCTACATGTGCAGTTCAGAAGTAAGCTTTGGTTTACTGCACAAATTGCAAGTCTGGGGCTCACTACAGAGGGTCAAGTACATCTCGGGGAAGCTGCTGAGCAACTCAGCCTGTGACAGACTCACAGAATGCCATAGTTGGAAGAAGTGAAAGAAGGAATTCCTCCTGGTGTTCCCATATTTCAGATGATGAAGCTGGCGCCTCTTGTATTTGTATCTTTTCTCTGTGTTTTTTTAAGAATCCTCTCCTCGGCTGTGTACACATTCAAGCGCATATACACAACATACACTTATACCACCTTTCTGCTACTAAGGAATGGGATTTGAATCATTCTCCTCAAAATTTGTCTCTGAATAATTTAGTTTTTTTTTTTTTTTTACAACAATGAGAAGCTAAGTTTTCATGAAGGAGTGTGCCTAGCTACCAAATAGGATATTCACTAAATATCTGTCTAGTCCCAGGATGGAAAGTATTGAAACTAAAAACTTTCCACCTCAGGTCCTTCTTGACAGCCATTGCTGTTTTTTTTTTTTTTTTTTTTTTTTAATTCACTTAGGACAATAAGATATTTTTCTGATCATTAGCAAGACACTGGGAAGACTTCGTATATCCTGACCTGGCCAAGGGGCTCAGAGATTCCACAGAGCTTTAACACTAACACTGAGAGAATCTCTAGCCCACAGAAGCCCAGGGATTATAAATGCAATGTGTGTAGAAATAAAAGCGCCGATTTCACTCTTCTCACCTGTCAAGTGTTCCCCAAACAGTCCCCAGCTTATGAAAACTAACTGAATCTTTCATGAACCAAGATATGTAGCTGAGATGCTGAGAGGGCTCCTGTTTTCAGAGATAAAGGAGAAAGCCTGGGGAAGGAAAGGATTAGTGGTTATGTCTTCTCTTGGCTTACATTACATTCCAGGCACCTCTGGAAAACAGGGTATGTGTAAAAATTCCTCTCCTTTGTTCCCTGTCAAAGGTTGTTGCAGCTGCAGCTAGGGACAGCAGGTGCTGGAGAACACATACGCATGGCAATAGTCAGGATGGCCTCTGCCTGCTGATCTGCAGTTTGCAGATCTGCCGGATGAGCATGAACTGCACTAATGCTGCACTAATGCTGACGAGAGAGCTGGCTGATATTCTGTCAGAGGGAACTGCTTTTTAAACAAAGCTGCAGGCGGACTGTGTTCCATAAGGCAATAAGGCAAATGCACACTTAATAAGAGGCTCTGCCAAAAAGGAAGCTGGGATGTTCAGCTGCAAGAATGGGTCATTTCCTTGGAAAATAGAGCATAAGCAAGGATATCTCAGAACCAATAGAATCAGAATCTAGAGGCTTCCCATGCATTTTTTGAGGTACACATACCCCCCCCCCATTCTGCTGGCCCCATTCAATTAAAATAGGAAGAATAGGTTCATGATACAAAATTACCTTTAAGCCTGAGATCAGCAATTCCTAAGAGTAAAACAAGACCCAGGGAATATTCGAAGACCACCCCTGGAAGCCTATCCACACAATGTTGAGACTAGTCAAGGATCAGAATGAGAAGACAATGTTGCTGCTTAGAGAAGACAAGGTCTCTTAGGCATGAAACACCTCCCTACCCACACACAGCCTCCATGACCCAGGAAAGCAACAGTCAAATTATTTCCAGAACACCTTTTCCTGGACTCCTTGGAGTTAGCACAACACCACCACCACCACCCCACCACCACCCCCCGCAAAGCTTTTTGTCTCAAAGCCTAGTTACTGGAAGAATTGAAAAAAATATACGATTTTAGAGATACAGCAGTTGCTGGGGTTGGGTGTTGGACCTGCGGCTGCTCTGGAGGTCCCAATAGTGAGGGGTGTGGTAATATGCAGCTAGGTAAATGTAACCAACCCATAGCTATTATCAGTTCAAAAATATTACCTTCCTGTGCTTATTGTTTTCATTTAGAGATTGGCTTTAACTCTTTTCTTGGATGGATTTGTATTCTGTGCTTAACCTCGCTCCAAATTCACAGGGATACCCTTAATAGGTTGTAGAAATTCATCCTGAAGAAGCACAGTGGGGTTCCTATTGGTGTCTTACCTAAGAACGTGTTTGAAATGTATTCAGACACCTGGTTCCCTGATCTGCTCATCTCTGAGAGGTGTGTCAGCTCCCGGTTCAGCATCCTTTTGAACTGTTTATAAAGAAAAGAAAAGGCCATAAGTGTTTACCAAAGAGCAAATGATCACTGTATTTCCAACTTTTCTTTCTAGGAACCGAGAAACTTCCAGCCAGTTTCAATAGATTAACGAAAGCTATGCTACAAATCATAAAGTCCCCTCCACTTGAAATCATTCCAATGTCACTGTAGAAAAAGAAAAAGGATGTTCTTAAGTTTTCTTAAAATTGCTGATTTCCTGAATTTTGCAAATTCAGTAAAAGGAATTTTAATAAAGATCAAAATAATTTTATTTGAAAATATTGTTACTTCTTAAAACTGGAACTATACCCTAAAATATCATTTGAGGTGGTAACGTATTCAGTGAGAACAGATTAAGTGAAAAGTTTAAGGGGAAATGAAAGAGAGCGAGGGAAGCATCCTTTTAAAACACAGCTGAGGAAAAAGAAAAACAGGATTGAAACACATTACAGCACATTAAAATACGATGCAGCGAAACATGTCCTATTTCATAAGAAGCCCCAGTGATTACATGTATACACAAATTCAATCACTGCTGATGCCTTCTACTGCACAGAAAACCAGACGGATGTAAAAGCATTTGGATTCTACCAAAGACACATAATACAATCAAATCGACCCACCTTAATATAACCCCAAGATACAGATAACAAATAGTTTGCCTCGGGCATTTTGGAGGCTCTTCTTGCCACAATCCACAAATCCCTTCGAAAGAATTCAGTTCTAGGAGAGCAATCCCCAGAGGATCAGAAAACCCCTGCAGATCCAGTGGTTACAGAATCAAAACTTAGAAAAGACAAAGCCTTGCAAATGCGCGGTATTTCCTAATCCACGGCAAACCCATCATCTTCATTCACACTCTGTTCTTGCAAGAAGTCTATGCGCTCCCTGCTTGTTTCCAGGCAGACGAGAGTAATGAAACCAGGAATTGTACGAAGGCGCAAGAGCCGGTCCAAATGTATTCAGCTAGCCGGCTTGAAGCACTGTTTCAGTTATGAACAGTCCTGGTGCCCGGAGGGGTTTCCACCCTAGATTAGTCCAACTCTGCCAGGGAGCAGGGAATCTCTTTCCCCCGGGAGCTGTCTGCCTGGGAAACAGCCATCTTTTAAAAGGGAGAAGATTAAAATGGAGGAAGCCCCATGAATATTTAAGTAAATCTGAGGTCCTACCCTCCCCCGTTCCAGCTAGGTGTTCTTTAACCCCCTCTTCCTCTGCAGACAGCCGTCTGCAAAAGCAGCCTGACAGCTATTCTAATTGCTTCCAAGTGATAGTACATTTGATTAATTGACTCTGAGCATTTTTTTTTAATTGGAAAGGGTTGGAACAGTAGGTGTTTTCTGACTCGGCATCCAGTATACAAGAATTTTTTCTTAACCTGCTTTTGGAACATTATTTGTCCACCACCTGGGGTACTGATGCATTTAGCCTCTTTTCACAGCAGAAAGAATGAGGATGGAATTAATCTATTTGACTCAAAAAGTATTTCATCTGAAATGTGCAATTTTCTGCACTCAGTTCATTAAAATGCTTATTAGATCTTATTCAACAAATGGATTCAATTCACTTAACCTTTCCTTTCCAGGTAGGATTCCCAAGTACATTAGCAAATATGAGATAGCATTTGCTGAATGAACAATGAATTTTTTGGAGTTATGCTTATTTGATATTTTAGTGTTGTTACATCTTACAAGTCATGTTAGAAACATTTCATAGTTAAATTATTTTAGTTTCATTTTAGCAACCCGGGATATGTTGAAAATGTCATTCTTTTCCTGGCTCCCTTCCCAGCCCCTTCTTGTCAGTATTACACTACAGGCAGTGAGATGCCCTACCCAGGCAGGCTCCACTTCTCCCGACTCCCCTACCCCCTAACCCTAGCCTTCCAGGGAGTTCCTGTATTGCATGTTGAAGGATCAGCAAAGCACCATGGCAACAGCCTGAACTTGTAATTGGCTCTTTTTCCTGTGAGGCATTCCCCTTCCAAATGAGCATCCTGTATCTGACAATAGCTTCACTTCAGGCATCTAAGACTCAGGTCAAACCACTGCCTCTCCCAGAGAGCTGCCTTTTGAGTTGAAGCCAGACCAAATCCGAGCCTCTGCCTGTTGGCTCACTGTACCACACACTGTCCTCTGAGACACAACCTCTCTCTTTCTGGGTAACCCTGCTTACGTATGTGTGTGTTTTCACAAGTAACCAGACATCTCTGAGTCAATCATTTCTGCTTTGTAGACTTGACATGTTGAACTTCAATGCAATTTTGAACTACAAGTAAACTGCATAAATTCCAAGTTATTTGTTTTTTTAAGATATAACTCTGTCACAATAACCTCTCACCTTCTAAGCCACGAAACCAGCCCTTACTGGAGACTAGGAGGTTAGGAAAGACAGGTTTATAGACGCTGATAGGTCTACTAGCATTTAGCAAAGAAACATACTTAAACTATAGTAAAAATACCTTACAGAAAAGCTTAGAGACAGATGATTTCTTCTGTAGATTCCACCCCCCCTCCCTGTACAAGACAGCTGAATAGTCAAGCAATTATCCTCATTTTGGTTCCTTTGGTATCTCTGAAACATTTTTAAACATTTTGGAGTCGACTAGACTTATACCACTTCATTAAAGCCATTCTGTCATGTTTCAGCAAACATTAATGGAATACGTGAAATGGTCAGGCAAAGTGGGGAAGGGGTCAAGCAAATGGACAAACAGAAAGTCCTTTTACTCTAGTAGACTGGCCAGACATATTAGGGCAGATTGGCTAGTCCTCAGGTAACAGTCTAAAGAGGGTGAGGAGGGCTCTTTAGTGGTGTGATTGGCTGCAGGTCGAAAAAAAAATCATATACAGCAAGACATTTCTCCCTACGCTCTATGCCCTTGTAGCTTCCCTTTGTCATAGGATCCTGTTGGGATACACGGTCCCATCAGTCTGTGTGGTAGAGGGTGGTGGTTCTCAGCCACGGGGCTGAATAAACTACACACCTTCTGTGTCTTTGCAGAACGGGTCAGTGTATTCATGCAAGTAAACAGAGGAGTACCTTCTCCCTTTTTCCCATACCTAAATGGATTCTCCTATGTTTTTTTTCCCCCCTAAGGGCAGGGCGATACATACCAAAAACAAAGTTTTCCAAAGTCATCCTAAGGTAACCATAAAATACACATCATGAAGTATACAAATGAAGGTCATCCGGGGTCAGAAACCAATCTAGACCTTTATATGTTGCTTAGCAACCACCACTGGTTTTCCTCAGCAAGGGAGGGCCTCACCACACTGACTAAGGCAATCATTGCTTTCATCAAAAAATACTTATGAAGGGCCCACTTGTTTGGGACTTGGAAAGACTAAGAAAGGCAGATGTGGCCTTTTAGAAAGGCAAAGTCTGATTAGTAAGGGTAGGGCTGACCCTGGTGACTGGACCAACCAAGGAATTGCTATGTTGAGGTGACAGCTGACTGGACAGTTGGGGAGTTCAGGCTAGGTAGATTTTTAATGTCTGAATTCCATATGGGAGTTGCTTCTGACAAACAATGGGTCCCCATGACATGGGAATCGAATCTCAACTTTGATTCTCAGTCTTTACAACTGGTCTTGTGACATCACTTCATCTCTCTTCTGTGAAATGAGAGTGACATGTAAGGCTCCAAACCACCTTTCTGCCCTAACCTCTTAAGATTGTGTGACAGGTTCTAGAGCAGCCTCCTACAGCTTGGGCACAGTAATTACTAGCAACTAGCTCCTCTCAGAAAATAAAACTCTTTCTATACTGCTGAAGTTAACTGGGGGAAAAATGGAGATGCTCCTATCTATAACAATAAAGCATGACTAAGGAGAGAGGTATTTGTCGTAACTCAGAGCTCCATAGCCTGAGATTCTTGGAGCCTCCCTGTCGACTTCCCAGTTAGCTATTTCAATATGAAGGTAAAATGGATTCCGGATGAAACCATGTCCCAAAGACTTGCAGGATTGAAAGGGAATGAATTTATTTACTTCACCAAATGCAGTGGAGAATTTACAAACGGGAGGGGGTGCTATTTCAAAGATAAATGAGTTCCCATGTCTCCTGCACACAGATCCTATTTTTCTTTAATAATCTGTCCTCACAAGAAAGCCCTGTTAGAGTCTACCTAGAAATAATGTCCCCAGGGGAAATGGCCAAATTCCCTTTTCAACACAGACAAACAAAGTTTGTGAATGAACCCTTAGAACACAAACTTCCCCACACCTCCCTAAAGCTGTGTCTGTCCAACACTGGATCTACAAACACTGCTAAGAAATTACAGTTACATTTTGAAAAGAGAAGAGCTATTATTTTAGTAAGTGACTTAATACCATTTTTCTAGAACGTGCTTTCTTTGTAAAAAATCATCTGTGATTGTTATTAATGGTCTGCCTTTAATTTATTTAATCTTTATGCTCCCAGTTTTACAAATGATAATCAAGTCCATTGTTTCCTTTGTACCGAATTCAACACAGACTTCTTTTAATAGTGAGAAGTTACTTAGAAAATATTTGAAATTAAATTTTGTCAGATCACTTCAGTTTTCCTTCAGCTTCTGAGCCACTTTCCTCTCAAACGATGAAAACACATCATCATTTTCTATTCCTTCTCAAAAGATGAGCTCAAGGTTTGTATAAAGGTCAGTAGGCACTGTTCTAGGCTCTCAGTGACTTCACATAGAAGGGTGGGATATAAGTAATATTATGTTTATCAGAAGAAAAAAACACCAGAAGGCAGATGGTACAAGGAGCTAATAGTGAGGATGTGAAAGAGCTGCTTTTAAACTAATCTAGATTTTCTAGTGATGATGAAAAAATATTATTAAAATAATTAGTTACATATCTACACTGTGAAAGACTAGAAAAAGTCCATACTTTTTCTCAATGATAACCTGATGAAGTCAGTAAGTGAAAATTTTAAGGACGGGAAAAAGGTGCCAAACAGAGGAAGGCAGCCCTAGTCATCGCTCCTGTGGGTGGCCATCTACATCTACGTATGAGCCCAGCTGTGAGACAGGCGCCTTATTGTGTAGGATCTTCCTGTTTTCGCAGTTTAAAACAACTGCCGAAGTCATTAAAGTCACAATGACTTTTTTAGGGACTAACTTTTGACTCATATTTTATACTCTTGTTAGTCATAATTTTAAAAGGATTCCCGAGAATCAGGGAAGTAGAGGGGCTGAAAATCCCTCTTGTGATCACAGAATGCCCACAGTGGCAAAGAGATGAGGTGGTGACACAGGTTAGTGAGAGTGACTTCAAGCAATATGTAATCTCGGACAAAATGAATCGACTTCTTAGGTCTTTGTTTCTTTAGTTGAGTGAGCTATTTGATATCTAAAGTCCCTACATTTTTCTTTTTAATTTGACTTTAAAATAAAACAAACAAACAAACAAAAGACTGGAGTAAGGATATAGGGTAGAGCTTTAAAACCCCTCATGAAACTCACAATTTTCACCATTCTTAACAGCCTGGGTTATCTGGGACTGTGCTTCCTTCCTCCTGTCTTTCTATCATTCCCTTGAAACTCCATGCCCTTCTTCTTTAACGACAAGTTCATCTTATTTGAAAGGCAAGTGAAATAGCACTGAGTGCATTAGTTACTGAATGGAAGAAGGAGCTCTACCCATGGCCATGCCCCTTTTGCTGGAGCAGCTGAGCCAGAGAGCACAGTTCCAAGGTAGGTCATGCCTGCCAACAAGTTCTGCTGCGAGCAAACTCTGGACTGGGGGCACAGCATCAGGTAGTGCTCCTCATTCCATGACCACATCAGAGACTCTCTTCTGCAGTAAAGTTCTACTTCCCCAAGGATGCAGAGATACAAGATATGTAGGAATCTGAGGAAGAGTGGCCATGAATCTTGTCATCACAATTTTGCAACAAAATGCTGGCACGTCTGATGAACAAAGCCAGTTCTATTTACCAGCTGGAAGACGAGTACTTGTTCAGAGGACAAATGAAAGGCAAATTAGGGACAAAATACCAATGCTTTCATACAAAGAATGGAAAGAGAAGGGAGGGTGCAGTATACAGTTGTTCCACAAATTGACACTAGGTTTACCTACTCTTGAGGTGCTTCTCCCTACTTATTCTCTTCCTGTCCATGTATTTTTTCTACAATTTGTGAATTTTTTTCCAGAGAAAATAATGACACACATGATCTGAATGCTGAAAAATGCTCCCTAACCCTGTAGTAATTCCCATGAGTCTTTCCAGAACGTTCTCATGACCCACATTCCCTCCTAAATTTATGCTAGGTTTGATGGATAAAAATTCAAGATACTCTGTTAGGTTTGAAATTCAGATGAAACTTTTTGAGTGTATGTGTATTTCAGATATTCCATATCCAAATACCTCACAAAAAGACTCAAAGCTATACTCTCCTCAGAACAACTTGTGTGAAAGGCTCTGTATACTTTTAGATCATTACAGTTTTCCAAGCCTTAGTTCTCAAAGAGAGATCTTCCCTTCTTGTGAGAAATAAAAGACCATTAACCATTCTTGCTACTCTACAATGCCATTTTACGTACTGCCTTCTTCCTTCTCATCTGCAAGGGGATTTTGGCAGAGTTTGAGTACCGGCCTAACAGTGTAATACAGCTGACCTCCATAATTAACAAATGACCAAAATCATTATAGCAACTGAGAAAAAGCATTAAGGAATCAAGGCTCAGTCTCAAGTTACTCTTTTATCCCCCCAAGGTCACAGGATTTTAATATGACTCTAAAGCTGATGACTAAGACTTTAAAAAAAAATTACCCATCTAGAAGTTGTACAATTTAAAATATTTAAAAATAGAAATATGGAATCAGATGTATGGACAAGTCTAGAGTCCTCTCCATTGGGAAAAATATCTAAGGTTGATGATCTTCAATTCTTCTGTAGGCAACTACACAGGGGATGCATCACCCCAAACATTCTTTGTTTCTTAGTCCAAAAATACCAGTCATGGCAAGCCTTCTACCACTAGGGCTACATCTTCAGCCCCTAATTTTTAAGAGAGAACCTTGCAATGTTGCCTGGGCAGTCCTTGTGTGCCCTGCCACGCCTGGCAGTGCATCTCCTTTAAGAAGTGAATCCTACTTTCAGATGCTAACATTGCTTAAATTATTGTAAATCCCACCTTCTTAAAATGTCTACTATTTCTGTAGCTATACAGATCTGCATAGCTCCTTTTCGAGACTGCTATTCTACTGCCCTGAAGGGTACCATAGAGTCTATAATGCCTGTGACATTAGTTACATTGTTTTCAGCCAGTGCCTTTCCCATACTCCCTGAGATACATGAGACAGTGGGAGGTTTCAAAGCTCCTTTAAGAATCACTCCTGGATTAACTTTCTCAGGCCTGGGACAGCCCAACAGTCTGTCAAGTTTCAAGGTTAACTCTGGGACCTATAAAGAAAAATAAAACCCTGATCTATACAAGCAATTCCTTTTCTCTCCTGGAAGCATGTATCTTGTCTCTTTTGGTATGCCTCACACTGGACTATACACATCTGAATTGAGAAAAAATCCACCACAGATGGAAGGTTTGAATGCATTTGTAAACTACAAAAGATGAAACTAAGTGTCTCGTGTTATTTTACCCTATAAGAGGAGATAGCTATATCTGTATATTGCTTTCCGGTGATGGCTACCATAGTTTAGACAAGATGGATGCCCGCTTTCACCACAGCATATCCATGAAATGTATAGTTCTGTTGGGATAAAGGCAATTTCGAGATGGACACCTAGCTCTTTTGTGGAGAAGAGGGAATGTTCATTTCAGGCTTGCCCTTCTATTGGAATTCAATGACACAAAGGACGCCCTGCCAGAGAAGTCAGTAGTCTCTACCACGCGTGATGCAAAAGGAGCTGAATGTCCTCTCAAATATGGAAATAAATTTCCACACTATAGCCCAGTCTGAGAAACTGTGCAAGTGGTCAAGCCTCTGGGAGACCAGGATTTCCACCTTTGAAGTGAGGGTGACTACAAATGACATATGCCTGTGACCTCGTGGGCACTCTATGACATTGGACTTGAGCTTGAAGATTTTATTTCTGAGTTTTAAGTTTGAGCTCAGGCCCTTCCTTACTTGGAGTTCACTGTTGCATGGAGGTTTCTTGTGGTTCTTTAGAGCCTAAACTCTTTCCATTGTTGGCTTGGCAGTAGCTTGCATAACTAATTGCAAAATTCCCACAATATGTGTGATCTGGTGCCATGTCATGCAGGTTATGTGCATGATGCATGAGTTACTCATACAGGTGCAGGCTTGCTGATTGACATTTAGATTGTTCACCAGGCTAAGGAGTGTAACTAGAATTGCAGGAAAGATAAATGAAGCATTTCAAATGGAAACCGTAATTTTCAATGGCCTTAATAACAACATGACCATAACAACAACAAAAACAACAACAACAACAAAAGCCTGTTTGGAGAAGTCAGGATGTTAGTAACACTATTGATTAATGCTTCTTTAATTTATCCAATTTCTGCTAATTAGGAGACTTGAGAATTCTCCAAAGCTAGGAATAACCACAGACTGCCTGATATAAGCATATCTACACCATGTGTACATTTACTCAGATTTGCACAGTTGAAGTCAATCTGGTAACATGAATTAGTTGAAATATGCTACTGGGGTGTGAGAAACATTAGCACAATGGAAGAATGAAAATTATGGCTCAATAGTGATAAAGTAGTCAGGTGCCATGCAACATAGAGCTGATGACTGACAGACATAACACTTGCTCTTAAGTCCCACCCACACCCAACATCACAGAGTACGAAACAGCAGCCATAACAAGGCTTTGAAGGCTTAGATTCACATCTATTGGATGTAGACGTTTTTGAGAGAATGATAAACCAAATAATGCCAAACTGAACCAGCCAGCCTCCAACAGCCAGCATCAAGCTTCCCATTTCTACTCATAAGAAAGGTGCACTTACACTTCACCACTGGGGCAGATTCAGAGTTTTCTGGGCATCATAGTTTTGGGTCATGTGATTAGACATGAGAAGCAGTGATGGAAAGAGCAAAGGCTTTTTCCTGAATTCTTCCCCAAAAATGTCTACATGTGGAGAACTCATGTTTTATTCATTTTAGCCAAATATATTTACCACACTTTAAAAAAAGAGGATCTCTTCCCACCCAGGGCTTCATAGTCTTTGGCTAGTTGCCCTACTTTAGCACCTTGTTAAGGGTTTTCTGTGTTAAGTGCTTTTGTTGAGCTGGGAAGATAGCCCAGTGGGTAGGGTACTTGCTGTGCAAACATAAGAACCTAAATTTAGATTCCTTGTACCTACAGAAATGTTGGTGTGACAGTACATGTCTGCAACTCTAGCATGGGTTGAGTGGAAAGGCTCAGGATGGATCCTGGGATTTATTGGCTATCCAGTCTAGCCAAAATGACTTGCCGTTTTGGCTCAGTGACATACACTGTGTAAAAGCATATATATGGTGTAAGCAATAAAGCCAATTTATATTGACCTTCATCCTCCGCATGCACACTCACTATTGAGCACATACAGATATACACAGGTACACACATCCTAAACACCCCCAGGAACTTTTTCTTGAAAAGCAACATATGACCTTTTTCAATTTGAAGATGTTATTCTGTTAGTCATATAATAATGTCACTTGACAACATCCTTATCAAGATTTTAATCACATAAAAAGTATTTTAATCTTATAAAATACTAGTACAAAGGTATCTATTAAAAACTTACTAAAAATTCAATAACAGCAACAAGACACCAAATTCTCTGCAATTAAACGATACTGACAAACATTTAGAATATAATACTGGTAGTCCTTGTTGTAACAGTCCCAAGGACACTCCCATGCAAATAAACTTTGTGCAACCCGATCCTGAGTGTTAAAACACAGCAGAGAAAAAAATCAGTGGTAGCTCATCCCATCAAGAACAGAAATAATGTACTCACTTGGCCAAGAAAAATATACCCAGTGCATCAGTCAACACGGCTGTATCTCAATTATCTGACTCAGAATGGAACCAGATGCAGTCATCACAAGTGGCAGGGGAGGGGTGTAGCTGGCAGGGTAGAGGACTCTTGGGGAGTGTCAGTTAAGTTTCAGGCTGAGTGGGATATCCATCAGAGGGGCTAGAACACACTTCGCTAGAGAGCCATCTGAAGGTTCCCAGGTTCCCGTAATCAAGTGGATATGTGAAGCAATACTGAAAATCTATAAAATCCCAGATCTCTCCAGTGCTAGCTGTGATATTAACCTACAGGATGGTAAGAGGCTGGTCTGCAGAAATACCAGGAAGACTGTGCACACTGGGAGAGGCTCACAGCACAGGCCTGAGTGTGCATGAACTGAAAGGCCTGTATTTACTCATTTGCAAGTGACAATACAACTCCGGTGTTCTTACACCATGGTTTTAATAATGTTCTGACACTGACAGTAAAGAGGAAGTTGGAAATGAACTGTGTTGACCAATCAGACTTAGTAAAATTTTAGTGTGTCTTTTGTAATTTTTTCTCTTATTTTTTTCCCAATACTAAAATGAGTATTTGGGCTCTTTAACAGCGAGTTGCCTCCAGTGTAATCTCCTTTTAAGAACTTTAGTTTTTAATTCAAATCTTCTTTCTTTTAGTCCAACAGCCTAAACATTAGACATCTTTATTCAGTTGAGGATTTATAACTTTTCTCTTCATTTCTTATACACTATATGCTAAGGACTGTCACCTTACTGTGTCACATCATATAATGTAAATAATGACTGGAAATGAGTAGATAACAAAAGAGCTGAAGTCAGTGAGTCAGGAATCCTTTAAACATGGAATAACTCCCCTTAATAAACATTATTATCAACACAATGAATTCTCCCTGAGTCAATTTATTTTCCCCCGGTATTTCTTCATTCTAAAAATTTGAATAGTACATAATTGCTTATTTACATTTATAACAAAATATTTGAATTTATTTACCTCAGAATTCTAAATTTGAATACATAATAAACTCATCTTGAGCCACAGTGGGGAGTTTACAAGAAACAATAAGCCTCTGTGTTGTGAGTGAGAGTGGCCTGACTCAAAATGCTTACAAGCATTAATGACATTGATTGTTTATCAGTGGGCAGAGGCCAGTAGGATGGAACTAACTCCACTGTGAATGTAGGTAAGAAAACTCAAGAATGGGGAGCTCAGTTGAAGTCATGAGAGCTTCCCATTGAGACATTAATTGGAAAGATACACTGCAGGGGTAGGAAGAGAGTAACCTGAGATTCCCACCTTGATCTCAACTTGCTGGACTAGCCACTCTGCCAAGCAGCTGGAAAAATCCACAGCCCAGTGACTTTTTCACCAGACGGTAAACTCTCCAATTGGCCATTTTCAGTTCCCAACAGACAGAAGGGAGAAATAAGGGGGATTATAACTGGATTTGAAATGAGACCCCCCCATCTCAGTACCAAAATCCTCCCGTTATCCTCTGACTCTGGAGAAGTCATGGAAAAATAAAATTACTTTCCACTGAGATTATACCTTGTATTTTCAAAGGTTTTGGGATTATATTAGATATTTAATCTTCACTTGTTATTGATAAGAAAATGGATCTTATTTATAAAATGTTTCCTGGTCTTTCAAATAACTTCAAATAAATATCATTTAATTAAAATATTTTTTTCTGAAAGTAACAGGAGCACACAAATGTAGTCATGCACGACCACAGAACACAAATCTGGCTTCTCACACTGAGGGGAACTGCAAGGGTCTCTACATTCCGAGCACAGAAAATAAACCTTGCTGTGGGAACACAGCCATGACCATGGCATCTCCCTGCCCAGTAAATACATAAATAGGACTTTTTAAGTTCCCCTCTGGACTGAAAGTTGCAGGATCATGTCTACAACAACTGTGTGGAGCTATAATTGGAAATAAAATGTGTAGAATTTTTTGTTATTTATCAAATTTCACCATCTACAGTGACCAAGGACATTAGTTGGTGGGTCAACAGTTAGTTTACTTAGTCCTCTGTGTAGCACAGCCAATCTAGTCAATTGGAAAGATATTTTTACTTAGTGATGGATTTTCTTATTAAGGTGTTAGAATCCAATAATTATTGTGCTAAATCTATGTTTTTAAAAATATTGGTTTGATCTTTTTTTTTTAAATTCTAGGTAGCTGTACTCTGATTTCACTTTCATAATTGTTCAAAGCTATAAAATTATGTAGTCTACTGAGCAAAGAAAGATCAATGTGGTCTTCTATGGTTTTTAATCGCAAATTTAAAATTTAATATATTTGAAATTTAAAAGTTAGAAAATTAAAATGACTCCACCCTGAAGGTGAGTTTCACCTTGATAAACTTGTTACACCTCAATCTGGGAGGGCTTGAGGCTTCCAAAGCAGTCCATTCCAATTGCGATTGTTTTTGGAAGGGAAGATATTGTGACTGCTGAGCAGAAAGAAGTGCATGGCTTCCAGCTTTAAACTCTACTCCATAAATAAGCTAAGATCATCAGGTGCTTTCCAAAACAGGCACACAAGAACAGAAGATTCACTATCGTCTTTTCTAAGTGACTTAACAGTTCTTTCTTTGTGAAAGCATTTGGCTACTTTAAAGTAAATCAAACAAAGGAAGTTACAGTAAAATCTCCCAGAGACTAAATAGTTTGGCACCAGCTGAGGGAAACATCACATGCCATAGGGCAAGACAGAAAAGGGGCCGGTAGGTCCCCCGAAAGAGAGCTGAAGCGAGTCTATACAGGAAAGCAACGATTGCATGATGCCGCCAAGAATGCAACCCCACTGACCAGCATGAGTGTGAGCTGGCGTCTCCTTGGAAGGGTATTTTAGTTTTCATAACAGTAAATGATCTTTGTCTGCTGAACCCATTTCACCTAGAAGTTAAATATGTTGGAAGAATTGCGTAAGAACAAGCCTCACCCCTGGCTTTTCTTCCATAGATAACAATGGCAGGGAACTTGGTGGGGCTGTGAGTGTGGAACCTATTCTCAAAGATCAAACATGCAAAGGCAGGGAAGTTCAAAAAAATAATAATAAAGGAAACTGAATGCTTATTCCATGACCATGCTGCAATGCAATATTTCAAGACTGCTATTTTAGTTCATAACTGACTATATAGTGTTCTATCAGCTGGTCAGAGTCACACACTTAATTCCTTTTGAGAGGTTTGTTCATTTAAAAGACTGGGTGAACTAGCTCTGAATTCAGAACTAGTGAAGGAACCAGTTCCTAGACATACAGATGTAGAAATATTTAGATTAAGCAAAAAGTACTACAAGTCACATTTATTTCAGAGAGCTAACTCCAAACACTTTGATTTGCTAAGTTTTCCTAATACTAGAATATCAGACACTGAATCACACTCAAGAATACAACTCTATTCTATAATTTTAAAAAACAATAGAAAGGAATTCAAACAATAAGGAAAGAAAGTAATTAAACAACAATAAATAAAGACTGATTAGCTAAATCTTCCCTTTAATCTTTGAAGACAATAAAATAAGAACTCTGTCTGAACCTGGGAGTTCCTCAGTCCCAGTAGCTCTGCTACAAAGGTATGAAATCTCTATTTTCTGCTCAAGCTACAAGCACTGGGAAGGACACCCTACTAGGTGAAACTGCTGCCATCATTTGAATTACAATAAAATCAAAAGAATAGAAGAACCCCTCTTTCTCTTTCCATTGGAGGAGAAATAGGGGTGGTGGTGGTATGCAGGGAACAAGGGAATTTGTAAGTAGACCACAGCTTTCAAAGACAATGTTACTATCTTATCTTAAATTAAGTTAGGAAAAGCAAAGAGAGCTGGAATTTTGTACACTAATTCACACGAAGTAAAGAATGCCTGACATTACTACTACCATTTTCTTGAGTGCTTATGCACCAGTTCCCAGAACTATGGCAGTTTCCTATTACCTGTGTTACAAGGACTGCCTTCCAGCCCAGGCTAAGTCTGGAATTAATGGCTGGGCTAGAGGCCAACAAGGTAACTAACTAACTGAACACTAGAAATTTGAACCAGACCTAACCAATAAAGGTCTGTGTTAGAAGAATAAGCCCTCCCACCAAACACTACACAATTCACATTGAAGAATTGCTAAGTACCTCTCAACTTTCTCTGCCATTTATTTGTCTCACTGGGATCCTGGCCCTGATCCCTGATGCTCTCCCAGCCTCACCAAGTCCAAAGCCTCATGAGTGGTGTTAGGCAGGACACTACCACTGAGCCACATTCTCAGCACTGTGTGTGTATGTGTGTGTGTGTATGTATGTGTGTGTGTGTGTATGTGTCTTGCACATGTACATGTGTGTGTAATTAGAGTTGGCTCTTAGAGCTCATACATGGTGACAAGCACTGTACCAATGAGCTGCTTTCTCAGCCAGGGTGCTTTTATACATGTATGCTAATCAGTTATTTCTACTAAATCCCACTTTACCCATCTGTAGATATTGCCTATTACAAAGAGTCTCTGGATATTCAATATGGGTTAAAGGACTTAGCTAAGTGTCTGCATGCAGCATCTATATCCATAGGAGTACTGTGACTGTCTACCATCAAAAATTCAAGACCTGATGTAAACCACAGAAACAATCTATTCCAATTACTTTGTTTCATAATAAGGAAATGAAAAGATTTAAAAATGATTTAATTGCTCTGGAAAATATTCCCAGTAAAGGTCAAGCTAGAATTTAAACTCATGGCTTATATTCAGATTCTTTCACTTTATGTGGCTGTCTCTATACTTCATATAAGGCTATAAAGGAAGAAATCTGGGTCAAAAAATGCATGCTTCCTCTGCTGCCTGTCAGAAGGGATTTTCATTGTAGTCTGACCTCTAAATCAAGATCATCCCAAACATTTGTCAGGGCAATACTACAAGCCTAAATGCTTACAAATATAAACTAAGCTATCTCCTACTCGTAACCTGACAATTCATCATAGTCAGGAAGGGCATCTAGAGCCTAAACTCTTTGAACTCAGCACTACCCCAGCCCTGTGCTTTTCTGACCATGGGGGACGTTGCAGGCAACCTTGGGTGAGGCCTCTGCCATAGCCAGCATGTCCAAGCTCCCACACACTTTCTCTCCAGTCCTGTGCTGCTGCCTCATGGCTGTCCCTGGGGCCTTGGCCTGCGTAACTCTGCAAAAGCGCATGCACACACAGGCCCTGGGAAGAGGGTTCAGAGCCCTTTGGACAAAAAATGAGAAATCTGGCCAGAGGCACAGTAAGATCTGGAGGGCATTGCACACATCCCTTGGGTCTGATCAAGCCACTTTTGTTCAGAAGGGAACGTACTAGGGATTCCTTCAAGCCTAGGAGTCAGTAGAAGGTCCCTGTCTCACCATCATCACTGATTAATCCTTCAACAACCTGTTTCCCTGACTGACAGAGTTCTAGATGAATCTTTTGACCATTAAGATCTATTTCCTTTCAATTCTGTTAGGGCCAGCATTTCCTATAGTTATTGATTGTTGAGTGGTACAGAAAGCAACTCACTCAACATTCCAGCAATGTGCTTGCCTTGGTCATGATCACTTTCCAGTGTCAGACATTCTGGTTTCCTAGTAGCTCCAGGCTGGTAGAATTGAGTGACTTTATTCCCACCCTCTCTCCCTTCCTCTTTCTCTCCCTCCCTCCCTGCCCAGAGCATAGGCAAGTAGTTGGTACAGGCTCTTGTAGAGCTGGAAAAATAAGCCTTTGTAGCTAGAAGGACTCACTTCTCCAGTGATGGAATCTATATGTGATTTTAGAATCCCTCAAGAAAATACCATTTATCTGCCATTCCCAGCTGTTGAGGTTCCTTAGCAAACAGTTACTGAAGTGCTATATCCTGACCCTTCAGTCTAAAAGAAGCATTGGTATCCCAGACTGCGCTTCCCAACTTCAGAATGTCCATTTTCATCATCTGGATCCAAATCTGTCTCAGGCAAATCTGCTAGAGAAAGAAAAGGTCCCAGAGGGGCTTGGGGGCTGTGGCTAATAATTTGAATGTAGCTGTAGTTGAATACCACATACTGTATGCTTGTCTTTTGACACTCACCATGCCAGGTACTAATAAGCCTTGCCATTCTTTTCACCTGAATCCTAGATCAGAGACTATGCTTCTCAGTCCAAAAGGGGAAGGAACACCTCCCACTCCTCCCAGTCCCGGCCCCACCCCCTAGGATTGTTCTGGCCCGTCCTTCCTCAGCCACTGTTGTTGCAACCCTGTACTTTTCTGACTGCGTCTGTCAGGAAGGCGGCAGGAAATTCTAGTCACCCTCACAGCAGCTGTGCCATTCCTCCTATCCTCCTCTGATGACGTGGGTTGGCTTTGGTGACAGGAGGTCAGGAATTGAGCCATAACGAAGGTCGGAAAGAGAGGTCACTGTTTATGCTGCACTCAGGCTGGGGATCCCGGTGGGGCTGTTTGCTTTCTTCCTTTCTATACTGTTTCTCTTTCCGTTCCTCTTTTTGGGCAGAGCCCAAGCATCCTGTTTTCAAAACATCAGGCTGTTTTTTGGCAGATGAACTCACGCTCTGATGAGTTTTGCCGAAGTGTGAGACAATTCTTCCAGGTGAGGAGGTGACAAAACTTGAAACATGTCAATTAATGAGTAAATCTAAAAGGGAAGGGCTGGACACAGCTAACCTAACTTAGGCTGGTCACTGAGGAGTCCAGGCATTCTTCCCACATCAGAAACCACGGCTGTGGGCTGTGTCCACCCTCCAAGCTCCTGCTTACCTGTCACTGACTTCTTGCCATTTGGATTTTATTACCTTTTAATTTTGAGAAAATGTTCTCTAACACTAACTCATCTGGCTCTAGGTTTCTATAAAACTTTGAAATGCCATTGGGCCTGTTGCTAGTATTTAGGGATTAAGAGAACTGTTCTGGTTAGGCACAGGAGCAGTTCATCCACTCTCCTGTAGAAGCAAAGGGAAAGTCACACCTCTGAA
This sequence comes from Cricetulus griseus, assembly GCF_003668045.3. Classification (NCBI taxonomy): domain Eukaryota; kingdom Metazoa; phylum Chordata; class Mammalia; order Rodentia; family Cricetidae; genus Cricetulus; species Cricetulus griseus. Next base: position 47,147,539 of record NC_048595.1, read on the forward strand.
TCACTCCTTCTCTTTAGGCCACAGACGGGTCAAGGAAAATCATAAATAAAAACAAGAAAGTGTCCCCCTGGCCAGATACAAGAACTCCTAAAGGCTGCTTGCTTTTTCTCTACCAAAGAGACAACTCTCCACCTTTCCGGGCACAGACACAGACTGGCACCTATGTTACTCAGTCACACTCCCTTCACAGGACAGTGGCTCCCAACTCTGTAAACAAAAGCCTTTGGGTCAGCTCTGAAGCTTAAGTAAGGACCCAGATTTGGTTTCACAACAATGTAGTAGGTCTTAGTAAGTGATCCCCCACTGGAGTCTTAAGACGTGCCAGGGGCACATAACTCAATACTTTGGGTACACTAACTCTGGTGAGGCCAGGCCCACTTTTATATTGTAAAACTGAATCTTCAGACAGTTAAGTAAGTCGGGTCATATAAAACAGCTAGTAAGTGAGATAGACAGGATTTAAAACATGCTTCTCCAGATCCAGAGCTCTTCCTATTTTCCCACCTCCAATAAAGTACATGTATACTCCCTTCCAGCTCTTGTTGTGGTTCCTTTGTATAGTGAGAGCAAGCAAAATACGGTCAAATCTGGCTACTTCGTGATAACTAAGATGGTATTTCCAGATAGCTGCTTATACAGAAATCTCCGATAATTTCAGGGTTTAAATTTTAATGTGGAGTATTCACTTTGGTGTGCATCACTTTGTCTCACTTTTCCAGATAACACCAATGAACTCTTTTTCTGGTGGTCACACTGTATTCTCATGTTGTTATTCTACAGGCTCTTGGGCTCAGTCTCACCCAAGAAAATGATCTGAACGGAGTGAATTAATGAGCTGAGGGGAGAGACCTTTTAAACACAGCATTCTCTTCTTCACTCACTGGACTGCTGCGATGCCCTGCCACCTTCCCACCAGGAACCTAGACAATAGGCCAGGCAGCATGCTTCTGTTTTGGCTAACCAACTGTGTGTGACATTTCTTTAGAATTAGCTCTGTTCAACTTTCATTGCTTCCTGCATGGGACACCCTCCGGGGGGGCCGGGATTCTCTTGTCTCAATACACACCTCCTTTCATATTTAACGATACATTGTTAATAACTTTACAAGACAGTGAACAAGGCCAGCACTCTAGACCCACACTAGACATGGAAACTCATGACAATGTGAAGATTCTTTAGGACTGTTCTTTTTCCCCTCTGGCTAGTCCCCTGCTTTGTCTTGGTGACTCCAGAAGCTCATGTCCTTGATGATGAAAAACTACTGAGAAGACCACCCCGGAATTTTGCATCCACAGGTAGCATCAAATGTCAAAGAATAGGAGATAACAGGACATCTGCGGATGCCCTGAAGCTGGCAAAGCCTGTGTGAAAAAGTCTATGTAAATCCCAGAGTGATTTGGAGAAGTTACACAGTGAAGCCCCCAGCATGGGGAAGCGGTTGGGTTTTACACCAACCTGGAAAGTCCCTGCTTAACAGGGAGCTTGAGAGAACTCAGAAGATACTAGTTAAAACCCCAATGTGTCCTGTTTCTTTATTCCCCACCAAGTGGAACTCTGAGCTAAAATTTCAGAGGGAGCTCATTTCTGCTCTGTCTGTTATGATCGGTTCACAAGAGAGTAAGGAGGACCCCAGTACCACACCCCAGCATCTCCTAAGGATACCCTACTTCCTCTGCCATGAGGCTCTGAAGAGGAGCCAGCAAGCTCTGCTCCAAAGTGGTGCTTTTTACCCAGGGAAGGAAAGTGCAATCAGGGATGCACCTTGGGCTGGAAGGGTAGGTGTGGTACACAGCTTCTTCCAGCCTCAGAAAAGCAAGACAATAGCAAACAGCTCAAGCCAGAGTTGTAGGGGTGAACTCCATGAGGTGCGGTGTCCAGGATTCCCCTCCAACTACATGAATGTAGATACATATACAACTTCATAACTTCTAACACACACACACACACTCACACACACCTGCACACACACATACATACACCTGCATATACACACCTGCACACACACAGACATACACCTGCATATACACACCTGCACACACACATACACACACACACACTTGCACACACACAGACACACACCTGTGTATACACACTTGCACACACATACACACATAGTTAAAATTCTGCATGAAAACATGTAAACAAGCAGAAAAAACTAGCAACAACCCTCACTATATAATGTCAATAAATTAGCACTCTGTGTCCAGATGTTAATTAAACAAATGAGATAATGACAGATAATGAAAGCTCCTCAACACTAAGTTTTGTTTTTCTGGATATTGTAAATAAAATCTGGCTTTTTTCCACTATGGATTTTAATTTTAAGTGATTTCACCTTTAAAATTAGGAAAAACAAAACAAAACCCAACTTCCTGTGGTAGAAAGCAAAATGTATTGTTTCTTTCTTTCTCCTCTTTTAATCTCAAGCAGCGTCAGCATCACAAAGGAAATGTTACAAATCCCCAAATGCCCTTGTTCCCAGCAAGGATTTGTCAGCCTGGAAGGTAATCTGTTTTCTCTTTAAAAAGTGGTGGACCTACTTTCTCGCCAAACACGTGTATGATGCACTAATTAAAATGTGGCGAGACCAGCACCCTGCCAGGTGAACTGATGAAGATTTCAGTTTTCTACTAATCGTTTAAAAAGAAAAGGCATCACCATTTGTAAAAAATGATCTGGAAGCTACGCAAGTGTCTCTCACTTAGATTCAATACTGCTCGGGTTCAAAGATTTATTTCTGGGCATTAACGCGGATTAAGAAATTTCAGTTTACTGTGGTCCCAGGGCACAAGCAAAGATAGGGTAGCACTTCGACAAAGTCTGGGACAGCTCAACAGATAGGCTGCAGCCTGGAACTTCAGTTGTAGTTTAGAGAAAGGGGTGTCCTTACCTTGTTTGAAGCCATCTCGCTGACAGAGCGGTAGGTCTGGATGGTCTCTAGCTGGTCTAAGCACCAGTCTAGTTCCTCCAGTGTCTCCATTGCTAGTTTCTGATATGATTCTTCTGCAAACAAACACACAGACAGGTAGTTAGGCTGCAGCGGCTGCAGGCTGGCCATAGCCGAGTCTCCTCCGCCTCGGCTGCTCCCGGCGCCACTGACGGTGCCCCCTTGCTCCTTCATTGTTTGCTTGCCGACTCCTTGCTTCCAAGCTCTCTCTGGTGCTCTGCCCGGGGGTGGCTGGTGCCAAGTTTTCACCCCCTCGCCGGGATGAGGTGTCAGTGATCTACCAAGAAACTTCCTCAGAGGAAGAAGGCGGGAACCTGCGCCCAGACGCTCATCTGCATAACTGAGCCCTAAAACTCAGGGCCGAGCAGAGTTTTCTCAGGCTGCCTCTGCCTTAGTCATCCCGGGGCTCTGTGGGGTGTGTGATGTCATTTCTGAGTGTTTGCAGTCTGGAGGAGAAATGAGGAAGGCTTTCCCCTCCTTTTGCTTTGCTTCTAGGTGAAACTGTCTCGCTATAGCCATGTGGGGGCAACTGTTTGACCGTGCTGTTCCCAGTCAGGGCACTCATTCATTCTGGGGGAAATGATCCAGTTGAGTCCCTTTGGACTCAGCGACACTGACCCACCAGGGACAAGTCCGAGGCATAGGCTATTCCTTTCTCTTCGTGGATTATCTCCCTAATCTAGGGGTAAAATGAGGTCTCCCCGATGATAAGACTCCAGTCTAGAGAAACTGTCTGGAGTTTTACGTGAACACGTTTATTGGCCTGGGAGTCTTGTGGCTCTTGTTATAATAAACAAAGCCAAGACTTCCCTTGGGTAGTGCCAGGGTCACAGAGAAACTCTGAACCGGACTTTCAGGTGGAGCCAGATGTGCGCTCTTCCTTTGTATTGATGCTAGGGGGTCTCCTTTGTTGCTGCCTGGAAATTTTTCAAAGTGTTTCATACCAAAAAATCAACCAAACAAACAACCCCACGAAAAAAAAACAAAACAAGAAACCAACAGTGCGTTCAAGATCATACATCTGGCTATGATTGGAAAGCTCTTCTTTTTCACTTCCTAGCACATGGCATTCCGCAGCCAAAAGTTTGTGGGTCTCAATAAATATTTCAGGCTATTGACTTAAGACTTAGGTTAATAAACACCGAATTTATGTTATAATTTTAGGTGAATTAATGAAGCTTAAGGTACATAAAGCAGGCAGACTCTCCACATAGCTGAGAGGACCAGCAGCTAATCACACATTCCAGAGCACAAGCATACAACAGGCAATGATAAGACACAACGTTCCTGCCTGCTTTAGAAGGCTTACACAGTGGCTTGAAACATGTTTATGAAGAAACCCTGGTGAGATCACACAGCCTTTCATTATCACATGAAGAATTTTATGTGTGTTGCATCAAATATCTGGCACAGAAAGAAAGAACTGAAGTGTGATTCTAGGGAAATGGGGTGAGCCTGTCCACAAATGCACACTTCACAGAATCGGGCATTTGTTTATCCTTGCAGTGTGCGCACACTTCAGGGAAAAGAGGGGTTAAAACTCAACATCCTGTATGTCATACTTGAAAACCCACAAAACCACCGGAGGTGACTCCCTCCATCTTCTTTTTCACACTCCTCAGTGTGCAGACAAGAATGTAGGTGTTTTTCAATAAAACCCATTTCAAATCAGACTTGCACATACCTCGCCTCTCTTCCTCTTCATCTTTACAAGGCTGCCTCAACTCCAAGATTCTCCTCTCTCTCTCACTCTAGAGTGTCCTGCAGGCAGCACCCCTGCAGGCAGCACCCCTTTTCCCCAGTTTTCTAAGAGGTGCACTTCTTCAACAAAGCTTTGCCTGAAGGGACCGAACCCTTGCACCCCCACTTCCTGCCTCCCTCCCCAGATGCTTGGGCTTCACTGCCTTGATGTCTTCCACACCACCACCTGCAACCTCTGTAACTGGGACCAGACATTCAGCAGGCCAGCCAGAAGAGGAGGGGTTTGCTCCGAGTTGTTGGAATCAGCAGATATGCAAAACGACTGTAAGATAAAATAGTGCAAAGCAATTTGTCCACGAAGAAAAGGGGATATGATTTCCACTCCAGCTTCACATAGGAAGTACAGAAGTATGCCAGCAGAAGCACTGAAAAGGGAGACCCTTTCCAGTGGTGTCCCCCAGTACTGATTGCTGCAAGTGGTGCATATACAGCATCCTACTATCATGCAAACCTGATGCCTGCCTGACAAACACTAGAGCATCTTGCTCCTGTATCTTTCTTAAAGCAGACTATTTCATCTTGAACTTTGGTTAGATTGGTCACTTTCCAAATTCTTTTCCTCTCATAATAACTGCTTATTTATTAAAATATTTTATTAATTCTTTCATAATTTCACACATTGTCTCCATACATATATTTTCCAAATCCCGTTCCCACAGTCAGGATTTCATGCCCCACTCATCACAAATGAGGCAGAGGGCATAGGCACAAGTGGGAGAAAGGGATGCTCTAACACTTGTTACTCAGGGTTGTAGCTAGGAAAATGGCAAGGGTAGCTTAGCCCTGACCTCCACCTTGCGGCTTTTTAGCCTTGGAACCATAGCTGAGTATTTGGGACCCAGCAGACACCCAGGTGATACCAGTCCAGATGGGGATGAAATGCCTGGGCAAGCACTTGCAGAGCCTTGGGCACTGGTGAGGTATAACAGCTCTTGTACAATGTGATGGGAAAGCACCAGCCCCTCAGGGAGAACCAGGAAGGCTGGCTTTCGCTTTGAACAATTACTGTGTGATCTTAGACTCCCATCCCCTACAACTGTAAAAGGAGGATATGCATATTCAAATTATAAAGAGAAAAGGTGAGAGGATGTACATAGCCTTTAGCAAAGAAGCCAGTGCTCAGTAGGTAGGTGAGCAGTATGTAGGAGCAGTTAGTACTGGCAATCAAAGAAACCCAAAGGCCCAGCACGAGGGAGGATGGGGGTGTGAGGAGGAAGCAAGACAGCAGAACTGAACTTTCAGTGAGGGCTTTTTCAGTAAAGATCTGAAGCACATTTTTGCAGGGCCTGGGACAAAATTAAAGTGCAAGGCTTCTGGGCCAAACCCCAGGAAAGAGAACTGGTGGAAGAGCTAGAATATAAGAGTTTTTCCTTCCTTCTGCATACTCTGTCATTGTCCCCCATGAAGTTCTTATCCTATAATACTTTCAGACAGACAGAGAAGCTGCAAAGATAATGGAATCCCTATACTCTGGCATCCTACTTTCCTCATTGCTAACTGATGTTTTACATTATTGTAGTACCTTTGCCTCAGTTAGTGAAGAGCTTGGTGAGTTTCACTGAACATCATATTCTTTCAGGCATAGGAATACTATGAAGAGAGACACAGACCCTCCAGGGAACTTGAGGGGCTGTTTCCCATGACTGAAGGAGTGTATACAGCTCACCAACTGCTGGCAACCCCTCCTGCAGCAGCCAGGTTGCTGTACTTTGCCTGGCCTGGGAAAAGCAAGGCACATGTTTTTCCTTGTTACAAGTGTTGGGCAAGGGGGTTTCCAGTGTCTTACTTCACATTATAAGCACACAACTGTTTGGTTTTCCAGTAGAGTCCTAAAGGTACTGTTAATCCTTCACTGAGACTGGATGGGTATCTAGGTCAGAGGTTGTGCTGGTAACAAAAACTAGTCATTTGGGAAGAGGGAACCTTAATTGAGAGGATGTGTCCATCAGATTGCCTGTAGGCAAGTCTGTGGGGGCATTTTCTTGATTCATGATTGATGTTGGGCCGGTGATATAGGTGGTCCTGCATTATATAAAAAGAAAGCTGAGACAGTCGTGGTGGTGGTGGTGGGGAACAAGCCAGTCAGCTGCATTCCACCATGCTCTGCTTGAGTTCTTGCATCCAGGTTCCTGTCATACTTGAGTTCCCACCTTGGAGTCCCTCAGTGATGGACTGTGATCAATTGTAGCCAAATAAACCCTTTTCTCCCCAAGTAGCTTTTTGTCATGGCCTTTATCACGACAGCAAAAATAACCTACTGGAACAGTGATAAATGAGGAATTTGTCCCACGGTGACACAGGCTCTGTTTACTATATTGTACCCTTGCCCACTCAGAGTATAGACAGCTTTTTTTTCATTAATGCTTTTGTTTATTATGGATTTCACTTTATATTGTATGAGGATACTTCTAGATACAGATGCTCCTTTTCTATAAAATTAGGGCTGTCAGAAAAGACAAACTACAGATTTTGAATCTTTCTTGGTCTACATGCATTTACTATGTACATACATAAGATTGCATAGACAGCTCTTAACTATGTCCCACCTTAGGACTTTGCATAGTACACTCACCCAGCTCATATCCTTTTTGCTCCTGTGCCCAGCCTTTGCTGGAGATGGTGAGAACAGTAGTCACAAGTGGCGATGGGGAAGAAGGAGGGTGGATGGTTTCTGGGACGCCAGGGATCAGAGGAAGAGAGTGGTTGAGAAAATCGGGCTAGGGATATAGCTCAGTGATAGCGTGGCCTGCCTAATGACTTGGACCCCTGTTTAATCCTCAGCACTGCAAAGAGCAAGCAAACAAAGGAAACCAAACGCACCTACCAAACAAGAAAAGTATTGGAGAACCTATCCTAGTAGCCAACTTCATTTGCAAGACACAAGTTCTGAGATAAACTATGAGCTCTGAGGCAGCCAATATGGGCTCTTCTACACACAGGGCTCTATGCAAGTACACAGGTTCTATTTCAAGAAGGCTGTCTCTACTTCTGTCATGCATGAGACAGTCCTGAAAGAGACTAATGCTGTCACCACAGAAACAAGTGTCAAGGGAATAAGGACAAGGACTGCAACCATGAATGGTGGTATCATCGAGCCTAGCATTCAAAGAGAAGCCATAGGAAAAGCCAACCTTCTTCCCTTCCATACCTCTAAGAGTGGCTGGGGAAGCTTTTCCTTCAATAGAAAGGCAGGAGGTATCATATTTGGTGAGTGGGAAAAATTATAATTAATATTAATCTTGTAATGATATATTGTATTCAAATAGCTCTTTTCTCAAAGGAACTCCACAGGGTTCATTAATCCTTGCAACACCTCTGTGTGACAGACAGCCAAGAGGGTATGATTGATTTATATTAAGGCTCAAGCCAAGGACAAAGTTGGCAGTTGAATCATCAGAGACAATAGAACCCTCCAGATTCCTGGCAGGATTGCATTTGCTCTGTGCTAAAGAGGACTCAGCTCAGAGCCGAGAAGAACTGTGTTCCTGAAAATGCTGCATTTAAAGTCACAACTCACCATGTCTTTTCTACTTAAAATTGCATAATTGCTTTCCTAAGTGTTGCCAGTCCTGAGTCTCCTCTTCCCTTTTCCGTCCATCTAGCAGAGCTCTCAGCAGAGGGAGGCTGTGCAACACTTCCTCAGAAGCCTGGTATGACCCTCACATTAATCTTCTACAGTGACTGGCCTCAGGCCACTTACCCAAGGTCAGCAAAACTAAGCTTCTTCACATGTAAAGTGAGGTTAAGAGAACTATCCTGCTCTCAGGAGAATGTATACAAAACAGTCAATAGCCTTTAAATATATATATATATATATATATATATATATATCATGCAAACATATCATTTTTATTACAAATGGGATGCAGGTGCATTGTAGAAAATTAGGAAATGGCAGAGGAGAAAACCTTGACATGATCTAAGTCTCAGTGGTAGACCCCAATTGTTAACATTGTAATACAAACCTTTTCATTTATATGCACGTATTTACATACAAATGCATATAACTTAAATAAAATCACAATGTATACTAACGAGTACTTTTTACTCATCAATGCTTTCTCCTCCACTCCACCCCCCATTTTTAAAAATTTTCCACTAATCTATTATTTGGGATCATAGTCTTATTTCCCAGTCTTTTCATTCTGATCCAGGAGCAGCACATGTGTGTGTGTGTGTGTGTGTGTGTGTGTGTGTGTGTGTGTGTGTGTGTGTGTGTAATAGAAGGACAGACACAGGAAGGATCATGGTGAGAAGGAGCAATTAGAAACCTCCGAGAAGTTACATGCAGCCAGCTACTCCCAGGCAGAAAACACCGCAATAGATATGAACACTTAGAAAGTCAGTGATCTGGTTGGCAACAGACCTTAGGGTCCCTAAAAGCTGCCCTGACAGTGTAGGGAATCTCACTGTGATTATTTACCCCATGACTTCATAGCGGAGGGGGACAGAGGCTCTCTAAAAACTGGCCCTGTAATGTAGGGAGCTCAGTGTGATCTTATTACCCCCTGACTTCATGGAGGAGGGGGACAGAGCTCCCTTCTAACCTCGATACTGTCTAAATTGAAACTTACCACTCCATACAAATGAGGAAGTTGGAGTTCAGAAAGGTAAACGCCCTGCCCCCACAAATACACATGATTAGGAAGTGAAAACATCCCAGCATACCCTAAATATAAACTTCCCTTCAAATTAAATGCTATTGGAATACTACCTAAATGCTGGGATATATATATATATATATATATATATATATATATATATATAGTGTCTGATAGAAAAGAAGTATAAAGATCTATTCCCTTATGAGCGTCATGTCACCTTTTTCATGAGAAGGTGGCAACTGCTTGCATAATGGGTCAAATTGATCAGAACAATTACCACATGCAACATGGAGGGTAAATTTCCTAAGCACATATAAATTTCCTAAGCACATTTAGTAGAAAACTAACAAATAAACACAGTTACCAAAACCCACCTGAAATAAAGTATGATCCAATTTATATAATGTGTTAAAGGGACCAAAATGAATCTATGATGTAAGAGGTAAATAATGATCACCTTGGGGCGGGGTGGGGATCAGACTTGTTGGTGACCAGAAAGGACTTCTATGGGGCTGACCATGGTGAAGTCACACATGTCTGGGTGCTGGCTACATGAATCTCATCATTTTGGGAAAGTTTATGTCTTCTTTCATGATTTGTTTGGTTTTTTTTTTTTTTTTTGACATTCTGTGTAAGTTTTCTTTCAACAAAGTTTCATTTAAGGAAAGTCTACCCTAAAACAAACACCACACCACCTACCCAAATATAAACAAGGGTGGCTTTCTTTCTTTCTTTCTTTCTTTCTTTCTTTCTTTCTTTCTTTCTTTCTTTCTTTCTTTCTTCCTTCCTTCCTTCCTTTCTTTCTTTCTTTCTTTCTTTCTTTCTTTCTTTCTTTCTTCCTTTCTCTCTCTCTCTCTCTCTCTCTCTCTCTCTCTCTCTCTCTCTCTCTCTCTTCTGTCTGTCTTCCTTCCTTCCTTTTTTTCTTTTGGTGTTTTAAGACAAGGTTTCTCTATGAGCCTGGCTGTCTGGAACTTGTTCTGTAGACCAGGCTGGTCTTGAACTCAGAGATACACTTGGTTGTGCCTCTGTAGTGCTGGAATTAAAGACATGCTCCAGGAAGAGTGGGGTTTCTTAAAATGTTTCTCCTTCCCTTCTATGAAACTACGGCAATAAGCAACTGAACTGGGGCTTCAGTACACAGCTGAGGGATGTCAGCCAAGCAGTGGGTTTTGATGTAGAACCAAATAGGATGCCCTATTAACTCAAACGTTTGTAGCCTGCATTGGAGTCGGGCTGAGCTGTGTGTGAATCCTGCCTGAGTCACTTGCAAGCCACGTGTTCTGACACACACAAAAAACTACTCCCCACATCACATTTCTTCATTTCTTCACTTTATATGAGGGCTTGGGGGCTTCAACAACTGGGAGGATTAAGCAAACAATACATGCCAGAAACATCTTGAGAGCTTTTTTTCTGTTTTCTCACCTTGTCTTTGGTCTTCACTTTCCTGAGAGTAGATAGACATGTTTCACAGATAAATCATATAGAGATATGCCTGGGCTCCAAGGAAAGAAACACAGATAAGAGTGGCCATAAATGTCCCTTCTGCTAGATTATGCCTTCTTGGTACTTGTCTAGATTAGGCTGTTGGTTTTCGCTAAATCCTACTGAAAGAGCAGAGCAGTGGCCTATCAGGTACTGGCCACTGTACAGGAAACAGTTCATTAATTCATCCATTCATCAGAAATATACTGAACACCTACTATGTGCCAGGCCTACTGCTGGGAACCATGCTAATTATAACACCAAGTAAGTCGTCTTAGGATCCAAACTGTCATGGTGTTGAATAATCAGAAATCCATTTGCCATTCTTTGAACAATGAGTTAATGATCTTAGAGGCCTTAGCGGCTTCCTTTCTGTTTTTCCAAGGATGTGAGATGTATACATTTGTTAGATTCTTTACACTCAGCTAATGATCCTAATTTTATGCACCAGCTTCTAACTCTGTGGATGACCTTAGACTAGGTGCCTTGAAAGGTGCCAAGTACCTCAATACTAGTGTGCTTATTTCATTCTTGTGTTCTTCTCCATAGTGGAATAAATGTATGTTAATCCACATGGAAATAAGACTCGTTATTTCAACAGGTTAATGTCATTGGCTATTTATGTGGTGATCTTCATTATGACTTTGTCTCTTGTAATTAATAGCATCCTTCTTTCTGTCAAGCCATGGTGCTCAAAGCTGTCTATTAAATTTTGAGGAATAATTAATGAAGCACACTCATGTTGGAATGCAACATCTCAGGAAAACGTGTTTTGAACCTTAAGTAGAGCATTCTTAGAACAAAGTGTAGCCACTAGACAACACTTACATGCTCTTCTTCCAAAAGCACAATTTATGAGTCCTAGGTGGGCTTCCTTTAGGCTGGACTTTGTTCATGTGTCTTGACAAATATGGAATACTGCAATGGCTTATGACAGGGACTTCACTCTGGGTGGATTCGTTGGAGAGTTTCACAGCCCTCAAGGGAAATAACAGCGGAAAGTAGGTCATTTTGATGCTGCTGTCTTTAGCAACTTCTCAAGACTCCGAGTTACAAATCTCCAATCACAACTAGCATTTGTGTATATAACTTGACAGTTTACCAGGCACTTTCACTTGTGTGCCTCATTTTTTCCTTGAAAAATAAACCCTAAGGAATAGAGTAATGATGATGATGTGTAGTTTCCATGATGCCCATGAGAAAACTGAGGCTTAGGAAGGTCCCACAATTAACTCCAAGCCTTAAAATGAAAGAGAAAAAGGTAGGGGGAAAAGAAATGGGAGACAGAGAAAGGACCTAAGTTTTATGACTCCACATCCTGTGATTATTTTTTAAAATAAGCCACAAGCCATGTTATAAACAGATGGTAATCATGGAAGTTCGTCTTTCTTGGAGGCTTACAGACAAAGCAAAGCAAAGTCCCTGATGTGCCAGCTGATTGGAAGCTCTGTTCCCCTTGATTCTTGCCGCCCATCCCCCTCAGCCATTACCCAACTGAGAAATCTCTCCAGAGTGACTCTAACTTGAGTATTTGACTGTTAATGAAAAAGCTGTGCTCATTCATCAACAAACAAAACAACAACAATAAAATGTATACCTCCAAAGTTAAAGGAACTTAATCATTTGTAGTGGTTTTAAACTTGGTCCCTGGAGTTACCCTGCTCTGGGGGTTATGGTCTAGACTCATTTCTTACTGTCAACCAATCTTGCAGAAATTACTTAGGCTTCGTGTGTCCATTTGTTTTTCTTAGCCACACAATAAGAACAATAGTATCTGTTTATATAATGGATCTTAACTATGTGCAGTGGAACTAAGAGTTGGGGCCTTGAAGAGGTAAATATGTGTAGAGCCCTCATGAATGGTATTGGCAACACTATTAAAGAGTTGAAGGGACCTAGGCTTTCTGTCCCTGCCTCACAAGGGAGGGCACATTGCTGTCCCTGCAGAGGACTTTTTTGCTACAAGATGTCATCTTAAAGCAGAGAACAGTGAACCTGATGGGACTTTCATATTGGACTTTACCCTCCCAAATTGCAATAAATAAAATTCTATTACCCAGTTCAAATATCTTGTTCTAGCAACTGGTATGAACTAAAATGTCCTCTTCAATTGCAGTTGCCTGTGCAAGGGATGATGGCAGCCAGCACTGTGGAGAGGGACAAATGGATTTGAGACATTTAAAAGGGAAAGCCTCTTGACCTCCAGAGTATATGGTTGATGTTTAAAACTCACCATCCCTTCAGATTTTCTGGTTCAGAAACATGACTTTTATCAGAATGTTCTCAGTTAATTCAATCCAAACTAGTCATATGCTCATATGTGCAAGAATCTAATGACACATCTGAGGTTAGTGCATTAATATATGTCTAGAAATAGTTTTGAAAAAGGCTTTTATAGCCTTCTGGTCATCTCATCACCAAATTATACCCATAAGATTGCTGGGTAAGCATAAAACTTGGAGAGCAGTCCGCCAAGTGCTTTGAACAGCTCCTTTCAGCTTGATGCCTTCAGCTACACTGCTAAGACATGTTGTAGTTGTCTTGGCTGCAGCCTGCACTAGCTTTCCCAGCTCTCTCCACCTGGCCAGTGCATGTCTGTCTTTTAAGATTTGCCTTGAAGCCATCTCTTCCCCATTTCCTGAGCATTCTAGGTTGTTCATAAGCATTCTATGTCAAATTAAATTTTCTTCCTTTAAGGTCTCACAACTCATGCTGACCACTACTCTCAACTGGCCATATTTTACCCAACTTTTTCAGCTTAAAACACCCCACTAGATGCTAACCTTAAGAGCAGAAGATATTGGTAGACCTCTTAACTCGCCCAAAATATCAGAATATTGGTATATCCATTATTGAAGGGGGAGGGGCCTTTGCTGATGAATATACTAAAGACAAGGCATCAATAATTCTTGTTCCTTGTCCCTTGTCACTTGTTTCCAAATAAGCCATGTTCTTCCTTGGTGATTTATTCAATGTTACAAAATTTATTCAGTGTTCAAAAAAAAGTAATGAGCTCTGAGGGATTTTTTTTTTTTTTTTTGCATTCTCGCCTAGGTTTTTAGAATGGCTAGTTTAAAAATGTGGGACATTCTGTCTGTCAATAGGACCTTTACAAAAATCACTTGGAGATTTTAACCCCCTCAAACAGCTATGTTCAGCAAATTATTTATAAATTCTTATGTATCAAGTGTTACTTGAATCCTAACTGACATTTTCATTATAAAATTATATATTAGTTGTAAAATATATATGAGCAAAAATCAGAGGCAGCATAGATAGAACTTAAGGGTATCAGCATAGGAAGGTGTGGGGAGAAATTGAAGATGGTGATGAATGGGTGGGATTTTGACAGCAAAAATAATGAAGCAAGTAAGGGAGCACATGAAAAAAAGTCAGAAGTCAGCCACACCATCCAGTCCCATTTGGAGCAGCAGATATGCCAATGTTCTCTCCCTAGAACATTTGGCTATGGGTAGAGTTGGATAAAGCTGCAGGGGTAATGTAGTCACAGGCAGAGCTTGCCGGGGAGAATGTTTTATGCTAGACCAAGGGATCTGACTTTATTTGGCAGGCAATGTGGAGCCATTGAAAACTTCAACAAAAGAATGGTATGTGCAAAGTGCTTTATAAATCTCTTAATCCACTTTATAGTTGTCTAGTGCTTTGCAGTTATGGATTACTGTTTGTGTGTCATTCTTTTTAATCCTCATCGTACCTTATGAGAGCATGCTGGTTGTCCCTATGTTGTAGAGAGACTGAAGCTTGGGAGGGTTTGGTGTTTCACCCCAAGTCTTATAACTAGTAAACATAGAACCCAGAGACTTGATTCTAGTGTTTTTGGCTCCAAGCTCTATGTTTTATTTTGTTTTGTTTTTGCTATATGTAGCGAAACTTTAAGAACAGGAATTGTTGCCCCGATGGTAGCAAGTATACAGCATGGTAAAGTACATACATGAAGTAAATTGTCATCAGAGATTGCTAACTGAAGCAAAAGAAAGGTGCTTAAGAAATAATGTGGTCTCAAATTAAGGTAGGTTTCATAGGGAATTGAAGGTTATTTAAATCTTAATTTTAGCCTTATTCTTGTTTTTAAAAAGATTTATTTTACTTTTAATTGTGTGTGTGTGTGTGTGTGTGTGTGTGTGTGTGTGTGTGTGTGTGTGTGTGTGTGTGTGCGCCCATGTGTGAATGTAGGTACCAGTAGAGTCTAGAAAAGGGCATCTGATACCATGGAGTTGGGGTTACAAGTGTTTGTGAGTCTCCCATTATGGGTGCTGGGAACTAAACTCCAGTCATTTTCAAGAGTAGTGTATTCTCTTAACCCCTGAGCCATCTATTCGGACCCCAGACTCTATTTTTAGAATAAAGAATACCAAGAGGCAGTAGGTAGAAGTATTGTGTCTTCTGTTGAGTTCAAATGTGGTTAGTGGAGAAGAGACCAGTAGTTTTCTGAGCTCACAAAACACTATTGCCTAAAATCTCTTCCATCTGACTCTAGGAAAGAGTCTCTACACAGAGCTATCTTGGGTGACTCAGGTCACATAGGTAACTCAGGTCACCTGAGAGTGGCTTTGCATTTGACAGTCCATGTGCCAGTAAGAATAGAAACCTGCTCAGACTGCTTTAGGATCTGGGATTCCTGTATCATCCAGTATGACAGCTAACCCCCAGGGGTAGCTGCTGGGTACCTGAAATGTGGCTAGTCTGGCATAAGACATGCTGCAGATGTAACATTTTGTTTTGTACAAAAATAATTAAAGACAACAGCTTAACACATGGTTATAGTTCATAACAGATTGAAACAAAAGTATTTTAGATATAACTTAAGCCAGCTAATTATCAAAATTAACTGTACTTGAAATCTTAAGAGACTACTCAGTGATTAAGAGAATTGGACTCTCAGAATACCTGGGTTCAGTTGCCAGCACTCACATATGGAATTTTCCTTTACATTATATGACTATATATTGCTGTGATTGGTTTAATAAAGAAGTTGATTGGCTAATAGCTGAACGGGATAAGGTTATGTGGGAGGGCCAAACTGAGAATAATGGCAAGAAAAGGGGAGGAGTCAGACGTCAGTAGACACAGAGGAAGCAGGATTTGTAGAAAATGAGGTAACAAGCCATGAACCACGAGGCTGAGGGTGAATAAGAATATGGGTTAATTTAAAATATAAGAGTTAGCTAGTAACAAGTCTGAGCTAACTCCCCAGCACTTACAATTAATAATAAGACTCTCTTGTGTTTATTTGGGAAGTGACCGCTTAGACACAGAGAAATGCCACCTGTACCTACATGGTGACTCAAGTCTGAAACTCCAGCTCCAGTGGGTCTAATACCCTCTTTTGGCTTCTTATGATACTGGGGATTCATTTGATACACAAACATACATGTAAAGTAAAAATAAATTGTAAAAAAATGTACTTATTTCTTTCCATGTGTTTGCTAGAAATTTTTAAATTACCTATAGGATTTTCAATATATATATACATATATGATATATATATACATATATGATATATATATGTATATATATACATACATATATATATATATATATATTATATTATATATATATATATATATGTTTTTCGAGACAGGGTTTCTCTGTGTAGCTTTGGAGCCTATCCTGGCACTCACTCTGGAGACCAGGCTAGCCTCGAACTCACAGAGATCTGCCTGCCTCTGCCTCCCGAGTGCTGGGATTAAAAGCATGTGCCACCAATGCCCAGCCTGATTTTCACTATATTTCTATTAGGCCATGCTGTTCCAGAGCTAGAACCAGAATATTCCAAGGCCTATGTTCATCCTGCCATAGGTGCTTTCAAAGGAGTGCTAATGATGGTAAAGACTGTAGCTAACCCAGTCAGTCACTGTTACTAAGCACTTTAATCCTGCCAAGTTAATCTTTATCATAATATGATGAGCTGAATATTATCATATATATGTAACAGATAATTTTATGTTATGGATGAGAAACAGGGAAATCTAGTAACTATCTCAAGGTCACAGACAGAGAAGAGCTGGTCTTTCAACTTACTGAGTTTGCCCTGGAGCGATCACGGAGGCTCTCATGACTCTGCTGAGTAAATCCCAAGGAGACACTGTTTTTCTTATTGAACATCAAGCAGGGCTTGAGAAATTGTGTTTATCAACTCATCTAATATCTTTATCAACCCCAGTAAATATTTATTAACCATCTTTCATACTGAACAAACAAACCAAAGCTCAGAAAGGCTACATGGTTTGTCCAGTAACTATTGTTGGAGCCCAGAATATCCAGCCTGAAATCATAGTTGCTGCTTAGCATTTTTATCAGTTTAGGAATTATATGTGAACACCTTTAGGGCCGTTCTGAGGCTAAATTTCAGTGAGTGGCTCTTCTCTCAGACTGGTTCCTGGGAACATGCCTTTTTCAAAATTACTTCAAGAGTCATATTCGAACCCAAATTTGGTGCTAAGCATCCCATTTAATCTGACCTTCTTAAGTACCATTTTGTTGAAGTTCCATTTCCTCATTCTCTTTGGGGAGCTAATTAAATTTAATTTTAGTTTTTTTTTTTAATAACAGGAAAGAAGCTGGGCATGGTGATCATGCCTTTAGTTCTAGCACTTGGGGAGCAGAGGCAGGTGGATCTCTTTGAGTTGGTCCTAGTCTGGTCTACACAGTGAGTTCCAGGCCACCCAACAGTACTTAGAAAGACTCTGTCTCAAATAAACCAAGCCAACCAATCAACCAAAACCCCCGTTATTTATCTCAAGTAGTTTCGGGAAGAGCTGGCCATTCATCTCCACTAAATCCCTGACCTCAGATCCCATCATCTGCCCCAGCACAGGGTGTGCAATGTTTCCATTAGGCAGAGGTAATCATAGATTTTAGAGATTAAACAGTCGGTCCTCTTGAAGACTTTCTTAGCTAACATCTAAGCCTTTGGGGTTTGTGTCTATGTGGGGGGTGGAGGTGGAGCTCAGAAGTGGTTAGATGTGAAGAAGGAACACCCAGCAGGAAATTTGGACTCTCAGAGAGTTTGAGGGGTTCTAGATGAGCGGGTAGGACTCCTGGACGTGAAGACAGACAGCACAAGCTGAGCAGAAACAGGAGTTTTGTGGAGTGTGTGTTGGGGAAGGTTAACAACAGGCCTTATACACCCTTCATGAGGAGACAAACAGTTGCTTTGTGACAGATCCAGAACTTGCAAGGAGATGTAAAATTAGGGCCCAGGTTTCATGGCAACCCAAGTTGACACAATAGCAAACAAGAATAGTTTGAGAGTCAGAGAAGGCCAATGCTGAGTATGTCACAGCTAGCTGGCTCTCCTTAGGCCACCTTCTCCTTATTTAGAAGTGCTTCCGTTGCTGCCCCGAGTTCCCCGGGTCTATAAACGACGTCACTTCACTGAATACAGCTCCAGACTTTAGGAAAACAAAATTTTGTATTTCAGCAGTGGTTTTCCTGGCCTTTTTCCCTCCGAAGAATTTTAGTTCTGATTTTTCCCGGTTTACTCTTGGAGTTTATAGTCATCAACGCTGCCTGTTCCTTCTCTGTTTCTTCCGCTCTAATGCAGGGTCTGCTGCAGAATAATGTACTGTCTGTTTAAATGTGATTAAAGATTTCAGTGTTTGCTTTAAACCAATATTTACCAGTAAAATCAGGCCAATGTAAATGTGCAGGCTAGGTAGAAAATACTGGCTTAAATCAATCTCCCTGGAACACACCACAGACAGACAGACAGACAGACACGGATTTTAGTGGGAATTTTGGGTTTTGTCAGGCCACTTCTGCCATTTTGGCCTTTTTTTTTTTTTTCAGCTTCACACATATAGCAAGTGAACACTGATTAAGAACATTTTCTAGATAATGTAATCCTAAACTGTTCAAAATAGTTTTGTCATTAGCAAAGGTTAGGAGTTCATTATTTTTCCATAGTGTTTCTTCAGACACTTGTAAACTATCATGCTATCTGGTTTAAAAGGTTCCCTTGAATTAGGAACAAATCAGTTACTTGACACAGCAGTAAACTTAGAATACTAACCATTTTTAAAATAGCTCATGCTACAGTGTTACTGCAGAAACAGAGCAGACATTGTGAGCTTGAGCCAACTTTGCTGAGTTACAGCTTCAATTTTGCAAACTTTCCCTTGATTCAGTTTATTCATTGGTTGGATTCGTTGAATGAGTGAGTTGTGGCTACACTCTGAATGAATTCTAAGTAGTTGTAGTGTAGATTAGGAACTACTTAGCCTAGCCAACCAGCCAGCCAAACAGAAAGACCTAGTTGACACCTAGCAGCCAGGTCTCAGGAGAAGATCACAGAAGGTCAAGATGGAGGGTTCCAGAGCAGCTCTCTTCTTACATGGTGAACTCCACAGTTCCCATACTGCACTTCTCCTGTGGGAGGGAGCACCGGTCTGAGTTGAGGATGGATGACTGATTCATCCATAAAGGCCACTGAAATTGCTAATGGCAGCCTGGAAGAGTGCTGGCTAAACAGCAGGCACTTAATAAATGCTTTCCTCATATACAGATGAGAGAAGATGTATTGACCATGTGTAACTTGCAGTATAGAAGTTTCCAGATTTATGGGCAAAATCAATGTCTATGTCTAATGGTGATAAATTCATTTGTTGCTTCCTCTAATTCCAACTGTTAAGAGCCCACTATACACCAGAGACTGGAAACACCATTAAAAGGGTGATGTTTACCATCATGATCATCGGTTGAGATTTTATGTGCATTCTGAATGAAATAATTTGAAGAAAAAACCAAACCAAATAAAGTATATTTATTATCATTAATTTACAAATGACAGGCCGGTAGACAGGAAGTGGTAAATAGAACAGGAAGGATCCAAGTGTGGGGACCTGGCAGTGGATTACACTGGTGATAGCAAGAGCAAATGCTCTAGTAGGCAAAAGAGTCAGTCCTTGCTGCCCTCAAGAATTATGTGGCCTGGGATGGGCACAGAAAGGAGCACAGAACATAAATAATGAGGGCATAATAACAAGCCAGGTAGAGGTACCCACAGGCAGAAGGGCAGGGCCCAAATGAAAGGAAAGCAGGGAACAGAAAGATGTCACATGGGATTTAGTGTCAAGGATGAACAGGGCAGGGGCAGAGTATGAAATGAGCAGAGCTGGCTGGATTTGGAGCAGGGATTGCAATCTCCTGAATGGGGAGAGGTGAGAGGAGGGGAGCTTGGGGCAATTAAGACAGTGAGTGTATTTAAGTGGGCTCTCACTGGGAAGTGGCCCCGGTTAGCAGTTGCAGAGGAGCCTCCTGTAGAGACCTAGGCTGAGAGCCATGCAGGGAAATAAAGGTGCTGATGCTGGGATGAAAGAAAACAGTTAGGTTCTAAGCCATGTTTTGGAAGCTAAAACTACAATGACAAAAAAAATAGATCTTCATAAGACGTGGGGTGCAAGCTGTTAACTCTCACCACGTTTTTAGCTGTGGAGTGGGACACAAGAGATAAAAGGGAAGTGGGTGGCAAGTGAAAAGATGCCTGGACCATGTGACATGGCCTGACTCTCACATAGTCACAGGAGTGAGGGTGGATCTCCAGAGAATGGACAGAGATCAGTTGTGGAGTGTCACAGAGGAGTGCCACATGCCTGGACACGTTCACTGCCTTCCAATTGGTGTATTTACAGATGACTTCAGCACCTCCTCGCTCCCTCTACATTTCACCAGGCCCCATTGGGACCTGTGCACAGCAAAAACAAAGCTATGAGTGACAATGTGTGGGTGATTTCCAATTCTTCGGGGCACATGCTTACTGTGGGAGGTTGCTCTCTCCTCTGAGTATGTAAGCTACCACACCAAGCCTTCCCTGATGGAAAAGAAAACCAAAAGGGCTCTCAGAAGCCAACCATATTTTACCCAACTCTTTCCTTCCCAGGTGGTAATACTCAGACCCAGAGCACAGAACGAACATCCACAAAGAGTGCAACCATTCTGTCTACAGTTTCTCCATCCAAGCTTGAGCATACTAAAAGTAAACACGGCGGTCACTACCACTGAGGTCCTGAAGGACCCTAGAGACCATTTCAGGGAGACTGATTGCTTTCCTTGAGTGGAGTGCTCGAGGGAGGTTTCCTGGAGGAAGGTGCACATTGGCAGTGTTCTGTAGGATGAAGAGGAGTATGTGTGGCAAGGGATAGAGGAAAATGGGAAATGCATTCTGAGCAGGGGAAATGACATCTGACAAAGTTAAGAGAGCTGATACTCAGTGGTGCTTAGAGTTGCTGCAAGGGTTGAGTAGTCTTACGACCATGGAGGATGCAGATGGTGCACTGCTGGAATTTACGAAGATGTGAAAACAAGCATGAAGAAGCCATTTATATGGTGTGGTGTGGGAAAGAGTTAATGTCAGAACCAGAGACATATAGAGTGCCATAGGGGGAGACGGGGATCTTTATTTTCAGGTTTTTGGGCTAGTTATTGGTCTTTTGCAAATTCTCAGCTGCTGTGTTAGCGTGAAAGCCACAGGCAACACAGAAATATGTGGCTGTGTCCCGTAAAATTGTCTGCAGAAGCAGGTGGCTGGCTGGTGGGATACTGTTTGCTAACTGTGTTTCAGAGGTCTTGAAAGCCTAAGGTTACTGTCTTGCCTGGGGGAGACAGGGTCTCAGCCTCACAAAAACTTTGTCATACTGAGCCTGCAGCCTCTCTTTACCTAAGGCTTGTCAGCATGCAAAGTTATAGGCAAAGGAAGAGAGGCAGCAGAGTCCACATGGTGCCTGAGCTGACCTTGGGCAGAACAGGGAGATCACTGGGAGATGATACAAGTGGGCCAATGAAATCAAAGTCTCTTGAGAGTGAGGAGGGAGACAGAAGAGTTACAAGAGTTGGGGGGTCTCAGTGATGTGATACAGGGAAGGTTTGATTTGCTGGCGTTGAAGACAGAAAGTGGCTAAGACTAGAGTGTGTCCAGTCTCTTGAAGACAGAAACAAATGAGAACGTGAATGTTCCTTCAGTCTCTATGAAGGATTAAGGCCTTGGTGAAACCTTGGTGTGTGAGGTTTTAAGTCACCATCACTCTGTAATGTCACCTCAGTGACAGAAAATGAACAGCATTCCCTGGGCATTCTAAGGAACCCTAACTATCCATAGTGAAGGGTGCCTTTCTATGCCACTTCAGCCATCACTTTGAGCGGAGTGGGCTAACGACAGGAGACAGGGAAAGCAGGCCATTTTCCTGTGGTGTTCAGAGTGAGAGACATCCCTCAAATGAAAGCTTCCCTGGGTCCCACAGTCTAAGATGCTCTGTGATGCAGAACTCCACAGGCAACACTCATAGAGCTTCCCAAGCCTTGACCTAAGGATTCATACCGAGGAAGGGCAGTGTGTGGGGGGAGGGGGCGGCGCGCTCTGTGTGTGAAGGTGAAGAGCAAAGTCAGAGTACACACTCCTTACACAAAGCTCAGAGTGTGGATGCCAGCTACCAGAAACCAGCCCTCACTCTCTACCCCATCTGCAGTGGGTCTCCCATCCCACCCTACCACACCATGACATCATTTGTTTCACAGGCAATGGCATTTGTTGCTTTTGAGTGTGTTGGAGGGAAATGACAAGCCGATTCTGCTGATGTTTGACAGGACAGCAGCAGGTGGATATAAGAATATCCTGCATATCCCTATTCTTAGGAAATGGCTTTGGAGACAGAGGCTGCTGCTGCTGGCACTAATTGTGGAGGCCACTAAGGTCAATAATGGCCTTGTCTGGACCTTCTCTCAAGCTATGTCTTCTCTCAAGACACTGATTTATAATCTCCTGGCCACATGAAAAGGTCCTAGACTAAAAGATTTCCCCCAAACACCTAACATAGGACCTTATCCTACGTGGATAGATGGTCAGCAAGAGTCACCAAGTATCTATTAGATAAAAACAAGTCACAGTGAAGCTGGATCTCAAATCTGTGATAATTTGACAAATTCATAATTTACCAAACATGTATGCTCACATGACCTTAAATATCCTGGGAAACTGCTCTGAAGTGAATCCTTGCAAACCCATTTTGCTGATAACAGTAATGCATTTCACAGACTGAAAAATCCACAGAGGTGTAATTGTATAGCTCATCCAAGGGAAAACGGAGTCTTGAGCCCAGGTCTTCAGTTTTTCTGGATGGAACTGAAGCATAGCTCATAGCCATACCTCTCACTTCTTCCTCCCTTATTTCTGGAAACTTGACCATCTTCTCCATACTAAATTAGCACCATCTAAAATCCTAGTAACAAAGGAGACAGACATGACAATCTGTACAATATGAGACATTGAGATTTAGAGTTGGTTGAATGCCTGCTCTGACAGGCATGAAACCTAAGAACTTCAGACTTCCCAGTGTCTAATAGCTCCTGAAGTAGGTGCTGTCTTCCTGATTTTAACAGCCAGGACAACTTTTGATTCATTAAGTGTCCAGTGTGAATCATCAATGATCTCATTTTCCCTTGATCCTAAATCTCACACACTTAGCGTGGTACCTTGCTATAAACACTATGATATAGGTCTACACCAGCACAAGGAGGGTGTTCCCTTGAAGGCAGGATATTTGCAAATACTGCTGCCACTAACAGAAATGTCCTGGTTATATGAAGATGTTCTTTGAAACTGATCTTTGATCTAAAAATTGAATATTAAAAATGGAGTGGCTTAGAAATTCTACTCCTAAGTCTCTTTCTTGAAAAACTTGGATGCAAAGCATTGTCCAGGGATGCCACAAGGAAGAACACTCAAGCCCTCCTCTTGTGGAGGCAGTGGTCCTGTATCTGCACTGGGAGGGCGAGGCTGAATTCTGTCTCAGTAAAAGACCTTCAAGAGGAGAGAGAGGTCAGTTGGGCCTCACTCCCAGCTTTATTGCCTGCTCACACAGGACCCTCATAACTTCTTTGAGGTCTATTTTTCAGCTCTGCATTCTGGATGTCTAGCCAGGTAATTCATAGAAGTCTCCCAGGTTTGATGGTTCATTATTTTCTCATTCATCTAAGAAATGTCAGGAAGAACCAGCTCAACACGGGAGAGTATAGCAGAGAGAGGAGGTCAGGTCAGCTCATCTCATCAAAACCTCTGCCACCTGAGGCCCTTTCAACCCCCTGAAACCTGCGTGTGCATAGTCATCACATGGCGTGTCCTGCCATCTTCCAGGCCTGCACTCTATCACTAGTCTGGAAAAAGGTATCTCTAAATAATGAAACTGTCCAACATCTGGGGAAGCGTGGCCAGTTCTCCAGAAGACTTTGTCAGAGGCTTGAACATCAGCAGCCCTAAATGGCTGCTTGAAGCTGGGGTGATGTTATTAACATTATGAGTTACAGGAACAGACACTATTTATTAGGATAATTCTATGTATGGGGTGGTGTGCCATGAGGGAGGCCTTTCCCCCCTCACAATTACCTACTCCTCCTGGCAAATCTAAGGAGTGTAATTATCTTCATTTTTCCAAAGAACCTGTGGCTACAGGAGGCTAACTAACTCTCCTGAAGTCATCCAGCCACAGCAGCATGGAAGAGCCTGTTTTCCTATTCAGGCCTGTAGGACCTAAAAGGCACAGTCCTTTTTCACCTACTAGGTTCCCATGGTGCTTTGCGGTGTTACCTTGCATGTTGACCTGCGGTGAACATCTGACAAGATGCAAGGCCAGGCAAGGCTAACTCAGACTACGCTTATTTGCAAAGTGATTGCACACACCACAGTATCTGACTCTTCGAGCAGCCTGGAGAGTGAAGCTAAGTGTGAACGTGGTTTCAAAGAAGAGATAGCATCTAGGGAGGCTATAACTCCGAGGCTTTCAAACCCCCTCACTATACAAATCACGCACTTGTCTAAACTTCTAACCACCCAGGGACATCATATTCCTGAACATTTTGTCTTGTGTCTTTAAAGACTTTCAGCTATTTATATTTGCAGTGCAAGATGGCTAACAGAGGGCCTTTCCCGGACAGATATTACAGAATAGCAGCTGTTGTTTCCTTAAAATTTCTCCCGGGACTATGAGTACATGATTTCCAAACAACTAAGATGAGTGTGATGGATCCTGGTCCTGTGTCTTCATAGTAATTGTTTTCTTCCTCTAAAATGATGGTACACATTGAACCCTTTCCTGGGGGCATGAACTGTACTAAATTTTGTACCATCTTTTCTGTCATTAAAGCCATAGTAGTTATAGTATTATAGAGTATATAATACGGAGCTTTCTCACAGTGTTTATATGAAGTAAATGTAATTAAATATTTCCACTAAATATTAGCCGTCTAATACTATAACTACTATGGCTTTAATGACAGAAAATGTAACGACATTTTCATGGAAGTGCATACTGTACTTTGGCCATATTTTCCCCTTACCCTTCTTCACTATCACCCTCCTGTTAGTCATCTTTGATTCTTAGATAGGCTTACTTCTACTTTCATGTTGAAAAATACATACATGACTTTATGTGTCTATATGAAATCTAGGAAACACATATGAGAGAAAACATGCAATATTTGACTTTCTAAGACTGGCTTAGTCCACTTACTATGATCTCCAGTTACATCCATTTCCCTGCAAACACCATAATTTTGTTCTTTAAGAAGCTGAAAAAAAAATCACAATGTATATTTGTAGCAGATTTCCTTTATTCACTTCTCTGTTCACTTCTTAGGTTGTTTCCATGACTTAGCTATGGTGAACAGTGCTACAATAAGCACTGATGGGTGAGTGTTCCTGGGACATGCTCACTTGGAGGAGTCCTTTGGGTAAACAGCCATGGGCAGTCCCACTACACTGTAAGTCAGATCTCATTTCCAGTGTTTGAGGAACTGCCATACTGAGGTCCATAGTGCCTGGGCTAGTTTACATTCATAACAGCAGTCTATAAAAGTACCTAAATCCTTGCCAGGATTTATTGTTTTTTATTTTCTTATTGCTGCCATTCTGACTGGGGTGCATGCCTGGAGCCCTGCAGAGGAGGGTGCTGGATCACCTGGAACTGTAATTATAGACAATTGTGAGCCTTCATGTGGACTGGGGGACTCTAACTCTGGAAAAGCAGCTAGGACTCTTAATATCTGAGCTTCTCTGAAGCCCCATCAATACAGTCTTAATTTCCATTTCTCCAATGGTTGGTGTTTTTTTTTTAAATGTCTTTATTGATCATTTGTATTACATCTTTGGCTCATTTATTGACTGGGTAGTTTAATGTCCTGTTTCATGGTTACATCTTTTGTATATTCTAGATATTAATTCTCTGTCAGATGTATATCTAGCAGAGATTTTCTCCAATCATGGGCTATTTCTTCATTCCACTATTCCCTTGCCATAAGAAGCTTTTAAATTTGATGAGATCCCATTTATCAACTTCTTGAAATTATTTCCAGAGCAACTGGGATCTTATCTGAAATGTACTTGCTATGCTATATCTTGAAGTGCTTTCCCTATTTTCATTCTAACAGTTGGAATTTCAGGACTTGCATTAAGATCGTTGATCCACTTGGAACTGATTTTTATGCAGGGTACGAGATAGTGACAGTTTCATTATTTTTACAGGATATGCAGTTTGGGCAACTCTATCTAAAGAGGCCATCTTTTCTCCAAAGTATATCTTTGGCATCTCTTTCAGAAATGCTGTGTGTGTGGTTGTATGGCTTTGTGTATGGTCCACTCATTCCATTGATATACACATTTTTGTGTCAGTATCATGCTATATTATTGTAGATATGTAGTGTAACGTGAAATCAGGTATGGTGACACCCCCAGAAGTATTTTTTTCCCAAGATTGCTTTGGTAGTCTCTGTCACAAATTACTTATGCTCTGACATAAAATTTAAGATGGTTTTCTATTTCTGTGAAGAATGTTACTGGTGTTTGATGGGTATTTCACTGAACCTGTGCATTGTTTTAAATAAGATGACTATTTTCACAATACAAATTCTTCTACTCCATAGCATAGAATGTATTTCCATTTTCTAGTGTGTTCCTCAGTTTCTTTCTTCGGCATTTTAAAGTTTCCAATGTAATGGTCTTTCACTTCCTTGGTTAAATCATTTGAAGGTTTTATTTATTTTTGGAGCCATTTGGATCATTTTCACAATTTCTTTCCTAGAATGTTTATTATTAATGTATGGAAAGTCTACTGATTTTTGATTCGTAATTTTATAACATGCCATTTTACTGAAAGTATTTGTCATACCTAAGAGTTTTCTGGTGGAGTCTTTAGGGTCTCCTTGTATAGCATCCTATGATCTGGAAATAAAGAAACTTTGACCTTTCTTTTCTCTCTGTAAGTCCTTTATTTTCTTCTCTTGTTTGACATTTCTAGCTAAAACTTCAAACACCATTTGAACAAGAGTGAAGGAAGTGGACTCCCTGTTCTTATTCCCAATTTAATGGAAAAACTATGAGTTTCCCCCCCCCCCATTTAATATGATGTTAGCACAGTTTTGCCATATATAGCCTTTATTGTGTTGAGCTATGTTCCTCCTATTCTTAGTCTCTTCAGGGATTTTTATCATGAAGACAAGTTGGCTTTATCAAAACACTTTTTTTTTCATACTACTGAGAAGACAGTGTGGTATCTGTCCTTGAGTCCATTTATTATGTAATTTATTACATGTATTAATTTTCCTGTGTTGAACCATTACTTTATCTCTGGAATGAGGCTAACTTGATCATGGTAATCATGGTAAATGATTTTTTATGTGCTCTTGCATTCATTTTACAATTATTTTATTGGATTTTTTGGTACCTGTATTCACTGTGGTCTATAATTTTCTTTTGTATTACCATTATCTAGTTTTGGTATTAGGGTGATCCTGGGTTCTCAAAAACTATTTGGGCATGTTCCTCCCTTCCCTATTTTATGGAATAGTATGAGAAGTATTGGTGTCAGTTCTCCTTTGAGGGTCTAATAGTATTCAGTGGTGAATACACTTGGGCCTAGACTTTGAGTTGGGAAATTAAAAAATAGTTTCAATCTTATTTCTGATTACAGATCTATTTAAGTTATTTGTTTTATCATGGTTTAATTTTTTTCAAGGCATGTGCCTCGAGGACTCATAGAATATAATTTTGTTATATTTTTGCTGTTTGTGTCCTTAGGACTAATCTGAGTTCAGTAATCACTGCTGTATCTGTTTCTTAATTAATTTCCAGGAATGTTTTTATTTCCTTCTTCATTAGTCACTCAATAATATGTTGTTCAACCTCCACAAAATTATGCATGTTGCTTTTAGTTTCTAGTTTTATTCCATTGTGATAAGATAAAATACTAGAAATCATTTCAGATGTATTTGCTGAGAATTTTGAATTAGCAGCTATTATCTTTCCGAGTTTGAAATACATCATTATAAGCCTCCTGGATTTTAAGATTTCTGTCAATAAATCTGCAGTTATTCTGATGGCCTTGCCTTTGTATATTGCTTGGTATTGTGTTCTCTTGAAATTCCATTTGGAAGTTTAATTGATTTCTTTGAATATACCTATAATATTAAAATTTTGGCATTTTATTCAATTCACTCTTATTGGAAGACATTACTGTGGGGTTGTTCATTTTTTGATGAACTTCCTGCCTTAATTTTTCATGTTTCTTGAATACTCATGCTGTGGCTTGCGCACTTGAACTTGCTTGTTGGGTTTTCTTTTTTCTTTCCTTAATCACTCTTATTCTTTCAGGGAAGGTGTTTGGATTTCCAATAAAGACTAGCTTGTAATAACAGTGAAATGTCATTTTTCTCTTATAGGCTTATGTTTGTTGCACCAAGTCAGTGCCCTTGTACCCTGGTTGTAGAGTACTACTACAAAAGCAATCAGTGTTGAGCCCATTTAAAGAAAAATATTCCAAGTGTTTCTGTCATTACAGTTCTCTATAGTGAGATGGGAGTCAGGGATAGAAGAATCACTCAGATTCTTCATGGGTTCATGGGTCACCTAGCCTGGAGTATGTATGGAAGAAGCAGGAAAGAGCCTGACTCAACAAGGGAAGTCAAGAACTGAATTCCAAACACTGTTCTCTGACCTCCACATGTGGCCCACAGCATGCTAGTGCACACACACACACACACACACACACACACACACACACACACACACACTACATTTACAACTAATAATCTCTAGCAAAAGGTGCCTTATTATCAACATACAATAATCAATAACAAACAGTAACCCATTAAAATCTAATCATTGCAGGCTATAAAGGAACGGCGACAATATAGTGTGCACCAAGATGCCACTCACTAGTTAGGAGCAAAGCAGAGAAAAGGAATAAGGTGGAGCAAAACTTGAGATTTGTATTGATGGAGAGAAAAAAATCAAGGGGAAAAAGTAAACAGAAGTTGGAAACACCAGGGGCTGGGGAGAAGAGAGGCAGGCAGAATGGAAAGAGAAAGATGAAGCAATGTAACCAGATAGTTCACAAATCCCAGGCCTCAGGGGATTGAGACATAGAAATCCCACAAACCAACTGGTGTAGGCTTTTTGGGAAAGCCCATTAAAAAGAAAAACAAATAAAAATTATAGAGTTTTAAAAAGAAAGAAAAGATAAGGGAGAGGAAAAGAGCGACAGAGACAGACAAGAGCAAAAGTGAGCTGGCCTGCTAACTGACAGTAGCTTAAATAAAGGAGCATATGAAGGGGGAGAGCTGGATGGAGTAGAGCATTTTCATGAGGTCTTGCCGGATTGCTGAGTGTAGTCTCTCTTTTGATGTTCCTTTAGGGGCCACCTGGTCACAGTTTTGGGAAGTCCTTTGGGGTTTGTATTGCAAATGCTGTTCTTGCCTCTAGAGGTCCTCTACAAGGTCAAAGTATAGTTACGAGTGCTGGTCCCACCAGTGGACAGTCTTTCGATCATCAGGTCATAGACATGCTGCTCAGTTCTCTGGATTCTCCAGGGGTCCAATCACAAACTGTGTTTTCATCCCTACATACTGTGAGGGCAGCTCACAGATGTCAGTCTCAGCTTCACAGATGATGTTGCAAAATTTGGCCCTACCCTCGTGCAGTGCTTTGTCTGGTCCGGTCCACAACTTGGAAACCAAGTCTATGTTCCCCTGCAGACTTTGGCTCTGGCCAAGTCTCACCTTTCTGAACACTGTGGTTTTGATTCAGTTTTTCCCCTGATCTCTACAGGCATTTTGCCATCTAGCCAGGTTCCATGACAGTCCAGATAATTCCAGATAGTCCCATGACACTTGCTCTGAGTTTCCAATAGTACAATTCACAGAGGTCTGTGACCCCCTGAGCCACTGACTCAGTGGGGGGACTTGTAAAAGTGGCGTCTGGTTGTTGTTCCAGTTTACTGCCAAGAGGGCAGGCTCTTGCTATTGCTTCTCCGCCCTCCACTGCAGGTGTAATTTTCCCTCCTGCATCTGTCTGCTGTTGTTCTCTTAAAAGTGTCTGTTACTGAGTCTCCAGTGTGGTTCTGATGCTTCTCACTGGAAGGAGATCCCCACACCATCTCATCCTTACACAATCCATTTTACCTTGTTCTGCAGTTTCCCATCATACTTTGCAAATGACAGATTTTTCAGTTGTCACCCATCTATCTCATCTGATAACTGTTATCCAGCTTTCCTGACTACGCCTGCAAGTCACCCAACATCTTGGATCCTCCATCCCTGCAACTCTTACAAAGTTTTATATATGACAGAAATGTATCAGTGTCTTCTACTTTCTATCCAACGAAAGCACACATTAAATAAAAGTCTACATAACCTTTCATCTATCTGCCTCATAACTGGTTTTATCCCCATTTGAGAAAGTGGTAACTATTTGAAAGTGGCTACATCAATCAACATAATTGCCATGTGCAATAACTTGGATAAGCAAAGCATAAATGTATGGCAGAAGAAGCCATATTCTAAAGCAAGTGGCAAAACAAAACAAAACAAAACAAAACAAAAACACAATTCAATTTTTGAAAGTTCTGAAGAGGCAGAAAAACTGAGCTGTGACATTAAAAGTCAAGCTAGCTTGACTTGGTTAGCTTGGCCATGTAGGTAAACACAAAAGGAGTCAAGGTTTCTATGGGGTAGGCCATGATCCAGCTGTTGTTGAAGCTTATTTTATATAACTCATTGATCTCTATAACTGTGATTTGTGTAATTTTTCTCTCTACACGTTTACTACGTGTTGACAATTATTTGAGTTCATTTCACCAATATAAAATGTTTGAGTGAGGCTTAAAAGGAGGTAATTAATTCACTGAGGGTATTATCCTCAGAAGGAGATACTGCAGGTGTCTAAGTGCCCTGGTTAGTTCTCTCGAAAACTGTTATAATAGACATTTTCCCTACCATGATGACCTTTGTTTTGATATAATGTTAACAGGAAGACCATTGCCAGAGATGGCACCATGCTGCCTGAACTTCCTACCTCCTAACGTGTAAGCTAAATAAAAAAGGCTACTTCCCATATCTGCTAACCAGCTGAGGGCATTTTATTATAGCGATGGAAAACAGACTGATACAGTGTTACATCTCAATAGAAAGTTTATGGGGAAAGACAAAAGACTCTGATTCCTTGTGCTTTCACATTTCTTACTACCACTTGGATGTTTTCCTCTTGCCCTTGCTGTTATGTTTTTGAGCTTATTGATGAAGAATATACTATCTCTAATTTTGAAATTTCCCACTAAATTTCAACTATGTTATCAGTCAATTGGTTATTCTTGGCTGTTGAAGATAATAGTGTAGTTCAAAGAGGGTACTCTATCATTTAAAATGAGTGTGTGCTCAAGTAAACATCACTAAATTTCAATTTGAGTATATCTACCTATAAAACTGTGGCTATATTGCAATGAAATAATATGGGCAAAGGCCAACAGAATGTCTGGCATAAACATCTTCTTGACCCTTAGTATGACTTCATTCTTTCAACACTTTCACTCCACACTTGCCCAGCCATTATTTAGCATGAATTCCACTGTATTTACTAGTAACTAAAAAACAAACAAACATGCAAGATGCTTGAATTGATGTATATGTTTTGGTATCAAGTTGACAAAGGAAGGGATATTTGTGATAGCTAACTATGATAGTTAACTTGATTTAATGAAGAACTGCCTGGTAGATTACTGAAGCACAGCTCAGGATGAGTCTGTGTTCTTGAGGGTTCTGACCCAATCAATGGATGGCATTTTTAGGAGATGGGACCAGGATAAAGGAAGAAACCAATGAGAGCATGTTCTTGGGAGAAATCTCATGCCTTAGTCCCTTCTTGACTTTCCTGTATCTATGATTCCTATCCACTGGGGTGTAAATAGCATCCTACGCTACTCCTCATGTCAATGATGTCAAGTGTGTGGAGTCAACCTTAGAATGAACTCTGCAAAACTATGACCTAACAATAAAAGTTGTGTCAGGTGCTTTGTCGTAAGTGCACAGAATCTCTACAAAGACCATTCCCCCACCCCAAGAATTTGGAGAACTACTGCCATTTCCTACACTTTCTTTTCTCCTTCCATAAATGGAAAGTGTCAAGGGCTACAGGACCAGGCTCTCTCACAGATGCACTCCTTGAACCTCGGCAGGACCTGACACACAGTTTCTCCATCTGCCCACGGTTTCTCAATAACTGTTATCAAAACCTTTACAGTGTCCACAAACTTCCAACCTCACTTCAGGCTTCTCACTTTATCCAAGGGAAGATGTCCCCAGGAAGGCAAAGGGCCTTTTGAACCCTGTCTATGTTCTTGCTCATGCCTGAGAGATGGCCTTTCTCATTCACAGCTCCCAGGTTACTCACTGCCTTACACTATTGCTGATGGATCCTCCCTCATCCTATTGTTCTTTGGTCTGGCTCTTTGACCTGCAGACACAGTTGCGTTCTTCTCATCCAGCACAACCTAAAAGTTTTCCTGTAGCCCCTGCTTCCATAAATTCCCATTGTTCTCCTTTTATTGCCACCTTCAAGGCAAGCTCCTTTTTTTTGTCTGTTTGCTTTTGAGACTGGGTTTCTCTGTGTAACAGCCATGGCTGTCCCGGAACTGGCTCTGTAAGGCAAGCTATTTTAAGTTCTGTTTGAACTTCCTTTCTAGAGCCTCATTCAAATATTTATAAACTTTCTTATGTTTTCAATATTCAATTGCAGCTTGCTCTTCTCCACTTGCCCCCCTCCCCCAGTTTAACATATGTGAAACGTATCTCTCTACTGTACTCTCTTACCTGGCAATGTTATTGTCATTTAGATGTCCCCAGACCTGTGGTCTTTATCTGCTTTCAAAATGTCAAAAATATCTATATTTCCAACCAAGCACTGCATCTCACCTCACAGTTATTCTACAAATTCATGACAAAACATATTGTTGTAGGACAGAAATGTTTCATTCAGAGAAAACAGGACACCAATTTCCAAACTCAGCTGTTCTACTAGCTCACTAATAGCAAGCAAGCAAACAAGCAAGCAAGCAAGTAAACAAGCAAGCAAGCAAGCAAGCATTTAGTCTCTGGATTTTTTTCTACGTGAAACAAAGGACTGGAAATCACCGTGATGACTTTTCTGGCTACAAAATTCTGTCATACCATGTTTAGAAGATAACCGTCATCTCCTCTGCTGACAGTCCACCCCTTTCTCCTGCATTCCATATTCTTATTGACAGCTTGGGTTCCGAGTACAACATTACATTCATTTCTTTGAGCAGTTTTTTCCTGGACAATGCTGGGACTCCTTATGAAATCCTTTCAGATACTTAAGGGATGTGACTGGATTCAAACTCAATGTTTCTCCATTTCTATGACTAGACACCATCTCTTTCCACTCAAAAGACAAGAGCATTGTGTACCTCTGCTGGGACCCTTCTTCATGATGTAGACTGACTTAAAGCGATTCTGTTTTACCTGAGGGCAGGAATTGTGCCACCTTTGTTCCTAGAAGAGCATCACTAGAAGAGTACAATTGATGGAAAACAAATGAATGGATTAAGAACATAGTATTGCACTTACATGAAGTTTTAAAGTTCTGTAGTTGTGCCCGATGGTTATAAGTACATGCCCTGTGGCCTTGATTATGAGTTCTGTTCCAGGATCCCATGGTGAAAGGACAAAACCAACTTTGGGACTGTGTCCCCTGATCTCCACATATGTGCTGTGGCACATGCACGACCACACTTTTATACATACATCTTGCACACATGTACACAGTAATGATAAGTAAAGAAAGCATGTCCTTAAGAAACTGCCAGGTAGACAAATTATCCAGCAAGAACGCTGGGGAACATCTGTGGCAACTGAAGCACCATGCCAAGCCAAGCCTAGTTAGTGGCTTCTGCTTTCCAGTCAGATTTGGTTCCAGAGAAGCTCCACAGAGGCTGGTGACATCATTCTCAGTTCCAGTATGGGTCATTTTCTTCTAAAATATACCATTGTTGTATTTAATAAACAAACAAACATACAAAATCTGGGATGTCCAACAGCCTCCTTTAAAATTCAGATGAAACTGTGCTTTTTAATTTTTCTTTTTCTTTTTTTTTTGGTTTTTCCAGACAGGGTTTCCCTGTGTAGTTTTGGAGACTGTTCTGGAACTGGCTCTTGTAGACCAGGCTGGTCTCCATCTCACAGAGATCCACCTGCCTTTGCCTCCCACATGCTGGGATTAAAGGCATGCGCCTTTATACCAAAAGATGTCTGTCCATCTGAAATTCAAATTTAAGCGTGCTGTATTTTATTTGGATACTCTGAAGGAGAG
Source organism: Cricetulus griseus (assembly GCF_003668045.3). Classification (NCBI taxonomy): domain Eukaryota; kingdom Metazoa; phylum Chordata; class Mammalia; order Rodentia; family Cricetidae; genus Cricetulus; species Cricetulus griseus. The sequence goes on from NC_048595.1 coordinate 47,181,998, forward strand.
GACTCTGTCTCTGAAGGAGACAACCATCTCTGTTGTATGATGTTGTGTTCAGACATGGCTTGGGGAAGGAAAGAGCAAACAGTGCTGCTCACCCATCTGCACTTTGCCTCTGAGTTTTTGCCCTGACTGGAGCACAAGACAGGTTCCTCTAATCTCGACCTTCCTTTACCGCCCAAAGCTCCCTCTGTAGGCTGTGTATCCCATTACCTCATTGTCTTCACCACTTGAGAATACCTTATTCTTTTAGGCACATGTTTTGTGTCTCTTCCTTCTCCAGGGTGAAGGGCTTTATCAGATTCAGGGCTGTATCACCCTCTGCAAACAGAACAAAGCCTATTCTAGGAAACACTTAAATAATCAAAAGAATATGGTCAGTGCTGTAAATGAATATAGGGGCCATTGAGAACTAAGGTCCATAGGAAGGAAACTGAATGTGGGTTACTATGGACAAAGAGGCTTCCAGGGGGAAGTGGGCTTGTACCAATGTCACAAAGGAGTGGTTTGGAGAGAGTAGGAACTGAATTGTCTGAAGAAGCTGAGGAGAATTTTCTGATATACGTGATCTTCTCCCTCAGCTCTTCTTCCCAGGTCTTGAGAAGTTAGTTGGAGGAGGCAAAGGCTGCTTAGATTCAAAATGCTCCTTGGATGATTCTGCTAGGACCTCTCTACCACCCACTACAGAGGATGGATGAGATCGGGCAAGGAAGAAAACCTGAAGAAATGACGTCATCTGTACAGAGCTAAGTGAGAAGAGCGCTCATTGAAGAGAAGGAGTGCTAGGTTTCAGGTGATATAAGCACAGAGACAGACTCAGCTCCTGGGAAAATGGAAACTACAGACTACAGGGAAGACTTTCAGATGAAAAAACGGTGAAAATAGGAATTTGACACTATTGCTTATGCTGGGGTCAGGAAACTATGTTATACCAAACACAGTCTGTGATTTTGTTTTAATCAAAGTTTTATTGGCACTCAATCTCAGATCATTTGTGGAAGTACATAACTCTAGCAGGAAGCTTTTTTCTCTAAGTTGAGCATTGCTTGCTAGGATGGCTGTGTTTCTTAAGATTCTGCCATTGCAGAATCACTTTGCTGACATATTGGACTAAGTTATTTCATATGAGTTGAGCTAATTCATATCATAATTATGATCTTGTACTTATTAATTCCTAAACATGTATGAGAAGTTTTCATGTTTAAATATGAGATTAAATGACCGATCCCATTCTCACATGATTTGTGAGTCCTAGATCTTGTTTCTCATCTGCCATTTTTACTGTTTTCCGTTAATACAAGATTCAGCTAGCATACACTGGTGCTGTTGCATGGCCTTAAACTGGTTCCAAATAGGAAAACAGTTATAAATAACCACATTAGCAAGTCCAAATGTCTTCCTGAAAGTGATATCGGACAGTGAGTAGTCTGATGTGAAATTTGGTTCCCAGCAATAGCACCAGACACATGAGTAGACCTGGTGTCACAGCTATGTTCTCCAGTGACTCTAAAAATATCTGCTCTTACCTTTCCCCATTTAGTTACACAAACAGTAACCTCCATTCTTGCCACTCTAAGGCCTACTTCTGGGAATGAGTTCACATCTTAGGCGAATGACTTGCATTTGGTGTTCAGCCAGCCCCCTTCTGGATTATGGTAATGTTTGGTCATTGTAACATTTTAGTTAGATCATGGTGCAATCTCTGGAGGTCTACTGTACAGCACTGTAACTATTCTCAACAACAATGAATTGGAAATGTCAAAATTACTGAGAGATTTTTAAATGTTCTTACCATACAAAATAGGTAAGAATTTGAAGTACATGATAATTGGCTTAATTATTATAGACATAGAAAAACATGTTGTATATCAAAATACATACAATTTTAATTTGTTCATCACACCTTAATAAAGCTGGGAGTGGGGTGTGGGAGGAGCTTTAAATCACCTCCTACCCTTGAGGGTGACATGAATGGGAAATACTCCCTTGGCGATAGTTGATTATAAGCACTTACTTAAAAAAATGTATCCATAACCCACTGTGGAGGGTGGTGGGGTTACACAGGTGAAGAAAACAAAAATCTGAGATTGACTTATCAATAACCAGTCTCAGTGCCTTAATGGGGTTATTTCTAACACAGACAACTGAATTAGAGTAGTGACAGCAGTGGCAGCAATCTCTGGGTGGAATGGAAGCCCATAGGATGACATCTGTAACAAAGCCTTGGCTCTTAGCCTTGGCTCTTCTTAGGGGAAGTGATTGCCAAGTGAGAAACTGAAGGGGATGCACAGTTAACAAAGTTGGAGGACAGGAGCCACAAGAAGAGCAGGTGTGAAGGCTTTGAAAGAGTAGCACTCCAGAAGCCCTGTTAATGCTGACAAGCCAGGTATTACCAAAGAGCTTTCTAGTAGATTCTAATCACCCTCTGATATGTTGCACAAGGAAGCAAGACCTCTGGCTTTTATTCTGCCTTCTGTATTGCCAAACCCTGGCCAGTTACTTCACCATTTGAAACATCACATTTCTCATGTGTCAAACAATGCTAAGAATCTACCAGCAGGGCTTTGTAGGGGTTCAGTGAAACGCTGTGTGGGAAAGTGCTTTGTAACCTCCTAAGTGCAAGGGATTATTTTTCTAATTCCGGCCACCACCCAGGGCACTCCCTATTTCCATTCCCCATTGCCTGTCCAGATTTACTCAGCTAATGCAAGCTAATTTTAATATCATCTGCTGACAGTAAATCAGAAGATGATCAAAAGCTGTAAGACCAGTTTTGAGATTCTCCTGGGCCATAACAGCATAGTCTATGCATGATGTCTTTGCAACAGATAACAGTAAGGTGACCAATGGGGAAATTTATCAAACTGGGAAATCTCTTACTAGTTTTGTTTTATTTGGCAAATGGGGAAACAGGTGCAGGGAGGGTCTTATGAGCTGACACAGCTAGGGAGCAATGCTGGTTGTGGGCTTACCATGCATTTCCAACAGCTACTATGTCTAAATCCAATGGGTCAGTTAAGCTTTCAGGTCTTTTTCAAGCCTTCCAGAAACCAATATGGCAGTATAGCACAATTTAGAAGCCATTAATCTGTCTCCTCCTACCATAGTGTTATAGGGTAATGCAAAACTCTGGCTTATGGGCTAATCACTTCTCTCCTAACAATGGATTGGCCGAGCAGTAAATTTCAAGCTTCTGGAGAAGCTTTTCTCATTGTAAAAGCCCAGTGACTACGTTCTACGCATCACTCCAATCAATCACAAACTAGCAGAAGGCCAGTAACAGTCCTTCGGGGAAAAGATCATCATAACTCACATGGGTGGAACTCCCAAACCTTCCATTTTGGAAAAGGGTTGAATCATAGCATGGGTAAGAAAATCGAGAGGATGGATTTATGGTTTAATTATGACATAAATTGCTCTCATGTTATTACTTTATTATATCAAATATATGTACTTGCAAAAACTTGTTTTTCTTGGGCTGAGGATGTAGGGCAATGGAAGGACATCTGCCTAGTATATGGAAGGCTCAAAGCTGATTACCTGACATCTCAGAAAGGAAGGAGGTAAGAAAAACAGTAAGGAAGGAGAAAGGGGAAAGGGGAAGGAAACAGGCAAGAGGAAGGCAGAAAAGAGGAAAAGAGAAGGAAGGATATCAAGGAAGGAAGAGAGCAAGACAGGGAAAGAGAAGGAGAAAAAGAAAAGTCATCCTCGTACTTTACTCTTCTATTTCTAAAATTTAAGGTCAGGCAGCTTTTACTTAATTAAAATGAAAACCAAACACTGTCCCTGAAGCAAGAAGATTAGGAATTAGAGTTCAACTTGACCCCCTGTTCACTATATCAAAAGGGTCTTGGCAAGACTTTTAGCCTCTCTGGGCCTCAGCTTCTTCCTCTGGAGCAGAGAAATAGTGTAAACCTTGTAATCTTTGTAAACCTTGGAGGTCACATGGAATAGGAATGACAACATTAAAAATGTGAAAGTGGCTTGAAGATTATCATCTGTGACTCAGTTGACCATAGCCTTCTATGTGCTGGAAGACATCAAAAGAGAAGGGCTCTTTAACATAGTAGCAAAAGAGTGCCCTTAAATTATTAAACATTACCAACTGTAATAAAAAACCTGCCTATCCTGAATTAGTAGTCTTGTGAATTTCACAGCTGTGTGAAATCTGGATAAATTTCTAGTTTGTACTGTGGTCTATAGATGTGCAAATATGTATGAATATCTCAGATAGCTACAGTCCATATATAGACACATGTACACACATATATGCATGCATGATTTCATCTCCCCTTTTTAAATAGGGAGAAAGTGGAGCCTCTTTGCATTTAATAGCCTCACATTCAGAGCATACCCAGTCATGATTATGATTGTCGACAATTCTCTGTTAGAGGGTCTCAGGCAGAAGAGTTGAAAGAACAAGAAGATAGGCCATCTGTGAGGCTACATTTGGCTTCTGGAAGTAGACTCTGCTTGGCCATCAGTGGGCTATTTATCCCAGCCAGGGCAGAGAGACTTCCCTGGTGTAGAACCACCATTTGGCCTTAACTCAGATCCTATGGAAAATCATAAACAGTTAATGTGCAGCATGCAGGCCTTGAATACATGTAGTCCGCCTTTGGAATCACAGCTACTCAGACTGCCGTTATCTATAAATGTTAGCTAGATGCATAAATAAGAGGGTGGCCAGTACTGGGAAGCATTCTGAACCAGCAGTCAGGCCAATCCAGCCCAGACTCTATCTTTAGTTGCATGAGCACCGGGGCAGCCACTCCAAACTGCTCTCCCAGGCAGATGAAATGAGAAGCTGGAAATAGGCTCTCCTGGCCTGTCTCTGAGTGGGGAGATGGTGTGCTATACTCTCCTCTCCCTCCCCACACAGTCTTCAGGTCCTTGGCCAGCAAGAAGAAGGGAGTCCAGTCAGCATGGTCCTCTAGGCTACGTGCAAGAACACACACTGCCTGCTAAGCAGATCCCAGGACTCAGTCGGCACTTCTCACTTTGGTGCTCACTGTCTCTTTTAAGAAAACTTGGAGGTGGTGGGGAAGAGAATGAAATACTATAGAAAATCAATTCATTTAAGAGAGCCACTAACTTTCTCTACCACTCTACTTTTTACCGGGTTAGCTTGTCAACCTTGAAAATCTCCCAGGGCTAAAGAGGGGCAAAGAGGGAAGAACAATAGAGAGAGTAACATTCTCTCTGAGTTTACGTTGTGTAGCAAATGTTCTCAACATACATATGGCTGAGCTTTTATTTTCCCTTGGCAAACAAATTTACTTAGTGTTTTAATAAAGTTCTTCAGCAGTGGCTGCTAAGAAGCCAGGGCTCTCCACTTCACAGACCATGGAGGCAGCCTGTCAAAGTCTGCAGATAACCCATTCTGTGCAGAAATTGGCAGTGGCATCCCAGATCTCATTGTATAGAACGAATTTCCTTAATTTGCCAGTGAAGTTCATGAAGTACAAATTTAATGCAAACTTCTTTTACCTCAGGTAAGAAAATAATATGGAGAGATGTCTGTAAGCTGGCAAAATTGGAAAAGCTAACAATGGCACCTTTGTTAATGAGCCGCAGGTTATCTGAAACCAAACAACTACTGGAAATGGGAAGGGCCCAGAAAGAAACCCTGGAATATAAACATCCACTAACAAAATGGGAAAAGAATCAAGGATGCTAGGGAACAATGGATCTAATACAAGATCTAGGAACACCATCAAATCCAGTAATTTTCTCTAAGATGCTGAACCAAACTCTGTGTCTCTTCAGTATAGTACAAGAAGATGTGTTAATGGACCTATGATAAGCACAGAGACCAGCTGAAAGGACAGAATTAATCCCGAATGTCCAACAGATGGAAAAGCTCCTTTGAGGAAGGCAAATGCTGCTACCTCATCTGATGTGTTGGTTTCAAGAGTCACCATGCAGCAGGAAGCCTCACTTCTGTTCTCACAAGTTGCACATAATGCACATAACAAAAAATGCCTACATAAGAGTTTGTGAGATGTTCACATGAATAAGGACTGCTATGAATAAGACCTAGCAAAAACAAAACATTCGTTGATTCAACAGGCATGTGCCAGCCACTCTTGTTTTATGGAAACAAATCAAAACAACAAGGGCTCTTGTCCTTATGGAGTATACAATTCATGTAGCAATGTTCATACACTCCTGACAACAGCAAGGGAAGGTTATTATCCCAAGGGGGAATCTGGGGTTTTATACAATAACTTGCCTAAAGTCAAAGAACTAGTAACTGGTAAAATAAAATTTGAATCCAATTCTGTATATTTCCAAAGTTTGAGTACTTAACTACTTGGCTACACTACCTCCTCCTGTTAGCCATAGCAACAGCAGATTCTAATGAGGCCAGCATGCCAACTACCCTGAAATCACTCGGAATGGAAGAAGCATGCTCTGTTGTTTGTGCTAAAAAGACTGCAGTGTACAAGAACTCAACCCACTGCATACCAAGTGCCCACCAACTGCAGAGTCCCTTTTATCCAAAATTTGTTAATCAGGCATGTATTAAGCCTTAGAATAGTTCATATTGACATAAAATATGACACAGATTTGTCTTCAAGAAACCTACTGGGCAAGAAAAGCATGCAAATGAATTATATCGAATGATAGCATAATAAGGCAAGCAAAGGTAAGTCCAGGATGCCATGAAGAGTGCTACAAACACTTACAGGGCCCCAGAGGAGGGGATGTTGACTCCTGAGTAGAATTTTAAGCAGCTAGAATTAGGGAAGAAAGAGGAAGTGGGGTGGGAAAGTACTGACATGCTCTGGGCAGAGAGAATGACGTGCAGGAAAGCGAAAGACAGCTTGGTGTTTGAGGAATTGCAAGTATTTGAGCAGAAAGGAGAGAGTGAGAGAAGTGTTCCTCAACTGGGTGTACTGTGCTTTATCAACATGTCTGCTTAGAAGGGACTTGGGACAGGACAGACACTGGACAATGTACTGAGTCCAGTAGGGAGCTTTCAAAACTATAGCTATATAAAACAACAAAGAGAATAAAGGAATAGAACAAAATAGAAATACCAGATGTCACATATGTAGCAAGCTAAGTATTGTTTCACAGAACATGTGGGAACCGAGTCACAATGTAAATTGTATTTCTCATTGTCAATCATGATTAAAAAGAAGAATGAAAACCTTTAGTCTACTCCACACTGTGTATGGGGCTTGCAGAGTCAATGGGGGACCTACCATCCATCTAGTCCTTCTGGAGACAGAGGCTGCCAGGAACAAACCAGTCTTACTTTCTTAAACATTTTCCATATTTCAGTCCACCAAACATTTTAACTCTCAGGTGGCTATGCAGATACAACCTAGGATCAGGGGCATACAGTTCTGATAAGCCACAGGTATTTCTACTGTAAAGGACTGAGAGGAAAACGGGCACACTAACTGAAGTTGCAAGTGATTCCAAGAAAGCCTGAAACCTGTAAAAAGTTCTCGGGCTCTGTGATGTTTTCCAGCAAGTGAGTCACCCAGGAGCAGAGCCAAAGCCTGAGTCACAGAGCACACCCTGCACAGCACCTTTGTCCTCTGTTCCTTTATGGGGGTTCCCCTAGAAATTCCTTTTGGACTTATCTTTTATTTTCTCCCCTAACTTAGCCTGTCTCTTGCCAGGTTTTCCATCCTTTGATTTTTCCTTTACTGTTTCTCTTCTTCTGTCTGATTATCCCAGATTCATAAAAATATAGGCAAAATAGAAAGGAAACATGCATAAAACATGGCTTTGAAAAGAAAGAACTTAAGATTTGTTTTTATATACATACTACTGACCCATTTACAAAGTACAAGGAGCAAAGAGAAAATTGATGAAAGTGGTTAAATGAGTACTTTTAAATGAAATTATCTAACTAATTTGGGCTATAAAGATGAAAGAGACTGATCAAAAATGAATACAAACTTCACTTTGGGTTTAAACAAATTAGGTTTGGTGGCCACTGTCAGGAGGGTGCCCCAGAAAGTAGTGTCTAGTGGGTCAGCACACACACTCATCTAGAAATAAACATCAGAGGTTCACTCTACTCCACTGGTCTACCTTCTGTAAAAATTACTTCACCTCTCTTCTGTAAGGCATAAACAATGATTCCTTTGGGCGCAGCCACAGACTTTTTGAAAGTGATAGAAAATATGAGAGGATACTTGGTTTAGAGTTCTCAAGCAGTTGACTGGAAATAGCATCCTGGCCACTGTGAAGAGTTAGATGGCTTCTTGGTTGAGATTTTCATGCCAAGAGGATTTGGCTAAATTCTACTTGCTTTGGTTTCTTTCACGTTTCAATTTAAAAGAAACACATCAAAATTTTATTAAGTTACTTATAGAACTTGAAAATTACTGTTCTGTTTCAAATCCCCATGGCACAGGCCAGGAGAATAGTTCAGAGGTGGTGAATGGTTTTGGCCGAAGATGTTCTCCATCAACCTAATATTACAACCTAATATATGTAATATATAATAGTACTCAGTAAGTATTAAATCCAACCACCTTTAAAATGGTCATGGGGGAAAAGAATGAGAGAAAAAGTTAAAGGCAAGAAAGATCCCATTGAGCTAGTCTTCTGGCTAGTGTTTGCGGGGGGGTGGGAATTCCCCAGGGTTACTTTGGACCTCAACCTCTCTTTCTGTCCTTTTAGGTGCTCTTCCAAGACCTCCAGATCAGGCTGCTGCTGCATGGCAGGATGTCTGTCTCAACAGGCAAAGTGAAAACACAGTGGATTTGTTTAGAATCCCATGTGCTCTTAGCTCCTTCCTCATCTGACCTCAAGAACCCCAGAAAGGTAATTTTCTGAAGCTCTGGTGTGTCAATGAGAAAACCTGAATCATTGTATGTCACAACAGGAACCACTAAGCCAAATGCCACAGACCAAATCACCACGTCATCCTCAAATAAGTTGTTACGGCAGGTCTGGGCATCTAGGTCACCAGAATGCTCTATCTGAGTTTGTTTTTAGCTCGCCCTCAAGAGGACCTCTGGCTTTCTGCAAACATCAGTACATAAAACCATTCAGAATGTACCCTAGATTCATCAAAGTTAATATGGGATAGAAAAGCAATGGGAATACTAATGCCCCTTTTCCAAAGACGGAGAGTTAGAGTGCTTTAGGTGGTTTACAGTACTGACCAACCATACAGAACAGTGGAAAGGAGGAAATGAGAGGATTATGTGAGCACCTGGGACTCTCAAAACTGAGAAGTGATACATGATACATGACACAAGTTTTTAAATTATGTCCTTTTATTGATCCTAGTGATCAGAATCCTGGCATACTTCTTTTAACTTTTCAGCTCTCTCCATTTAGTAACAATAGATACCAAGGAATGATCAGCAGCCACCTAGCCTGTCTCTGTGTTCTTTGCTCTATCATTTTTTTTTACAATAACCATATTTTCAGATGGTAAATGGCAAAGTTGTGATTAATATCCATGGTCATCTCTCTCCAAATAATGGCTTGCCTCCAAAGGGTCCAGAATCCTTTGAGATCCTCACTTTGCCCTCCTAAGTATATGTGACCTCAACTAAGTTGCTTAGAATCCTTCCATCACATTTCTTTTATCTTAAAAGTGGCACCAGAAATAGCCTGCCTAAGAGTTTGTTATATGTGAACTCATAAAGTGCTGCTCATTGACACAGCTAAGTATTCATTCAGCTATTGGTTTCCATTAGTATTGTAGGGACAGCCAAGTCTATTTGGAATATTTAATTATGGTCATCTTCAGATGGACAAGACAGAGAATGCATTCCATGATCAAAAGACATTTACTCAGTGGTTCTTAAACACTAGTTTACATATGAATCAAACAGCATTACTTTCAGTGCAGAGTCCCCAGTCCTTGCACAGAAACTCAAATCTCGTGTTTAATCCCAGTGAACACCATTTGGCTCTGATTATGTATAGACATGGAGGTCTTCCATCTGAGCATTTGCATTGTTTTACAGACAACCTAACTCACAGACCACACCACCCAACTGTGGCTGGTTGCCAAAAGTCTAGCATCAGTGTAGCCACAGGTAACCTAGATGGATCAGATGCCTAGAGAGTAAGTCTGAATGTTCTGGTTCACCTCAATTATCAGGAATTTGGTGTAAAGGTCAAATTTCAATTTGAAATTACATGGTGGGAAAAGATCAGGTTGTGGCATATCCCCAGAACCCGTGTTGCTTAGCTTGTGCTACGTCACATGTGTCAGCACATTTGACTTGAGGGGGATATTTTCCCAACCCAGGTCACCAGGCTTGCACAAAACCAACAAACCACAAGATTTTCACTTTACCAGGCTCTCAAAAGAAGGAAATGGGAATAAAAATCCATTAATTCTCAAACCACCTCCAATGAATTAATCCCTTATTTGGATAACATGGGAAAATAGAATCCAGTTTTTCATATAGCTGGAAATGAAAATCATAGCTTTTCTGAGTAAGTTTCGCAGAATGGCAGCAAGATATGATAGCATGAAGAAATGGGGAACAGCCTGAGCTGGCGAGGATGCTCCTTGCAGAAATCCTGAATCCTGGAGTCGGCTTTCTGCTCTTGCCTTCCCCACGTGTACAGCTTTTTATCGGTAGGAAAATATTTAATCTCTCTAGAGTTCAGTCTTCTTGTCTGTGAAGAGGAGAGTCCAAGCAAACTAAGCTCACCACTTGAAGGTCAGTGGAGATGCTGTCCAGGAAAACACTCAGCTCAGCTCCTTGCACAAGCTCATATGCAGGAGACATTAGCTACTGACATCAGAACATACAGAAGCATTCTGTGTCAACTACAGACTCTACATCCTTCCACATCCATGAAATCTTGGCATTGCAGAATGAAGGTAGTAAATAGTTGGTGGGAAGAAGGACCCGGTGCCCCTGAGAGAAGCATGGTGAGGCTGACCAGATAGTGTCTACTCTAGACCTCCTGTGGGAATAAAACTCAAAAAAGCAGCCAGTCCATTGCTAACATCTTCTGGATGGCTCTGTCGCTGACTGCATATTTCTTTCATGAATGTTATCATTTCCCCTGCTTCACGGTGTGTATATGTAGTATACTGTAGAAGGTTCCCTGTGGTTAAGTCTAAAAGCAGCTCCATGAACATTCACTAAAGGCAGGAATGGTAGTGTACTCTATCGTCGTTCCTGGCATTGGAAACAGCCCACACCTTCAAACAGCATCAATTAAGTCAATCCACTGAAGTGTGATTGCTGAATGCAGAGTAAATCACTTGTATTTGGGGTTGAATTCTCCTTATTTTCCTTACTTACGATTGTAAAGGGATTCTCACCTCTGCCAGGAAGACCCATTGTTCCAATGGGTTTCTCTTATGTCTTCAGTTTCTTCCTAATAAAACTTAATATAGCCATTAAAGGAGGAAAGAACTTGAACACAATTAGTAACTTTTTCTTGTTCTTTCATTGTTTTCTGTGTATTGACTTCTAATTTGCTTTAACATACTCCAAACTGCTTATGGTGACCTAACGACCCTATGGGATGTGCCTGTGCTCACTGGCCATCAACTCCTTTTGTACTAGACAGCACACTCCATTCCACACCAGTTGTCTTTCTCATGTATGCCATCCTCGAGGCCCTAGACATTAGTGACCTGGAATCTGTTAAAGTCTGCTTCCTCAGAAACCCTTCTCCGTCCCCTCATCTGAACTTGTTCACCTCCTGCTCTCTCCTGCTTTGCCCTCTGAATGCTTTCAAAGCACTCGACAAAATCGTGTGATCTTGCTGACCCTTTTGGTTCAAATAGAGACCATTTCTAGTCAGTTTCCGACGACTAACAAAATGCCTGGGATCTCTGTTAACACTATACAAAGAAATGAGCAGCTAAATCGGCAACTATTCAGTGTTCATCTAACTGAGACATTGAAACCATAGCATGGAAGCAGAGTTCGTCAAAAAGCTGGACCATGACAAATTGCTCTTCATGAAACCAGGTCTGTGGCTGACAGTGTCTCATGACCTGATTCTTCTTCCCACCAGTTTTTGTAGCTGTCTCCTCTATAAACTGCTTCCCCCTGGTGTTTTATCCTTAGACCAGGTACAATTTGTTTTTGATGAATCCCTCTCTACAATGTTAGCTGACAAAGTGTTCTTGCCCCTCAGAGACCCTCTGGTACCAATTCATACTTTTATTCTATTGTATGCCCTTTTTACAGGCCAGGAAGTAGTAAGGAAACGGAGCAGGCATAGAACTCTTTAACACATATTCAACACTTTTTATGCCTGTTCTAATATTAGTGTGCATTTATTTTTCTGCCAAACCAATGTTCTATTTATCTTACTTAATAACTATGTTCATAGAACATACCATGTACCTGCCTAAGCATATAAATATTCATTCAATTGTCTTAAAAAACCCAAGAGCTAGGCAGCATTATTACCATTATTTCATAGTTTGGGAAACTGAGGTAAAAATGAGTCATTTGATGAAAATACAGAATTAATAAACTGATGGACCAGAATTTAGGCATGGGTGAAAAAGCTGGACTGTTTATCCTCAGCCAGTGCTGGAAGTCATCTTTCAACTCCTAAGAAGCAGAGTTAATTGCTGCTGCTCTGGGAGGAGGAATGTAGGCTCGGAGGCTAGCTCTGCTAGGCTTATGCCACTAATTTATGTGTTCATAAATATTTATAGCATGCTTATTCAACACTAGATGTGCTGGTTTCAACGATATGCAGTGTTTGGCCAGACATCATCCTCGGGGATTTTATGATTCAAATAATACATGGTGATGGGGGACCCTGACATGAGAACTCATGGCCTCTCTATTATCACTTCTGAGACTTCAATCAAATGGTTGAGTTGCAGATATGAATTCAGCATTCTGGGAGAGGAGGTGGGGCACTGTAAAAGCCTTCACCGAGGAAGAAAACCACCACTTACCACTTTTATTGCCATTTAAAGATAAATGTGTCACATTTCAGTATCACCCCCATGTGTGTTAGCTGTAATCTCTTTGAGAACTGAGACTAATTTGGTATGGCTCACAGTCCTCAGGATCCTGTCACACACTGTCAGCATTCAAGAAGGGGCCTTTGAATGACTGTGACTGGCTGAGTTCTTAACAGCACCTAACAAAGCAGGCAGTATTACTTTGGCTATGTGGGGGATTTCTGTAAGCTACTTGAAGCTTGAACATTTAGTTACCATAGCAGTCACACAATAGCTTTTCCTGCCTCTTTGGGGACAGTGACTCAAAGACTAAATGCCATCAAAATCAGAGAGTATATGAAATTGTCTTTGCCAGGTGGGCTAAGTCCCATATATTTCCAGATTCAATATTGCCCTCCCTAAAGAACTCACAGCCTCATACATTTGTTACAAAAATTTCTAGAACAAGGAGTCCTGAGTGTGACCTCAGATTGTCTCATGTTTATGTTGCTAAAACAGGCAAGCTGCAAATCCTTATTATTTTTTTCCACCAATGCAGTGGGAAGCACCAATTTCTTGGTGTGGGAAATGATGAAAACAAATGCAGTCGTACACAGGGCTAACACCCTGTTTGCCAGGCTGTATATTTGTTTTGAGAAATGTGCATTTATTAATAATAAAGTCTCACAATGTGGCAGGCACATCAGGGCCACAATATATCAGTCAGTCATAGGAGGTAATACAGGAAAACCCCATTAACTCACCTGGGCTGGTATCTGCCAAGGCCACAGGCTATGTTTCTTCCTTCAGAGTTTGAACTGCATTTCATAATTAAGGATGAAATGCTAGCTGTGCTCCCTTACCTGTGATTCATAACATTAATCTCAACATAAACCATGATGGGAAAATATAAAAAAAATACAGAAAGTTATAATTTCTTATAACTTCAGCTCATGACCCCAAATAGGCCCTTCCCCCGTATTTACACAAGAAGAAACATTGACTAATAGACTTCAGTTACCAGAAGCACGTGGTGTCTTCTGCAGAGACTCCTGGCTGAAGGAAGACAAACCACCTTTATTTATTTAAGATTTATTTATTTAACCTGCTGGCAGGGCTGGTTTGTTGGAATTGGTTTTACATCCTGGATCACAAAGTTTATGATGGGAAAGAGTGTCAGCTGTTTGTTGAAGGCAAAGACTCCAGCTCTCTGTCTTCCGTTAACAGAACCCTGGGCTTTTTTTTTTTTTTGGAGAGCTGAAAAGCCCCTGCTGCCTTTATCTTCTACTTCTTCTCATCTCTCTCCTCATCTGGCAAAACTTCTTGTCCAGGCCCCTGCACAGGCCTTGACTTCAGTTCTTGTCATGTCTTTCCACTCCATCTAGCCAACTGCTGCCCAATTCTGAATGGTCTATGAGCTTTTTGTAGCCGACCACACACTTTCCTTCTATCTCACATAAGATAAATATACACCGTATGCTTAAATTAATTTTCATAACCCTACTGTCTCATAGAAAGAATGCACTATGAACAATGACCAGAAGCATGGGCTCAGGAATATGCAGGAGGAGTTTGGATCCTGTCTCTATTTCTTTTCAGTGGAAATACTTGGGAAGTCAATATCCTCATCTATAAAGTGGGAATCCAAATAATGCTTACTTCCCAGATCTACTTTTGGTGTTTTTAACAATAATGTTGAGGCAGATTTTATGTATCAGTAATGTCACCTTTCCAGGTATATAATTCAATGTTTCTTTTAAAGCGGTTTTACTATGTTGATTAACTCTTAGCCTAATATTACCTCTCATATATGTTCATGGTATTTAATAAATGTTTATTATACTCTACTTGAGACCTGGGTAAGGAGTAATTTGTCTTCCTTCATAGCTTTAACTTTTCAGAATATTTCAAATAAGGAGAGCCATACAATACACACATCCCATAGCTGGCCTTCTTTCCTGACCATCACATGTTTTAGAATCCTCCATATTTTTTATAGCACATATTTCTAGGCTGTTTCTTACTGATAAAGGATGTGGCATATTTTTATTATAACACCTTTGTGTAGGCAAACATCTTAAGTTCGCTCATATGGCTCTTTGGGATTAGAATTGGTGAGCCCTGTGACCTAAAAGTATGTATGGATGCACAATGCACAAGTGGTCTCTCTCTCTCTCTCTCTCTCTCTCTCTCTCTCTCTCTGTGTGTGTGTGTGTGTGTGTGTGTGTCCACCCCTTGAGTGTCACAATTGCAGGCATGTGCCACCATGCAGTTCTAGGGACTGAAGCCAGGTGCTACATGTATGATAGGAAACCATTCCATCAACCATGCTATATCCCAGGTCTGAATGTTAAGATTTTAAGGATGTCTAGTGTTGTTTTGAGGCTTAAGCATCATGCAATAGTAGCTTTACACAGTGATACACAAGGGCAACAATTAAAACTCATAGTGCTCCCTGCTGCTGTTGCTTTTAGGAGGTCTCATCCTGCTTGTAGTAAATGAGAAGGATAAAGCTCAGAGATTGTTAGGGACTTGCCCAAGACCACACTGGTAATTGATTGAAGAACTGGGATCCAACTTTGCCATGTCTTCTGATTCCATCTGTTTCTGTTTCTAGTCATAGTAGTCAACATTGTATTTACCCTGAGAAAACACAGTTCCAATGGCACAGTTGCCTCCTATACAAATGTAAGTGGCTCACTGCATACAAAGGAAAACCCCAATTTCTCTACTAGGTGTATAAAGCCCTCTGGTATTTTTTTTTTTACCTATCCTTACTGCCCTAACTTCTACCATGCCCATCTTCCTGACTTTCTCTTTCCTCCACAGATGCTTTCAAGTCCAACAACAAGCCTCACTCTGTGGCTTCTGTATGTTCGTGCATTTCAGCATGATCTTCTTTTTAAAGTTCTGCTTTGTGCAGTCATACCTGTTCCTCATGGTAGAATTCAGGGAATATCTCCTCTATGTTTCTTCTCCCAACAGCCCTGGTAAAAAACCTGTCTGTGTTTTCCTAACCCTGTTGCTCATGATAGATGGTCAGTGAATATGCTGGCTTGGGTTGGAATGACTGAAAAATTCAACTATAGAAATATATGACCCAGGAATAGAAGTACTAATTTTTAAAATTCAATAAAGCTCTATTTGCAACTTCTTTAGAACAACCTAGTATAGACTATTATTCATTCTAGATGAGGACAGAACTTCTGGCCACATTTGTGTTTCCATGGAACTTTACTCATGTTTATGGCAAATTCTTATCACATTTCATTATATACCAATGTGTGTGTGCTCCACTAGATTGGGAGCTCCTCCATGGAAGAAATATGCCTTACTTATCCTGTACCTGCATTTAGCAACACAATGCTTGATTCACGTTTCAGTAAGACACAGAAACATCAAAGCTAGGTGATACTCTCTTGTTTGACCTCGGAGTTCTAAAAGAGGCTTAAGCACCCTCATGAAAGCCTCTACTGTTCTCAAATAGAAGAGATATAAATAGGAAATGAACAGATCAAATAACCTCATGTGATAATAAGATTCTATGCAAAATGCTAAGTACTTCACTAGGAAATACTTGGTTCTGATCAACCAGAAAACAGCAGGATACAAAATTAACATACAAAAATCAGTAACCTTTCTGTATAGCAACAATCAATACATTAAGAAAGAATTCTGGAAAACAGACCCATTCACAATTTCCTAAACCAACCAACCATGCAACAAACCACCCACACCTACCCCTGTAATAAACCTAACCAAGAATGTGACTTGACTCTAACATGAAAGTTTAAAATACTGAAAAAGAAAACTGAAGGAGACACTACAGGAAAGAAAGACTTCCCATGTTCATGGATTGGAAGAATTAATATTGTGGAAATAATCATCCTACCAAAAGAAATATATAAATCCAAAGCAATGTTCATTAAAATCCCAACAGGATTCTTCACATGCAAAAATACAATTATATAGAAAATGCAATCTTAACATTAACATGGAAGCATAAAAGACCTAGAATATCCTTAGCAAAATGAATAATTGGAAAAGTATCACCATTTCTGAATTTAAGTTCTCCTACAGAGCCATAATAACAAAAACAGCATGGTGCTGGCACAAGAACAGACATCTAGATAATGGAATTGAATAGATTTGGTTGTAAACCCACATAATTACATTCACATGAGTTTTGAAAAAAAGGCTGAAAATATACACTGAAGAGAAGACAGCATCTTCAATGAATGGTTTGGACAAAATTGGGTACTCACATGTAGAAGAGTAAGCCTAGATTCCTATCTCTTACACTGCTCAAAGTCAACTCTAAGTGAATCAAGGACATTAATGTAAGATCTGAAATTGTCAGAGGAAAAAGTAGAGAAAATACTTCAAGATAACTAAGGACTTTCTGAACAGGATTCTAGTCACTCAGGAAATAAAGCCAACAAATGACAAATGGCACCT